>NC_052528.2:1200000-2400000 GCF_016746365.2 Drosophila yakuba
AGACTAAGCATACAGACTCCAGAGACATAGACGCAGAAGTTTGTCGATTTATGTTGCCACGCCCACAAACCGCCCAAAACTGCCACGCCCACACTTTTAAAAAATGTTTTGATATTTTTTCATTTTTGTATTAGTCTTGTTAATTTCTATCGATTTGCCAAAAAACTTTTTGCCACGCCCACTATAATGCCCACAAACCGCCAAAAACTGTCAGTGTTGAAGACTCTCCTTCGCACTTTCACTATCTGTGTAACGGGTATCAGCAAAAAGTCAAAAGCACCGACTTACGCTGCTGCGACTGTTGATCAGCAGCAATAGCAACGAAAATCAAAAGCAGCAAACAGTCGAAGGCGCCGACTTATGCTGCTGCGACTGCTGACGACTTCCGAAAGTCGTCAGTAGCTGCAGCAGCGACTTACGTCTTCGATCAAAAGCAAAGCAGAAAGCGAAATACGGCGACTGCTGCTGATTTTGGATATTCGTCGCTACGTGATTTTTACTTATGCTTTGACTGCGACTTCTGATTTTTCACAAGCAGAAGCAAAATCATGTGAAATGAAACTTACAGCAGTTTTTTAAACGCTGCTTAAAACTACCACAATTACGGGTTAAACGGCTGGAATGCGAGAGGAGTTAAGAGCGGCCAGGTCGAAAGGGAAATAATGGACCTTGGACCCCGGCAGAGCGAAAAGAACTAACGGTACCGCGCACGGGCACGCTGTCAGGGACAACACGGGACAACGAGAGAAGAACGACGAAGGAGTGACGTCGCGCATCCGACGGCGAGGACTTTAGGAGTCCATTGCCGACGTGATAGTGAATAAAGATTTTTTAATCAGAAACGACCTACTGCGTCAATTATGTTTTTTTATTTTTGAGTCTTTTTAGTGGACCGCTTTAATACACTAAGATCAATGCTGAAATTAAATCTTTGACAAATAAAAGAAACCAAGTTGGATTTATAGTCTTTATTCTTAAACGTTCAGCTTAAGACTGAAAATTCACTGTAAGTAAAATTGAGGAGTGCCGTTGCCAAAGAATTGATTATAAGAACGATTACTGCGCAGATGGCATGCAGTAAGTGCTGGTATGGGGGTATGATGGGGTATTCAACCTTAAAAAATAAGTCATTGCTTATTCCTCTCCCAAATCAGGGTCATTTAAACATTCGTCTGCATGTTAAAAATGAGTTGGATGTCAATGCCAGATATATTGGAAAAGACTTGGAGGTATTTCCTATATTTGTGCTTTGAAATCATTCTTTTTTAGGTTGGTGAACTTTAGGCGAGAATCTTTTTCAAAATAATTGCTGCATGTTTAACTGAATTCTGATACCATGCTTTTATCGACGGATCTCGCGATTCTCCATTTTTTCATCGATTTTACATTCAGCATTAAGTACAAATTGAATTAATATAATATCGCAATGTAGAGAGGACTTACACCATGTCTGAAGTTGTCCAAATCGGTAAAAACTGAAGGCCCTTAAAATTTGTGTTACACAAAAAATGGTTTGGCGTCGCATTGCAAATGGGGCAAGCCTGGAATGAGTTGGTAGGGGCATTAAGCACTTTTCTGCCAATATCAGTCAAGTACAAATAATACTTTAAGTAAAGTATTTAATTATTATTAAGAATATCTTTGATTTCCGCTTGTAGTTGTAAATATCTCTGATAACTACATTTTTAGATTCTTTCAGAATCTCGGGTTTTAAAAATAGAATTCTTTACGAAGTACGATTATTTTAAACGTTATTTTAAAACGTTGCCTGACGAATTTATAAGGCCCAGAGGTGTAACAGTCGTTCCAAAAAGGAGTGAATCGTCTAGGTCTGACTTGCAGTCAGTGTACGCCTGGTTGTATTTCGACTGCCCGTGCCTTCAGCTTAACCATATCTTAATATCAAATCAGCGCATAAGAAGATTGATTTTTCATTCACCATTCGTACTACTGTATGATCGATCAGTAGACTTACTTTCGCTACGGTATCTGTAACATGAATGATCGTTCCGATACGATCCAAATATAGCACTATATGGATCATGCGACAGAATTGCCGAACACCATAATTTTAGAATTTTATGTATTATGTAGTTATGACGTATAAATGTTTATGTTTATGTTGTATAAAGTTTGCGAAACTTACGAAAGTATCTCTTCCCCAATTTCGAGAATTAGCTTTGCAAACTTTATAACGATATTCTTTTGCATTATTCCAATTAAAACAAAACCATTGTTTTTTTTAAGTGTCTAAAGGTAACCTCTTGATTAAAGATTTATGTTAAGTATGACAATTCTTAAATTAACAATCCAATGTTACAAAAAAAAGCTGTTGCAAACATAAAGCACGTACCATCAGTGAGCTTCTATTGTTAGTGCCTACTAAACTTCATAACTTTTTAACCACAAGTCCCAAACCCATCAAATTTGAAATTAATACTTATTCTTTAGGTGTGTACTATGTGTTTTACTTGGCTATTATGTGCGTGCAAACATAACAATTTGTGTATTTAGCAAGTGTTGTCCTCGTCCAACTAACAAAATAAAATATATGCCATTGAAAGCTCGATAAGTTTGCAGCAAAATACATGACATGCACAAAATGCTATATTAGCTTGAACATAATTGGGAATTCAAACAAAAACAAGAGAGAACGCTATAGTCGAGTTCCCCGACTATCTGATACCCGTTACTCAGCTAGTGTAAGTGCGAAGGACAGTTTTTGGCGGTTTGTGGGCGTTAAAGTGGGCGTGGCCAAAATTTTTTTGGCGAATAGATAGAAATTTACAAGACTAATAGAAAAATGAAAAAATATCAAAACATTTTTCAAAAGTGTGGGCGTGGCAGCTTTGGGCGGTTTGTGGGCGTTAAAGTGGGCGTGGCAAAAAGTTTTTTTGGCAAATCGATAGAAATTTACAAGACCAATACAAAAATGAAAAAATATTACAACATTTTTCAAAAGTGTGGGCGTGGCAGTTTTGGGCGGTTTGTGGGCGTTAGAGTGGGCGTGGCAAAAAGTTTTTTTGGCAAATCGATAGAAATTTACAAGACCAATACATAAATGAAAAAATATTAAAACAATTTTCAAAAGTGTGGGCGTCGCAGTTTTGGGCGGTTTGTGGGCGTTAGAGTGGGCGTGGCAACATGAATCGACAAACTTGCGCTGCGTCTATGTCCCTGGAGTCTGTATACTTAATCTCAACTTTCTAGCTTTTGTAGTTCCTGAGATCTCGACGTTCATACGGACAGACGGACAGACGGACAGACGGACAGACGGACGGACAGACGGACATGGCCAAATCGACTCGGCTATTGATCCTGATCAAGAATATATATACTTTATATGGTCGGAAACGCTTCCTTCTGCCTGTTACATACTTTTCAACGAATCTAGTATACCCTTTTACTCTACGAGTAACGGGTATAAAGAGCCGAAAAGACATCAAGCTGGTCATCCAAAAATAACAATTGGGTTGAAATGAGCAAGAGCGCAAAAGCAAGCAGGCGACCTCTCAAGCCTCCAGAAAGATAACCCTGGATTATGGTTGCAAGCATCGAGTATAGCTGCACGTAAGAATGGGCTGAGCGATCTGGCTGCAGTATTAAAAATACTAGCATTTAACATAGCTAGAGCTACTAGGATCATTAAGAAGTGAATAAGCAGGCCGATAGAACCTATGAAGAGGCTTTGGCCTTAAGTTGCGATAATGGACTTTCAAAGGAACAGTAATGTGCGTTTCAGAAAGACGGAAAGAACAGAAGGACTGATATTTATCCTAGATATAAGGGAGTGGCTTAAAACAAATTTTGCCGTCCAGTCAGTATTGAATATTGAACTTTTGAACCGAAGATACTGTCAACGTTTGTGTTGACATTTTCGTCAAAATTTCGTCAGAAGATATTAGATTATTTGGGTACCAACTCACATTTTTTTTAAAGCAACCAAGCTAACCATCCAACCATCCAAAGTAACCATCGACACAAAGGGGAAAAGATCAATTCTGCATGATCAATTTCATTCGGAAGCTACAGACTCTTTAAAATCCGCACAAATAAGCTTAGGAACGAAAGTCTGAAACGCACTTTGTATACATGCTGACTTTAAAAACCCTTTAAAATATTTTATCACGGTCAATACAGACACATCATATAATCGTTAAGATCGTTAAGGTCTTAAGATCGTACCGCTCCACATTCTTGTTTGCTTTTTTAAAAAGGTGCATGGGTAGACAAGAAAAACTGAAAAGATTTTCTTGCCTCTGTATAAGAAATTATCCTAAATTATTGGGAGTGGATCTGAGCAACCAGAGTCTTCCATACAAGCTGTTCTTTTGACCTTTTGCAGGTTTGCTAAATGGGTTTTGGTGTTGGCCCCCGGACAAGCCATTCACAGGATGAAATCTAACTAAAGAGTCCATTCTGACGTTGTGGAATTGTGGATTGGCCCCACTACATCGTGCAGAGCAGGAGGGACTTATTATTCCGGTTGAGCATTGATAGACCGATCCTCCAGTGTTCTGTTATCGTACATCCAAGCGCACTACAAAAGCTTATTTTTCTGCTTACGATCTCACTTTATAAACGAGCTCAACTGCCTAATCGTCCTCTTTTTTTCGAGTCCGTCCTGAGCTCTCAGCTGTGCATTGGGACAATAGCATGGCCTACATCCTCATCTGACGGTAATTTCTAATACCATACCTACCTATACCTAATACCGTGGTGTGATGCGGGCTATTAGGTTCCGTTACGTATCCTTGACTGTGTTCTGAGCGGCACGCATATAGAATTTCGCCCCACTTTGTACATCGGTTTAAGCAGCCACTCTTCTTACTAACGTTTGAGATGACATCCATTTTTCCTTGGTTAATGTCATTCTAGTTATTTGTTGGTCGTTACAAAATCTATTTTGCATAATTTAAAATGTCTGTTTTTGTGGCCTAGTAACCTTCAGGAGGGCCTTTTTTACGAAAATGCGATATGTATCAAAAGGTACAAAGTTTCAATGGCTATACAGGCCAAATGTTAGGGCAAGGGTTAGGGTAAATTGGTTTGTTACGCTCACACTTTGGTACTGCTAATTTTTAATATATATGCCGATTACATATTGGCCACGCGCACAAGCCGTAAAAAACTGTCTAACAACAACTTTGAAAAATGTTTTGATATTTTATGTCTTATTATTTGTTTTTAAGCTGAGACTCTCAGTCTAACACCAATAAACTGAACTGAAACTGCCACGACACACTTTTAAAAATTGTTTTGATATTTTATACCCGTTACCCGTACTAGATTCGTTGAAATGTATGTAACAAGCAGAAGGAAGCGTTTCCGACCATATAATGTACATATATTCTTGATCAGGATGAATAGCCGAGTCGATCTGGCCTTGTCCGTCCGTCTATCCGTCCGTGTGTCCATCCGTCTGCGCGTCCGTCCATCTGTCTGTCGAGATCTCAGGAACTATAAAAGCTAGAAAGTTGAGCTTAAGCATGTACACTCCAGAGACATAGACGCAGCTCAAGTTTGTCGATTCATGCTGTCACGCCCACTCTAACGCCCAAACCTGCAACGCCCACACTAGTGAAAACTAGTTTTGATATTTTTAAATTTTTGTATTAGTATTGTAAATTTCTATCGATTTGCCAAAAAACTTTTTGCCACGCCCATTTTACCGTCCACAATCCTCCAAAAGCTGCCACGCCCACAATGTTTTGAATGTTTTGAAAAATGTTTTGAAATTTTTTCATTTTTGTATTGGTCTTGTAAATTTCTATCGATTTGCCAAAAAACTTTTTGCCACGCCCACAAACCGCTAAAAACTGTCAATGTTGAAGACTCTCCTTCGCACTTCCACTAGCTGAGTAACGGGTATCAGATAGTCGGGGGACTCGACTATAGCGTTCTCTCTTGTTTTTCATTAAAATTAAACAATTACAAGCTACATAAAACGTTTGCCTGCGGTAAATTCGCCGTATTTTTATTAGAACTGGTTTTCTCCTCTAAAATATTTGTGTGTATCGATAAAAACATCTGTCAAAACGAAATAACTCGATCTGATGTATGCCTTCTTAAATTTCGAAATAAAACACGTGGTATTGTGACGAGAATATGATACACTGATACAAGCAAGTTTGTTATCTTAAAATTCAACGCCCACAACAATTTTTAAAACCTACAATTTTGTAGTTTATGGTTGTCTAAATGTAATTATACCGTTACTTATAAGAATACTATAATCGTATAAAAGTGCATACGAAGCGCGTACGTCTTTAATATATATATTTATATTATATATATATTTAGTATATATTAGTATATATTTATGTAAATATGTATTATTGCACAGGATCACTAGCCGAGTCAATATGACTGTGTCCGCCCGTATTACACGCCTACGATGTGTAACTTTGTGTAAGTAAGTACGCTGCCGACGCTTACTGAGCACACAATACTGTTACGCCCACACTTTAAAAATGTTTTGCATTTTTGTGCTAATTTGTATCGATATACCAAAAATATTTTGGGCACTCCAATTTCATTTATTTTTATTGAATAAAAAAGTATATAGTATTAGTTAAAAGTATTTACATAATTGCAATATCCATCGATTTCGAACTTTTTTTTTATGACATATGTATTGTATGTTCTAAGTCGGGTTTAAAGGCCAAGCCATGTGCCATTGCATTTATTATACCCGTTACTCGTAGAGTAAAAGGGTATACTAGATTCGTTAAAAAGTACGTAACGGGCAGAAGGAAGCGTTTCCGACCATATAAAGTATATATATTCTTCATCAGGAACAAAAGCCGAGTCGGTATGGCCATGTCCGTCTGTCCGTCCGTCTGTCCGTATGAACGTCGAGATCTTAGGTACTACAAAAGCTAGAAAGTTGAGATTAAGCATACAGACTCCAGAGACATAGACGCAGCGCAAGTTTGTCGATTTATGTTGCCACGCCCATAAACCGCCCAAAACTGCCATGCCCACAATTTTGAAAAATGTTTTGATGTTTATTCATTTTTATACCCGTTACTCGTAGAGTAAAAGGGTATACTAGATTCGTTGAAAAGTATGTAACAGGCAGAAGGAAGCGTTTCCGACCATATAAAGTATATATATTCTTGATCAGGATCAGTTGCCGAGTCGATCTGGCCATGTCCGTCTGTCCGTCCGTCTGTCTGTCCGTCTGTCCGTATGAACGTCGAGATCTCAGGAACTACAAAAGCTAGAAAGTTGAGATTAAGTATACAGACTCCAGGGACATAGACGCAGTGCAAGTTTGTCGATTCATGTTGCCACGCCCACTCTAACGCCCACAAACCGCCCAAAACTGCCACGCCCACATTTTTGAAAAATGTTTTGATATTTTTTCATTTTTGTATTGGTCTTGTAAATTTCTATCGATTTGCCAAAAAACTTTTTGCCACGCCCACTCTAACGCCCACAAACCGCCCAAAGCTGCTACGCCCACACTTTTGAAAAATGTTTTGAAATTTTTTCATTTTTGTATTGGTCTTGTAAATTTCTATCGATTTGCCAAAAAAGTTTTTGCCACGCCCACTCTAACGCCTACAAACCGCCCAAAGCTGCTACTCCCACACTTTTGAAAAATGTTTTGATTTTTTTTCATTTTTGTATTAGTCTTGTAAATTTCTATCGATTTGCCAAAAAACTTTCTGCCACGCCCACTATAACGCCTACAAACCGACAAAAGCTGTGTTTAAGACTCTCCTTCTCCCTTCCACTAGCTGAGTAACGGGTATCAGATAGTCGGGGAACTCGACTATAGCGTTCTCTCTTGTTTTTTATTAGTCTTATAAATTTCTATCGATCTGCCAACAAATTTTTGCCACGCCCAAAAACCACTAAAAACTGTCAGTGGGGAAGACTCTCCTTTGAACTTCCACTAGCTGAGTAATGGGTATCTGATAGTCGGGAAACTCGACTATAGCGTTCTCTCTTGTTTAACTTTGTTTTAATATCGGGAACTGTGTACATATAACAAAAAGGGAACTGAAAATGTGGGTACCAACTCACATTTTTTTTAAAGCAACCAAGCTAACCATCCAACCATCCAAAGTAACCATCGACACAAAGGGGAAAAGATCAATTCTGCATGATCAATTTCATTCGGAAGCTACAGACTCTTTAAAATCCGCACAAATAAGCTTAGGAACGAAAGTCTGAAACGCACTTTGTATACATGCTGACTTTAAAAACCCTTTAAAATATTTTATCACGGTCAATACAGACACATCATATAATCGTTAAGATCGTTAAGGTCTTAAGATCGTACCGCTCCACATTCTTGTTTGCTTTTTTAAAAAGGTGCATGGGTAGACAAGAAAAACTGAAAAGATTTTCTTGCCTCTGTATAAGAAATTATCCTAAATTATTGGGAGTGGATCTGAGCAACCAGAGTCTTCCATACAAGCTGTTCTTTTGACCTTTTGCAGGTTTGCTAAATGGGTTTTGGTGTTGGCCCCCGGACAAGCCATTCACAGGATGAAATCTAACTAAAGAGTCCATTCTGACGTTGTGGAATTGTGGATTGGCCCCACTACATCGTGCAGAGCAGGAGGGACTTATTATTCCGGTTGAGCATTGATAGACCGATCCTCCAGTGTTCTGTTATCGTACATCCAAGCGCACTACAAAAGCTTATTTTTCTGCTTACGATCTCACTTTATAAACGAGCTCAACTGCCTAATCGTCCTCTTTTTTTCGAGTCCGTCCTGAGCTCTCAGCTGTGCATTGGGACAATAGCATGGCCTACATCCTCATCTGACGGTAATTTCTAATACCATACCTACCTATACCTAATACCGTGGTGTGATGCGGGCTATTAGGTTCCGTTACGTATCCTTGACTGTGTTCTGAGCGGCACGCATATAGAATTTCGCCCCACTTTGTACATCGGTTTAAGCAGCCACTCTTCTTACTAACGTTTGAGATGACATCCATTTTTCCTTGGTTAATGTCATTCTAGTTATTTGTTGGTCGTTACAAAATCTATTTTGCATAATTTAAAATGTCTGTTTTTGTGGCCTAGTAACCTTCAGGAGGGCCTTTTTTACGAAAATGCGATATGTATCAAAAGGTACAAAGTTTCAATGGCTATACAGGCCAAATGTTAGGGCAAGGGTTAGGGTAAATTGGTTTGTTACGCTCACACTTTGGTACTGCTAATTTTTAATATATATGCCGATTACATATTGGCCACGCGCACAAGCCGTAAAAAACTGTCTAACAACAACTTTGAAAAATGTTTTGATATTTTATGTCTTATTATTTGTTTTTAAGCTGAGACTCTCAGTCTAACACCAATAAACTGAACTGAAACTGCCACGACACACTTTTAAAAATTGTTTTGATATTTTATACCCGTTACCCGTACTAGATTCGTTGAAATGTATGTAACAAGCAGAAGGAAGCGTTTCCGACCATATAATGTACATATATTCTTGATCAGGATGAATAGCCGAGTCGATCTGGCCTTGTCCGTCCGTCTATCCGTCCGTGTGTCCATCCGTCTGCGCGTCCGTCCATCTGTCTGTCGAGATCTCAGGAACTATAAAAGCTAGAAAGTTGAGCTTAAGCATGTACACTCCAGAGACATAGACGCAGCTCAAGTTTGTCGATTCATGCTGTCACGCCCACTCTAACGCCCAAACCTGCAACGCCCACACTAGTGAAAACTAGTTTTGATATTTTTAAATTTTTGTATTAGTATTGTAAATTTCTATCGATTTGCCAAAAAACTTTTTGCCACGCCCATTTTACCGTCCACAATCCTCCAAAAGCTGCCACGCCCACAATGTTTTGAATGTTTTGAAAAATGTTTTGAAATTTTTTCATTTTTGTATTGGTCTTGTAAATTTCTATCGATTTGCCAAAAAACTTTTTGCCACGCCCACAAACCGCTAAAAACTGTCAATGTTGAAGACTCTCCTTCGCACTTCCACTAGCTGAGTAACGGGTATCAGATAGTCGGGGGACTCGACTATAGCGTTCTCTCTTGTTTTTCATTAAAATTAAACAATTACAAGCTACATAAAACGTTTGCCTGCGGTAAATTCGCCGTATTTTTATTAGAACTGGTTTTCTCCTCTAAAATATTTGTGTGTATCGATAAAAACATCTGTCAAAACGAAATAACTCGATCTGATGTATGCCTTCTTAAATTTCGAAATAAAACACGTGGTATTGTGACGAGAATATGATACACTGATACAAGCAAGTTTGTTATCTTAAAATTCAACGCCCACAACAATTTTTAAAACCTACAATTTTGTAGTTTATGGTTGTCTAAATGTAATTATACCGTTACTTATAAGAATACTATAATCGTATAAAAGTGCATACGAAGCGCGTACGTCTTTAATATATATATTTATATTATATATATATTTAGTATATATTAGTATATATTTATGTAAATATGTATTATTGCACAGGATCACTAGCCGAGTCAATATGACTGTGTCCGCCCGTATTACACGCCTACGATGTGTAACTTTGTGTAAGTAAGTACGCTGCCGACGCTTACTGAGCACACAATACTGTTACGCCCACACTTTAAAAATGTTTTGCATTTTTGTGCTAATTTGTATCGATATACCAAAAATATTTTGGGCACTCCAATTTCATTTATTTTTATTGAATAAAAAAGTATATAGTATTAGTTAAAAGTATTTACATAATTGCAATATCCATCGATTTCGAACTTTTTTTTTATGACATATGTATTGTATGTTCTAAGTCGGGTTTAAAGGCCAAGCCATGTGCCATTGCATTTATTATACCCGTTACTCGTAGAGTAAAAGGGTATACTAGATTCGTTAAAAAGTACGTAACGGGCAGAAGGAAGCGTTTCCGACCATATAAAGTATATATATTCTTCATCAGGAACAAAAGCCGAGTCGGTATGGCCATGTCCGTCTGTCCGTCCGTCTGTCCGTATGAACGTCGAGATCTTAGGTACTACAAAAGCTAGAAAGTTGAGATTAAGCATACAGACTCCAGAGACATAGACGCAGCGCAAGTTTGTCGATTTATGTTGCCACGCCCATAAACCGCCCAAAACTGCCATGCCCACAATTTTGAAAAATGTTTTGATGTTTATTCATTTTTATACCCGTTACTCGTAGAGTAAAAGGGTATACTAGATTCGTTGAAAAGTATGTAACAGGCAGAAGGAAGCGTTTCCGACCATATAAAGTATATATATTCTTGATCAGGATCAGTTGCCGAGTCGATCTGGCCATGTCCGTCTGTCCGTCCGTCTGTCTGTCCGTCTGTCCGTATGAACGTCGAGATCTCAGGAACTACAAAAGCTAGAAAGTTGAGATTAAGTATACAGACTCCAGGGACATAGACGCAGTGCAAGTTTGTCGATTCATGTTGCCACGCCCACTCTAACGCCCACAAACCGCCCAAAACTGCCACGCCCACATTTTTGAAAAATGTTTTGATATTTTTTCATTTTTGTATTGGTCTTGTAAATTTCTATCGATTTGCCAAAAAACTTTTTGCCACGCCCACTCTAACGCCCACAAACCGCCCAAAGCTGCTACGCCCACACTTTTGAAAAATGTTTTGAAATTTTTTCATTTTTGTATTGGTCTTGTAAATTTCTATCGATTTGCCAAAAAAGTTTTTGCCACGCCCACTCTAACGCCTACAAACCGCCCAAAGCTGCTACTCCCACACTTTTGAAAAATGTTTTGATTTTTTTTCATTTTTGTATTAGTCTTGTAAATTTCTATCGATTTGCCAAAAAACTTTCTGCCACGCCCACTATAACGCCTACAAACCGCCAAAAGCTGTGTTTAAGACTCTCCTTCTCCCTTCCACTAGCTGAGTAACGGGTATCAGATAGTCGGGGAACTCGACTATAGCGTTCTCTCTTGTTTTTTATTAGTCTTATAAATTTCTATCGATCTGCCAACAAATTTTTGCCACGCCCAAAAACCACTAAAAACTGTCAGTGGGGAAGACTCTCCTTTGAACTTCCACTAGCTGAGTAATGGGTATCTGATAGTCGGGAAACTCGACTATAGCGTTCTCTCTTGTTTAACTTTGTTTTAATATCGGGAACTGTGTACATATAACAAAAAGGGAACTGAAAATGTGCTAGTTGACTATGATATCGTACGCAACGCAATTTCATTTCAAAATTTGACTGTGCCCACCCTAACTCTTTTATCTGTGACGCATGCTTAACGATTTCTATACCCGTTACTTGTAGAGTAAAAGGGTATGCTAGATTTGTTGAAAAGTATGTAACAGGCAGAAGGAAGCGTTTCCGACCGTTTCCGCGGCGCAAGCTTGTTACCACGCCCAATCTAACGCCCAACAGCCCCTAAAAACTCCCACGCCCACACTTTTGAAAACTGGTTTGATATTTTTTCAGTTGTGTATTAGTCTTGTAAATTTCTATCGGTACGCCAAAAAAACCGTCCAGAACGCTACACCCACACCTTTGCAACATTTTTTTTATTTTTTTATTTAGTTCTTGTTATTATCTATATGTATCAATACGCCAGAAAAATGTTATTATTTTTCTTTTGCACTTCCATTCTATTGCATTCTTTCTTGCTTTTAACTAAAAATTGTTGCATTTGTTAATACCTATTGATATAAAAAAATATTTTAGTAGATTAAGTATTATAATACTAACACTTGATGACATTATTATGTTAATAACACGCCTGATGTTATGAAATGTAATTATATCTGCAAACAAGCAACGTAATTTATTAACTGATACCAAAAGGTGGCAAATATATTTTTATTGCAGGTCCAATTTTTAATATTTTAGACGCTTGATTACTGTTAATGTCCTCAGGTCTTGCGACAATTTTTTTTGTGAGAGTACATATTTAATTACTCTGTTACACAACTGGACAAAGAGTAATTAAGGGTATTTAGAATTTGATAAATAAAATTACAGAACAATATTTATGTAAATTATAAGTCAAAACGCAGCTGATATCGTATTTTGCCATCGCCATGCCAAGCAGCGAACTTCCAACAGAGTCTTAAACTGGTTTTGCTTTAAGATAACTATTGATTGTTGGCTTTTTCTAGATCAGAAGACCGGCAGAAAACAATGCAACAGCTGAGCCGTCGATCCGCGCGACCCTAGACTGTAAGTACGGGCACTCTCTGATCCTCTCCTTTTGTCGCTCTTTTTGATTGTGCTCATTTGATGATAATACTAAACATTTAATGTCGCCCGTGCTTTCATTCATAAGCGGGCAATGCTTGTGAACGGGCGACAACGCAATACGGGATAAAGATACTTTGATAAAAGAATGTATAAGAAGCTCCAGCAGCAAAGGCATACAAAAGTTTATTAAGTGCCGTGGCAGAAGAGCAAATCTAAAGTGTAAAGTGGACCATTATTTAAAACAACATTCTATATATGATTTAAAAAAAGGAAACCAACGGCAAATATGAAGGAGTTTACCAAAATGTTTGCGCGCCGATATAGTTCAATTTCAAGAGACGTAGATAGCAGCATTCAGGGGCAGTCAGCGGTGGCCCCTGAATCTGGGTTGAGCACTGACGCAGATCCTGTGGTGTCTTGTTCCGCTCAGGTAGCCCTGCAACGCATCCAGCGCCGCAAAAGTCTTAAGGCAAATCGTTCAATGAATCCGATAGACATATTAAGCAGCTTTTTTAACGAGCCAATCCAAGGCAAACGGAATCGAGTTCCTACCCGTAAGTTATACTGAAAAAATTAGACCCATGCTTTCTCGATGAAATATACACATTTTCGTTATATCGTTCGCATTTGGGGACGAACAAAAACCTGATAAATAGTCATCAAAGTTGTTTAGCATAGCACTCTATGCTTGTTTTTGTCTTGATTGTTAAATATAAAAAACAATGTCGACTATGGCATAGTTCGGATTTCAGATTTCCCTGACTATCTTGTCAAACCACAAAATATGGTGAACAAATTATATTAATTACTTTTGAAATCCGTTTGACCCTGAACTTGACTATAATAAAACTCAAATAACCAGAAACTGAAACATTTTAAAACTTTCCTTATATGAGTCGTGAGACAAGTGGATTGTTTAACTGACTTACTGTTGCATAGTATGCTGAAGAGGGCGACAACGATCAAAGGTGACCTTAAATTGCAATGCCGAGACAACCTTGCTTATATGTATATACAACACAAAAAATCGTTTGGTAAAATTTTAGGGGATACCCTACCTATTTTATAAAAGGCGTATTATTATTTCATTATAAATAAATGCAATCTCAAAATTTTAATAATTCTTCGCTAAGATGTTTTAGAATAGAAATGATAATTTATTAAGATTCGATAAAATATTGGGCGTAGGGCTTAAAGAAACGTCATTTCATTTTACTTTTGTATGCTGAAATTGTTTTTATTTAGAGTTATACACATTTTATATTGTCATTTTGAGTACCATTAAAATAAAAATCAACCAAAAGTATTAAAAACTAGGTTTAAATGATATTCTATTTCGCCTGATATCTGTTATTATGTAGCATTTGAAAGTGAAAACGACTTTTAGTTAAGTAAAAAAAAACCAAAAACTAATAATCTATTAGGCATCCTATTTAATAGAAGTGGATCGAAAAAAATACTTTCTTTTTTTCCGTGACATTATGATTCCAGATTTTTTGTTAGTAATAGTTAGCTTGACACAATCGGTTTTTTTTCCTATTACTTGCAAATTTAGTTGAAAAGCATGTTTGTGTCAACATTTGGCATCTGCTGAAGCAATGCATAAGTTTGCTAAATACTACCTTATCATACATGAGGCGCCTATATATTGGTTTTGGGTGTAATAATATGTTACATTAATTATACCCGTTACTCGTAGAGTATAAGGGTATACGAGATTCGTTAATAAGTATGTATTAGGCAGAAGGAACCGGTTTCGACCATGTGAAGTATATATATTCTTGATCAGGATCAATAGTCTAATCGATCTGGCCGTGTCCGTCTTTCCGTCCGTATGAACGTCGAGATTTCAGGAACTATAAATGCTGTAAATTCTTTAAATGCATGCTGTGAAATTTCTCCTTCGCATTTTCACTAGCTTTCTAGCGGGTATCAAATTGTCGGGGAACTTGACTATAGCGGTTTTATATGATTATATATGGTTTTAATTCTGAAAGTGGTTCCAAATAGAAGTAGATACAAAATTTGCAAAAATACTCTCCAGCTTAATTTAATATTCTCGACGCTATTTGAACATACACTTATTTAAAGAAACACAGATGGAATAGATCTGATAGTCTTATATTACATACAAATTAGATACTAGACAAAAACAAGAGAGAACGCTATAGTCGAGATCCCCGACTATCTGATACCCGTTACTCAGATATAAATTTACAAAAATAATACAAAAATGAAAAAATATCAAAACATTTTTCAAAAGTTTGGGCGTTGCAGTTTTGGGAGGTTTGTAGGCGTTGGAGTGGGCGTGGCAAGGTAAATAGACAAACTTGCGCTGCGTCTAAGTCTGCATGCTGCATATCAACGCTTTTGTAGTTCCTGAGATCTCGACGTTCATACGGACAGACAGACCGACGGACAGACGGACGAACAGACGGACGGACAGACGGACGGACGGACAGACAGACGGACAGAAAGACGGACATGGGCAAATCGGCTCGGCTATCGATCCTAATCAAGAATAAATATACTTTATGTGGTCGGACACGCTTCTTTCTGCCTGTTACATAATTTTCAACGAATCTAGTATACCCTTTTGCTTTACGAATAAAGGGTATAAAAATAATACAAAACAATGTTTGAAATCAATATAATAATAAAAATAAAATTGAAAACTTTACTATAAAAACAACAATAAAAACTCCTACGCCGGGTTTTCATATATAAGGAATACCGACCACTTAAACCCCATTACTAGCGATGGAATGCAGCAATTTAAAAAATGTTAAAGAAAGTAAAACAAGCTCGATTGGCAAGAACTTTTTTTCGTATCTAAAATATACTCTGATAAAAGCCAAAATATATTAGCTATTTATTGTTCAAATTTAATCATAATCATAGGATAATTAAATTGCAGATAAAGTTGTACGATATGCGCAATATTTAAACGGCATCTGATCAAACATTTTTCAAGATGAAATCTCATATTTTAAGCGATACCCGCCATCGTTACAGAATGAGTTAGACAAGTCTGTAGCAGGCAAGAATAAGAGTGCTTACTTTTTTTTTATCGATGTATAGTTTATTGTGCTTATAAAAATACTTAATATGTAGAGTAAAATATAGTCGCAGTAAAAATGTTTGATACTTTTCTATTGATGCATAACACGAAAGAAGAAGTTTGTAAGTTCGTTTATAAACCGAACATGATTAAAACATTTCCGGTTTTGATTCATATTGCGAAAGAAATATATATTATATATTATTGAAGTGTTTGTATGAATGTATAATATGATATGACTTCGGTGTCAAACTAAAAAAAACTTGTTTTTGCAGTATGTCTAAAACCTTTGCATATTATCAATGATGTGTTATAAGTCGATCTGTGTCCGTCTGTCTGTCCGTAAGTATGAGTGCTGTGATCTCGGTAACTACAAAAGCTTGAAAGTGGAGATTCAGCATGCAGATTTTAGGACATATGTAAAAGCAGAGCAAGTTTGCTTTCAGTTTGACATTCCAAAATGTTCCAGGGAATATTTGCTACCACATTAAGTGTGTATGTTCTTGATCCCTATCAACAGCTGTGCATCCGATTCTACACAAGCTTGTCTCTCAGTTTTCCAAGAAGTCTTTTATTGTAGGTAGTATAAAGTCGATCCCAGATCGCTTTAATTTGGTACCAGCTTTTTGACAAATTATTATTTGAATACCATACCTATTTTATAAAAGGCGTATTATTATTTCATTATAAATAAATGCAATCTCAAAATTTTAATAATTCTTCGCTAAGATGTTTTAGAATAGAAATGATAATTTATTAAGATTCGATAAAATATTGGGCGTAGGGCTTAAAGAAACGTCATTTCATTTTACTTTTGTATGCAGAAATTGTTATACCCGTTTCTCGTAGAGTAAAAGGGTATACTAGATTCGTTGAAAAGTATGTAACAGGCAGAAGGAAGGGTTTCCGACCATATAAAGTATATATATTCTTGATCAGGACCAATAGCCGAGTCGATATGACCATGTCCGTCTGTCCGTCTGTCTGTCCGTCCGTATGAACGCTGTGATCTCAGGAACTACAAAAGCTAGAAAGTTGAGATTAAGCATACAGACTCCAGAGACATAGACGCAGCGCAAGTTTGTCGATTCATGTTGCCACGCCCACTCTAACGCCCACAAACCGCCCAAAACTGCCACGCCCACACTTTTGAAAATTTTTTTAATATTTTTTCATTTTTGTATTGGTCTTGTAAATTTCTATCGATTTATCAAAAAACTTTTTGCCACGCCCACTCTAACGCCTACAAACCGCCCAAAGCTGCTACGCCCACACTTTTGAAAAATGTTTTGAAATTTTTTCATTTTTGTATTGGTCTTGTAAATTTCTATCGATTTGCCAAAAAACTTTTTGCCACGCCCACTCTAACGCCCACGAACCGCCCAAAGCTGCTACTCCCACACTTTTGAAAAATGTTTTGATATGTTTTCATTTTTTTATTAGTCTTGGAAAATTTTATCGATTTGCCAAAAAACTTTCTGCCACGCCCACTATAACGCCTACAAACCGCCAAAAACTGTGTTTAAGACTCTCCTTCTCCCTTCCACTAGCTGAGTAACGGGTATCAGATAGTCGGGGAACTCGACTATAGCGTTCTCTCTTGTTCTTATTTAGAGTTATACACATTTTATATTGTCATTTTGAGTACCATTAAAATAAAAATCAACCAAAAGTATTAAAAACTAGGTTTAAATGATATTCTATTTCGCCTGATATCTGTAATTATGTAGCATTTGAAAGTGAAAACGACTTTTAGTTAAGTAAAAAAAAACCAAATCTAATAATCTATATCAATCTTAAACACTTTGGCACGGGGTATAAACCAAAGCCTCACTATACAATAGTTTTGATATTATTATTTGTCCATAAATTCCCAAATTTACTTAGGCATCCTATTTAATAGAAGTGGATCGAAGAAAATACTTTCTTTTTTTCCGTGACATTATGATTCCAGATTTTTTGTTAGTAATAGTTAGCTTGACACAATCGGTTTCTTTTCCTATTACTTGCAAATTTAGTTGAAAAGCATGTTTGTGTCAACATTTGGCATCTGCTGAAGCAATGCATAAGTTTGCTAAATACTACCTTATCATACATGAGGCGCCTATATATTGGTTTTGGGTGTAATAATATGTTACATTAATTATACCCGTTACTCGTAGAGTATAAGGGTATACGAGATTCGGTAATAAGTATGTATTAGGCAGAAGGAACCGGTTTCGACCATGTGATGTATATATATTCTTGATCAGGATCAATAGCCTAATCGATCTGGCCATGTCCGTCTTTCCGTCCGTATGAACGTCAAGATTTCAGGAACTATAAATGCTGTAAATTCTTTAATTGCATGCTGTGAAATTTCTCCTTCGCATTTCCACTAGCTTTCTAGCGGGTATCAAATTGTCGGGGAACTTGACTATAGCGGTTTTATATGATTATATATGGTTTTAATTCTGAAAATGGTTCCAAATAGAAGTAGATACAAAATTTGCAAAAATACTCTCCAGCTTAATTTAATATTCTCGACGCTATTTAAACAAACAGTTATTTAAAAAAACACAGATGGAATAGATCTGATAGTCTTATATTACATACAAATTAGATACTAGACAAAAACAAGAGATAACGCTATAACGTTCCCCGACTATCTGATACCCGTTACTCAGCTAGTGTAAGTGCGAAGGACAGTTTTTGGCAGTTTGTGGGCGTTAGAGTGGGCATGGCCAAAAGTTTTTTGGCGAATAGATAGAAATTTACAAGACTAATACAAAAATGAATAAATATCAAAACATTTTTCAAAAGTGTGGGCGTGGCAGCTGTGGGCGCTTTGTGGGCGTTAGAGTGGGCGTGGCAAAAAGTTTTTTTGCAAATCGATAGAAATTTACAAGACCAATACAAAAATGAAAAAATATTAAAACATTTTTCAAAAGTGTGGGCGTCGCAGTTTTGGGCGGTTTGTGGGCGTTAGAGTGGGCGTGGCAGCATGATTCGACAAACTTGCGCTGCGTCTATGTCCCTGCAGTCTGTATGCCTAATCTCAACTTTCTAGCTTTTGTAGTTCCTGAGATCTCGACGTTCATACGGACAGACAGACGGACAGACGGACAGACGGACGGACAGACGGACATGGCCAAATCGACTCGGCTATTGATCCTGATCAAGAATATATATACTTTATATGGTCGGAAACGCTTCCTTCTGCCTGTTACATACTTTTCAACGAATCTAGTATACCCTTTTACTCTACGAGTAACGGGTATAACAAGAGAGAACGCTATAGTCGAGATCCCCGACTATCTGATACCCGTTACTCAGATAGAAATTTACAAAAATAATACAAAAATGAAAAAATATCAAAACATTTTTCAAAAGTGTGGGCGTTGCAGTTTTGGGAGGTTTGTAGGCGTTGGAGTGGGCGTGGCAAGGTAAATAGACAAACTTGCGCTGCGTCTAAGTCTGCATGCTGCATATCAACGCTTTTGTAGTTCCTGAGATCTCGACGTTCATACGGACAGACAGACCGACGGACAGACGGACGAACAGACGGACGGACAGACGGACGGACGGACAGACGGACGGACAGACAGACGGACAGAAAGACGGACATGGGCAGATCGACTCGGCTATCGATCCTAATCAAGAATAAATATACTTTATGTGGTCGGACACGCTTCTTTCTGCCTGTTACATAATTTTCAACGAATCTAGTATACCCTTTTGCTTTACGAATAAAGGGTATAAAAATAATACAAAACAATGTTTGAAATCAATATAATAATAAAAATAAAATTGAAAACTTTACTTTAAAAACAACAATAAAAACTCCTACGCCGGGATTTCATATATAAGGAATACCGACCACTTGCACCCCATTACTAGCGATGGAATGCAGCAATTTAGAGGATGTTAAAGAAAGTAAAAAAAGCTCGATTGGCAAGAACTTTTTTTCGTATCTAAAATATACTCTGATAAAAGCCAAAATATATTAGCTATTTATTGTTCAAATTTAATCATAATCATAGGATAATTAAATTGCAGATAAAGTTGTACGATATGCGCAATATTTAAACGGCATCTGATCAAACATTTTTCAAGATGAAATCTCATATTTTAAGCGATACCCGCCATCGTTACAGAATGAGTTAGACAAGTCTGTATGGCAGGCAAGAATAAGAGTGCTTACTTTTTTTTTATCGATGTATAGTTTATAGTGCTTATAAAAATACTTAATATGTAGAGTAAAATATAGTCGCAGTAAAAATGTTTGATACTTTTCTATTGATGCATAACACGAAAGAAGAAGTTTGTAAGTTCGTTTATAAACCGAACATGATTAAAACATTTCCGGTTTTGATTCATATTGCGAAAGAAATATATATTATATATTATTGAAGTGTTTGTATGAATGTATAATATGATATGACTTCGGTGTCAAAATAAAAAAAACTTGTTTTTGCAGTATGTCTAAAACCTTTGCATATTATCAATGATGTGTTATAAGTCGATCTGTGTCCGTCTGTCTGTCCGTAAGTATGAGTGCTGTGATCTCGGTAACTACAAAAGCTTGAAAGTGGAGATTCAGCATGCAGATTTTAGGACATATGTAAAAGCAGAGCAAGTTTGCTTTCAGTTTGACGTTCCAAAATGTTCCAGGGAACATTTGCTACCACATTAAGTGTGTATGTTCTTGATCCCTATCAACAGCTGTGCATCCGATTCTACACAAGCTTGTCTCTCAGTTTTCCAAAAAGTCTTTTATTGTAAGTCGATCCCAGATCGCTTTAATTTGGTACCAGCTTTTTGACAAATTATTATTTGGCTTAAGCTTATCTGGCCTAGGAAATCGTTAAGTTATATTGTTCGGTATGCACAATTTGTTCTTTTAAATGTATGTATGTTTCTGCAAGTCCAACCTAGAGTTCTTTCCTTTCTTAATATCAATATCTTAACAAGAGAGAACGCTATAGTCGAGTTCCCCGACTATCTGATACCCGTTACTCAGCTAGTGGAAGGGAAAAGGAGAGTCTTAAACACAGTTTTTGGCGGTTTGTAGGCGTTATAGTGGGCGTGGCAGAACGTTTCTTGGCAAATCGATAGAAATTCACAAGACTAATATAAAAATGAAAAATATCAAAACATTTTTCAAAAGTGTGGGCGTATCAGCTTTGGGCGTTAGAGTGGGCGTGGCAAAAAGTTTTTTGATAAATCGATAGAAAATTACAAGACTAAACAAAAGTGAAAAAATTTCAAAACATTTTTCAAAAGTGTGGGCGTGGCAGTTTTGGGCGGTTTGTGGGCGTGGCAAAAAGTTTTTTGGTAAATAGATAGAAAATTACAGGACTAATACAAAAATGAAAATATTTCAAAACATTTTTCAAAAGTGTGGGCGTGGCAATTTTGGGCGGTTTGTGGTCGTTAGGGTGGGCGTGGCAACATGAATCGACAAACTTGCGCTGCGTCTATGTCCCTGAAGTTTGTATGCTTAATCTCAACTTTCTAGCTTTAGTAGTTCCTGAGATCTCGACGTTCATACGGACGGACAGACGGACGGACAGACGGACGGACAGACGGACGGACAGACGGACGGACAGACGGTCGGAAACGCTTCCTTCTGCCTGTTACATACTTTTCAACGAATCTAGTATACCCTTTTACTCTACGAGTAACGGGTATAAAAATAGTTTTCTTTTGCAGACAAAACATCCTGTCAAAATTTGTAACTTTTCTTGTGCGCTTCATTATCAGTTACAGATACAACCGGCCAATACTTTGAATGTGGTACCCCTTTAAAATATATTAAACACATAATGGAGTCATTCAGACTATTTTTGTGTTTCGGTAAAATCGATAGAATTTTACAGGACAAGAATATAATAAAAGAAAATAAAATTTTTTAAAAATAAAATCAGTGCGACGGAGATAAATATGCAATTAGAAAAGCGGATGTTATGAAGATCACATAAAATTCTATCGATTTTATCGTAACTGATTAGGCGTAGATAATTTTTATATTAAAGAAATTGGCAACACAATTGTGTGCGTGGGCAAAATGTTTTAGGCACATTGATAAAAATTGGCAGGACAACCGACAAATTTTTAAACAGACTGAGTGTGAAATATCTGCCTGATTTGTGGACGTTAGCGTGACGATGACATCTCTAGAATCTGCATGATAGGATATAACTTTTTTGCTTTTTAAGAATCCGTTTGCTTGATACGCACAGCCGGAGGGGCATGGTCTAATCAAAGTTCTTTTAGAGCATAGATACAATTTGTGATAAAAAAAATTAAATATAAAATACTAAACCATTTTTAAAAGTGGACAGGACTAATATTAAAATGCTAATTTTTCCAAGTTTATTAATGTATAGGCACTGGCATCTATGGCCTTCAGCTCGCAAAATTTAGAACTATCCTACACATGGGTTTGTTATTCTTATTTATTTTGTGTATTAATTTAATTTTTCAAGGAATTTAAGGATAATTTCGATGTTTTGTTTGTTAAAAGATTAAGTGGCAAAGATGTGTGGCATGTCAAGGATAAGTGCATAGAATGTGGAATACTTCTATTGCTGAGGGGGAAAAATGTTTAAAGTGCGTACTGGTTATTTTGGTGTGCGCTGGTCGAATGCGGATTATAATAAATTCCCGTCTTTTGTAAAATTCGAGCAGCTTAAATGGGGAGTCGGTGCTTGGTGTAGTTTCTTTACTCGTAGAGTAAAAGGGTATACTAGATTCGTTGAAAAGTATGTAACAGGCAAAAGAAAGCGTTTCCGACCGTATGAAGTATAATATATATATTCTTGATCCGAATCAACCGTCTGTATGAACGTAGAGATCTCAGGACCTATAAAAACTAGAAGGTTGAGATTCAGAATGCAGACTCCAGAGACGCTTGTTGATTCATGTTGCCACGACAACTTTAACGCAAACCGCCAAAAACTGCCACGCCCACTCCTTTAAAAAATGTTTTCATTTTATTATTAGTCTTGTGAATTTCTATTGATTTAAAGAAATGCTTCTTGCACCGGCCACTCTAACGCCCACAAACCGCCCAAAGCTGCCACGCCCACACTTTTAAAAAATGTTTTGATATTTTATTTTTAGGTCGTAAATTTCTGTTGATTTGCCAAATAACGTTTTTCCACGCCCACTGTTAGGTCGATAAACCGCCAAAAAATGTCAGTGCTAAAATTTTTCCTTCGCACTTCCACCAGCTGAGTAACGGGTATCAGATAGTCGGGGAACTCGATAGCATTCTCTCTTGTTTCTTTTTAGTTGGTGTTTTATGTAATTTATGTAATAATGAAATTATTTGACTTTTTGGATTCGGTCTGCACCGTGAGAAATGATATTAAGTGCAGGAATTTTCCACTCCACAACTTTCCTTATCCTCAAGATTATGCTATAAGACCGCATCTTCATTTAAAGCATGAATATTTGTTTATTTTTAAATATATATATATTTTTTTTTTTTACGCGCGAGTCCCATTTCTACACCTCCCGCCCAGCCTACCGAGGGGCGCTGCCGTGTATCGTTCGGCTCGAATCGCGGGAAGATAGACGCGATACAGAAGACAGTTAAGGGCGAGGAAATATATTTATACTAGCAAGATCTAAGAATTTGTTAAAAACGTTAGTATTAATCGCTTTAAGAACGGCAGAGGGTCAAAATTAGCGGTAATAGGATAGAATCTATAATAGTCAGAACATTATACTCTGCAACTCATAGTTAGATCTACATTGATTTAAAATTAGGGGTTCGTAATTCCTAGTGAATCTGCTTGGAACAGTGTAGTTTAGCCGACAAACCAAGTCGAGCTAAAAGAAGCTGGGTCCGCAAAAATCTAATTTTTTAAATTTGAAAGGTGGAGTTGTTTGCCCAAGCTTGCCCACCAATTAGTTTTTTATGCCCACGTCCAGTTTAGAAAATATAATTTAGTTTAGAAAATATAAGCACTTAAGGAATTAAGCATTTTCCATACCTCAAAACTAAATATTTTCAAACAAAATCGTTGGCCCACCCTTTAAAAATGCTTTTTATCGTTTGGCTACCCTTTAAAAATTTTTTTTTTCGTTTGTCTACCCTTAAAAAAAAATAAAAACGTTTGCCCACCACTTAAAACTAAATATTTTTTAAACAAAATTCAAATAAATCTCACAATTTAGGCAAAAAACTCTCTCTTTCTCTTTCTTACTACCTGTAGATTTTAATTAGTTTATTAAAAATATTTAACTTTGGTGGCAAGAATAATTAGTTTAAGCTCGGAACTACGACAACGAAAAAATGCGTGTGCTTGTGTTGAATTCAATTTTTCGACTTCATCTCTGTTTAACATATGTCTTCTTAGGCCTAGCTTAACAGAGGTTGGCGAAGACGGGGCGAATTCGCAAAGAGCGAGAGAGAACTATATTATGCTCCCGCCTTCGCCGTAAACTAACTTACACTAGACTTCAAATTTGTTCTACTTCACATGCCAACAATAAACAACAAACAATAAACAATGACCGACACTATGAGTTCCGCCAACACCGGCCCCGTTGAACGCCTTCACGGCTTCAACAAATCGGCAGCGGCGCCAGCTTGTGGATCGCCCTCCGGAAGATGGCTCCATCACTCCTCCTAAGGTCGACGACCCTGACCTTGCCGTCCTCTCTTGCGTGCGTCGCGACGATCCTTCCCAGGACCCACTGTTGAGGCAGCAGGTTGTCCTCTGCCACGACGACGAGTTGGCCCTCCTCAACGTTGGCCTTCTCCTCGTGCCATTTGCCCCGAACCTGAAGGCCCAGGACATATTCCCGGGACCATCGCCGCCAGAACGTTTGCCTGGCTGACGAGACAAGCCGCCATCGCCGCAAGCAACTGAGACCCGCCTGGTCCGGGGTCCGGAGTGCTGGTGCTGCGATGAGCGGCCCGCCTGTCAGCAGGTTCCCGGGAGTTAGCGCCTCTCCGTCGCTTGGGTCCTGGCTGAGCGCTCCGAGGGGCCGCGAGTTCATAGTAGCCTCGATCCCGACGAGGACTGTTGCCAGCTCTTCGGCGTTGAAAAGTGCGCTGCCCACCGCTCGAAGGAGTAGGTGCTTTGCAGTTTTCACACCTGCCTCCCATAGTCCGCCCATGTGCGGAGCCCGAGGGGGTGTGAACGCAAATTCGCATCCGCTTTTTGATGCGAACTCGCGAATTGCGTCCGCCTGCTCCTCGATCCGATCGCGAAGAGCCAAGAAGTGGCGACTCGCTCCGACGAAGTTCGTCGCGTTGTCGCAATGCACCGTCTGCGGACATCCTCGTCGACCAATGAATCTTTGAAAAGCCAATAGAAAAGAATCAGTACTTAGATCTGAGACAATCTCTAAGTGAACCGCCTTGGACGCAAAACAAACAAATAAGGCAACGTAGGACTTATACGGGGGCCTTCCTCGAATTTTTAATCTCGTATAGACAGGGCCACAAATCAACGCCACATATCGCAAATGGGCGGAGAGCACGGAGTCTATCTGCGGGTAGATTTCCCATAATTTGTGTCATCAGTCGAGGCTTGCATTTGAAGCAGCGCACACATGATCGGACTGTCTGACTGCAGAGTTCCTGAGCGTTTACGGTCCAAATACGCTGTCGTAGGATGCTCACAAGTGCTCGAGGGCCGACATGAAAATTGGAATGGTGCAAATGCCGGACGTAGCTCTGTACAAACTGCGAGCGTTTCGTCAACAGCAAGGGAAACTTGGCATCATATGATACAGGAGCGTTAGCTAGTCGCCCCCCAACTCGCAACAACGAAAAGTTGCACCAAGTGCCTGTATCCTCATGGATGAATGGGTTCAATCGCTGAAGACTTGGGCCTTGGAGCCTTTACGAACCTTTTCAATTTCTACTTGATATTGATATTTCTATTCTTATTTATTTTGTGTATTAATTTAATTTTTCAAGGAATTTAAGGATAATTTCGATGTTTTGTTTGTTAAAAGATTAAGTGGCAAAGATGTGTGGCATGTCAAGGATAAGTGCATAGAATGTGGAATACTTCTATTGCTGAGGGGGAAAAATGTTTAAAGTGCGTACTGGTTATTTTGGTGTGCGCTGGTCGAATGCGGATTATAATAAATTCCCGTCTTTTGTAAAATTCGAGCAGCTTAAATGGGGAGTCGGTGCTTGGTGTAGTTTCTTTACTCGTAGAGTAAAAGGGTATACTAGATTCGTTGAAAAGTATGTAACAGGCAAAAGAAAGCGTTTCCGACCGTATGAAGTATAATATATATATTCTTGATCCGAATCAACCGTCTGTATGAACGTAGAGATCTCAGGACCTATAAAAACTAGAAGGTTGAGATTCAGAATGCAGACTCCAGAGACGCTTGTTGATTCATGCTGCCACGACAACTTTAACGCAAACCGCCAAAAACTGCCACGCCCACTCCTTTAAAAAATGTTTTCATTTTATTATTAGTCTTGTGAATTTCTATTGATTTAAAGAAATGCTTCTTGCACCGGCCACTCTAACGCCCACAAACCGCCCAAAGCTGCCACGCCCACACTTTTAAAAAATGTTTTGATATTTTATTTTTAGGTCGTAAATTTCTGTTGATTTGCCAAATAACGTTTTTCCACGCCCACTGTTAGGTCGATAAACCGCCAAAAAATGTCAGTGCTAAAATTTTTCCTTCGCACTTCCACCAGCTGAGTAACGGGTATCAGATAGTCGGGGAACTCGATAGCATTCTCTCTTGTTTCTTTTTAGTTGGTGTTTTATGTAATTTATGTAATAATGAAATTATTTGACTTTTTGGATTCGGTCTGCACCGTGAGAAATGATATTAAGTGCAGGAATTTTCCACTCCACAACTTTCCTTATCCTCAAGATTATGCTATAAGACCGCATCTTCATTTAAAGCATGAATATTTGTTTATTTTTAAATATATATATATTTTTTTTTTTTACGCGCGAGTCCCATTTCTACACCTCCCGCCCAGCCTACCGAGGGGCGCTGCCGTGTATCGTTCGGCTCGAATCGCGGGAAGATAGACGCGATACAGAAGACAGTTAAGGGCGAGGAAATATATTTATACTAGCAAGATCTAAGAATTTGTTAAAAACGTTAGTATTAATCGCTTTAAGAACGGCAGAGGGTCAAAATTAGCGGTAATAGGATAGAATCTATAATAGTCAGAACATTATACTCTGCAACTCATAGTTAGATCTACATTGATTTAAAATTAGGGGTTCGTAATTCCTAGTGAATCTGCTTGGAACAGTGTAGTTTAGCCGACAAACCAAGTCGAGCTAAAAGAAGCTGGGTCCGCAAAAATCTAATTTTTTAAATTTGAAAGGTGGAGTTGTTTGCCCAAGCTTGCCCACCAATTAGTTTTTTATGCCCACGTCCAGTTTAGAAAATATAATTTAGTTTAGAAAATATAAGCACTTAAGGAATTAAGCATTTTCCATACCTCAAAACTAAATATTTTCAAACAAAATCGTTGGCCCACCCTTTAAAAATGCTTTTTATCGTTTGGCTACCCTTTAAAAATTTTTTTTTTCGTTTGTCTACCCTTAAAAAAAAATAAAAACGTTTGCCCACCACTTAAAACTAAATATTTTTTAAACAAAATTCAAATAAATCTCACAATTTAGGCAAAAAACTCTCTCTTTCTCTTTCTTACTACCTGTAGATTTTAATTAGTTTATTAAAAATATTTAACTTTGGTGGCAAGAATAATTAGTTTAAGCTCGGAACTACGACAACGAAAAAATGCGTGTGCTTGTGTTGAATTCAATTTTTCGACTTCATCTCTGTTTAACATATGTCTTCTTAGGCCTAGCTTAACAGAGGTTGGCGAAGACGGGGCGAATTCGCAAAGAGCGAGAGAGAACTATATTATGCTCCCGCCTTCGCCGTAAACTAACTTACACTAGACTTCAAATTTGTTCTACTTCACATGCCAACAATAAACAACAAACAATAAACAATGACCGACACTATGAGTTCCGCCAACACCGGCCCCGTTGAACGCCTTCACGGCTTCAACAAATCGGCAGCGGCGCCAGCTTGTGGATCGCCCTCCGGAAGATGGCTCCATCACTCCTCCTAAGGTCGACGACCCTGACCTTGCCGTCCTCTCTTGCGTGCGTCGCGACGATCCTTCCCAGGACCCACTGTTGAGGCAGCAGGTTGTCCTCTGCCACGACGACGAGTTGGCCCTCCTCAACGTTGGCCTTCTCCTCGTGCCATTTGCCCCGAACCTGAAGGCCCAGGACATATTCCCGGGACCATCGCCGCCAGAACGTTTGCCTGGCTGACGAGACAAGCCGCCATCGCCGCAAGCAACTGAGACCCGCCTGGTCCGGGGTCCGGAGTGCTGGTGCTGCGATGAGCGGCCCGCCTGTCAGCAGGTTCCCGGGAGTTAGCGCCTCTCCGTCGCTTGGGTCCTGGCTGAGCGCTCCGAGGGGCCGCGAGTTCATAGTGGCCTCGATCCCGACGAGGACTGTTGCCAGCTCTTCGGCGTTGAAAAGTGCGCTGCCCACCGCTCGAAGGAGTAGGTGCTTTGCAGTTTTCACACCTGCCTCCCATAGTCCGCCCATGTGCGGAGCCCGAGGGGGTGTGAACGCAAATTCGCATCCGCTTTTTGATGCGAACTCGCGAATTGCGTCCGCCTGCTCCTCGATCCGATCGCGAAGAGCCAAGAAGTGGCGACTCGCTCCGACGAAGTTCGTCGCGTTGTCGCAATGCACCGTCTGCGGACATCCTCGTCGACCAATGAATCTTTGAAAAGCCAATAGAAAAGAATCAGTACTTAGATCTGAGACAATCTCTAAGTGAACCGCCTTGGACGCAAAACAAACAAATAAGGCAACGTAGGACTTATACGGGGGCCTTCCTCGAATTTTTAATCTCGTATAGACAGGGCCACAAATCAACGCCACATATCGCAAATGGGCGGAGAGCACGGAGTCTATCTGCGGGTAGATTTCCCATAATTTGTGTCATCAGTCGAGGCTTGCATTTGAAGCAGCGCACACATGATCGGACTGTCTGACTGCAGAGTTCCTGAGCGTTTACGGTCCAAATACGCTGTCGTAGGATGCTCACAAGTGCTCGAGGGCCGACATGAAAATTGGAATGGTGCAAATGCCGGACGTAGCTCTGTACAAACTGCGAGCGTTTCGTCAACAGCAAGGGAAACTTGGCATCATATGATACAGGAGCGTTAGCTAGTCGCCCCCCAACTCGCAACAACGAAAAGTTGCACCAAGTGCCTGTATCCTCATGGATGAATGGGTTCAATCGCTGAAGACTTGGGCCTTGGAGCCTTTACGAACCTTTTCAATTTCTACTTGATACTCGTGCTTTTGTACTATTTCGATAATCTTATGAAACGCTTCATTATATTCACTCTTGTCTTTGCATTTTCTTATAAAGCGGAACATATAAGCGAACATTCTAAGCAGTTTGAGGTGTGACGAAAACCCCTCGATGACATCCAGCAAATCGGAAGTTTGCACAGCAGGTCAGGTCGGTCAGCCCGACCACAGTCTTCCTAGCTTCCTGACGCAAGACTTCCTCATCCGGCTCGAAATGCGCATTTTTGGGCCAGTATTCTTCTTCGTCCTTCAAAAATGGTGGGCCAGTGAACCAGATCGACTACCCTATCTCGTCGACGTCACAACCTCTCGAAACGATATCTGTTGGGTTCTGCTTTGTGGGAACATGCCGCCATGTAGCTTCTCCTGACTATTCTTGAATCTCCGCTACCCTGTTCGAAACGAATGTCGCCAACGAAGATGGATGAGATCGAATCCAGTGAAGAGTAACTTCAGAGTCCGACCAGTATACAATTCGCTCGATAGGGACTTTTAATATGGGTTTGATTCTATGGCAGAGATCTGCGAGAAGGTGAGCGGCACATAACTCAAGCCTTGGGAGCGTTTTGGTCTTGAGCGGCGCTACTTTTGACTTTGAAGTCAAAAACGATAATTTAAAACCTTTTACAGTTTTTCTACTTATATAGACGCAAGCTCCATAAGCTCTCATGGAGGCGTCGGCAAAGGCATGTAGCTGTACCGGTGACAATGGGTCGGTATGCACGAACCGAAGAATCGATATCTCATCCAGTTGAGACAGAGTGCTTTTTAGCATATCCCAAGCTGTTTCCAAATGCATCGGAATGGATCAATCTAACTTATTAAGCCAGAGATCTTGCAATAGGATCTTTCCTTTAATCACAATGGGACTTAACAAGCCGAGGGAGTCAAACAGCTTCGATGTCACCGATAGTATGTTCCGTTTTGTCGCTCGGAGACCCATGACAGAAGTGTCAAATTTGAACTTGAAGGCATCTTCGCTAGGCAACCACGATATTTCTAACGCCTTAGTTGACTCTGAATCCGAGATAGGTATCGACTCAACTGCGCTCTCAGATGCAGTGACCTCAGGTGAGTTTGAAAACCGCTTTGTCAATTCAAAACCTGCTGTTTGAAGAACCTGAGACACTTCAGACTTAATTGTCTTTAGCTCATGTCATCGACGTAAAAATCGGATCCAATTATGTCGGCAGCTCTAGGGAATGAACATTTAGCAGATTCACTCAACCTCTTTAAACACCGAATAGCCAGAAATGTGGCTGGTCCAGTACCATATGTGACGGTGTTGAGCTTGTATAATCTCAAGGAATGACATAATGTGGAGTGGAAGGGATTTGTTTGTCTGTAGGCGACATATGACCAAGGGCGAGATATTCTTCCATGAATTCCAAGTACATGGTCTTCAAGTTAGGATCTCGAGACAACCTTCGCTCAAGCGACAAAAACCGACGTTTTGCAACCTGGAAGGAGTTTCCTAATCCATTTGGATCAGATTTAAACGGCAGCCTAACTTCAAACCGACCTGATGGCAATACCTGAGTAGTCTTCCTATAATGGTCTTCACATAACTTGTGCTCAGGCTACAGAATTTTCTTTGGATTTGGCATTTCCTCCAGCGACCAAAATTTCTGTAGTGTGCTGTCAATCGATACTAAAGGTTCTTCACTACAACTGAAACTATTCACAACTTGTTTCGGGACTGCAGACTTGTATCTGCCCGAAACAACCCAACCAAGTAGGGTCCTTTGTAGAGTTGGATAGTCAGGACCTTGTCTAATTAGACCAAAAGCTGGCAATTCGAAAAATGATTCTGCTCCTATCAACATATCAATTTTTTGTTACTTGTAGAAATATGGGTCTGCTAATGGTAGGTTCTTCGGGATCTTCCAATCACTGACGTTCACCGACTGATCAGTATGGTAACCGGAGATCGACTTTAAGACCCAGAAATCAAACGAGAACTCACCACGATTTATTCGCGACTTCACCACTGTGTGTACCTTTTTTTTGTCTTGAGAATTGGACTCGCCAATACCAAGTAAGCGGTTCGCCAGTTCTTCTGTTATAAAATTTGTTTGCGACCCAGAGTCCAGCAGAACTCGGGCCAAAACGTATTCTCCTTTTTTCGTACGGACGCTTACGATTGACGTAGCCAAAATCACCCTGTCCAAGGACGTGGCATGCATAACATGTGACGTGGAAGGCTGATCTTGGTTAAAAGTAGGAGATATGGTCTCTGGCGGGGGTGGCAACGCTAAACTGTTCTCAGGCACTGTATATCTATGAAGCAGAATATGGTGTGAGCGGTCACAAGCTCGACACTTTTTGCCTTTGCATTTCGAAACAGTATGGCCTTTTCGCAGACAATTGATACATAAGGAGGCAGACTTAACAAACTCGAACCTTTGCATTACAGAGAGACGCCCAAACGGGCTACAATTCTGTAGCAAATGATCTGCTGCATTGCAATAGCTACAAGTTTGCTGAGGCTTGCTGTTGGAGGAGGAACACGAGAATGAGCTACGATTATGTGGCTTGCTCGACACAATTTTATCTTCTTCAGCTGATAAATGCTGATATCGGCGATTTAACGTTTTCCTATCGATAACAGAGAACCATAAATCGAAGAAACAGTATCGATAAGGTTTCTCAAGGAGGAAGCGGACTAATGCGATATTTTAGGCAGACTAAACAATGTTGATATAATATTCATAAAGATGAGGCATTCGTTATCGTAAACCTTTCTTAAACTAGCTAGTGCCTATTCGTAATTGCTCTCAGTGACTTGGTAAGCTTTAACTGTTCCTAAAGCTTCACCAGAGAGACATGAAATTAAATGGTTAAATTTTTAGATAACTGGAATGCTGGCGTCTTTATGAACTAAAGTTTCGTTGGAGCTACAGCAGCTGATCCCGGAGCTTCGCTGACGCTTGCTACTTTCAAGGCAGACAACAGGGACATTATTTTTGCCTTGGTCACTATACTAAGCTCTTCCAACTCGTCGCCAAATTCATCGCTACAATCTATGTCTTCTATCTGTTCTTGTAATTGATTTGCCTTACTAATTGAAGCATTTAAGTTTTCTAGTCGACATTTCAATTCTTCCTCTAATAGTGGAATCGATCCCGTTTCGCTCATTTAATCAGCGAATTGTTCAGATTTGATCGGACTGTCTGACTGCAGAGTTCCTGAGCGCTTACGGTCCAAATACGCTGTCGTAGGATGCTCACAAGTGCTCGAGGGCCGACATGAAAATTGGAATGGTGCAAATGCCGGACGTAGCTCTGTACAAACTGCGAGCGTTTCGTCAACAGCAAGGGAAACTTGGCATCATATGATATAGGAGCGTTAGCTAGTCGCCCCCCAACTCGCAACAACGAAAAGTTGCACCAAGTGCCTGTATCCTCATGGATGAATGGGTTCAATCGCTGAAGACTTGGGCCGACCTTGGAGCCCTTACGAACCTTTTCAATTTCTACTTGATACTCGTGCTTTTGTACTATTTCGATAATCTTATGAAATGCTTCATTATATTCAGTCTTGTCTTTGCATTTTCTTATAAAGCGGAACATATAAGCGAACATTCTAAGCAGTTTGAGGTGTGACGAAAACCCCTCGATACCATCCAGCAAATCGGAAGTTTGCACAGCAGGTCAGGTAGGTCAGCCCGACCACAGTCTTCCTAGCTTCCTGACGCAAGACTTCCTCATCCGGCTCGAAATGCGCATTTTTGGGCCAGTATTCTTCTTCGTCCTTCAAAAATGGTGGGCCAGTGAACCAGATCGACTACCCTATCTCGTCGACGTCACAACCTCTCGAAACGATATCTGTTGGGTTCTGCTTTGTGGGAACATGCCGCCATGTAGCTTCTCCTGACTATTCTTGAATCTCCGCTACCCTGTTCGAAACGAATGTCGCCAACGAAGATGGATGAGCAGCTGATCCCGGAGCTTCGCTGACGCTTGCTACTTTCAAGGCAGACAACAGGGACATTATTTGCCTTGGTCACTATACTAAGCTCTTCCAACTCGTCGCCAAATTCATCGCTACAATCTATGTCTTCTATCTGTTCTTGTAATTGATTTGCCTTACTAATTGAAGCATTTAAGTTTTCTAGTCGACATTTCAATTCTTCCTCTAATAGTGGAATCGATCCCGTTTCGCTCATTTAATCAGCGAATTGTTCTGACCCGACTTTGGAGCTTGCTTTTCAGCTCTTCCAGAACAGATTTATTTTTGGTTTCTAGGCTCATTTTAAATTAAATATTTAAATTAATTAAATTTTATTTCCGAATTAAATAAATAAATGGCCGAAACAAATTATCTCAAATCAGACCGACAATATTATTTACATATTATTTAACATTCGAATCAATAATTAGAAATGTATTAAACCAAAAAAATAGGTTATTTTTAATTTCATAAATTATTAATTTCTTGTTCGAAATGTATATTAAATATTTTTCTGATGAGAACAACGAAAACAAATTATTTAAATTGAAATTCAAGTCACGCAGTATCAATTAATAGTGGGTGCGAAATGACGCCGAAAAGGGTATACCCGCAGAATGCAGGGTAGAGCGTCACTTGACGGTCCGCTAATCTAAGCGCGCCAACGAAAAAGGGCCAACAACAACAACGCAGGTAGCGGTGCAAAAGCGAAGCGAAAGCGAAAAGTTCACCGCTGCAGCTGCTAGTATATAAGGCTGTCTGTGTATTAGTGCGCAAGCTTGGATTAACTTCCCAACTATTAATGCGAGTTTCAACGAACGAGAGGGGGAAGGGGGGCGACAGTGATTGCAATAATAAAGTACAAAATAATAAATAAATGTTGCGTCCAAAGCGGTTCAATATATGTATGTGTATTTATTTTATCAACCAACAAATTGAATAATTTGCATGCAATCAAGCTCTACTATATTGATACGTACATATGTACCAAGAACTGAAAGCGAGGTGCATTATTCCAGCACAAGACAATAAACATTAAATTTGTCTACAACTCTAGCTTTCAATTTATTGCACAAATACCTGTGATTTCCGAATGCTAATTTTAGCGGCCACTTTCCTTAAAAGTTCCCTCGGTGGTGGCGGCAATTCCGGAAGCAGGGTATTTCGCGATCGACACGGAATATGTTTAAGAAATATTTATTGTTTACACAATAGCGCGTCGCGGGCAACAATATATTTATTTATTTGCACTCACAAAAAAAAACAAAGAATTTTTTTTTTATGTTGCACTTTTATATTATTATTATATATATATTATTTTATATATTATATGTGTCACTGTCACTAATTTGTTTAAACTAATTCTTGTCCACCCGGGGGCGCCATGAAGATTTTAATTAGTTTATTAAAAATATTTAACTTTGGTGGCAATAATAATTAGTTTAAGCTCGGAACTACGACAACGAAAAAATGCGTGTGCTTGTGTTGAATTCAATTTTTCGACTTCATCTCTGTTTAACATATGTCTTCTTAGGCCTAGCTTAACAGAGGTTGGCGAAGACGGGGCGAATTCGCAAAGAGCGAGAGAGAACTATATTATGCTCCCGCCTTCGCCGTAAACTAACTTACACTAGACTTCAAATTTGTTCTACTTCACATGCCAACAATAAACAACAAACAATAAACAATGACCGACACTATGAGTTCCGCCAACACCGGCCCCGTTGAACGCCTTCACGGCTTCAACAAATCGGCAGCGGCGCCAGCTTGTGGATCGCCCTCCGGAAGATGGCTCCATCACTCCTCCTAAGGTCGACGACCCTGACCTTGCCGTCCTCTCTTGCGTGCGTCGCGACGATCCTTCCCAGGACCCACTGTTGAGGCAGCAGGTTGTCCTCTGCCACGACGACGAGTTGGCCCTCCTCGACGTTGGCCTTCTCCTCGTGCCATTTGCCCCGAACCTGAAGGCCCAGGACATATTCCCGGGACCATCGCCGCCAGAACGTTTGCCTGGCTGACGAGACAAGCCGCCATCGCCGCAAGCAACTGAGACCCGCCTGGTCCGGGGTCCGGAGTGCTGATGCTGCGATGAGCGGCCCGCCTGTCAGCAGGTTCCCGGGAGTTAGCGCCTCTCCGTCGCTTGGGTCCTGGCTGAGCGCTCCGAGGGGCCGCGAGTTCATAGTGGCCTCGATCCCGACGAGGACTGTTGCCAGCTCTTCGGCGTTGAAAAGTGCGCTGCCCACCGCTCGAAGGAGTAGGTGCTTTGCAGTTTTCACACCTGCCTCCCATAGTCCGCCCATGTGCGGAGCCCGAGGGGGTGTGAACGCAAATTCGCATCCGCTTTTTGATGCGAACTCGCGAATTGCGTCCGCCTGCTCCTCGATCCGATCGCGAAGAGCCAGGAAGTGGCGACTCGCTCCGACGAAGTTCGTCGCGTTGTCGCAATGCACCGTCTGCGGACATCCTCGTCGACCAATGAATCTTTGAAAAGACAATAGAAAAGAATCAGTACTTAGATCTGAGACAATCTCTAAGTGAACCGCCTTGGACGCAAAACAAACAAATAAGGCAACGTAGGACTTATACGGGGGCCTTCCTCGAATTTTTAATCTCGTATAGACAGGGCCACAAAAATCAACGCCACATATCGCAAATGGGCGGAGAGCACGGAGTCTATCTGCGGGTAGATTTCCCATAATTTGTGTCATCAGTCGAGGCTTGCATTTGAAGCAGCACACACATGATCGGACTGTCTGACTGCAGAGTTCCTGAGCGCTTACGGTCCAAATACGCTGTCGTAGGATGCTCACAAGTGCTCGAGGGCCGACATGAAAATTGGAATGGTGCAAATGCCGGACGTAGCTCTGTACAAACTGCGAGCGTTTCGTCAACAGCAAGGGAAACTTGGCATCATATGATATAGGAGCGTTAGCTAGTCGCCCCCCAACTCGCAACAACGAAAAGTTGCACCAAGTGCCTGTATCCTCATGGATGAATGGGTTCAATCGCTGAAGACTTGGGCCGACCTTGGAGCCCTTACGAACCTTTTCAATTTCTACTTGATACTCGTGCTTTTGTACTATTTCGATAATCTTATGAAATGCTTCATTATATTCAGTCTTGTCTTTGCATTTTCTTATAAAGCGGAACATATAAGCGAACATTCTAAGCAGTTTGAGGTGTGACGAAAACCCCTCGATACCATCCAGCAAATCGGAAGTTTGCACAGCAGGTCAGGTAGGTCAGCCCGACCACAGTCTTCCTAGCTTCCTGACGCAAGACTTCCTCATCCGGCTCGAAATGCGCATTTTTGGGCCAGTATTCTTCTTCGTCCTTCAAAAATGGTGGGCCAGTGAACCAGATCGACTACCCTATCTCGTCGACGTCACAACCTCTCGAAACGATATCTGTTGGGTTCTGCTTTGTGGGAACATGCCGCCATGTAGCTTCTCCTGACTATTCTTGAATCTCCGCTACCCTGTTCGAAACGAATGTCGCCAACGAAGATGGATGAGATCGAATCCAGTGAAGAGTAACTTCAGAGTCCGACCAGTATACAATTCGCTCGATAGGGACTTTTAATAAGGGTTTGATTCTATGGCAGAGATCTGCGAGAAGGTGAGCGGCACATAACTCAAGCCTTGGGAGCGTTTTGGTCTTGAGCGGCGCTACTTTTGACTTTGAAGTCAAAAACGATAATTTAAAACCTTTTACAGTTTTTCTACTTATATAGACGCAAGCTCCATAAGCTCTCATGGAGGCGTCGGCAAAGGCATGTAGCTGTACCGGTGACAATGGGTCGGTATGCACGAACCGAAGAATCGATATCTCATCCAGTTGAGACAGAGTGCTTTTTAGCATATCCCAAGCTGTTTCCAAATGCATCGGAATGGATCAATCTAACTTATTAAGCCAGAGATCTTGCGATAGGATCTTTCCTTTAATCACAATGGGACTTAACAAGCCGAGGGGGTCAAACAGCTTCGATGTCACCGATAGTATTTTCCGTTTTGTCGCTCGGAGACCCATGACAGAAGTGTCAATTTTGAACTTGAAGGCATCTTCGCTAGGCAACCACGATATTTCTAACGCCTTAGTTGACTCTGAATCCGAGATAGGTATCGACTTAACTGCGCTCTCAGATGCAGTGACCTCAGGTGAGTTTGAAAACCGCTTTGTCAATTCAAAACCTGCTGTTTGAAGAACCTGAGACACTGTCTTTAGCTCATGTCATCGACGTAAAAATCGGATCCAGGGAATGGAGCTCTAGGGAATGAACAATTAGCAGATTCACTCAACCTCTTTAAACACCGAATAGCCAGAAATGGGCCTGGTCCAGTACCATATGCGACGGTGTTGAGCTTGTATAATCTCAAGAAATGACATAATGTGGAGTGGAAGGGATTTGTTTGTCTGTAGGCGACATATGACCTAGGGCGAGATATTCTTCCATGAATTCCAAGTACATGGTCTTCAAGTTAGGATCTCGAGACAACCTTCGCTCAAGCGACAAAAACCGACGTTTTGCAACCTCGAAGGAGTTGCCTTATCCATTTGGATCAGATTTAAACGGCAGCCTAACTTCAAACCGACCTGATGGCAATACCTGAGTAGTCTTCCTATAATGGACTTCACATAACTTGTGCTCAGGCTACAGAATTTTCTTTGGATTTGGCATTTCCTTCAGCGACCAAAATTTCTGTAGTGTGCTGTCAATCGATACTAAAGGTTCTTCACTAAAACTGAAACTATTCACAACTTGTTTCGGGACTGCAGACTTGTATCTGCCCGAAATAACCCAACCAAGTAGGGTCCTTTGTAGAGTTGGATAGTCAGGACCTTGTCTAATTTCACCAACAGCTAGCAATTCGAAAAATGATTCTGCTCCTATCAACATATCAATTTTTTGTGACTTGTAGAAATATGGGTCTGCTAATGGTAGGTTCTTCCTGATCTTCCAATCACTGACGTTCACCGACTGATCAGTATGGTAACCGGAGATCGACTTTAAGATCCAGAAATCAAACGAGAACTCACTACGATTTATTCGCGACTTCACCACTGTGTGTACCTTTTTTTGTCTTGAGAATTGGACTCGCCAATACCAAGTAAGCGGTTCGCCAGTTCTTCTGTTATAAAATTTGTTTGCGACCCAGAGTCCAGCAGAGCTCGGGCCAAAACGTATTCTCCGTTTTTCGTACGGACGCTTACGATTGACGTAGCCAAAATCACCCTGTCCAAGGACGTGGCATGCATAACATGTGACGTGGAAGGCTGATCTTGGTTAAAAGTAGGAGATATGGTCTCTGGCGGGGGTGGCAACGCTAAACTGTTCTCAGGCACTGTATATCTATGAAGCAGAATATGGTGTGAGCGGTCACAAGCTCGACACTTTTTGCCTTTGCATTTCGAAACAGTATGGCCTTTTCGCAGACAAATGATACATAGGAGGCAGACTTAACAAACTCGAACCTTTGCATTACAGAGAGACGCCCAAACGAGCTACAATTCTGTAGCAAATGATCTGCTGCATTGCAATAGCTACAAGTTTGCTGAGGCTTGCTGTTGGAGGAGGAACACGAGAATGAGCTACGATTATGTGGCTTGCTCGACACAATTTTATCTTCTTCAGCTGATAAATGCTGATATCGGCGATTTATCGTTTTCCTATCGATAACAGAGAACCATAAATCGAAGAAACAGTATCGATAAGGTTTTTCAAGGAGGAAGAGGACTAATGCGATATTTTAGGCAGACTAAACAATGTTGATATAATATTCATAAAGATGAGGCATTCGTTATCGTAAACCTTTCTTAAACTAGCTAGTGCCTTTTCGTAATTGCTTTCAGTGACTTGGTAAGCTTTAACTGTTCCTAAAGCTTCACCAGAGAGACATGAAATTAAATGGTTAAATTTTTAGATAACTGGAATGCTGGCGTCTTTATGAACTAAAGTTTCGAAAAGGCTGATGAAATTTTTGAACTCCGAATAATCTCCACTGAATTTTGGCAATGCCAAACTTGGAAGTCGCGCACGAGTTGGAGCTACAGCACTTGATCCCGGAGCTTCGCTGACGCTTGCTACTTTCAAGGCAGACAACAGGGACATTATTTTTGCCTTGGTCTATACTAAGCTCGCCAAATTCATCGCTACAATCTATGTCTTCTATCTGTTCTTGTAATTGATTTGCCTTACTAATTGAAGCATTTAAGTTTTCTAGTCGACATTTCAATTCTTCCTCTAATAGTGGAATCGATCCCGTTTCGCTCATTTAATCAGCGAATTGTTCTGACCCGACTTTGGAGCTTGCTTTTCAGCTCTTCCAGAACAGATTTATTTTTGGTTTCTAGGCTCATTTTAAATTAAATATTTAAATTAATTAAATTTTATTTCCGAATTAAATAAATAAATGGCCGAAACAAATTATCTCAAATCAGACCGACAATATAATTTAATAACATTCGAATCAATAATTAGAAATTTATTAAACCAAAAAAATAGGTTATTTTTAATTTCATAAATTATTAATTTCTTGTTCGAAATGTATATTAAATATTTTTCTGATGAGAACAACGAAAACAAATTATTTAAATTGAAATTCAAGTCACGCAGTATCAATTAATAGTGGGTGCGAAATGACGCCGAAAAGGGTATACCCGCAGAATGCAGGGTAGAGCGTCACTTGACGGTCCGCTAATCTAAGCGCGCCAACGAAAAAGGGCCAACAACAACAACGCAGGTAGCGGTGCAAAAGCGAAGCGAAAGCGAAAAGTTCACCGCTGCAGCTGCTAGTATATAAGGCTGTCTGTGTATTAGTGCGCAAGCTTGGATTAACTTCCCAACTATTAATGCGAGTTTCAACGAACGAGAGGGGGAAGGGGGGCGACAGTGATTGCAATAATAAAGTACAAAATAATAAATAAATGTTGCGTCCAAAGCGGTTCAATATATGTATGTGTATTTATTTTATCAACCAATAAATTGAATAATTTGCATGCAATCAAGCTCTACTATATTGATACGTACATATGAACCAAGAACTGAAAGCGAGGTGCATTATTCCAGCACAAGACAATAAACATTAAATTTGTCTATAACTCTAGCTTTCAATTTATTGCACAAATACCTGTGATTTCCGAATGCTAATTTTAGCGGCCACTTTCCTTAAAAGTTCCCTCGGTGGTGGCGGCAATTCCGGAAGCAGGGTATTTCGCGATCGACACGGAATATGTTTAAGAAATATTTATTGTTTACACAATAGCGCGTCGCGGGCAACAATATATTTATTTATTTGCACTCACAAAAAAAAACAAAGAATTTTTTTTTTTATGTTGCACTTTTATATTATTATTATATATATATTATTTTATATATTATATGTGTCACTGTCACTAATTTGTTTAAACTAATTCTTGTCCACCCGGGGGCGCCATGAAGATTTTAATTAGTTTATTAAAAATATTTAACTTTGGTGGCAAGAATAATTAGTTTAAACTCGGAACTTCGACAACGAAAAAATGCGTGTGCTCGTGTTGAATTAAAATTTTCGACTTCATCTCTGTTTAACATATGTCTTCTTAGGCCTAGCTTAACAGAGGTTGGCGAAGACAGGGCGAATTCGCAAAGAGCGAGAGAGAACTATATTATGCTCCCGCCTTCGCCGTAAACTAACTTACACTAGACTTCAAATTTGTTCTACTTCACATGCCAACAATAAACAACAAACAATAAACAATGACCGACACTATGAGTTCCGCCAACACCGGCCCCGTTGAACGCCTTCACGGCTTCAACAAATCGGCAGCGGCGCCAGCTTGTGGATCGCCCTCCGGAAGATGGCTCCATCACTCCTCCTAAGGTCGACGACCCTGACCTTGCCGTCCTCTCTTGCGTGCGTCGCGACGATCCTTCCCAGGACCCACTGTTGAGGCAGCAGGTTGTCCTCTGCCACGACGACGAGTTGGCCCTCCTCGACGTTGGCCTTCTCCTCGTGCCATTTGCCCCGAACCTGAAGGCCCAGGACATATTCCCGGGACCATCGCCGCCAGAACGTTTGCCTGGCTGACGAGACAAGCCGCCATCGCCGCAAGCAACTGAGACCCGCCTGGTCCGGGGTCCGGAGTGCTGGTGCTGCGATGAGCGGCCCGCCTGTCAGCAGGTTCCCGGGAGTTAGCGCCTCTCCGTCGCTTGGGTCCTGGCTGAGCGCTCCGAGGGGCCGCGAGTTCATAGTGGCCTCGATCCCGACGAGGACTGTTGCCAGCTCTTCGGCGTTGAAAAGTGCGCTGCCCACCGCTCGAAGGAGTAGGTGCTTTGCAGTTTTCACACCTGCCTCCCATAGTCCGCCCATGTGCGGAGCCCGAGGGGGTGTGAACGCAAATTCGCATCCGCTTTTTGATGCGAACTCGCGAATTGCGTCCGCCTGCTCCTCGATCCGATCGCGAAGAGCCAGGAAGTGGCGACTCGTTCCGACGAAGTTCGTCGCGTTGTCGCAATGCACCGTCTGCGGACATCCTCGTCGACCAATGAATCTTTGAAAAGCCAATAGAAAAGAATCAGTACTTAGATCTGAGACAATCTCTAAGTGAACCGCCTTGGACGCAAAACAAACAAATGAGGCAACGTAGGACTTATACGGGGGCCTTCCTCGAATTTTTAATCTCGTATAGACAGGGCCACAAAAATCAACGCCACATATCGCAAATGGGCGGAGAGCACGGAATCTATCTGCGGGTAGATTTCCCATAATTTGTGTCATCAGTCGAGGCTTGCATTTGAAGCAGCACACACATGATCGGACTGTCTGACTGCAGAGTTCCTGAGCGCTTACGGTCCAAATACGCTGTCGTAGGATGCTCACAAGTGCTCGAGGGCCGACATGAAAATTGGAATGGTGCAAATGCCGGACGTAGCTCTGTACAAACTGCGAGCGTTTCGTCAACAGCAAGGGAAACTTGGCATCATATGATATAGGAGCGTTAGCTAGTCGCCCCCAAACTCGCAACAACGAAAAGTTGCACCAAGTGCCTGTATCCTCATGGATGAATGGGTTCAATCGCTGAAGACTTGGGCCTTGGAGCCTTTACGAACCTTTTCAATTTCTACTTGATACTCGTGCTTTTGTACTATTTCGATAATCTTATGAAACGCTTCATTATATTCAGTCTTGTCTTTGCATTTTCTTATAAAGCGGAACATATAAGCGAACATTCTAAGCAGTTTGAGGTGTGACGAAAACCCCTCGATGACATCCAGCAAATCGGAAGTTTGCACAGCAGGTCAGGTAGGTCAGCCCGACCACAGTCTTCCTAGCTTCCTGACGCAAGACTTCCTCATCCGGCTCGAAATGCGCATTTTTGGGCCAGTATTCTTCTTCGTCCTTCAAAAATGGTGGGCCAGTGAACCAGATCGACTACCCTATCTCGTCGACGTCACAACCTCTCGAAACGATATCTGTTGGGTTCTGCTTTGTGGGAACATGCCGCCATGTAGCTTCTCCTGACTATTCTTGAATCTCCGCTACCCTGTTCGAAACGAATGTCGCCAACGAAGATGGATGAGATCGAATCCAGTGAAGAGTAACTTCAGAGTCCGACCAGTATACAATTCGCTCGATAGGGACTTTTAATAAGGGTTTGATTCTATGGCAGAGATCTGCGAGAAGGTGAGCGGCACATAACTCAAGCCTTGGGAGCGTTTTGGTCTTGAGCGGCGCTACTTTTGACTTTGAAGTCAAAAACGATAATTTAAAACCTTTTACAGTTTTTCTACTTATATAGACGCAAGCTCCATAAGCTCTCATGGAGGCGTCGGCAAAGGCATGTAGCTGTACCGATGACAATGGGTCGGTATGCACGAACCGAAGAATCGATATCTCATCCAGTTGAGACAGAGTGCTTTTTAGCATATCCCAAGCTGTTTCCAAATGCATCGGAATGGATCAATCTAACTTATTAAGCCAGAGATCTTGCAATAGGATCTTTCCTTTAATCACAATGGGACTTAACAAGCCGAGGGGGTCAAACAGCTTCGATGTCACCGATAGTATGTTCCGTTTTGTCGCTCGGAGAGCCATGACAGAAGTGTCAATTTTGAACTTGAAGGCATCTTCGCTAGGCAACCACGATATTTCTAACGCCTTAGTTGACTCTGAATCCGAGATAGGTATCGACTTAACTGCGCTCTCAGATGCAGTGACCTCAGGTGAGTTTGAAAACCACTTTGTATATTCAAAACCTGCTGTTTGAAGAACCTGAGACACTTCAGACTTAATTGTCTTTAGCTCATGTCATCGACGTAAAAATCGGATCCAGGGAATGGAGCTCTAGGGAATGAACATTTAGCAGATTCACTCAACCTCTTTAAACACCGAATAGCCAGAAATGGGCCTGGTCCAGTACCATATGCGACGGTGTTGAGCTTGTATAATCTCAAGAAATGACATAATGTGGAGTGGAAGGGATTTGTTTGTCTGTAGGCGACATATGACCTAGGGCGAGATATTCTTCCATGAATTCCAAGTACATGGTCTTCAAGTTAGGATCTCGAGACAACCTTCGCTCAAGCGACAAAAACCGACGTTTTGCAACCTCGAAGGAGTTGCCTAATCCATTTGGATCAGATTTAAACGGCAGCCTAACTTCAAACCGACCTGATGGCAATACCTGAGTAGTCTTCCTATAATGGTCTTCATATAACTTGTGCTCAGGCTACAGAATTTTCTTTGGATTTGGCATTTCCTCCAGCGACCAAAATTTCTGTAGTGTGCTGTCAATCGATACTAAAGGTTCTTCACTACAACTGAAACTATTCACAACTTGTTTCGGGACTGCAGACTTGTATCTGCCCGAAATAACCCAACCAAGTAGGGTCCTTTGTAGAGTTGGATAGTCAGGACCTTGTCTAATTTGACCAACAGCTAGCAATTCGAAAAATGTTTCTGCTCCTATCAACATATCAATTTTTTGTGACTTGTAGAAATATGGGTCTGCTAATGGTAGGTTCTTCCTGATCTTCCAATCACTGACGTTCACCGACTGATCAGTATGGTAACCGGAGATCGACTTTAAGATCCAGAAATCAAACGAGAACTCACTACGATTTATTCGCGACTTCACCACTGTGTGTACCTTTTTTTGTCTTGAGAATTGGACTCGCCAATACCAAGTAAGCGGTTCGCCAGTTCTTCTGTTATAAAATTTGTTTGCGACCCAGAGTCCAGCAGAGCTCGGGCCAAAACGTATTCTCCGTTTTTCGTACGGACGCTTACGATTGACGTAGCCAAAATCACCCTGTCCAAGGACGTGGCATGCATAACATGTGACGTGGAAGGCTGATCTTGGTTAAAAGTAGGAGATATGGTCTCTGGCGGGGGTGGCAACGCTAAACTGTTCTCAGGCACTGTATATCTATGAAGCAGAATATGGTGTGAGCGGTCACAAGCTCGACACTTTTTGCCTTTGCATTTCGAAACAGTATGGCCTTTTCGCAGACAATTGATACATAAGGAGGCAGACTTAACAAACTCGAACCTTTGCATTACAGAGAGACGCCCAAACGGGCTACAATTCTGTAGCAAATGATCTGCTGCATTGCAATAGCTACAAGTTTGCTGAGGCTTGCTGTTGGAGGAGGAACACGAGAATGAGCTACGATTATGTGGCTTGCTCGACACAATTTTATCTTCTTCAGCTGATAAATGCTGATATCGGCGATTTATCGTTTTCCTATCGATAACAGAGAACCATAAATCGAAGAAACAGTATCGATAAGGTTTCTCAAGGAGGAAGAGGACTAATGCGATATTTTAGGCAGACTAAACAATGTTGATATAATATTCATAAAGATGAGGCATTCGTTATCGTAAACCTTTCTTAAACTAGCTAGTGCCTTTTCGTAATTGCTTTCAGTGACTTGGTAAGCTTTAACTGTTCCTAAAGCTTCACCAGAGAGACATGAAATTAAATGGTTAAATTTTTAGATAACTGGAATGCTGGCGTCTTTATGAACTAAAGTTTCGAAAAGGCTGATGAAATTTTTGAACTCCGAATAATCTCCACTGAATTTTGGCAATGCCAAACTTAAAAATCGCGCACGAGTTGGAGCTACAGCACTTGATCCCGGAGCTTCGCTGACGCTTGCTACTTTCAAGGCAGACAACAGGGACATTATTTTTGCCTTGGTCTATACTAAGCTCGCCAAATTCATCGCTACAATCTATGTCTTCTATCTGTTCTTGTAATTGATTTGCCTTACTAATTGAAGCATTTAAGTTTTCTAGTCGACATTTCAATTCTTCCTCTAATAGTGGAATCGATCCCGTTTCGCTCATTTAATCAGCGAATTGTTCTGACCCGACTTTGGAGCTTGCTTTTCAGCTCTTCCAGAACAGATTTATTTTTGGTTTCTAGGCTCATTTTAAATTAAATATTTAAATTAATTAAATTTTATTTCCGAATTAAATAAATAAATGGCCGAAACAAATTATCTCAAATCAGACTGACAATATAATTTAATAACATTCGAATCAATAATTAGAAATTTATTAAACCAAAAAAATAGGTTATTTTTAATTTCATAAATTATTAATTTCTTGTTCGAAATGTATATTAAATATTTTTCTGATGATAACAACGAAAACAAATTATTTAAATTGAAATTCAAGTCACGCAGTATCAATTAATAGTGGGTGCGAAATGACGCCGAAAAGGGTATACCCGCAGAATGCAGGGTAGAGCGTCACTTGACGGTCCGCTAATCTAAGCGCGCCAACGAAAAAGGGCCAACAACAACAACGCAGGTAGCGGTGCAAAAGCGAAGCGAAAGCGAAAAGTTCACCGCTGCAGCTGCTAGTATATAAGGCTGTCTGTGTATTAGTGCGCAAGCTTGGATTAACTTCCCAACTATTAATGCGAGTTTCAACGAACGAGAGGGGGAAGGGGGGCGACAGTGATTGCAATAATAAGTACAAAATAATAAATAAATGTTGCGTCCAAAGCGGTTCAATATATGTATGTGTATTTATTTTATCAACCAATAAATTGAATAATTTGCATGCAATCAAGCTGTACTATATTGATACGTACATATGTACCAAGAACTGATAGCGAGGTGCATTATTCCAGCACAAGACAATAAACATTAAATTTGTCTATAACTCTAGCTTTCAATTTATTGCACAAATACCTGTGATTTCCGAATGCTAATTTTAGCGGCCACTTTCCTTAAAAGTTCCCTCGGTGGTGGCGGCAATTCCGGAAGCAGGGTATTTCGCGATCGACACGGAATATGTTTAAGAAATATTTATTGTTTACACAATAGCGCGTCGCGGGCAACAATATATTTATTTATTTGCACTCACAAAAAAAAACAAAGAATTTTTTTTTTTATGTTGCACTTTTATATTATTATTATATATATATTATTTTATATATTATATGTGTCACTGTCACTAATTTGTTTAAACTAATTCTTGTCCACCCGGGGGCGCCATGAAGATTTTAATTAGTTTATTAAAAATATTTAACTTTGGTGGCAAGAATAATTAGTTTAAACTCGGAACTTCGACAACGAAAAAATGCGTGTGCTCGTGTTGAATTAAAATTTTCGACTTCATCTCTGTTTAACATATGTCTTCTTAGGCCTAGCTTAACAGAGGTTGGCGAAGACAGGGCGAATTCGCAAAGAGCGAGAGAGAACTATATTATGCTCCCGCCTTCGCCGTAAACTAACTTACACTAGACTTCAAATTTGTTCTACTTCACATGCCAACAATAAACAACAAACAATAAACAATGACCGACACTATGAGTTCCGCCAACACCGGCCCCGTTGAACGCCTTCACGGCTTCAACAAATCGGCAGCGGCGCCAGCTTGTGGATCGCCCTCCGGAAGATGGCTCCATCACTCCTCCTAAGGTCGACGACCCTGACCTTGCCGTCCTCTCTTGCGTGCGTCGCGACGATCCTTCCCAGGACCCACTGTTGAGGCAGCAGGTTGTCCTCTGCCACGACGACGAGTTGGCCCTCCTCGACGTTGGCCTTCTCCTCGTGCCATTTGCCCCGAACCTGAAGGCCCAGGACATATTCCCGGGACCATCGCCGCCAGAACGTTTGCCTGGCTGACGAGACAAGCCGCCATCGCCGCAAGCAACTGAGACCCGCCTGGTCCGGGGTCAGCAGGTTCCCGGGAGTTAGCGCCTCTCCGTCGCTTGGGTCCTGGCTGAGCGCTCCGAGGGGCCGCGAGTTCATAGTGGCCTCGATCCCGACGAGGACTGTTGCCAGCTCTTCGGCGTTGAAAAGTGCGCTGCCCACCGCTCGAAGGAGTAGGTGCTTTGCAGTTTTCACACCTGCCTCCCATAGTCCGCCCATGTGCGGAGCCCGAGGGGGTGTGAACGCAAATTCGCATCCGCTTTTTGATGCGAACTCGCGAATTGCGTCCGCCTGCTCCTCGATCCGATCGCGAAGAGCCAGGAAGTGGCGACTCGTTCCGACGAAGTTCGTCGCGTTGTCGCAATGCACCGTCTGCGGACATCCTCGTCGACCAATGAATCTTTGAAAAGCCAATAGAAAAGAATCAGTACTTAGATCTGAGACAATCTCTAAGTGAACCGCCTTGGACGCAAAACAAACAAATAAGGCAACGTAGGACTTATACGGGGGCCTTCCTCGAATTTTTAATCTCGTATAGACAGGGCCACAAAAATCAACGCCACATATCGCAAATGGGCGGAGAGCACGGAATCTATCTGCGGGTAGATTTCCCATAATTTGTGTCATCAGTCGAGGCTTGCATTTGAAGCAGCGCACACATGATCGGACTGTCTGACTGCAGAGTTCCTGAGCGTTTACGGTCCAAATACGCTGTCGTAGGATGCTCACAAGTGCTCGAGGGCCGACATGAAAATTGGAATGGTGCAAATGCCGGACGTAGCTCTGTACAAACTGCGAGCGTTTCGTCAACAGCAAGGGAAACTTGGCATCATATGATATAGGAGCGTTAGCTAGTCGCCCCCCAACTCGCAACAACGAAAAGTTGCACCAAGTGCCTGTATCCTCATGGATGAATGGGTTCAATCGCTGAAGACTTGGGCCTTGGAGCCTTTACGAACCTTTTCAATTTCTACTTGATACTCGTGCTTTTGTACTATTTCGATAATCTTATGAAACGCTTCATTATATTCAGTCTTGTCTTTGCATTTTCTTATAAAGCGGAACATATAAGCGAACATTCTAAGCAGTTTGAGGTGTGACGAAAACCCCTCGATGACATCCAGCAAATCGGAAGTTTGCACAGCAGGTCAGGTCGGTCAGCCCGACCACAGTCTTCCTAGCTTCCTGACGCAAGACTTCCTCATCCGGCTCGAAATGCGCATTTTTGGGCCAGTATTCTTCTTCGTCCTTCAAAAATGGTGGGCCAGTGAACCAGATCGACTACCCTATCTCGTCGACGTCACAACCTCTCGAAACGATATCTGTTGGGTTCTGCTTTGTGGGAACATGCCGCCATGTAGCTTCTCCTGACTATTCTTGAATCTCCGCTACCCTGTTCGAAACGAATGTCGCCAACGAAGATGGATGAGATCGAATCCAGTGAAGAGTAACTTCAGAGTCCGACCAGTATACAATTCGCTCGATAGGGACTTTTAATAAGGGTTTGATTCTATGGCAGAGATCTGCGAGAAGGTGAGCGGCACATAACTCAAGCCTTGGGAGCGTTTTGGTCTTGAGCGGCGCTACTTTTGACTTTGAAGTCAAAAACGATAATTTAAAACCTTCGGCAGTTTTGCTACTTATATAGACGCAAGCTCCATAAGCTCTCATGGAGGCGTCGGCAAAGGCATGTAGCTGTACCGATGACAATGGGTCGGTATGCACGAACCGAAGAATCGATATCTCATCCAGTTGAGACAGAGTGCTTTTTAGCATATCCCAAGCTGTTTCCAAATGCATCGGAATGGATCAATCTAACTTATTAAGCCAGAGATCTTGCAATAGGATCTTTCCTTTAATCACAATGGGACTTAACAAGCCGAGGGGGTCAAACAGCTTCGATGTCACCGATAGTATGTTCCGTTTTGTCGCTCGGAGAGCCATGACAGAAGTGTCAATTTTGAACTTGAAGGCATCTTCGCTAGGCAACCACGATATTTCTAACGCCTTAGTTGACTCTGAATCCGAGATAGGTATCGACTTAACTGCGCTCTCAGATGCAGTGACCTCAGGTGAGTTTGAAAACCGCTTTGTCAATTCAAAACCTGCTGTTTGAAGAACCTGAGACACTTCAGACTTAATTGTCTTTAGCTCATGTCATCGACGTAAAAATCGGATCCAGGGAATGGAGCTCTAGGGAATGAACATTTAGCAGATTCACTCAACCTCTTTAAACACCGAATAGCCAGAAATGGGCCTGGTCCAGTACCATATGCGACGGTGTTGAGCTTGTATAATCTCAAGAAATGACATAATGTAGAGTGGAAGGGATTTGTTTGTCTGTAGGCGACATATGACCTAGGGCGAGATATTCTTCCATGAATTCCAAGTACATGGTCTTCAAGTTAGGATCTCGAGACAACCTTCGCTCAAGCGACAAAAACCGACGTTTTGCAACCTCGAAGGAGTTGCCTAATCCATTTGGATCAGATTTAAACGGCAGCCTAACTTCAAACCGACCTGATGGCAATACCTGAGTAGTCTTCCTATAATGGTCTTCACATAACTTGTGCTCAGGCTACAGAATTTTCTTTGGATTTGGCATTTCCTCCAGCGACCAAAATTTCTGTAGTGTGCTGTCAATCGATACTAAAGGTTCTTCACTAAAACTGAAACTATTCACAACTTGTTTCGGGACTGCAGACTTGTATCTGCCCGAAATAACCCAACCAAGTAGGGTCCTTTGTAGAGTTGGATAGTCAGGACCTTGTCTAATTTCACCAACAGCTAGCAATTCGAAAAATGATTCTGCTCCTATCAACATATCAATTTTTTGTGACTTGTAGAAATATGGGTCTGCTAATGGTAGGTTCTTCCTGATCTTCCAATCACTGACGTTCACCGACTGATCAGTATGGTAACCGGAGATCGACTTTAAGATCCAGAAATCAAACGAGAACTCACCACGAGTTATTCGCGACTTCACCACTGTGTGTACCTTTTTTTTGTCTTGAGAATTGGACTCGCCAATACCAAGTAAGCGGTGCGCCAGTTCTTCTGTTATAAAATTTGTTTGCGACCCAGAGTCCAGCAGAGCTCGGGCCAAAACGTATTCTCCGTTTTTCGTACGGACGCTTACGATTGACGTAGCCAAAATCACCCTGTCCAAGGACGTGGCATGCATAACATGTGATGTGGAAGGCTGATCTTGGTTAAAAGTAGGAGATATGGTCTCTGGCGGGGGTGGCAACGCTAAACTGTTCTCAGGCACTGTATATCTATGAAGCAGAATATGGTGTGAGCGGTCAAAAGCTCGACACTTTTTGCCTTTGCATTTCGAAACAGTATGGCCTTTTCGCAGACAATTGATACATAAGGAGGCAGACTTAACAAACTCGAACCTTTGCATTACAGAGAGACGCCCAAACGGGCTACAATTCTGTAGCAAATGATCTGCTGCATTGCAATAGCTACAAGTTTGCTGAGGCTTGCTGTTGGAGGAGGAACACGAGAATGAGCTACGATTATGTGGCTTGCTCGACACAATTTTATCTTCTTCAGCTGATAAATGCTGATATCGGCGATTTAACGTTTTCCTATCGATAACAGAGAACCATAAATCGAAGAAACAGTATCGATAAGGTTTCTCAAGGAGGAAGCGGACTAATGCGATATTTTAGGCAGACAAAACAATGTTGATATAATATTCATAAAGATGAGGCATTCGTTATCGTAAACCTTTCTTAAACTAGCTAGTGCCTCTTCGTAATTGCTCTCAGTGACTTGGTAAGCTTTAACTGTTCCTAAAGCTTCACCAGAGAGACATGAGATTAAATGGTTAAATTTTTCGATAACTGGAATGCTGGCGTCTTTATGAACTAAAGTTTCGAAAAGGCTGATGAAATTTTTGAACTCCGAATAATCTCCACTGAATTTTGGCAATGCCAAACTTGTCGCGCACGAGTTGGAGCTACAGCAGCTGATCCCGGAGCTTCGCTGACGCTTGCTACCTTCAAGGCAGACAACAGGGACATTATTTTTGCCTTGGTCACTATACTAAGCTCTTCCAACTCGTCGCCAAATTCATCGCTACAATCTATGTCTTCTATCTGTTCTTGTAATTGATTTGCCTTACTAATTGAAGCATTTAAGTTTTCTAGTCGACATTTCAATTCTTCCTCTAATAGTGGAATCGATCCCGTTTCGCTCATTTAATCAGCGAATTGTTCTGACCCGACTTTGGAGCTTGCTTTTCAGCTCTTCCAGAACAGATTTATTTTTGGTTTCTAGGCTCATTTTAAATTAAATATTTAAATGAATTAAATTTTATTTCCGAATTAAATAAATAAATGGCCGAAACAAATTATCTCAAATCAGACCGACAATATTATTTAATAACATTCGAATCAATAATTAGAAATTTATTAAACCAAAAAAATAGGTTATTTTTAATTTCATAAATTATTAATTTCTTGTTCGAAATGTATATTAAATGTAGCGAATCCAGGGTAGAGCGTCACTTGACGGTCCGCTAATCTAAGCGCGCCAACGAAAAAGGGCCAACAACAACAACGCAGGTAGCGGTGCAAAAGCGAAGCGAAAGCGAAAAGTTCACCGCTGCAGCTGCTAGTATTATATATAAGGCTGTCTGTGTATTAGTGCGCAAGCTTGGATTAACTTCCCAACTATTAATGCGAGTTTCAACGAACGAGAGGGGGAAGGGGGGCGACAGTGATTGCAATAATAAGTACAAAATAATAAATAAATGTTGCGTCCAAAGCGGTTCAATATATGTATGTGTATTTATTTTATAAACCAATAAATTGAATAATTTGCATGCAATCAAGCTCTACTATATTGATACGTACATATGTACCAAGAACTGAAAGCGAGGTGCATTATTCCAGCACAAGACAATAAACATTAAATTTGTCTATAACTCTAGCTTTCAATTTATTGCACAAATACCTGTGATTTCCGAATGCTAATTTTAGCGGCCACTTTCCTTAAAAGTTCCCTCGGTGGTGGCGGCAATTCCGGAAGCAGGGTATTTCGCGATCGACACGGAATATGTTTAAGAAATATTTATTGTTTACACAATAGCGCGTCGCGGGCAACAATATATTTATTTATTTGCACTCACAAAAAAAAACAAAGAATTTTTTTTTTTATGTTGCACTTTTATATTATTATTATATATATACTATTTTATATATTATATGTGTCACTGTCACTAATTTGTTTAAACTAATTCTTGTCCACCCGGGGGCGCCATGAAGATTTTAATTAGTTTATTAAAAATATTTAACTTTGGTGGCAAGAATAATTAGTTTAAACTCGGAACTTCGACAACGAAAAAATGCGTGTGCTCGTGTTGAATTAAAATTTTCGACTTCATCTCTGTTTAACATATGTCTTCTTAGGCCTAGCCCCGTCTCTCACCTCTGTTAAGTTGGCGAAGACGGGGCGAATTCGCAAAGAGCGAGAGAGAACTATATTATGCTCCCGCCTTCGCCGTAAACTAACTTACACTAGACTTCAAATTTTTTCTACTACACATGCCAACAAAAAACAAAAGACGTTCAAAGACCGGAGGTGTCTTTGCATAGAACCAACACATGCATATAAATAAAACACTCATACACATTTTCGGTTCTGCTATCTGCACTGAAAAAATCAAATGGAATAAAAAATTAAAATACATATATTTTTATGCTTATGAAAACTCCAAATTATGTTGGATAACAATGGGATAAAGCAAACACAATTGTTTTTTTTTCTGGGTCATATGTATGTAAATCAATTTGAGAGCAACGAAATGTACGACTGATTTTTAGCTATGTAGCTTTTCAGTCGGACAGCATATGAAATATTGGTTGCTCAGCATAAGGAACTAGTGAAGAATAATCAGAATACACAACATTGTTTTTGTAATATGTACGTATGTATGTATGTATGTATTGCCAATGCGGCAGCAACACGTGCGCGTGTGAATTGGCGCCACAACTTACTGAAAGTAATTATACCCGTTACTTGTAGAGTAAAAGTGTATACTAGATTCGTTGAAAAGTATGTAACAGGCAGAAGGAAGCGTTTCCGACCATATAAAGTATATATATTCTTGATCAGGATCAATAGCCGAGTCGATCTGGCCATGTCCGTCTGTCCGTCCGTCTGTCCGTCCGTATGAACGTCGAGATCTCAGGAACTACTAAAGCTAGAAAGTTGAGATTAAGCATACAAACTCCACGCCCACTCTAACGCCCACAAACCAAAACTGCCACGCCCACACTTTTGAAAAATGTTTTGAATTTTTTTCATTTTTGTATTAGTCTTGTAATTTTCTATCTATTTACCAAAAAACTTTTTGCCACGCCCACTCTAACGCCCACAAACCGCCCAAAACTGCCACGCCCACACTTTTGAAAAATGTTTTGATATTTTTTTATTTTTATATTGGTCTTGTGAATTTCTATCGTTTTGCCAAGAAATGTTCTGCCACGCCCACTCTAACGCCCTCAAACCGCCCAAAGCTAATACGCCCACACTTTTGAAAAATGTTTTGATATTTTTTCATTTTTATATTGGTCTTGTGAATTTCTATCGATTTGCCAAGAAACGTTCTGCCACGCCCACTATAACGCCTACAAACCGCCAAAAACTGTGTTTAAGACTCTCCTTTTCCCTTCCACTAGCTGAGTAACGGGTATCAGATAGTCGGGGAACTCGACTATAGCGTTCTCTCTTGTTAAGATATTGATATTAAGAAAGGAAAGAACGCTAGGTTGGACTTGCAGAAACATACATACATTTAAAAGAACAAATTTTGCATACCGAACAATATAACTTAACAATTTCCTAGGCCAGATAAGCTTAAACCAAATAATAATTTGTCAAAAAGCTGGTACCAAATTAAAGCGATCTGGGATCGACTTTATACTACCTACAATAAAAGACTTTTTGGGAAACTGAGAGACAAGCTTGTGTAGAATCGGATGCACAGCTGTTGATAGGGATCAAGAACATACACACTTAATGTGGTAGCAAATATTCCCTGGAACATTTTGGAACGTCAAACTGAAAGCAAACTTGCTCTGCTTTTACATATGTCCTAAAATCTGCATGCTGAATCTCCACTTTCAAGCTTTTGTAGTTACCGAGATCACAGCACTCATACTTACGGACAGACAGACGGACACAGATCGACTTATAACACATCATTGATAATATGCAAAGGTTTTAGACATACTGCAAAAACAAGTTTTTTTTAGTTTGGCGTTATCAATTACAAACCACGATATGAAATGACACCGAAGTCATATCATATTATACATTCATACAAACACTTCAATAATATATAATAAATATTTCTTTCGCAATATGAATCAAAACCGGAAATGTTTTAATCAGGTTCGGTTTATAAACGAACTTGCAAACTTCTTCTTTCGTGTTATGCATCAATAGAAAAGTATCAAACATTTTTACTGCGACTATATTTTACTCTACATATTAAGTATTTTTATAAGCACTATAAACTATACATCGATAAAAAAAATGTAAGCACTCTTATTCTTGCCTGCCATACAGACTTGTCTAACTCATTCTGTAACGATGGCGGGTATCGCTTAAAATATGAGATTTCATTTTGAAAAATGTTTGATCAGATTCCGTTTAAATATTGCGCATATCGTACAACTTTATCTGCAATTTAATTATCCTATGATTATGATTAAATTTGAACAATAAATAGCTAATATATTTTTGCTTTTATCAGAGTATATTTTTGATCAGAGAAAATGTGCTTGCCGATCGAGCTTTTTTTACTTTCTTTAACATCCTCTAAATTGCTGCATTCCATCGCTAGTAATGGGGTTTAGGTGGTCGGTATTCCTTATATATGAAATCCCGGCGTAGGAGTTTTTATTGTTGTTTTTATAGTAAAGTTTTCAATTTTACTTTTATTATTATATTGATTTCAAACATTGTTTTGTATTATTTTTATACCCTTTATTCGTAAAGCAAAAGAGTATACTAGATTCGTTGAAAATTACGTAACAGGCAGAAAGAAGCGTGTCCGACCACATAAAGTATATTTATTCTTGATTAGGATCGATAGCCGAGTCGATCTGCCCATGTCCGTCTTTCTGTCCGTCCGTCCGTCTGTCCGTCCGTCTGTTCGTCCGTCTGTCCGTCGGTCTGTCTGTCCGTATGAACGTCGAGATCTCAGGAACTACAAAAGCGTTGATATGCAGCATGCAGACTTAGACGCAGCGCAAGTTTGTCTATTTACCTTGTCACGCCCACTCCAACGCCTACAAACCTCCCAAAACTGCAACGCCCACACTTTTGAAAAATGTTTTGTTTTTAATTGAAAATATTTAGTTTTAAGAGGTGGGCAAACGTTTTTATTTTTTTAAGGGTGGACAAACGAAAAAAACCATTTTTAAAGGGTGGGCAAACGAAAAAAAGCATTTTTAAAGGGTGGGCCAACGATTTTGTTTGAAAATATTTAGTTTTGAGGTATCGAAAATGCTTAATTCCTTAAGTGCTTATATTTTGCGGACCAGCTTCTTTGAGCTACAAAGTCGAGACTATCAACTTCACCACGAATGAGGTTGAAAATAAAGACTGTTCCAAGCATCGTTCTCTGGTTAGATAAGGAGGGTAAGTTAATTAACATAAGGCTACTAAAACAAGGAGGTAATCTAAGGTTTGCATTGCAATTAAGGCGCCGTAAGGCAAAAAGTAAGAAGTTCTTTTGAACCGATTCGAATGCTTTATAATTAAGGGAAGGTCGTTAATAAAAAAGGTAAAAAGGAGCGGACCTAGGTGGCTCTCTTGTGGGACACCGGATGTGACTCGGAGAATACAAGGCAGAGAATTTTTAAAGAGGACCCATTGCGCCCTGCCATTCAGATAACTTAGAACCCAATTTAGGGGACAATTGGAGATTCCTCTGCAATTGCTTGCATCCGACTTGCTACCTTTTTTTTTGAGAGAGAGAGCACAAAGGACTCCTTCCATATATGGGAAACTGTAAAGATTCAAGAGATAAGTTAAACAGTTTCGCACAGAGTCTAAGCACACAAGCCAGGAATTCCGTCGGGACCTGGCGAATAGACAGGCTTAACTCGCTGAAGATCATCATAAAGCAGTGAGCTTTCGTTTAGAGTGGGACAGAATATTAAATTCGACTTTGATACCGCGTAAGAGTAAGGCTGTTCGGAATGAAGTAACAATATGCAGACAAATATTTGACAATACAATTGCTGTCGCGGTTCAATCGTTTTACGTTTTACGTTTACATTATAAATATATATATTTACGAATTCAGTCCGAGCGTTTAATAAAAAAAATAACACGGTTGGTTTGTGATATATTATTAAACGTTTTATTTATTCCAATAGAGGAAGAACTAGAGCCTTTGGATTATCACTTAGTTGGACAATGGATTTCGAAGTTGAAATGGGTTTTAGCTAAGCTATCGCAATTGATAGCGTACTCAGAACTGAACTGCCTTATGGGGACATGTTTGCGTTTATATAGGCAGATTGGGATAGCTTAAGAGTGAAGTTTAAAAGAATTAAGCTATAATTGTTTATTAAGAGAGAAGCTCTCGAAAAATACGAGAGAGAAGCTCCCGAAAAATAGGAGTAATTGGAGAATCCTGAGACCATTGCGTGGGCGGAAGTTTTTGTTATTTCAGTTGGTTCCGCCAAGTGGTCAAATGTTTAGGGGACGACGTTGGCTCGCTACAGAGTCTAGACTTTGGAATATGATGCTGTGCGTAAATGACAGCTAAGCTTAATCGAAGGGTTCTCGTTCTTTGATTACATTTTGTTCTTAGACATTAATGTGTGCGTGCGAGTTGTTACAATAGTGTGTGTGGTTTTGTACTTAGATATTAATGTGAGTGTGTGAGTTGGGGAGTTGTGGGTGTAGAATGGATATGTTACTTCCCCATCCTTAAGAAAAAAGCCTGTCCTCAGGCGTTAAGATTAGGGCACAATACAGGGGTATTGGGTACAATATTGTTTGATTCAGAACTTATAATATTTTCGTTTTTTAGAGTTTGATTTTTGAATTTTACAATTAATTTTTGTGGTATAGTCCTCTATTTATAGATAGTGTACAATAATGCAGTTATAACAACTATGATTAATGTTGTAAGTGTTATTAATTGAAATATATTATTCGTCTGATTGTGTTGTTCGATTATTTTTTTTTGTTTGAATGGTTCGAGTTTTGTTACATTATTATTTACATAGATAGTTTTAGTATAGTCTAACATAGTGTTGGTAATTAATATTTCTTCTAGTTGAACAGAACAATTAAATGCTTTTATCATGTTATTGCCTTCTAAATCATATTTTTCTGAGAAATTGTTAATATAAAATATTTGATTAGTGGGACAAAGTTTGCTTGACTGCAATGAAACACTTTGGTTCAATGTTTTAACGCCATTTATAGTGTGGACATTTACTTTAGAAGGTTTGATTGGAAAATTAAAGAAATTTTGTTTCATAATGTTAATAGACGAACCAGTGTCTACTAAGCATTTCAGAGTGATATTATTAATTTTAATTTTTAGGAATGGGTTTCCACTTCCTCTGAATCGCTTTCTGATTCCGAGACCGGTTGAAGAAAATTTTCGCATCCTGTGTCCTTTCTGAATTGAGCACTAGCGTTTTCTCTCTGCCTTTTGGTAGGAGGGTTTGGTGCACTAGTATTTTGTTGTTGAAAATTTAAATGATTTTGAATTCTACCTGTATTTAGCCTTTGTGTGAATTCCCTTGCTAACCTTGGATTTATTTCAACTGGTCTTGAGTTGGTAATTTGGATCTGTGTAGGGTTTGTTATTGGAATAAAAGTGGGAACGAATCGTTGGTTGGGATAGGTGTTTTTAGTTTGGTTAATGTGTGTATGTTTATGTGAATTTGGGTTAGATCTTGACTGACTATCGGATGTTTTTAAGACTGGGTCTTCGTAGAGGCCTTCTTGTTGGGCGGTTTGTCTTAATTTTTGGATAGTTGAAATGTCATGCCTCGATAGGGTCATGAACAGTCTATCGGGGAGTGATCTTTGAATTGTATTCTTTATAGTGGTTGCCATTGCTTGTGTATAAACTGTAATATTAGTTCTGTCATTTTCTAATGCTAACTTATTTATGATTACATTTGATTTATCTTCCAATTGTTCGCAAAATAGTCGTAAGTTACCTTTGAAAGGTGTGCGGTACAATCTTTCTAGTAGTTCCTCCAGGGGTGTCTGGGTCTTAAATTCTGTGATTAAGGCGTCCCTTAGAGTTGACCAATCATTATGCATTCCGAATAGGGAAACTTTTTCTGCATCTTCGACAACTTTAAGTTTGATGGCTCCAAATATAACCGCCTTCTGTCGAGCAACGTTTGAAGGGTATAAGTTCAACAGGTATTCGATACGTCTGATGAACGAGCTGAGATTCGTTGGGTCTCCAGAGAATTTCGGTACTTGGCGTATTTGCCGAAGTAATTGAGAAAGATTTTCTGCTGGTAACGCCATTTTAGTTTTATTTATAAGTAATTTTCTGTTCTTGTTCACAGACTGCTACAGTATGTCGAGACTTATGCCTTAAGTGAACTGCACTGTTTTAACTTTTTGTTGTTTAATACAATAGTAGCGGTCACACTTTTAATTTTAGTGGGCTACTGTTTTTGTTCACAGACTGCTACAAAATGTCGAGACTAATGTCTTAGTGAACTGCACTGTGCGTCTTTTAATTGTATTACACCTTGGTGGAGGTCTTACTTCACGAAGCGGCCAACCAAATTAGGTCTTTAAATTAACTCCGATCACACAGGTTCTTGTGCGGATACCGTTTTAAGTCACTTTAAACGAACCGAAATCACTTTGTTGCGGCCGATTCGCGGGTACAATCAGAAAAGGTTACTTGGTCGTACAAGTTTCCTCTTTTCACTAGATTGTCAAAGGATAACGAGTTTACTAGGACTTTTTTTCAGTATTCTACCGACTGCGCCATTTACGGATTCAGTCCGAGCGTTTAAAAAAAAAATAACACGTTTGGTTTGTGATATATTATTAAACGTTTTATTTATTTCAATAGAGGAAGAACTAGAGCCTTTGGATTATTACTTAGTTGGACAATGGATTTCGAAGTTGAAATGGGCTTTAGCTAAGCTATCGCAAATGATAGCGTACTCAGAACTGAACTGCCTTATGGGGACATGTTTGCGTTTATATAGGCAGATTGGGATAGCTTAAGAGTGAAGTTTAAAAGAATTAAGCTATAATTGTTTATTAAGAGAGAAGCTCTCGAAAAATATGACAGAGAAGCTCCCGAAAAATAGGAGTAATTGGAGAATCCTGAGACCATTGCGTGGGCGGAAGTTATTGTTATTTCAGTTGGCCTCGCCAAGTGGTCAAATGTTTAGAAAACGACGTTGGCTCGCCACAGAGCCTAGACTTTGGAATATGATGCTGTGCGTAAATGACAGCTAAGCTTAATCGAAGGGCTCTCGTTCTTTGATTACATTTTGTTCTTAGACATTAATGTGTGCGTGTGAGTTGTTACAATAGTGTGTGTGGTTTTGTACTTAGACATTAATGTGAGTGTGTGAGTTGGGGAGTTGTGTAGAATGGATATGTTACTTTATATATAATCATATATTTCCGTGTTCATGTGTGATCATTTGTATTGTTGTATAATCTGCATTGTTAATTTCAATTTTCTAGCATTTCCGTTATACAACATGGTATGTCAATGAATATTTCATTGTTCATGATGTAAAATTGCTTTTATCCTTCCCCATTACAGTTTGTTGTAAACACAGAACCGCTGACAATACGAAATAACTCGGGTCGGTTCAACGTGTGGACGCTAATTATGCTTTTTCTTCGATGTCGATAGAATACCATCAATAATTGGCAGCAACAATTCTTATAGGACCAGTAAATCTTGCCATTGAGCTTCATCCATAGTTTACTGCATCAAATATGGACCGGGAATACGAAACTACCCAAGCAATTGATCGTGAAGCGCTCGGACCTCCAGAACGAATCAATTTATTAGCCTAGAAAGTCAATGTCAATAAAAATATTAAAAAGGGTTTAGCTGTAGAAACTTAACACCGTGACACAAATTAGTTTTGGGCTTTTTACTAACTGGTGCGCAGGTAGCTCAAAATTAACATTTGGTATACCCGTTAATCGTAGTTTCGTTGAAAAGTATTTAAAAGGAAGAAAGAAGAATTTTCGAAGCAACAGAATAGACAGATCCTCCGAGTCAATTAGACCATAAACTAGGGAACCATGAATTCTAGAGAACCATTAAAGCTTAAAAGTGATTAAGCATGCAGGCGAATGTGACGCGCTCGCAACTCATGTATGTACATATTGAAAGATTGCAATGCCCAATAGCCACCAAAGACTGTTATGCCCACATGGTTTTGATTTCTAACGATATGCCAAACACATTCTACTCACAAACCGCATAATACTGTCATTCCCACACATTTGGACACTTTTGGATTTAACCCTCATTCTCCCACTTAACGTGCCTGCGAACTCGGTTAAAGCGTTTTCTCTTACTTTCAATGTAGAAATAAAATAAACAAAAAAAAAAATCGAAAAAAGGGAACTTTATTTAAAGCAACTTCAGAAAATTAAATTTTAAATTTTTTTGTATGACCAGAGCTTGGGTTATATTCTTAGAACAACTAGTGTACTTTATTTTGGAGATTATGAGCTAGTGACAATATTAGTATTGTCAGCGTGTATTGGGAAGCTTTATGGTAAAACTTTCTAAGCCAAATTTTTAACTTTTCCGATTAGTGCATATTGATTGATCGATCGAGATAAGATCAAATGCTTGTCATATGTTCAGGGAATGGGCCCTGCTATATTCGAAAGCCGGGTAATTTCACATGTCAGGTTTAACTAAAATCTGCTTAATATAGTTTTATAGTTTTTAACTATACTGACAGACAGACGGACGGACAAACGGGCGGACGGGTAGATGTCTTATGATTCTGACTAAGAACATACAATATACTGGGATATTCCATATATGTACCTGCTATATTCTTACTTTACCAGTAACGATTATAAAAACGGATGTGTATCGTATTAGAACACTTTATTATTAAAAACAACCAAATGAATATTCTAGAATATTTTGTTATTTTCCGACTGTTCTCGAGGCAGCGATATGAATCTACATTAAATGGAAACTGTAATTAAATATTTTTAAAATACCCGTGTATACCGAATGAGAACGCTTTTTGATTAAAAACATCAAAGGTACATTTATTTTTCAATTATCTCTATTGTAGCTATATGATGCAGTGGCCGGTCCGACCTGGTCCGACTTATATATATATGTACGTGTTTTACCTGCAATTGAAATGAAGAATTTTATCACCAAATGTTTTTATGTCTATCCCTCAAAACAAAATTTTAAATTATCCCAATCAGTCCCTTCTGAACTATCTAAAAGGTTTCAAAAAGACATAGAAACTGTAAACGCAGCGCAATTTCATCAATTCATGTTGCCAAACCCAAAACTGGTATGTATGGACGTCATACTTTTGAAAATGTCTTGACAATTTTTCATTTTTATTTTGTGGGCCGTCGATTTAGCAAATCGAGAAAAAATTTACCAGACTAACAAAAATGTGAAAAAATATCAAAACTTTTTTCAAAAGTGTGGGCGTGGCAGTTTTGGGCGGTTTGTGGGCGTGACAATGTAAATAGATAAACTTAGCTAAATCTATGTCTGGAGTTCGTATAATAAATCTTAACTTTCTAACTTCATTAAAAAGTATGTAACAGGCAGAAGGCAGATAAGGCCATGCCCGTAGCCAAGAACTACGAAAGCTAGAAAGTTGAGACTAAGCATACAGACTCCAGAGACATTGACGCAGCGCAAGTTTGTTGATTCATGTTGCCACGCCCACTTTAACGTCCACAAACCACCCAAAGCTGCCACACTTTTGAAAAATGTTTTGATATTTTTTCATTTTTGTATTAGTCTTGTAAATATCTATCAATTTGCCAAAATATTTTTTGCCACGCTCACAAACCGGCAAAAACTGTCAGTGTTGAAGACTCTCCTTCGCACTGCCACTAGCTGAGTAACGGGTATCAGATAGTCGGGGAACTCGACTGTAGCGTTCTCTCTTGTTTTTGACTGTTGCTGATAGCTTTAGGCTATAGTCTTTCACTTTAATTACACTAAGACCGAAAATATATATTTAAAAAATTGGTGCATGCCGAATTGGAACACAAAAAGAACGACTGACTATTGATTGATTGATTTTCTTTCCGATTATTCTTATGGCGTGGTCCGACTTGGCAATTCTGAAAATAAAAAAGACTTTTGGGGAAGTTTTTTGTAAGTAGTTTTCTACATTAAGATACTAGTTTGCATAGAACGGACGTACAGACATGGGTATATCGATTCGAAAAAAAATCACGACGAATCTTCTTCATAATTGGTCTTCGGATGGCGTAGCGTGTGGTGAGGACATCTGCCACTCGGATCTTTGCCTGTATACATGTTGGATCCGCTTAAGGCTCAATGGGTGGTAAGTTATGTTCCTTGATAACCACCATGTCCACCATTTAATTTGCTTAAGAAAGTAATAAAGTGTCATTTATTCCTTTTACATAACAGATAATTTTTATTCCAGGGCAAGCAAAACTGTTGATGTAGAGGAGCTACCAACGGTTAATTGTGGAAATAAAGAGGAAAGGCCCGCCAAATAAGAATTGCTGGGGGGTTTGAACTTTGAGGTCAGCAGGGCCCTAGGAAATTGAAGAAATTTACCGGCATAAGCAGGGCCCTAGGACATTGAAGAAATTTACCGGCATATGGCTTGTGGAGGTACGACGTAAATCTTTTGAGGCTGATGTCAGAGTATACGCGTTGTGGACAACCCCGTCGTGTGAAAGAGTTAGAGAAAGCTGACAGACCTGGGTTCTAGGCAGATTACTTCCGCATACAAAAGTACGCTCTTTTTTTTCAAATAGGTGATTAACATACAAGATGTAGATCTTGTCTAGGATAATCTCTTATCAGTTGCGTGTGCAGGTTTCTATTATAATAGGTTATTTTATTACTGATGCAAAAATAAAAAAAAAATTTGACAATTTTAAAGTTCTAAGACTTTGATTCTTTATTATTTTTCGTTGATTGCCGCTATGAAAAATCTGTTATTTGGTATTGCCGTAATATGATAATATATACATATATAGCACATGGCCGATTATATGTACGTATATACTATAATAAGTTTTATACATTCTTTTACATTAGAATATTTCCCATTACGGTATTCAATTTGCGTTATGTTAATATATTCGATGACATTTTACGATCAAGCGAAAGCTCGGCCTTTGGGACAGTGAGGACTGATGACTGACTAACGGCCACGACCGGAATACGACGACCTTACGCTGGCTACCTGGTGGCTGAATGTAGGTTGCCTCTCCCTCGAATCAAGTTCTTTTCCAGGACATGGGCACTATTATGACGACGGAACAAAATAATACAATTTATACGAATTCTAAAAGTGTGATTTGGGGGGTTATGGGTGTCTTGTAAGTGTAGGCGTCTTGCGTTAGAGTAGGCGTGCCTATATTTGTTTTCCATATCGAAAGATACATATTTACAAGACTAACAAATAAAATGAAAAACGAGTAACGGGTATAACAAGAGATACCATCAGATACCCGTTACTCAGGTAGTGGAAGTGCAAAGGAGAGCCTTCAGCACTGACAGTTTTTGGCGGTTTGTGGGCAAAAGAGTGGTCGTGGCAAAAAGTTTTTTGGCAAATCGATAGAAATTTACATACAAGAATATCAAAACATTTTTCAAAAGTGTGGGCGTGACAGTTTTGGGCGGTTTGTGGGCGTTAGATTGGGCGCGGCAATATGAATCGACAAAATTGCGCTGCGTCTTTGTCTCTGGAGTCTGTATGTCCAATCTCAACTTTCTAGCTTTTGTAGTTCCTGAGATCTCAGCGTTCATACGGACGGACAGACAGACGGACAGACAGACGGAAATGGCCAGATCGATTTGGCTTTTGATCCTGATCAAGAATATATATACTTTATATTTATATAAACGCTTCCTTCTACCTGTTACATACTTTTCAACGAATCTAGTATACCCTTTTAGTCTACGAGTAACGGGTATAATGATGCGCGAAGGTTTGCCAAATATGATTTACAACATAAAAATTCAGAGATCTTGGAACATGCTCTAAACCAATTAGAATTCATATCTGCTCTTAACAGCTTAAAAGAAAACACACCGGGCTACGACAAAATAAATTACACAATGATAAAGCCCACCTCAAATAATTTCAAAACAAGACTGATCAGCCTCTTCGATAGTATCTTGAGATCTAAAATTCCCCACACGTACAAGATTATCACCATGATCCCAAAACACAAACACGGTCATCTCTTGATTTATACCGACCCATTCACTTAACCCCTGTATATTCAAATAATAAGATATTGGCTAAAGGACTATGGTGGTTTGTCACAACAACTCAACTCAACGACCCACACAACATTACATGATCTACACAACGGCATTCCACAAGGATCACCGTCATCAGTAGACTTGATCCTGATAGCATTCAACGGAGTAGCGGACATAATTAGAAATCATAAAATGGTCAAATTTACAGCATACGCAGACGATTTTAACATAATAATTGACATAAAAAGGGCAAACAAATAACGTCGAACTTAGATTTTGGTTTGCAGAGATTAGTAACTAGGGCTGCAGATCTGGGACTACTTTATCCTTAAGGAAGTGAAGTCAATTGCACTTTGGTAGTTTCAACCAAATAAAAAATATAAAAGAAACAAAGCTGCTAGGTCTTTCCATAAATTCCTAACACAATTGGAACTCACATAGAGTCTGAAGTACTCACTGTCTAAATCATTAAATGTCAATAAATGTTTGTGAAACTATAAGTATAATTGTCATTCATACACTTTAGTCCAAATTGTAAAAAGTCTTTGCATATCTAAATTATATCTATCTAAATTAGGATATGCTCTACCAATATACGGCCAATAAAAACATATGAAAACTGGGCACTATGATCCACTAGGATTTATACGTGAAGGAAAATATTTTACCATTGGAAGAACGAATTCAATTGGCAAAAGCCAAAGTTTAGCACACATTAACACAATCTTACGACACCGCACTTGGTCCTATAATAAAACAAGAGAGAACGCTATAGTCGAGTTCCTTGACTATTTGATACCCGTTACTCAGCTAGTAAAAGTGGGAAGGAGAGTCTTTAACACTGACAGTTTTTGGCGGTTTTTGGGCGTTAGAGTGGGCGTGGCAAAAAGTTTTTTGGCAAATCGATAAAAATTTACAAGAGTAATACAAAAATGAAAAAATATCAAAACATTTTTCAAAAGTGTGGGCGTGGCAGTTTTGGGGGGTTTGTGGGCGTTAGAGTGAGCGTGGCAACATAAATCGACACACTTGCGCTGCGTCTATTACTCTGGAGTCTGTATGCTTAATCTCAACTTTCTAGCTTTTGTAGTTCCTGAGATCTCAGCGTTTATACGGACGGACGGACAAATAGACGGACATGGCCAGATCGACTCGACTATTGATCCTCTTCAAGAATATATATACTTTATATGGTCGGAAACGCTTCCTTCTGCCTGTTACATACTTTTCAACGAATCTAGTATACCTTTTTACTCTACGAGTAACGGGTATAAAAATAAACAATGAAAATCAACTCAAAATTAAAAAAATCAGCCTTTAAAGAAAGAATCAAACTCTGCGCTAACTTAGGCTTGACAATAAACCTTATTAAACAACTACGTAAGTATAAGCCGCAATGGAATCTAAAGCCCGAAGAGAAACCCATCTAACCAAATACCAAAAGTCAACAACACCAAGTGAAATCATCCTAAAAGAATTTCAGGAATTTAACCACAGTCTCAAAAACTACACCTTCCAGTACACAGATGGATCATTTAATAATAAAATTATAGAATATTCCGTAACGAATGAACATTCTGTGCTTAAATTAGGAAACCTTCCAGAGTGATGTCTACACAGCCGAAGCGACAGCCATACTTAATGCCATTGAAATAGGACTAAATCCAGAAGGAAAATGGACTCGCTGTCTGCAATGAAATCAATTAAAAATATAGACAGAGTAGGCGTGGCTATATTTGTTTTGCATATTGATAGATACATATTTACAAGACTAACAAATAAAATTAAATACGAGTAACGGGTATAACAAGAGAGGCATGTGGGCGTGGCAGTTTTGGGCGGTTTGTGGGCGTTAGAGTGAGCGTGGCAACATAAATCGACAAACTTGCGCTGCGTCTATTACTCTGGAGTCTGTATGCTTAATCTCAACTTTCTAGCTTTTGTAGTTCCTGAGATCTCAGCGTTTATACGGACGGACAAACGGACAGACAGACGGACGAATAGACGGACACGTCCAGATCGACTCGACTATTGATCCTGATCAAGAATATATATACTTTATATGGTCGGAAACGCTTCCTTCTGCCTGTTACATACTTTTCAACGAATCTAGTATACCTTTTTACTCTACGAGTAACGGGTATAAAAATTAACAATGATAATCAACTCAAAATTAAAAAAATCAGCCTTTAAAGAAAGAATCAAACTCTGCGCTAACTTAGGCTTGACAATAAACCTCATTAAACAACTACGTAAGTATAAGCCGCAATGGAATCTAAAGCCCGAAGAGAAACCCATCTAACCAAATACCAAAAGTCAACAACACCAAGTGAAATCATCCTAAAAGAATTTCAGGAATTTAACCACAGTCTCAAAAACTACACCTTACTGTACACAGATGGATCATTTAATAATAAAATTATAGAATATTCCGTAACGAATGAACATTCTGTGCTTAAATTAGGAAACCTTCCAGAGTAATGTCTACACAGCCGAAGCGACAGCCATACTTAATGCCATTGAAATAGGACTAAATCCAAAGGGAAAATTGACTCGCTGTCTGCAATCAAATCAATTAAAAATATAGACAGCACGGATCACATAATGTCAAAAATCGGAGAATAAATAACAACAATAGCCGGAAATAAAAGTTCTACACAAATACAAATGAGCTTCTCGAATTTACCGCGAATCCAAGAAACTTTAACGAACTGTTTTTCTACGTTACTACTTTTTCGCTACGAATTGTAACGGCTAGCTCAGAGAGTTTGTTTGTTTGTCCCAACAAATTTATGATTTGTGTGATTGCCCTACCGAAGAGAAGACAAAGTTTCCGATAAGAATAGCTTTGTTCAATAACGCTGGACTCCTACGGTCCTCGCCTTCGGATGCACGGCGTCCCTTCTTCGTCCCACGTCATTCCCGACAGAGTACCCGTGCCTGCTCGAATGGGGCTTACAATGTTATGGGGGCAAGGTGTATCGTCCGCGAGTCAACCCAACGCTCTTTCCCGAACCACCTGTGCCGACCAATGACTCCACCGTCCCTTCTGAGCACGCCAGGACCTTGTGAGCGCTTGTCCTTCACTTGCTGCTTTCCTCATGGGTGTTCTTGCTCACTGTTCACCTATCGTTCACTTATCCCGGGTGTAGCTTTCCGCGTATTCTCACTTACTGCCGGGTATAGCCCTCCGCGAATTCTTACTGACTGCCTACGTATCGACGGGGGCGCGTTTATCACTCTCGAGTTGAATATTTGGGGCGTTCCTCTTGCTTTGTGCCTGTGGCCACGCCATCTGAATCTGCTCCGACTGAACTCTGCGTTTGCATGCATGTCCTACTCGTGTTTTACTGACTGACCGAGCTGCGCTTGCGCCGTCCCTTTATAGGCCGCGTGGATTCCGTTATTTCCCGATATGTCCCGTTAGTTTACGGTGCGTCGTCTTTGTGCTCCTTCAAAGTCCACACCGTTACCTCTGTGCCTTTGGCTGGCTCGATTCCAAGGTCCATCGCGGACTCTCTGCTTTGCAAATCAGTTATTTCTAAAGAAATGTACGAGCAAACATTCTCGTTAAATATTTCGTGACTGCATTCAATTGCATTAATATTGAAATTTTCATATACTTGCACAAATCATTTATTATCTGATTCTTATACTCGGTTCCCATGTCCGTAATGATTGTTTTCATCGGACCGTACTTAGGTACACATTTTTCGAAAATAGCTTAGCAACTGATTTTGTACTCTTGTATGGTATGGGTAGCGTAACCAAATACTTAGTTAAATCGCAATTTAAATGATAGTCAAAGCAAATTTATTTCCATCTTTTGATCTAGTAAGTGGACCAATGGTATCTATCAAAACTATGTCAAATGCAGTTGCTGATGTTTCCTGACTTCAGTGGCCTTCTTTTGACGGATAATCATGATATTTAGACAGAATTGCTTTAATTTGAACTTCTTCATTTATAGCGCTATTTTCATGTTTTTGAATATTCTATTGCCCTTTTCTTTAAAATTCATAATTTCAAGGTTTTGTTCACTCGGTGACAGTTGCGTTTGATTATTTTAGTTATTCTTACTTCTTCGTTAAGCATTTGGAAAAAGTAATCTAAATCGATTTCTCCATTAGAGGGGATACCTTAGTCGTATCAAAACGTGTTATAATATTTTAGCCTCTTTTTAAGAAACACGTATGCTTGTCTATTTTGAGGACAACATATTTCTTGACATCAATGTTATTGACTACCTGATAGATATTTCTTATTCTATATTTAGTTCGGGGTTTTGCAATATTTCCTTTTTACCTGACCTGCTTTGCCGAAGTTCTCGTTTAACTTTCACTATCCTCCTATTAATATACTTAAGCTCTTTGACAGGTACACGGGAAAGAGCAACTGGAATATAGTTATTTTTGCCCTTGAGGTTTTTTTTAATTCCTTCTTATTCCTCTCAGGAACTTAGGGCTTCTACGAGACCCTTCCATCTAACTCTGTTTTGTGCTGTCTGTTTAGCATTTTCCCATGTGATGTTTATTTGGGCCAGTTCTTGTTGAGCGGTTCTTCTCCATGTTGCTCTTGGCCTTCCTACCCTCCTACTTCCTTGGGGGTTCCAGTCCAGTACCATCCTTACAATGCTACTAGCGTTTCTCCTGAGAGCGTGCCCTATCCACATCCATTTCTTCTTCCTTATTTGGGTGTATATAGGGGGCTCGCTCGTAACGCGCCACAGCTTCATGTTGGCTATTCTGTTTGGCCAGAATATCCCACATATGATTCTCAGGCATTTGTTGGCTGAGTTTCTGCGTTACTTTCTTCGTTTCGAGCCATGTCTCACTTCGCCGGCTTATTAATCTGTTTTTCCAAATGCGGTATAGTCTCCCAAAAGCTGAGCGGGCTTTGCCAAGGCGACTCGAGACATCATCATCCACTCCACCATTGTTGGATATTATGGTGCCAAGGTATGGGAAACTGTTGACGAACTCGATTGGGTTCCCATGTATGATGATTTTTCCTTGGTTGGAGTGGTTGAATCGCATAGCTTCAGTTTTTGCTACGTTTATCTCGAGTCCGACGCTGCTGGCTATCCTGACGAGGTCATCACTTTTCCTCTGTATATCGCCGAGTCTATGAGAAATAAGACAGATGTCGTCTGCATAGTCCAAGTCCTCAAGGTGTCTGGTGAGGCTCCACGTAATTCCGCGCTTGGACGAGCATACTTCGCTCATTAACTCGTCGACCACGATGTTGAAGAGTAGAGGTGATAGAGGGCATCCTTGCCGAATTCCGCTGTTCGTCTGGAAAGGTTCACTTGTTTTTTTCGTTGTGCAGTACCGCCAAGTTGGCATCGTCATACATCGATGTGATGATAGCGATGAGGTTCGCAGGTACTTTCCTTGCAAGTGATCACCATATTGCTGCCCTTTCAACTGAGTCGAACGCCTTCTTAAAGTCGATGAACAGGAGGTAAAGCGGGGCTCTCCATTCCAAAACTTGCTCGGTAGTTATGCGTAGTGTGTTTGCCTGATCTACGCAACTCCTGTGTAGTCGGAAGCCTGCCTGTTCGTCTCGGATTGTTGGCTCGATTTTTTCCTGGAGGCGTTCGTTCAGCAGTGTAGCTAGGATTTTATAGCTAGTGTTGAGCAGTGTTATCCCTCTCCAGTTGTTGCAGTCGCTAAGGTCGCCTTTCCTGGGGAGCTTCACGATGATTCCGCTTTTCCAGCAGTCAGGTACAGTCTCGCCTTCTCATATGTGTACGAAATGTGGATGCAGCGTATCAGCCATCAGCTGAGTGTCAACTTGAAGCTGTTCGGGTTGTATGTTGTCCTCGCCGGCTGCCCTGTTGCGTTTTAGCTTCTTTATTGCATTCACAATCTCTCTTACTTGCGGGGGTGTAGAGGATATCCTGGTACTCCCACTTGGTGTGGCTAATTCTCATAAAGTATTGGCGCCATCTCCGGATTTCTGCATCATTATTGGATAAGAAGTTGCCTTCTAGGTCTCTGACTGGCTGGTTCCGTCTGTGGTGGGTTCCGGCAATCCGTGCAATCTGCTGGTATAACGAGCGCATGTTGTTCTCGCCGGCTGCTCGTTCTGCGGCTGTCGCAAGTCTATCCAATAACGATCGTTTGTCCTTTCGCTCTTTTCACAGCTCTGCACAGTTCGCGATATTCATCACTTTTCTGTGTGAGCTGGTCCGCCAGAGTCTTCAAAATGTTCCTCCTTCTAATCAGGTCCCAGGTCCCTTCAGATATCCAGTCTGCTCTTCCACGTTGTTGCAGCACAATTATTTGCTCAGCTGCGGTCCTTAGCTATCTGCAGGTGCGCTCCCATGGGTGGTCTTGGTAATTATGTGGGGACCCCGTTTTGCTCCATATAGCTTGGAGAGGGGGTGAAGTGGTTGGGCAAGAGTAAGCTGGCGAAGGTTGTTGTATTAGGCATTATGGATGGAAGAATACTTTATAAAAACTAGAAAAGTATCTTTTTGAGAGGAAAGTTTGTGCGGCCATGCTCTCGTCACGGGTGGCGTTTGAACCCACGACCTCGTGTTTGACAGGTAGTTGCGCTATCCACTACACTACGAGGCCCCATGGTACTCTACCCTTGAGGTACTCTACAGTAAAATCATATTCATCGTGATCAAGACGCATTCTTGTTAACTTGGAACTCTCATTTTTCATCGAGAAAAGATATGATAGTGGCCTATGGTCACTCTGAACTAAGAAATTCCTACCATATATAAATGGTCTGAACCAATTATTTGCCCAATGAATATCTGATAATTCTTGATCCGTTGGGGACCATTATGGTCTTAAGATAGTACAGCATCTGTGGCTATGCAAAATGGTTTGCTGAAATCCGGGTACTGAAGAAGTGTTGGTTTCACTAATTCCCTTTTTAGATATTCGAATGCTTCATTGCAATCACTTGTACATTAAAATGGAACATTCTTTTTACAAAGCCTCGGTAAGCGACGCTTGGCAGGTGCTAGTGGCCCATTTTCTCGGCGTGGACCACTGCGGACATAAGCACGGACCTATGCATGAAGAAATGGCGCGCAAGTTGGGCGAGATGAACGAGGTGATAAGATCCGTGGTGACGGCGATAGACAATGACACCACGCTGCTGGTGATGGGAGACCATGGAATGACGGCATCCGGCGATCATGGCAGATGACGACACCGATGACGAAATCAACGCACTGCTGTTTGCCTACTCCAAGCAGAACAGGCAATGATTCGGGCTCAGATAGCGAAATGCTGCAGCACATAGATCTGGTCCCCACGCTGGCCAGCATACTCGGCGTCCCGATACCGTACTCGAACCTGGGCCTACTCAAGTTTAATATTGTACCCGATTTGCAAGTACCGCATTTGAACAACTTCCAGACCCTATTGCTCCATTCTTGGCAGAATGCCCAGCACATCTATCGCTAATTCTTCCAGAAAACATTGGAGAACAAGCGCACATTTATCGTGGAACAGATGGACCATCTAGAGACTGAATTCATACTCCACTCCCATCGGGTGCAAACAGTTTACAACGAGGTTACTTAAAAATCCCTTAAACGTGACTTGAATACCAATCTGCGAGACATCCTTGGCACCTGTCGAGAGATCTGGGTCAGGTTTGATCCCACTCAGATGTCGCATGGACTGCTCTTTACCTTCCTGCCGTTGTTCTTCATCTTCTTGGTGGTAAACAACTCTCGGCCTGCTGATTTAGTTATCGATTTATGGAAATGTTCAAAATGGAGGAGAACCCCAAATAAGATGCCCTTTCCAATCCGCCGAAGATACTTTTATTCGACTTTAACGCACAAAACACATTTTTAGAAATATAACTTTTTTAGATTGTACTTTCGTTATTTTACAGGATCACGGGAATCGTATTAATACCACAAGCAGTAGTTAACGCTAGAATGATGGACTATTCTAAGTTCCAATTTATCTCTTTAACGGGCGGAGTTGCTTTGGTGTGGAACCACACGAACTACCTTTGCCATTCAAGCAGACCGACAGAGTTCTTAATTATGATAGTCGAAACATCTAGGTTGTCCGATTTTTTCCACAATTTCACATGCGAAGTTACTAGATACTAACCACATTAGAAATATTTTGTCCATTTTTGTTAGGGATGTCGTGATATTAAAAAAATATCGTATCGATGATATTTTTTTTATCAAAACAAAATGATGATAATATTTAAAATATCACAAAAAATATCGATATATATGATATTTTTGGTTTTTTTTTTTCAAATAAAATTTTATTTCCCCACAATGAAAATATAAAAGTTTCTTATTAACTTAATTTTCATATTTAATTTCATATTTTCATTTAATCTTAATATATCATAACTTAAATTAATGGATTTCTAATACAGATCATAATAATAATAATACGGATATAATACAGATAATAATAAATTCTTAGTGAAATTTTGAGCTTCTGAAATTTGAACATGCGCACACATACATACACCTTATGACATAACTTCTTTTTCGCACATTTTACGAAAACATCTTTATGTTTATTTTTAAGGTGCAAGGACATGTTTGAAGTGTTTCCACAGGTTTTTATTATTCTTACGAACAATTTGCATTTTCCAGTCCCGTTTTTTATTTCTATGTAATTTGATTTGATATCTATTTTATCACGTGCTCGTGTAGTTGGTATCGCGTCGAAATCAAAGTGAGCGAAGGGAAAATATCCAAAAAAAAAGTATCGCAATACCGATATTTCGGCAAAAAAAATATCACGATATAAATATATCATTTTCAGAAAAAATATCGATATATTGATAATTTGATATATTATCAACAACCCTAATTTTTGTATTTGTTTAATGATGCACAAACGAATCAGAATCGAGAGCATTAAAGCAAAAAGAAAAAAGAAAACGCTAAGCCAAAAGTGCAAGCGCGAGAGTACACAAGATAAAAGAGACAGAGAAAGGTGAGCTAAGATGCTCTCGCAGCTTCTCTGCATATTCACGTATATAACAAACCATAATGACTGAGGTGTGCACTGAGGTGTGTGGGGATTGCGAGACCCACCAATAATATTTCAACATACATTTCTGTATGTTCCTTAATAATTTTTTTTCTTTACCATTTGTGCTTTTGTATGATCTAAAAACCTTGTAGGCTCACTACACTCACTCACTACACTATCTGTGACATGAACCATCGTTGCGATACGATCCGTAGATCGTTCCAATACGATCCAAAGGTCGTTCCGATACGATTCAAATATAGCATTGTATGGATCATGCGACAGGACTGCCGAAGACGATAACGGACTACCTCTGAAATCAGCTTTAACGTTAGAGTCGAGAGTCCAAATCAGAAAACATTTTATTGCCGACCATTTCTTCTATTATAGAATCTTAAAGGGTATGTGTGGAGCCTCAGACTTCAAAAGCATCCTTGAATATGTGTGCCCACAATAATATATCTACGAAAGTTGGTTCACGCACTACCGTTATGTTGTTTACAAAAATATAGATTGTAGCATAGAGTAAGGACATATACATAGCAAACTTTGTTGCAATTTTATCGAATCCAAAATATAAGCAGGAAAAAATGGCAAGGTTCTCTCTATTTTTAACGTGTTAAGGATGGTACCAACACACGTTGGGGAATTCGACCTCCTTTGTTGGCAGAAAGGTGTTTTAAAAAATGGTGAAAATTTTGCTGGTAACGGATTAGGGAGAACGACTTCCAGAAGCTGGATGAAAATGTCTTTTTTGCAGTCGCTTTGTAGTCTTTCCAAACTTATATTTATTAGAGTGTTGCATAAGGTAAATAAAATTTGTTTGCTAAATGAAAATTTAGCAATTTTTTCAATCACAATGGTGGACACATTCTTAGTCTAAAACCAGCAAACCAAACATTTTCTTACTCGAGAAGGTTTTTTGTATCGATGAACGATGAAATTCGAAAATTAAATCTGTCAAAAAAGGTCCGAAAAGCAAAATTCGGGATTTTTAGCAAAAAAAAGTATTGTAATTTCTGTCAAAAAGGGTCTAAAAATGTTTTGTTTTCAAATTCTTTAGTCAATATAAAACCAATGGTTATTTTTTTAAATTAATCCTATATGAAGAAAATGGGTTCAGTAGTTTTTTTAATTACTGCGTTCAGAATTTTTTATATTAAAATTCTGTTTTTACAGGAAATACTGGTTCGCATGTAACTTCTCGAATGCATCTCTTCCACAATTTCGATCAGATAGACTCGCCTAGTGGTCCCTATCAAGAATGTTTATACTTTATAGAGTCGGAAACGCTTCTATCTAAGTAATATTTTATTTTGAATGAATCTCAAATTAATTAATAGTCCAATTCGGATTTAGTTTTGTTTTGCTCTGATATTTTTGATTCGTGCCCATAAAGTCGACAAAAAGGAAAGTACAGTAAAACAGTTGTTACGTCGGTGTATTCGTGCCTGTGTCCTGGGTAAGGACTCGGGCCGAGGGAGGGGCATCCAATGTTCAGGCACCATGATGAAGGCGTTAGCTCGTCGATTTTGGGTCGTGGGATCTTGGTAAGCCCCTCACCTCTCCAACATAACAAGAATAAATATTAGTAGTGCCTGAAAAGTTCGTACCGTTCGTCAGTCAGCAGTCCTCACTGCCCCACAAGCTGTAACTTGATCGTAAAACGATAGGGCGTACTCCACTTCTCGCGTCAGCACCCCTTCTGGAAATGTTTACCTACTCATTTTTTTGTAGTTACAATAATAGCATAATTTTATAGTAATAGATTGTTGGCTAGTGCCATGTAATGCAAAAAAGAATTTAAAAAATGCTAGCATACAAAATTATGAGAAATTGGCTATAATTGTTTTTATCGAGGAGTATCCAATTCATCACCAAGCAAAGGTGCGCACGTCAACAAAAATTGTTGCCTATTCACGACTTCAAACGTCGCACTGAGGGCTCTTGTATTAGCATAACAAAAACAAGGAGGTTACTCGTCGCTGAAAAGTAATTTTTATTTAAAACAATATCGAACACAAAATATTAAATTTCTATTAATGAAATAAATTGCCTGGAAGAGGCTAACAATAAAATATTTTTCTTTAATCCTGACACAAATTTACTTATATTTACTAATGGTGTAGAAATAAAATGAGCACGAGAATATATGTATATATATATGGATATAGAGAAAACTCGGGAACAGGGTTCCGTCAAACTTACCCCACTTTAATCCGGAGCGATGAGATCTCGATGCGTTGGATCCTGGGTGTTGCTATATATATATAGTGATGGAGTTATACATACATATACCTTCGTGCACCAATTAATTGTAACCGTACAAAAATAAGATATACACAAACACAAAATAAAACAAGAGAGAACGCTATAGTCGAGTTCCACGACTATCTGATACCCGTTACTCAGCTAGTGTAAGTGCAAAGGACAGTTTTTGGCGGTTTGTGGGCGTTAGAGTGGGCGTGGCAAAAAGTTTTTTGGCGAAAAGATAGAAATTTACAAGACTAATACAAAAATGAATAAATATCAAAACATTTTTCAAAAGTGTGGGCGTGGCAGCTTTGGGCGGTTTGTGGGCGTAAGAGTGGGCGTGGCAAAAATAATTTTTGCAAGTCGATAGAAATTTTCAAGACCAATACAAAAATGAAAAAATATTAAAATATTTTTCAAAAGTGTGGGCGTGGCAGTTTTGGGCGGTTTGTGGGCGTTAGAGTGGGCGTGGCAAAAAGTTTTTTTGCAAATCGATAGAAATTTATCATACCAATACAAAAATGAAAAAATATCAAAACATTTTTCAAAAGTGTGGGCGTCGCAGTTTTGGGCGGTTTGTGGGCGTTAGAGTGGGCGTGGCAAAAAGTTTTTTTGCAAATCGATAGAAATTTATCATACCAATACAAAAATGAAAAAATATCAAAACATTTTTCAAAAGTGTGGGCGTCGCAGTTTTGGGCGGTTTGTGGGCGTTAGAGTGGGCGTGGCAAAAAGTTTTTTTGCAAATCGATAGAAATTTACAAGACCAATACAAAAATGAAAAAATATTAAAACATTTTTCAAAAGTGTGGGCGTCGCAGTTTTGGGCGGTTTGTGGGCGTTAGAGTGGGCGTGGCAGCATGATTCGACAAACTTGCGCTGCGTCTATGTCCCTGGAGTCTGTATACTTAATCTCAACTTTCTAGCTTTTGTAGTTCCTGAGATCTCGACGTTCATACGGACAGACAGACGGACAGACGGACGGACGGACAGACGGACAGACGGACAGACGGACGGACAGACGGACATGGTCAAATCGACTCGGCTATTGATGCTGATCAAGAATATATATACTTTATATGGTCGGAAACGCTTCCTTCTGCCTGTTACATACTTTTCAACGAATCTAGTATACCCTTTTACTCTACGAGTAAAGGGTATAATAAATTCACTAAGTGGAGTATGCATATATAATATAAATGTATGAAGGAGTTGGGGTTCTTTTCTTTTGTGGCACGCTTTGGCTGCTATTTGGCTCTCATGTTACTTGGAGTGAGCACTTCTTAGGAAAGTCTACGCTGTTGCTTGTTTTCGCTGATGTACACACTAACGGCCATGCACCGGTTCACTTGTTCTTTTATTTAATTGTTTTGCCGTTAGTATTTTCAATTAAGCACTTTGTATGAAACCGGGTGCAATCCTGTCCAGGGTATGGTGATGGTCTCTCCTCCGCTGTACGGATCTCTTGTACATTTTCACTATATTTAATAGAAAGTAAAGCAGCGATGAGTTCCAGGGTATGTTGCACCCCTTCTATTTCCTGCTTGCGGTCGACAGCCTCCACGGTGTTTATCACATTTGGTGTGTTGTCGGAGGCTTTTGACTCCTTGCCGCCCATCCTGAGAGTTTCGTGGAACTACGGTCTTCCTTTAAAGTGTGTTCCTCGTTAGTCCTGTTATTTTTTAAAGGATGATAGCCCCCTTGCTCCTTGACATTTTTCTTCTCGACTGGAATTATCCTTGAGCCTTCCCGGCGATGGACTGACGGATAATTGCCCGGGTATTTGACGTACGGATGATTACCTGGGTATTGACTACGGGTGTTTTCCCAGGTACTGACTGGCTACGGGTGTTTACCTGGGTACTGACTGACTTTTTTATCTCTGGGCCACGGTCTTTTTATACCGGCATAGAGCTTTTTCTGATCTATTGGTCTTTTATGCCAAGTTTTCCCACCTAGGAATCATATTTCTAACATTCCCCTATTTTGGAAGTCAATACCCCTTCGGTGAAGTGTGCCTGGAACTGGTGTTGATTTCCTTTTCTTTCTGCAATCTTATTGCGGCCGCTGACCGGGTCATCGGAGATTCGTTTATTGTCGACTTGCATTTTCTTTGTCGCGACCTAACTGAGTCAAAGCGGTGATGGTACCCTTTTCCCTGCTTTTAGATTCTGGTTTTGAATCTTCAAAGTCTTGCGATCTCATGAAAAGGGTGTACGCAACACAGTAACCATATATTCAACCATAACCATATGGTGATTCTATTACATTTACGGTTAGATGATTCGTGTGATTGTATTTGGAAGTGATTATCTTTTACAGAACAAATGTTGTGTCAAAATATTAAATAATATAACTTCATTCAAAGAATTTTATAGGAATTTGTGACGTCTCGCACCTAACTCGATTAACAATTTAGACTATCGGAATAGTCTTACTTACTCGTTACTTTGAACAAATAGTCCGCGATTTTGCGTCAGTTAAAAAAAACGTTAGAATGCAATTGCAGCTAATGTTCATCAACTCATTTTATGATTCACATTATAATTTTATCAATAAACTTTAGCAAGCTTTACAATCATTTTAATTATGTATTTTTTAATTACAGGCCTATTTATACTTTTAGCTATCGGATTTTTGGCTATTATAACAGGCACGCTGATTAAAGTTTTGGAACCATACGATTTGATATTTAAATGGGTAAGAACCATAGGTTTTTGAAGCTTTTTTAAATGTGTACGCATGAATAAAATGATTTTTCACATTAGATATTATAAAATGTTCCGAAACGAGAATTTTAGCTCGGCAAATGTAAATTATTATTCACAACTTTGGTAGCATACTCCGCCGCAATAAAAACTCATTTACTTTAACGTTATTCTTGCAGAAGTTAATAATGACGGAGGGAGGTGAGATCTTTAATCTGTGGGCCCAGCCTCCAGTCGATCTGTACATTAAGATATATTTATTCAACATAACCAATGCTAAGGCGTTTTTAGCAGGTCGCGAGCAGCTAAAAGTCGAACAAGTTGGTCCATATGTATACAAGTAAGTTAGCCGTAAAGTAAATAACAAAATACAAATATTTATTTGTGGCATTTAGGGAGATTATGACCCATGAGAATGTAACGTTCAATGTAAACCACACCATGTCCAGCACTCCCAGTCATCCCTTGGTCTGGCAGGAGGAAATGTCAGGGAATCGTCGTGAGGACGATGAGGTTGTAATGCTCAATATTGCCATGCTGGTGAGTATTCTTTGTATAAGTAATATTACAATTAATAACATTGTGTAAAAAATTAAAGAATTAATTATTAATTAATTAATTTTAACATTATTATTAATTAATTAATAAATTATTTTTAAAAAATTTTAAACCTTGTTAAATGTATGTATATACCGTTTTTATGCTATAAAAATTATATTACCAAATAATTTTAACATGACCTTTAATTTTGACATATCTGTTTTTCGGCAATAAAAGGTATGGCTGTTTTCTGACACCTTCAGTCTAACAAAGAAAATTGAACATTTGATAAACCCATAAATTATCTCTAGATCCGAATAATCTAGCTTGGATTAACTAAGCAGGATCTCCTGTTTGACCAACAGCGGATAACATTTATAAAAAATTAAAAATTACAATCTTGAAGTCGGACAGATTGGTAAACAGTCGGTCATGGAAAGATTGACTCGGTTAAAGATCCTAATCGAAAATATATAATATTATTGTGGGACCGCCGTTTAGAATAATCCAAAGCAAATGGAAAACAAATTATGTTTATGGTAAATATCAAAAATTAGTTACAAATTTCGAGTTTGGGTTTTTTTAGCGTATACTTGAGCGTAAACCAAATATACACATAACTTTTTAATAAATAAAGCAAAAAAGCACCAAGCGGCGGTTCCATCTCTTATATTTTTAGTCAAAAATAAAATTATAATAACATTCTCATTAAAATTAGTCCTTTTATGGGTAATATGGGGGTGATATAGATTTAAATAATACTTGCACTATGCATTAATAGTTTTATTGATTTATATGTTGCGCGTTTACTAGACCTGGGCTTTTTAGCTAGTTTTGAAAGTGGTCACATTGGACAACCAGGTAGAACTAATTTAACCTGCAGATCTATAGAATCCTACTTTTATGATGACAATCATAAAAAAAGGAAAAATACACAAAACGAATAGAAAGGCAAAATAACTTTATATCTCTGACATTAATTGTGTAAATTTCTTCTCTTCCCACATTATGACGAATGCTAAAACTGTTTGCTATGATACAATTAAATTTTTATACCCGTTATTCTAAAGTGAAAGGGTATACTAGATTCGTTGAAAAGTATGTAACAGGCAAAAGGAAGCGTTTGCGACCGTATAAAACTGTTTGCTATGATACCATTAAATTTTTATACCCGTTATTCTAAAGTAAAAGGGTATACTAGATTCGTTGAAAAGTATGTAACAGGCAAAAGGAAGCGTTTCCGACCGTATAAAGTATATATATTCTTGATCAGGATCAATAGCCGAGTCGATATGGCCATGTCTGTCTGTCCGTCGGACGTTGAGATTACTCATACAGACTCCAGAGACATAGACGCAGTGCAAGTTTGTTGATTCATGTTGCCACGCCCACTCTTAAGCCCTCAAACCACCAAAAGCTGCCACGGCCACACTTTTGAAAAAATTTTCCATATTTTTTTCATTTTTGTATTAGCTGTAAGTGGCATTCGCGAAGATGAGTGATGTCAGGTTCAGAAAATGAACTAACTTACCTTACCGTCCGTAGCCAACCAAAGAACGATGCTTGGAACAGTCTTTATATGTAATTGTATTCGTGGTGCATTTCATTATTCCGAAGATGAAGATGTGTGGCAGGGGTAATATGCGGGGGCAAGGTAAGGTTCTCCCATAGTACGGCCATACGAAGGGATGGCCGAATATGTCAACCGGGAGAGAGAGTAGATCTCTTGGGAGGCCGTTCAGGTCAACCGTGATAGTGAGAAAACCCTAATACGTGGCTTTTCAGGTCAACCGTTAAGGTAAAACGCAAAATTGAGAGAGAACTCTAATATGTGGCATTTTAGGTCAACCGGGAGAGAAAGATTCGTTGGGAATCCGTTCAGGTCAACCGTTAGAGTAAGAGAGAATAACTTGGGGACCGCGAGGGTCAGCCGCAAGAGCAAGATAACTAATCACCTGGGGACCGCAGGGGTCATTCGCAAGTGGAAGAGAAGTAATCACTTGGGGACCGCGAAGGTCATCCGCAAGCGCAACTCGAAGACCGCGAGGGTCAGCCAGGCTAGGGAAACAATCACTTGGAGGCCGGGAAGGTCATCCGCAAGCGGAAGAGAGCTCTATCTCAGGGACCTGCGACCGCAGGTTGGCGCGCGCGCGTAATTATTTAAATTTGTATTGCTTCAGTTTTATTTCTCTTAGTTTTAATTATATCTTTATTATTTAAATTTGTATTGCTTCAGTTTTATTTCTCTTACTTTTAATTATATCTAATCTATGACTTCAGTTCTTATACCCGTTACTCGTAGAGTAAAAGGGTATACTAGATTCGTTGAAAAGTATGTAACTGGCAGAAGGAACCGTTTCCGACCATATAAAGTATATATATTCTTGATCAGGATCAATAGCCGAGTCGATCTGCCCATGTCCCTCGGTACGTCCGTCCGTATGAACGTCGAGATCTCAGGAACTAGATCTCGAAAGCTAGAAAGTTGAGATTAGGCATACAGACTCCAGAGACATAGGCGCAGCGCAAGTTTGTTGATTCATGTTGCCATGTATTGGTCTTGTAAATTTCTATCGATTTGCCAAACAACTTTTTGCCACGTCCACTCTAACGCACACAAACCGCATAAAGCTGCCACGCCCACATTTTTGAAAAATGTTTAGATATTGTTTTTCATTTTTGTACTAGACTTGTAAATTTCTATCGATTTGCTAAAAAACTTTTTGCCACTTTAACTTCCACAAACCGCCAAAAACTGTCAGTGTTGAAGACTACTACGCACATCCCCTAGCTGAGAAACGGGTATCACATAGTCGGGAAACTCGACTATAGCGTTCTCTCTTGTTTTCTCTTACATCTATTTACACGTAATGTGCGCGATACGCGTACGCCCCGCATACTGTGGTCGCCTCCACCAGTTTCGCCCTGGATTGTAGCGCTGCTTCTTCGCCGTCTCCGGGAATAAGTCCATCCTGAGTTCTGTAACGAGATGGTTTGTGTCTATGTTTGTGTGGGTGTTTTGACAGCTGTTTAGGGTTTCACTGTGTTTAGCGTGTAGTGTTGGCTTAGTATTTTGTATTGTGGGTAGTATCGATATATTATTAGGGTTTAGTGTTAGGTTATGTTCTCGATTTCGATTATGATCGGTTCAGTATGTTGTGTATTTGACCCTTGGTGAGGTTTTTTGTCCCTAACGTACTAGCGTTTCGTTTTCTTCGTGTTTGTCCGTAATGATTACCGGTGATGTGATTTTCACTACCTTCTACTGGCCGTCGTACTTTGGTGCCAGCTACTCATCGAACTTTTCTGCTGCATTCGACAAATGGTGTGACTTGCACCATATCAGTTCCTGATCTCCTCTCTCCTTTCCACAGATCAAAGTGTCTTTTAGCTCCTTCGTCACATTTTCCATCTGCACCGTCGCCTCCTTCCGGATTCCCTGCAACCGTTTCCATCTGGCCTCTACCGTTTCTTCTTTCAGCGTCGAGCCAAAAGTTACCTTATCGAATATCTTGCTTGGTATCCTTAGCTCTCGCCCGAATATCAATGGTGCCGCGGTAAACATTGTGGATTCGGATGTGCTCCTGGTTTATGCTAGCATCAGTTCGGGTACGAGCTCATTTCATTTCGTCTGTTCTTTCCACTAAATTTTGCAATCATCGTTTTTAAGATTCTGTTGATAAGGAACAATGAACGGATTACTGTTGATTGATTGCCCATCCATTTTGTACGTTTAAGCTAAATTTTTAGACCATCAATTTTATTAAGTAAATACTGAAATACGGCACGCTGAAGTCTGCATGATAAAAAAAATAAATAAAATATATTTAGAATGGAAGTAGTAATTTATGTCAGCTTTACATTTGTCATAAGTGATAAGTAATAAGTGATAATGGACGACTAGCTCTATAAGTTCACTAGTATGCTCCAAGAAAAGGAATGGCAAGCCCATGAAGTTGGGGTTGCTAAAGATGTAGCTTTTCCTTTACAGTTCCCCCACATATGCGGCTATCCCTAAGCTTTTTAAAAATATTATTACTTTTTATTTGCAGCACCTTTCATAGTCAATCATATCACCTCGTGAGTACGGTTTTATAAAACGCGGATCAGTAACCACTAACTTCCTTCGTAATACAAGTCTTCAAAATAATCTTCAAATCGATGTCATCTACACTAACTTGAGTAAAGCATTTGACTCTGTTAATTAATAATTTTGGTTAGGAATCTTGATTTATTAGGTTACACTGTTGATCTTCTAAATTAGATTATAAGTTATGTGAAGTGCAGGACGCAACGGGTATTGTATCTGTCTGGTATTCTCGGACTCACATCTGGCGTCCAACAAGGGAGTCTCCTTCGTCCGTTCCTTTATATATATTTATTATGACAAAACAACAACAAAAAAATGGCGGAAATATGACCGATTCAGTCACGGTGACAAATTCTGCGGGCGTCAGTATACCAGTTAAACTTTTCATCTTAAACAAATGAGATGTTATGACGAATCTAGTATGCCCTTTTACTCCCTGTTTGCTATGATACAATTAAATTTTTATACCCATTATTCTAAAGTAAAAGGGTATACTAGATTTGTTGAAAAGTATGTAACAGGCAAAAGAAAGCGTTTGCGACCGTATAAAACTGTTTGCTATGATACAATTAAATTTTTATACCCGTTATTCTAAAGTAAAAGGGTATACTAGATTCGTTGAAAAGTATGTAACAGGCAAAAGGAAGCGTTTCCGACCGTATAAAGTATATATATTCTTGATCAGGATCAATAGCCGAGTCGATATGGCCATGTCTGTCTGTCCGTCTGACGTTGAGATTACTCATACAGACTCCAGAGACACAGAAGCAGCGCAAGTTTGTTGATTCATGTTGCCACGCCCACTCTTAAGCCCTCAAACCACCAAAAGCTGCCACGGCCACACTTTTGAAAAAATTTTCCATATTTTTTTCATTTTTGTATTAGCTGTAAGTGGCATTCGCGAAGATGAGTGATGTCAGCTTCAGAAAATGAACTAACTTACCTTACCGTCCGTAGCCAACCAAAGAACGATGCTTGGAACAGTCTTTATATGTAATTGTATTCGTGGTGCATTTCATTATTCCGAAGATGAAGATGTGTGGCAGGGGTAATATGCGGGGGCAAGGTAAGGTTCTCCCATAGTACGGCCATACGAAGGGATGGCCGAATATGTCAACCGGGAGAGAGAGTAGATCTCTTGGGAGGCCGTTCAGGTCAACCGTGATAGTGAGAAAACCCTAATACGTGGCTTTTCAGGTCAACCGTTAAGGTAAAACGCAAAATTGAGAGAGAACTCTAATATGTGGCATTTTAGGTCAACCGGGAGAGAAAGATTCCTTGGGAATCCGTTCAGGTCAACCGTTAGAGTAAGAGAGAATAACTTGGGGACCGCGAGGGTCAGCCGCAAGAGCAAGATAACTAATCACCTGGGGACCGCAGGGGTCATTCGCAAGTGGAAGAGAAGTAATCACTTGGGGACCGCGAAGGTCATCCGCAAGCGCAACTCGAAGACCGCGAGGGTCAGCCAGGCTAGGGAAACAATCACTTGGAGGCCGTGAAGGTCATCCGCAAGCGGAAGAGAGCTCTATCTCAGGGACCTGCGACCGCAGGTTGGCGCGCGCGCGTAATTATTTAAATTTGTATTGCTTCAGTTTTATTTCTCTTCGTTTTAATTATATCTTTTTTATTTAAATTTGTATTGCTTCAGTTTTATTTCTCTTACTTTTAATTATATCTAATCTATGACTTCAGTTTTTATACCCGTTACTCGTAGAGTAAAAGGGTATACTAGATTCGTTGAAAAGTATGTAACTGGCAAAAGGAACCGTTTCCGACCATATAAAGTATATATAGTGACATATTCATTTCTTCATACGACATATTCACTCTTCATATAAAAAAGCTAAAGCCGATCTTTTGGAAAGCTTCACTCTCCAAAAGCCTCATAAATAACATTCCCCCTAGATACGAACCGCTTAACGGTAACGAGCTTAATGATCTGTTAAGCTTGACATATAAAGCTAAGTAGAACTTAAAAGGCTTATGTTAATCCTCTGTAAAAGGTTTGCTGGGCCGAAAGAATACCTTTGTAAATTAGTTCTTAACTGACCTCTGGTGAAACTTATTCAAATAAAGATCATAAAAAGGAAAATATATTTTTTTTTTATTAAATCTATCACCAAAAAAGTTTATTGGCGCAGTCGGTAGGATACTGAAAAAAGTCCTAGTAAACTCGTTATCCTTTGACAATCTAGTGAAAAGAGGAAACTTGTACGACCAAGTAACCTTTTCTGATTGTACCCGCGAATTGGCCGCAACAAAGTGATTTCGGTTCGTTTAAAGTGACTAAAATCGGTATCCGCACAAGAACCTGTGCGATCGGAGTTAATTTAAAGACCTAATTTTGTGGACCGCTTCGTGAAGTGAGACCTCCACTAAGGTGTAATACAATTAAAGGGCGCACAGTGCAGTTCACTAAGACATAAGTCTCGACATACTGTAGCAGTCAGTGAACAAAAACAGTAGCCCACTAAAAGTGCGACCGCTACTATTGTATAAAACAATAAAAAGTTAAAACAGTGCAGTTCACTTAAGGCATAAGTCTCGACATACTGCAGCAGTCTGTGAACAAGAACAGAAACTAACTTATAAATAAAACTAAAATGGAATTACCAACGGAAAATATGACTCAATTACTTCGGCAAATACGCCAAGTACCGAAATTCTCTGGAGACCCAACGAATCTCAGCTCGTTCATCAGACGTATCGAATACCTATTGAACTTATACCCTTCAACGACGCTCGACAGAAGGCGGTTATATTTGGAGCCATCGAACTTCAAGTTGTCGGAGATGCAGAAAAGGTTACCCAATTTGGAATGCACAACGAATGGACATCTTTAAGAGACGCCCTAATCACGGAATTCAAGACTCAGACGCCCCTGGAGGATCTACTAGGAAGACTGTATCGGATACCTTTTAAGGGTAACTTACGTCTATTCTGTGAACAATTAGAAGATAAGTCCAGTTTAATTATAAATAAGTTAGCATTAGAGAATGACCGAAATAATATGGTGGTTTATACACAAGCAATGGCAACCACAATAAAAAATACAATTCAACACTCACTCCCCGATAGGTTGTTCATGACCTTAGCGAGGTATGACATTTCAACCGTTCAAAAATTAAGGCAAACCGCACAACAAGAAGGTCTATACGAAGACCCAATTTCAAAAACATTCGATAGTCAGCCAAAATTTAACTCAAATTCACCAACACCATTCAACACTTATAAACATACAAACATTAACCACACCAAAAACACTCACCCCAACCAACGATTCATTCGCCCCTTTATTCCATTAAATTCCACACAGACCCAAAACACTAACGTAAACAATCTAACCCCTTTTAAACAAATTCCTCCGACCAGACAACAGCAACTTAATCAGTACAGAAATTTATACAACGGATTCAGAACAGACTTACTTCAGGACCGTCAAAACGACACCCGAAACTACTATCAGCCCCCCCAACAACCAAGAGTGCCAAATAAGCGTTTTAGAGAAAGCAGCGAACAATCGCGTATGCAGACAAATGAAAATTTTCACCAGCACGAATTAGATTACGATAACGAAACTGAACACTACATTAATAACGACGAACAGTTCCACGAAGATCAATTACAGAATACTCAGACAGAATTGTTTACAGATCAGCAATATCAACAAGCTGAAAATTTTCCAATACCAGCCTGGGATCCCACCAATACATAGAGATCATGTTTAATAACCACAGATATAGATGCATAGTTGATACTGGCTCTTCGATAAACTTGATGAGCTCAAACTTTTTCAATCTTCAAGTTAAAGATAAGCAAATAACTGTCCGAAGTATGACAGGCTATATATGTAGACCTTCCAGCCAACGGTCTTTTTCAACAATCGCAAAAATTCTATATTCATTCATTTTCACCTTATTATGATATTCTGTTAGGAAGAAAAATACTAATGGAGAATAACGGTTTAATAGACTACTCTCGGAAAGAAACAATAATTAACAAAAGAACATTCATTCACAAAGAATTAGATCCATGTGATGAGAACTCTTCGGAAAACTTTAATGCACTCTTACAAGAAAACAACTTTACATCAGAAATAAACTATGCCATGGACAACAACATAGACTCAGAACACACATACAGACTAGAACATTTAAATAGTGAGGAAAATTACAGACTTACAAATTTATTAAATGAGTTCAATGACATTCAATATTCCAAAAATGAAAACCTTACATTCACAAGTATAATACGTCACGATATAAAACCCTCTCATGAAAACCCAGTTTACAAAAGACCATACTCGTAACCGTTTTCCTACGAAGCAGAAGTAAATAAACAAATTGAGGAAATGTTAAAACAAGGCATTATACGCGAAAGCGACTCCCCTTATTGCAGTCCATTATGGATTGTCCCCAAAAAGATGGATGCCTCTGGCAAACCGAAATTCAGGTCGGTCGTGGACTATCGAAATCTAAATGAAATAACAATAAATGATAAATTTCCGATTCCTAACATGGACGAAATACTAGGCAAATTAGGAAAATGACAGTATTTTACTACAATTGACTTAGCAAAAGGCTTTCATCAAATCGAAATGGACCCTAAGTCTATACCAAAAACGGCGTTTTCGACCAAACACGGTCACTATGAGTACACTCGCATGCCATTTGGCTTAAAAAATGCTCCTGCAACCTTCCAACGGTGCATGAATTACGTCCTAAAAGACCTCATAAATAAGCATTGGCTTGTTTATTTAGATGATGTGATCATCTATTCAACATCTCTGAACGAACACCTAGACTCACTGACGAAGGTTTTTGAGAAACTTAAAGAAGCCAATCTCAAACTCCAATTGGACAAATGAGAATTTTTAAAAAAGCAAACAAATTTCTTAGGTCATATTATAAGTCCAGAAGGCATACGACCTAATAAAGAGAAAGTTAAGGCAATCGAAAAATTTCCTCTCCCAAAGACACCAAAAGAAATCAAATCTTTCTTAGGCTTATGCGGATACTACCGTAAGTTCATTCCAGACTTTGCAAAGATTGCAAAACCTCTGACAATATTACTAAAAAAGGGAGCTAAAATAGACACAAGAAACGAAGAATACAATAAATCATTTGAAAAATTTAAAACCCAATTTTGATTTGCCCTGATTTCACAAAAACATTTCAAGTCACTACTGACGCTAGCAATTTCGCCATAGGAGCCGTGTTATCACAAGACAATAAGCCAGTAAGCTTTGCAAGTAGAACATTAAATGATCATGAACAAAATGATAGCACTATTGAAAAAGAACTACTAGCAATCGTTTGGGCAACCAAATTTTTTCAAAAAGCATATCGAGAAACCATTAACCCACATAGTAACGTGAAAATTCTGAAAAGTATCATAATGTTAAAAGACATAAAATCTTATCCTGAATTTAAAGAATTCATTACTACTCAACATTCTAAATTGTTACACCCTGGTATTGAAAAAATGATACGATTATTTAAAGAAACTCACTATTTTCCCGATTATAATAAACTAATTCAAAACATTATCAATAATTGTGAAGTCTGTAACCTTGCAATGACAGAACATAGACCAACAAAACTAGTTTTCGAAATAACTCCAGAGACAAATAACCCACGCGAAATTTATGTTATTGACTTTTATGCTATTGACAACGAACAGTATTTATCTTGTATAGACGTTTATTCAAAATTTGCTTCACTTATTAAAACAAACAGTAGAGATTGGTTAGAGGCAAAACGAGCCCTTTCTAGAATTTTTAACGACATGGGAAAACCACAGAAAATTAAAGCAGACAAGGACTCCGCGTTTATAAGCACTTCTTTAAAAACTTGGCTAAACAACGAAGACATACAAATAGATATTACCACAAGTAAAACAGGAATAGCAGACATAGAACGCCTTCATAAAACCATAAATGAAAAAATCAGAATTATCAATACTGAAAACAATAGAGAAAATAAAGAAACACGAATGGAAACAATTTTATACATATACAACCACAAGACTAAACATAACACAACCGGACAGATACCGGCTAACATCCTTCTTTACGCAGACACACCTACTTATGATACCCAGATGATTAAAGAAATGAAAATCAAAAATCTTAACAAAAAACGACAGGATTTCGAAATCGACACAAAATTTAGACAAGCACCCTTAACAAAACAATCAAGGACTTATCTTGTTTGAATCTGGAACAATACAAATCCCCATCACCTTTATGCATCACTGTCTCACCATAAATATTACAGAAGTTGAAGAAACATTTAATAGTATAATTAAACAATGTCAAGAATTTAAAAATGTCACACAAATTAAATATTTAACCGAGAAAATAGAAAGAGAAATAAATGGCATACGCATCTCAAAACGAAACAAACGAGGACTGGCTAACTTTGTAGGTTCCACATTAAGATATCTTTTTGGCACACTAGACGAAGACGACAGACAACATATTGAACAACAAATTTCGACTCTATCACAAGACACAGTACAGGTCAGCACTCTAAACCACGTTATTGACAGTCTCAATAATGGCATAGAAATAATTAATAACCAGTCCAATTCTTTGAAAAAGGAACAAAAATTGAATCTATTAATATTTAATATTGAACATTTTACCGAATATATCGAGGACATTGAAATGGGTTCACAACTAACACGACTAGGAATATTTAATCCTAAACTACTAAAACATACAATTCTACTCACATAACAACTACGTTCTAAATACACTAACAAAGAATATTGTCAAAGACCATTGCATAGCTAACATAATAAAACACGAAACACCAACTTGTACTTTTCAAAAATATCGTAAACAATCCTATATTCAATACATTAAACCAAATATACTTATAACCTGGAATATGACCAGAGAAAAACTTTATCACAATTGTAACGGTCAAGAGATTTATATCGAAAATAATAAAATTATAAAAATATCCAACTGCACAGCAGAATTAAAACAAATTACAATATCTAATAGTATTCAACAATACACAAATGTAATATTTACTGAACACAATGTAACAAAAATCAAACCAATGTCACACATAGAAATTAAGGAAATGATTTTGTTAAACAATAAGAGTAACACAATTTACAGAAACATACTAATAATCTTCATATCTGTTTTAGTTTTAATTTACATATTTTACTTTTATATGAAATGTAAAACAGCGCCACACAAAATTATTATCTCTTACCTAAAACCAAGTAAAACCACTATCAAAAATATCGAAAAAGAAACAGAGACAAAAACAGAAATAGCTGAAATTGCAAATCCAGTACCACACTTATATCCAGAAATAATCGCTTGAGGACAAGCTAATATCTAAAAGGTGGGGGAGTGACATATTCATTTCTTCATACGACATATTCACTCTTCATATAAAAAAGCTAAAGCCGATCTTTTGGAAAGCTTCACTCTCCAAAAGCCTCATAAATAACATTCCCCCAAGATACGAACCGCTTAACGGTAACGAGCTTAATGATCTGTTAAGCTTGACATATAAAGCTAAGTAGAACATAAAAGGCTTATGTTAATCCTCTGTAAAAGGTTTGCTGGGCCGAAAGAATACCTTTGTAAATTAGTTCTTAACTGACCTCTGGTAAAACTTATTGAAATAAAGATCATAAAAAGGAAAATATATTTTTTTTTTATTAAATCTATCACCAAAAAAGTTTATTATATATTCTTGATCAGGATCAATAGCCGAGTCGATCTGCCCATGTCCGTCGGTACGTCCGTCCGTATGAACGTCGAGATCTCAGGAACTAGATCTCGAAAGCTAGAAAGTTGAGATTAGGCATACAGACTCCAGAGACATAGACGCAGCGCAAGTTTGTTGATTCATGTTGCCATGTATTGGTCTTGTAAATTTCTATCGATTTGCCAAACAACTTTTTGCCACGCCCACTCTAACGCACACAAACCGCATAAAGCTGCCACGCCCACATTTTTGAAAAATGTTTAGATATTGTTTTTCATTTTTGTACTAGACTTGTAAATTTCTATCGATTTGCTAAAAAACTTTTTGCCACTTTAACTTCCACAAACCGCCAAAAACTGTCAGTGTTGAAGACTACTACGCACATCCCCTAGCTGAGAAACGGGTATCACATAGTCGGGAAACTCGACTATAGCGTTCTCTCTTGTTTTCTCTTACATCTATTTACACGTAATGTGCGCGATACGCGTACGCCCCGCATACTGTGGTCGCCTCCACCAGTTTCGCCCTGGATTGTAGCGCTGCTTCTTCGCCGTCTCCGGGAATAAGTCCATCCTGAGTTCTGTAACGAGATGGTTTGTGTCTATGTTTGTGTGGGTGTTTTGACAGCTGTTTAGGGTTTCACTGTGTTTAGCGTGTAGTGTTGGCTTAGTATTTTGTATTGTGGGTAGTATCGATATATTATTAGGGTTTAGTGTTAGGTTATGTTCTCGATTTCGATTATGATCGGTTCAGTATGTTGTGTATTTGACCCTTGGTGAGGTTTTTTGTCCCTAACGTACTAGCGTTTCGTTTTCTTCGTGTTTGTCCGTAATGATTACCGGTGATGTGATTTTCACTACCTTCTACTGGCCGTCGTACTTTGGTGCCAGCTACTCATCGAACTTTTCTGCTGCATTCCACAAATGGTGTGACTTGCACCATATCAAAGTGTCTTTTAGCTCCTTCGTCACATTTTCCATCTGCACCGTCGCCTCCTTCCGGATTCCCTGCAACCGTTTCCATCTGGCCTCTACCGTTTCTTCTTTCAGCGTCGAGCCAAAAGTTACCTTATCGAATATCTTGCTTGGTATCCTTAGCTCTCGCCCGAATATCAATGGTGCCGCGGTAAACATTGTGGATTCGGATGTGCTCCTGGTTTATGCTAGCATCAGTTCGGGTACGAGCTCATTTCATTTCGTCTGTTCTTTCCACTAAATTTTGCAATTATCGTTTTTAAGATTCTGTTGATAAGGAACAATAAACGGATTACTGTTGATTGATTGCCCATCCATTTTGTACGTTTAAGCTAAATTTTTAAACCATCAATTTTATTAAGTAAATACTGAAATACGGCACGCTGAAGTCTGCATGATAAAAAAAATAAATAAAATATATTTAGAATGGAAGTAGTAATTTATGTTAGCTTTACATTTATCATAAGTGATCAGTGTTGGGACAGGTACGCTATATTTTTACCTAGGTAAGGTACAAGGTTTTTACAAAAATAAGTACCTAGGTAAGGTAAAAGGTTTTCAAATTTTTCTGTACCTAGGTAAAGGTAAAAGGTAAAAACAAGTTTACGAATTTTTAAATTTTTTATTCGGTACTTTTTAAAAATAAAATAACAGTTCATATTTAAACTTACAAAAACTTTTATAGTATGATTAACTTAATTAATGGTTTTGGTTTAAATTTTTTATTAGGTACTTTTTAAAAATAAATTAACAGTTCATATTTAAACTTACAAAAACTTTTATAGTATGATTAACTTACTTAATTAATGGTTTTTTTTTAAGCATAACTAAGGTTTCGAATACGCATTTCAGCGATAATATAGTCGCATAGTGTTGTTTAGCTACAAAAAAAGGTTATTAAAATATATATGAATTATTATAAAATATAATTTTTTTTCTTTACCTGGCTTGAACTTTGGAAACAGAAGAAATTTGGCTTAGGCTCTGATAATTTATTCTCTTCCTTTTTTGCCACTTTTGATTTCATGGCCTCATATGACGCGTAGCTGTTTGAATGCACCCTCTACAAAAAAAGTATTAATAGAATAAAATATTTTTAAAACATCATAACATTTAATTTTGTGACGGAATTTTGGCCAAATATTGTATGTGCGTATGTAAAAATGAATGGCTACATCAATAAATATTATCAATATTTTGGCGCCAATTATTGTATGTGCGTATGTAAAAATGAATGGCTACATCAATATATATTATCAATATTTTGGCGCCAATTATTGTATGTGCGTATGTAAAAATGAATGACTACATCACGCACATGGAAAAAATGATTTTGTAAATAAAAGCGCATTTAATTTAGAAAATATAAAAATTGTGCTTTGATGTGTCGACGTTTTCTTATATTAAATCAAATCACATTTTATTTCATACTTACATATGTATGTGTGCTTTTGTGACGGAATTTTTTGCGTTTGTAAAGATGAATGGTTACATCAATATATATTGGAAATGGATGATATATATTGATGTAACCATTCATCTTTACAAACGCAAAAACTACTAGCTCTATAAGTTCACTAGTATGCTCCAAGAAAACGAATGGCAAGCCCATGAAGTAGGGGTTGCTGAAGATGTAGCTTTACCTTTACAGTTCCCCCACATATGTATCCCTAAGCTTTTTAAAATATTATTACTTGTCATTTGCAGCACCTTTCATAGTCAATCATATCACCTCGTGAGTACGGTTTTATAAAACGCGGATCAGTAACCACTAACTTCCTTCGTAATACAAGTCTTCAAAATAATCTTCAAATCGATGTCATCTACACTAACTTGAGTAAAGCATTTGACTCTGTTAATTAATAATTTTGGTTAGGAATCTTGATTTATTAGGTTTCACTGTTGATCTTCTAAATTAGATTATAAGTGCAGGACGCAACGGGTATTGTATCTGTCTGGTATTCTCGGACTCACATCTGGCGTTCAACAAGGGAGTCTCCTTCGTACGTTCCTTTATATATATTTATTATGACAAAACAACAACAACAAAATGGCGGAAATATGACCGATTCAGTAACGGTGACAAATTCTGCGGGCGTCAGTATACCGGTTAAACTTTTCATCTTAAACAAATGAGATGTTATAATGAGAAAGCTTTAATGAAGTGCGTAGTAGAGGGATTTTGATGATTTCAAAAATTAGACACGTATAATCATGAGTTCCTGAAAAGTGTGATTTTTACCCGTTTTTTTTTATATAATTACACTTAAAAAACTATAAATTATGTTTTTTTTAAATATCGCTCTATCACGCACTTGAATAAAATTCGCCCATACCGTTGAGAGAACAGTATTTGTGACCCCCAAGGGTCAATATGAATTTCTAGCAATGTCGTTTGGAGTAAAGAACGCGTCATCTGTTTTTCAATATGCCATACTCCAAACCTTGGGGAATTTAGGTAATACCTATCCAGTGGTCTACATAGATGATGTTTTAATTTTTTCAAATTCTATAGAAGATGCTCAGCGTTTATTGTTGCTAGGGTTTTCGTCCAATGTAAAAAATTTTTGATTTCTGCGAAGAGGGCGAATAGTCGGAACTATAGAGCTTAAAACTCTTTTAATAAAATTGATCAGATGTAAACAATAAAAGCCGAAAGCAAACGCTTAAAATGTTACTAAAGTGATGGTCTATGTAACGAACCACGATGAGCTGATGGTCTTCCCTGCTTATATACCCGCAGCCATTTTAGTCCGGCTCTATTTCTATTTCCGCCTCTATTTCAGCACATGGGTACTCAGAAATATCTGTATAAATTAAAAGTGTATAAAAGTAGTAATAGTTATAAATTAAACTGCAATAATATTTGCATGTTTAAATTCTATATTTAGCTTTCTTAACCATATTTATTCTTATAATAATTGAACACTTGTGCGATTCTTAATTCCATAGTCTAGTACGATTTCATTTTTTTTTATTTACTGTGTAGGATTCGCAATAATATTTGGTAATTCAAAAAAGACTTTTTTCAGTTTCATTGTATATATATTCGCATAGAGCATTTTATAGTAATATTGTATATTTAACTTCATTATGGTTTACGAATTTATGGTTTTTAATTCAAAACAACAAAATGAGCATATATGCAAATTTCGATAATACGTTTGTTTTGAACTGCCAGACAGGTAATAAATTGGTTATTCTTGGCTCACCTGGTAAAATCCACTGATGAAAGCGCTTCCATAGGTCGGTGGTGATGATGACGGGTTGCCGAAAAATAATCGGACACATCACCTTATTGGCTTATCTACTTTCTCGTATGCGAAATAATTTGGCTACAAATTTTAATGTTCACTGATGGTTACACTTCTTGCAGTTGGTTGACTCTGTTCTATTCATTCATGACTCATTTATATATCTACGTTACGCCTATGTTTCTTATGTTTTCTACTTAGTTTAGATAACAATTCATGTTTACAGCTCTTAGCGATATTATTTTACTATACCAGCTTTACACCTGTGGCAACATCTGTCTAGGCGGCAGACTTCTTTGAGTTCAACGTGTGGGTATGGGTTAGATAATTGAGCTGAACACTTTCTTCTGATAGTTAAATCGCATTGCGTAAAAACTTGCAAAGCTTTAGCTCAACGGAATGGGATCTAATCGGAGTCATATCACGGTTTTACAAAATCTCTTTGCGATAATTGTATATTAAACGTATTCGCAAAAACTTACCAAAACTAACGTCGGGCGCCATGTCGGTGACATGGATATTCCGATTAGAGTTGGGAAGTACTATGCCATCTTCCGCCCTGTGCTTTCCCTTGTTTGAAGCTCGGGGTCTAAAGATCTCCTTAATGGCTGGAATCGATCTGCTGACCAGAATCGGCAAGTGGTCTGTTGCTATCAGAAACTACGGATGGCACTGAGACTTTTACACGTTCTAACCTCGTAATTAATTGACACCAGCAATGACATGCGGCTGCTCTCGTCGAGCTCGGATTATAGAAGGAAATAACCTCTTTTTAAACCGCTGTTTATCCATGCGGTATCTCTCTAAAGATGGACTACGGATCGTTTTATAGCGTTAACGCAAATGCAGTACCGGATACTGCTTCTACATGCCGCTAGGTGACGCTGTCTGCCCCCGCGAATGTATAAGTTAACAATTAACAATGTATTGCTTCGTAGCAACTAAGTAGCTTTGTATAAACAATGCTGACGCGCCAGAATTGGGTTCAGCGCTCCGCGCAAAGAACGCCTGGCAGCGGAAAGCTGACACTTCCTGTCGGGAGTGTTGCTTCACGCTGCAAGAAATGCTGAGTCGGCTTGCCGACTTGTGGTGGCGCGATGCATTGCTCGAGGGTAAACTTAGTTTTCAATATTGTCTTCTACTCAGTTCAAATCTTGTGTCGAAATAAACCACAGCTTGCTCCGGCTTACTGCCGTTAAACACAATTGTTCTTATTTACAATCAAATCGCTATCGCCACAAGGATAGTGATAATAACTAAGGGGGCGAAGTCAAGCCCTCCAACATAATCTCCGTAAACAGTGTCTAAGACGAACCTCAGCTAAAGAAGGAAGATCTCTGGACCCACCGGAAATTACATAATTGGCGCCCAACCAACAATCTGAACCCACCAATCTAATTTAACACACTTTGTCAGGCGACAAACAGGGTAGTTAAGTTAGAGGACCATGTAAGTTTTACAAGTGACTTCATTGAAGCAATCAAGAAATTTACTAGTGAAAAAAGTTGTGTATCTGGCCACGTAATAGTTGTGCGTTGTGGATTTAATCGCAAAGCATTGCATATTTTCGGCAGAGTAAATTTTTGTTGCATACCTTATTAAAAAATAAGTGTTGCATACCTTTTAGAGGAACCAAAATTTTTTTATTTGCATACCCAATTTTAATAAAATACATTGCATACCCTCTTTTAGTAAAAAATATTGCATACTTTGACGAAACAAATTTTCGTTGCATACCCAATAAAAGATTATTATATTGCATACCTTTTCCTGTCATACATAATAAGCCGATCGTTTGTGCTCGGCGAAAATACATATTTGTGTTGTGTCAACCAACCAATGAGTTGGGCAGGTACTTATAGAGACATAAAGGTTGAATACGATAGTGAGGACGGTTGGGAGGAGGAACAAGCAAGCCCGATAGTAGATCAGCCGTTAGTTAGCCCCCCTATAAACAGCACCATGGACCCAGCTCAGATCCAAGCATTTATCGACAATGCCGTCAGACAGGCATTGGCACAACAACAGACCCAGTTTCAATCACAAATAAACACCTTAGCTGCGCGGGTACAGAGTTTGCAGGTGGAAGCACCGCAAATCATCACGTACGAGAAGGTTACTGTGAATCCTGAGGTTAGGTGTGACTTACCATTAGACATAATCAAGTCTGTGCCAGAGTTCTCTGGCACCCAAGACGAGTATGTGGCCTGGAGACAGGCGGCCGTATACGCTTATGACCTATTCAAGCCTTATAATGGCAGTAGCGCGCATTACCAAGCTGTAGTTATCTTACGAAACAAAATTAGAGGCGCAGCTGGGGCCTTGCTCGTGTCTCACAACACTGTACTGAATTTCGATGCCATTTTGGCCAGGTTAGACTGCACGTATTCAGATAAGACATCCCTACGCCTACTGAGGCAGGGATTGGAGACGGTCAGGCAAGGGGACCTGCCATTGATGCAGTACTATGACGAAGTCGAGAAGAAGTTGACGCTCGTCACCAATAAGATTGTGATGACACACGAACAAGAGGGCGCTGACTTGCTCAACGCGGAGGTTAGAGCCGATGCCCTCCATGCTTTCACCTCGGGCCTCAAAAAGTCCCTTAGAGCTGTGGTTTTCCCGGCTCAACCTAAAGACTTGCCATCTGCCCTGGCTCTGGCCAGAGAAGCAGAAGCAAGCATTGAAAGGAGCATGTTCGCAACTTCCTACGCCAAGGCCGTAGAGGAACGTGCGCAGACATCTGGAAACGGCAAGGGCCGCTTCCAGGGTAGACAGGGAAAAGACAACAAAGAGGAACAAGGCCAGGACAGAAACCCACACTTTGTCAGACGACAAAAGGGTAATGGTAATGGTCAGACCAACAATGACAACCAGGCGCAAGCACCTCAACCTATGGAGGTCGACTCGTGCTCCAATTTCAGGCAGCGCACTGAATATAATATGAATAAACCCAATGAGTCCAATGCCTCTAAGAGGAGAAATTCTTCGGACCGTTTCACAGGGCCGAGACGTCAACGCCTGAACAACATTGTCCAAGAGACCCCCAAAACCAATGACTCGAAGACAAAAGACCCCAAGCAGGAGTATGAGAAGGCAGCAAAGGCTGCCGTTGAGGAAATTGATAGTGACAATGAGTACGCTCCAAGCGATGACTCATTGCATTTTTTAGGGGGCGCTCCCGGTTGCCGTTCATCGAACGACGGTTGGCTGGGAGGACTTTAAAGATGTTAATTGACACCGGCGCGGCAAAAAATTACATTAAGCCCGTAAAGGAGCTAAAAAATGTAAGGCCGGTCGCCAGTCCGTTCTCGGTGAGCTCTATACATGGCTCCACCGAAATCAAACAAAAGTGCTTTATGAAGGTCTTCAAGCACAACGCTCCATTCTTCCTATTGAATTCCATTAACTCGTTCGACGCTATTATAGGCTTAGACCTGTTAACACAGGCCGGAGTCAAGTTGAACCTAGCTGAGGAGTCTTTAGAGTATCAGGGCATTTGTGAAAAACTTCATTTTTTCAGCTGCCCTAGTGTGAACTTCACGGATGTGAATGACATTGTGGTGCCTACCTCCATTAAAAAGGAGTTCAAGGACACAATTCTGAGAAGGAAAAAGGCCTTCTCTACTTCACACGAAGCTCTTCCTTTCAACACCGCTGTCACTGCCACAATTCGGACAGTAGACAACGAACCGGTGTACTCGAGAGCCTACCCAAACCTCATGGGTGTTTCTGACTTCGTGAATAACGAAGTCAAACAATTGCTAAAAGATGGCATTATCAGGCCATCAAGGTCTCCATATAACAGCCCGACGTGGGTTGTTGACAAAAAGGGCACTGACGCGTTCGGTAACCCGAACAAGAGGTTGGTAATAGACTTCAGGAAGCTCAATGAGCGCACTATCCCGGACCGTTACCCTATGCCTAGCATTCCCATGATTCTAGCGAATCTGGGAAAGGCAAAATTCTTTACTACCCTTGATCTTAAATCAGGGTATCACCAAATTTACCTCGCGGAACATGACCGTGAGAAGACGTCGTTCTCGGTAAACGGCGGCAAATACGAGTTTTGTCGTCTACCGTTCGGCTTGAGGAATGCAAGCAGCATTTTTCAAAGAGCCTTAGACGATGTACTAAGAGAACAAATTGGGAAAATATGTTACGTCTATGTAGATGACGTAATAATTTTCTCAGAAAATGAGGCCGACCATGTCCGCCACATCGATACGGTGTTAAAATGCCTAATCGATGCCAACATGAGAGTAAGCCAGGAGAAAACTAAATTCTTTAAAGAGAGTGTAGAATACCTCGGCTTTATTGTCAGTAAGGACGGAACTAAATCCGATCCGGAGAAGGTGAAGGCCATTCAGGAGTACCCTGAACCAGATAGCGTTTACAAGGTTAGGTCCTTCCTTGGTTTAGCCAGCTACTACAGAGTCTTCATCAAAGACTTTGCTGCCATAGCCCGACCGATCACAGATATCCTAAAAGGGGAAAATGGTTCGGTGAGCAAACACATGTCTAAAAAAATTCCTGTTGAGTTTAATGAAACTCAACGCAACGCGTTCCAAAGGCTGCGAAACATACTAGCATCCGAGGATGTTATACTCAAATACCCCGACTTTAAAAAGCCTTTTGACCTTACTACAGATGCTTCGGCAAGTGGTATCGGTGCAGTCCTATCCCAGGAGGGCAGGCCAATCACCATGATATCGCGTACCCTTAAACAGCCCGAGCAGAACTACGCCACAAACGAAAGGGAATTGCTGGCGATTGTATGGGCCCTAGGTAAGTTGCAGAACTTCCTGTATGGCTCTAGGGAAATTAATATATTTATCGACCATCAACCCCTCACTTTCGCTGTTGCCGACAGGAACACGAATGCCAAGATAAAGAGGTGGAAATCTTACATAGACCAGCACAATGCCAAGGTTTTCTACAAACCTGGCAAAGAAAATTTCGTGGCAGACGCCCTCTCTAGGCAGAATTTGAATGCCTTACAAAACGAACCCCAATCAGACGCTGCGACCATTCACAGTGAGCTCTCCCTGACCTACACGGTCGAGACCACGGACAAACCGTTAAATTGCTTCAGGAACCAGATCATTCTGGAGGCAGCACGTTTTCCGCTCAAACGGAACCTGGTGCTCTTTCGAAGCAAATCTCGCCACTTGATCAGCTTTACTGATAAAAGTTGGCTATTAAAAACACTTAAGGAGGTGGTAAATCCTGACGTCGTGAACGCTATTCACTGCGACTTGCCCACTCTGGCAAACTTCCAACACGACCTCATTTCCCACTTTCCAGCCACCCAATTTCGTCACTGTAAGAATGTCGTGTTAGACATAACCGACAAAAACGAACAGATCGAAATCGTCACTGCTGAGCACAACCGTGCTCACAGAGCCGCACAGGAAAACATTAAACAAGTCCTTCGGGATTATTACTTTCCTAAAATGGGCAGTTTAGCTAAAGAAGTAGTAGCTAATTGTAGGGTTTGCACCCAAGCAAAGTATGACAGGCACCCGAAAAAGCAAGAGCTTGGGGAAACGCCCATACCCAGCTATACAGGTGAGATGGTGCATATTGACATATTCTCAACCGACAGGAAGCTATTCCTGACGTGTGTTGACAAATTTTCTAAATTTGCAATAGTGCAACCAGTGGTGTCTAGAACAATAGTGGACATCACAGCACCCCTGTTGCAGATCATTAACCTGTTCCCCAATATCAAAACGGTCTATTGTGACAATGAGCCCGCATTCAACTCGGAAACTGTCACCTCAATGCTCAAGAACAGCTTCGGCATTGACATAGTAAATGCGCCCCCACTCCACAGCTCGTCCAATGGCCAAGTTGAACGGTTCCACAGCACATTGGCAGAAATCGCCAGGTGCCTGAAGTTGGACAAAAAAACGAATGACACAGTAGAACTAATCTTGAGGGCAACGATAGAATATAACAAAACCGTGCACTCAGTTACTCGTGAGAGACCAATTGAGGTGGTTCACCCAGGGGCCCACGAGCGCTGCCTAGAAATCAAGGCAAGATTAGTAAAGGCTCAGCAAGACAGCATCGGAAGATGCAACCCATCCCGGCAAAACCGCGTGTTTGAGGTGGGAGAACACGTGTTTGTAAAAAACAACAAGAGGTTAGGAAATAAGCTAACTCCACTATGCACCGAGCAAAAAGTGCAGGCAGACCTGGGAACGTCTGTTCTTATTAAGGGGAGGGTGGTCCACAAGGACAACCTCAAGTAGGCATCCCCTCTACAGTTAGGTAGTAAGTTATGTTAAGGAAAACCCGAGCACTGTAGTATCACCTTGTCTTTAATTTCCAGGTTCACCCTCATGATGTTCATGTCCTTGGTAGTAGCGAATGCTCGGATCACCGACTTTTCGCATGCCAACTACATTCCTGTGTTAGATGGGGATGTGCTGGTGTTTGAACAGCGGGACCTCTTGAAACATTCGAGTAACCTTTCCGAGTACGCTAGTATGATAGATGAAACGCAGAAACTGTCTGAGTCCTTTCCCCATTCACATATGCGTAAGTTGCTAGAGGTCGATACTGACCATCTTAGAACCTTGTTGTCCGTTCTCAAAGTCCACCATAGGATCGCTAGGAGTCTAGATTTCTTAGGTACAGCCTTAAAGGTGGTGGCGGGCACTCCCGATGCCACGGACCTCTTAAAGATTAAGGTCACAGAGGCCCAACTAGTAGAGTCTAATTCCAGGCAGATAGCTATAAACTCCGAAACCCAGAAACAGATAAATAAGTTAACTGACACCATCAATAAGGTGATCACTGCCCGTAAAGGCGACTTGGTTGACACTCCGCACTTATATGAAGCACTACTGGCAAGAAATAGGATGCTGTCTACGGAAATTCAAAATTTAATTCTCACTATTACTTTGGCCAAATCAAACATTATAAATCCCACAATTCTTGATCATGCCGACTTGAAGTCTCTTGTAGAACAGGATACCCCAATTGTCAGCTTAATAGAAGCATCTAAGATCAGAGTCCTCCAGTCCGAGAATAGCATTCATATTTTAATTGCCTACCCTAGAGTCAAGTTCAGTTGCAAGAAAGTCGCCGTCTACCCTGTATCTCACCAACACACCATCTTGCGCCTCGACGAGGACACTCTGGCCGAATGCGAACATGACACCTTTGCGGTCACCGGATGCACAGATACCACACACTACACGTTCTGCGAGCGGTCTCGGCGCGAAACTTGCGTGCGCTCACTCCATGCTGGAAACGCTGCTCAATGCCACACTCAACCCAGCCACTTGCGAGAAGTAAACCCCGTAGATGACGGCGTTGTGATTATCAACGAAGCCGCGGCTCACGTTAGCACTGATGGCAGCCCCGAAACACTGATAGAGGGAACCTACCTGGTAACCTTCGAGCGAACGGCAACCATCAACGGCTCAGAATTCGTAAATCTACGGAAAACACTAAGCAAGCAGCCAGGCATTGTGCGTTCACCACTACTTAGCATCGTTGGCCACGACCCTGTGCTCAGCATCCCTCTGCTACACCGGATGAGTAACGACAACCTACATTCCATCCAAAACCTTATGGGTGATATGGAATCTGAAGGCTCGCCTAAACTCTGGTTCGTGGCTGGTGTGGTCCTAAACTTCGGCTTGATTGGCTCTCTCGCCCTTTATCTGGCATTAAGGAGAAGACGAGCCTCCAGGGAGATACAGCGCACCATCGACACTTTCAATATGACCGAGGACGGCCATAAACTTGAGGGGGGAGTAGTTAACAATTAACAATGTATTGCTTCGTAGCAACTAAGTAGCTTTGTATAAACAATGCTGACGCGCCAGAATTGGGTTCAGCGCTCCGCGCAAAGAACGCCTGGCAGCGGAAAGCTGACACTTCCTGTCGGGAGTGTTGCTTCACGCTGCAAGAAATGCTGAGTCGGCTTGCCGACTTGTGGTGGCGCGATGCATTGCTCGAGGGTAAACTTAGTTTTCAATATTGTCTTCTACTCAGTTCAAATCTTGTGTCGAAATAAACCACAGCTTGCTCCGGCTTACTGCCGTTAAACACAATTGTTCTTATTTACAATCAAATCGCTATCGCCACAAGGCTAGTGATAATAACTAAGGGGGCGAAGTCAAGCCCTCCAACATAATCTCCGTAAACAGTGTCTAAGACGAACCTCAGCTAAAGAAGGAAGATCTCTGGACCCACCGGAAATTACATAATTTATAGACGTTAACTTGTGGGTAATACGATGCTCCCTTAGCAGCTTCTGAAACAGCTCTGCCTTAAACTGGGATCCATTATCCGACACTATAGTTTCAGGAACTCCGCTTTAATGAAATTACTCTTTTTTTAGATATTTTACTATAACAGACGACTCAATTTTTTTAACAGCCTTTAAAAAAACAAACTTTGAGCACTAGCACTATAAATATTTAGATGTTACCACTGCGCGATCGAGGTTATGGGCTAAAAAAGTCCATATATATACGTTGAAAGAACCTTTGCGACTCTAGCGCTAGTCCCAAAGGAGGTCTTAAAGGGCTATTTGGTGGACTTACAAATATCGCAACTGCCTATATATGATTTAACGTCACCAACCAAACCAGGCCAGTAATAGTACCGTCGAATCGGTTCCAGTGTCTTGTGCAAATTAATAAAGTTGGGGTGCCGCTGGTGAAGATCCAACGCTGCGGGCACTGTCACGATGAGCTTTTTGTCGCCTCACAATAGTGGGGATTGTGATCCAATCAATCAATTGTAGATTTACGAGGCTTCTGGCCTAGGGACTCAGATAGTTGAAAAAAATAATAGATATAACGGCAGATGGCCGGAGTTGTTATATTGTGAACTTGTGTTCTTTATTTTTTGAATATCTAAAACGAACTAAACTTAAATGCTAACAAAAAATGAGCTTCGCAGCGGCCTCTGCCAACATGCAGAGCTAGCCAGCTGCGCTCGAGCTTCCGGCCAGACGCTGTGTCAGCAATTTGAGCAGAGCTGGTCATCGTACGATCGGTCTCTCCCATCGCCCGGTAAACTTAGTTAACTACTCCCCCCTCAGAATTAAGGCTTCCCTTGGCCGACCCTATTTGGGCTATCACCTTCTTTAATTGGGCCGCTGATTTTCTGACCCTCGTGGCTCCCTGGTAAGTTAGGCCGATGCAGATAAAAGCGCAGCAAATTGCTCCCACAATAAGCGATATCTTACTTACTCGGGAATCGTCAACTTGAATCCTTGAACTTTTTGATCTGTTCCACGTTACGTTCACTCAAGCGGTGAAGGTAAGGAAGGGTTAAGATTACATGCTTCTTCTTGATGTTCAAGATGATGAATGTTATAAGGTGCGTGCCTTCAAGGTGGATGGTCGTTCCGTTGTCCACACGCACGAGTGCTGGTCTGTCGTTAATGACGATTTTCCCCTCGTCGAGGTAAGTGATTGGATGTAGGTCGCTCTGCTGTGTATCACAATGCGCCATGACTCCGGCGTGGAGTTCTTGAGTAAGCTCGTACTGTAGACAGCTGGCGGAACGTGACTCCTGGTGTTTTGAAGCAGTTCTTGATTGTCCATGATTGTATCATGGTGCGCCACAGGAAGGATGGTGATTTTGTTGCTGGCTATTTTTACCCTAGGGAATTTAATTACAAAGTGCAAAATGTTGGGAGATCGCAAGACTTTTACGGACGCAACGGACCAAATATCCCAGATGGTGGTATCGGTGGGCTACTCTACCCAAACACTCTCCAAATCTGCATGATCCAAAATATTTGGACTAACTACGTTGATTTTAGCAAGTGTAATGGTAAGCATATGATTCTGTAATTCCATGACAATGATTCCATTGCGAGTATAAATGCCTTGAATCGAATTGCGTGTTTTTAGAAATTTAGAATTTCATTGATACGGATATTGTTCTCAGAAGCTTACCCATGTGGGACTGGGGAAACAAGTCGACCAGATTGGCCGAGTGTCTAACATAGGCGAATTCCTCCCAGACCAAGACTCTTCCGTCAACGACGGGAATGTAATTTGCTTGGGAATAATCAGTGATATGGACCGATGACACGGCCAGAAGCCAGAGTAGAAGCGAGAGTAAGAAGCTGTAATATTTGTGTTTCAATTAATATGCGTTCAGACCAAGACCCACCACCAATTGTAGTAAAAACAAGAGAGAACAATATAGTCGATTTCCCCGACTATTTGATACCCGCTACTCAGCTGGTAGAAATGCAAAGAAGAAATATCCACACTGACTGGGCGTAGCAAAAAGCTTTTCTGCAAACCGACAGAAATTTACAAGACTAATGCAAGAATGAAAAATTATTAAAGCCTTTTTCGAAAGTGTGGGCGTCGCAGCTTTGGGCGGTTTGTGGGCGTTAGAGTGGGCGATTTTGGCAAATCGATAGAAACATGAATCGACAAACTTGCGCTGCGTCTATGCCTCTGGAGTCTGAGTGCTTAATCTCAACTTTCTAGCTTTAGTTGTTCCTGAGATCTCAGCGTTCATACGGACGGACAGACAAACGGACAGGCAGACGGACGGACAGACGGACGGACAGACGGACATGGCCAGATCGACTCGGCTATTGATCCTGATCAAGAATATATATACTTTATATGGTCGGAAACGCTTCCATCTGCCTGTTACATACTTTTCAACGAATCTAGTATACCCCTTTACTCTACGAGTAACTGGAATAAAAACGAATAATACTAAAGAATGTAGTGAAAAGTAATAAAAACTTATGCCAGTTGGCTACGAATAATAAAAAAAATAATGAAACTTATGCCAAGTGGCTATAAATAATAAAAGGGTAAAAAAGCTCCGAGGGAACCGCAACTGGGTTCTGCTCGGGTTATTTGAGCTTGTCTTTGTGGACCACCCCCCAATCTCTCTTGCTCAGTCTGATCTGGCGTTGCCTTATTATTTATTAATCATGAATTGAGCGTGCTGCGACGGCATACGAAAAGATATCGGATATCAGATAGAGAAATTACGTCATCGGAGATCCGCCCAACCTACGATCACCATCTTCGAGTCTCACTCGGGTGATCCCTTCTGATACCCCTTACGACTACTGATTTCGATAGTATACATTTTAATAATAATAATTAAGTGTAACAGCATAATACATTTTCCTTCCTAATATCGCAAACCTCTGCAAGCGTACAAAATGGGTTGGATTAGGCAATGCCTAAGAGTAGGATTTAGATCACCAATAATAAGCCAAATATAAAGCAAAAGATACAAATAATAATTAATTGAATAGTGCATGCTAAATAAGGATTACAGTAACGGTATCATTACGTTTTAATTATAAATATAATTAAATAATCGCAATACTCATATGTAAAAAAAATATAATTTTATTTTACTGAATGATTACAATATTTTTAGTTGAGAAGAACACCGACCGATTATAATTAGGTCTCAAACTGAACTCTGATAATTACTCTGATTTGATTGACGTTCAAGCCTCGGTTTCGAGCTTTTCTAATATGGACTTTAGACTTTAGGGTTCTGATCAAATGAAGAGAGAAAGCTTTGGAGTTGCTGACTTTAATAGTCTTCGCATTTCTCTTGGATTCAAGTGCATTCGCTCTTGGATACAAGTGCTCTTAGATTCTTATAATTTTGTTTATTGAAATCTAATACTTCTGTTTTCGGGATTGCGAGTCCGAGCTTTGAACGTGGGAACGCAACGATGATGCGAGGGCTTAAGCATAGATTGTTTAAATTAGACAACGGATGTTTAGTCTACCAGTGGGTGACTTATCAGGTATCTGGTATCTGTTGGGTACATCCAGAGTTGTGTTGGGTGTGTGGGTGTGTTTGGGTGTACATGTTGTATGTGTATTAGTGTGTAGGCATGTGCTTAAGTCTTAGGGACTTATGGATATGTCACTCCCCCAATCATTGAATTTGGCCTGTCCTCAGGTCGTTAAATTTGGATATATCATAACATTGTTTTCTGGTTGAATATTTTCCTTGACATTAGTTTCAAGGTGCGGATGTTCTTCTTTTTGTTTACAATATTTGACAATAATTTTCTTAGGTATATTTTGAAACTTATATGCTAAATACAGAGTCAAACTAATTATCATGATGACAAAAGTTGTAATGCATATAATTTGGAAAAAGTTGTAGTGTTTTACATGCAATTTTATCATTTCTTTTGTTTCTAAGTGATTTATTGGTTCTAAGCGTGTAACATTGTTGGTGATATAAATCGTTTGTGTAAAATCTGCTACATTATTAGAAATTAGGAATTCATCTATTTGCATGGTACAATTTTTAATTTTAATGATGTTGTTTCCTGATATTAATATTTTGTTGTTGATACAATCTTGGTTGACAACTGTTTCAGGAATATTCCATGTTAAAAGTATATTTGGTTCTATATAATTTATTTGGAAATTTCTTTGGGTTTTAATGTATTTGCATTGAGTTTGCTCTTGTTTAATAAGTCCAACAATACATTTGTCGAATATTAATTTATCTGTATCTTTATGAAATACTTGGTTATTGAATACATAAAACTTATCGAATATTTGCTCGGTTAGAATATAGTTATGTTCATCTGGGTACGGAACTATTTGAAATATCGGAACTTTAGTAACCTCGCTAGGAACGTGGGATATAATCAAAATTTCGTTCGTGTCTGTCTTGAGCCAAGTTGATGTTTTTATCTTTAGCATTTTCTCAGAATTTATGTGTTTCAAATAATCATGTTTTAGTAATTTTGGGTTAAAGATCCCTAATCTGGTTAATTGCATACCTAACTCGATGTCTTCTATGTATTCTGTAAACTGCTGTAGGTTGAATATCAGTATCGCAATTTGTTGGTTCTTTTCTTTTTCCACCTTGAGCTTATTAATTATGTCTATACCGCTGTTGATTATGTCGATAACCATGTTTAGATCATGGGTTGTAACGGAGTCTTCTGACATGCTATTAATTTTTTCCTCTAACTCCTCCCTGTCGTCTTCATCTAATGTACCAAATAAGTATTTATATGCCTTCCCTACTACGTTCAAGAGACCTCTTTTGCTTCTGTTAATAATTCTTAATCCATTTATTTCCCGTTTTAGTTTATCGACTAAATATTGTATCTGAGGTACATTGGGATAGTCTTTTGCTTCAGTTACTAGATTTTCGAACATAAGCATTGTCTTTGTTATGTTTATACTCAAATAGTGGTATTCGTAGCTGGTTGGAATTTCCATCGTTCCGGTTTGGAATATAAGGTATCCATTTTTCGCACTTATTGGGTTTACTTCGATGTTGCTGCATTTGACCATAGTGATAAGTGATAACATGCAACTAAGCATTATTAGAAATATATTGCGTATTTTGCGCTTCTCTGGCTGGTCTGGAATTATCGTATTTGCTCTTATTAATCTTTTTTTGTTTCTTGAATTTTGATTTATAATGAACGATTTTCCTGCCGCGGTTTGTTTCCTCAAAATGTTTACTGTCTACTTGTTCAATTCTTCCTGTCTTTTTAAATGGATTGGTGATTTTACTCTTCACGAGTGGAGCCTGTCTATATTTTATATCAACTTCAAAATCATGCCTATTCTTATTAAGATATTCGATCTTATCAATTTTGTTTTGTTGTATGTTAAAGTCTGGGCTGCCTGCATATAGAAAAATGTCTGCCGGAGATCGTTTTGTACTATTATGTTTAGTTTTATGATTATAGACGTATAAGATTGTTTCGAACCTTGTAAACCTATCTTCGATATTTTGTTCACTACCGATGATTCTTAGCTTTTCGTTTACGGTCTTGTGAAATCTTTCTATATCGGATACACCATTTTTGCTGGTTGTTACAGAAATTTGTACGCCTTCGGATCTTAACCAATTTTGCAAAGCTATGCACATAAAAGCTGAATCTTTGTCTGCTTTAATTTCTTGTGGCTTTCCCATATCATTGAATATTTTAGTAATGGCTCTTTTATATTATTCAGCCATACCAATGGCTTGTGATCACTCATTATTTCAAATGGCCTGCCGAATAAGTATGACCTGAAATATTTTGTCGCCCAAACTATAGCTAACAATTCTTTTTCAATGGTAGCATAGTTGATTTCGTGTTCGTTCAGCGTTCTGCTGGCATAACAAACGGGCTTATGATTCTGTGAGAGCACTGCACCAATAGCTACATTACTCGCGTCAGTTGTTAGAGAAAAAGGCTTCGAAAAATCGGGGTAGATTAATATCGGATCTGAAGTTATCAAAACCTTTAGTTTTTCAAATGATTCGATGTAGTCTTTACACTTAATATCTATTACAGCACCTTTCTTTAGTTTGAGGGTCATGGGCTTAACTATCTTGGCAAAGTTAGGAATAAACTTGCGATAGAACCCACATAATCCCAAAAATGATTTTATCTGTTTAGGTGTCTTAGGTAACGGAAAATTAGTGATTGCATTGGTTTTGCTTGGGTTTGGTTTAATGCCATTTGTTGTGACAATATGTCCCAGGAATTCAGTTTCTTTTTTCATGAATTCACATTTGTCTAGCTGCAACTTCAAGTTGGCGTCTCTCAGTTTCTCAAAGACTTTCTTTAGAGATAAAATATGTTCCTCCAATGAAGTGGAGTAAACAATAATATCGTCCAAATAGACTAAACAATCTTTGTAAATCAAATCTTCCAAAAGATTATTCATACATCTCTGAAATGTAGCTGGAGCATTCTTTAGGCCAAAAGGCATACGTGTATATTCGTAATGCCCATGCTTAGTTGAAAAAGCTGTTTTTGCAATAGAATTTTCGTCCATCTGGATTTGGTGAAAACCTTTAGCTAGATCAATGGTGGTAAAATATTGGCATCTACCTAATTTATCCAATATCTCATCCATTCGAGGGATGGGGAATTTGTCATTAACAGTTATCTCGTTTAGATTCCTGTAATCAACTACCAATCTAAATTTTTGTTTCCCAGAGGCGTCTGCCTTCTTGGGGACCACCCAAATAGGAGAACAATAAGGGGATTTTGATTTGCGAACGATCCCTTGCTCTATCATTTCTTTGATTTGTTTGTTGACTTCTTGGTCAACACTTTGGGGGTACTTATAGGGTTTACGGTATACTGGATCCTCATGCTGAGTCTGGATGACATGTTTAATAGTACTGGTGAAGGTCAAATTTTCGCCTTCCTTGTACTGAATGTCTCTATATTCGTATAGAACTTTCTTTAAACATTCAATTTCCTCTACATTTAGATGTTCGAGTCTGTACTCGTTACATTCGCGTAACTCATTGTTGATCGCGAAGTTGACTATATCGTTGTCAACGGACATGGGATCGAGATGTGTTACATCACTGTCCATTGTGTCACTAACAACTTTTGAAGTGAGGCATTTCTGTAATGCGGTCTCCTTCTTCTGTTGTTGATGCTTTGGTTTAAGGCACTTAGGTGCGGTCTTAACCTTTTGCATCTTTGGATTGATTTCCTCCACTGGAGTAGAATCATCCTTTTGCTGTGGGTCGAGGCATTTAGATGCGGTCTCGCCCTTCTTTTCTCCATACACAAACTTAAAGGTTCTTGAACCTAAAGTTACCGTCTCGTTATCATAATCTATCTTAGCTTTCGTATCTTCTAGATATTTTCGACCTAACAGGAAATCATAATTGTCGGAAAATTTGTGGATATAGAATTTCTGAACAGACGGACATACTGAAGTGGGTTTCATGATTATGCTTTTCTTTAATTTTATTGCCCCTTTAATGGTATACACTGTTAGATCTTCTTCTTTTTCTTCTAAATTTTCAAAATTTTCCCTTATGATATTGATGGATGAACCTGTGTCGATCATTCCCTTGTAAATTTTGTTATGATAACCTATTCTTACATGGGGACTGGTACGTCCTCCTGTGTCACTTGAGTGTCCGAGGCAGTTTGATGAAAATTTACATCCATTCTGCTTTGGCCACTTTGACTCTCGCGTTGTCTTTTTACCGGCATCTGACCGTTATTATTATTTGAAGTTGAAGGTTGGAAATTAAGGGAATTGTTAAGAGGATTGTTTTGTTGGCCTTGTGTTAACTCCCTTCTAAACGTGTAATAATTTCCCCTTTGATTAACCGGTATGGGACGAGTGGAGTACTGATTTTGATTTATTGTAGGTTGATTTGAATTTTGATGTTGTGCATTGTTATTCTGATTCGTTCCAGGATAATAATTGCTGTGATTGTAATTTCTATTATTGTAATATCTTTGATTATTGCTTTGACTATGATTTCCCCTGTTCCTGCGTCTGTTCCCTTCTGATCTATTAAAACGCTGATTTTCTGGACTGGCGTCATAGAGGCCTAGCTCCATTGAAGCTTGTTTTAATTTATAAATAGTATCAATATCTTTGCGTGCCAATGACATATAAATTCTATCCGGCAGTTTTCGATCTATTACAGATTTAACAGTTCTTTTTAACATTTCAGTGTAATTTGATTTATCTACAGGGTCGCTTTCTAATTCTAACTTGTCAAACATAGTCCAATATTGTGATTCGAGCTTCTCGATGAACTTACAGATGCTTCCGGGGTATGATGTATCCTCCAGTTGTCTTATAAGTTGTATGTAGGGCCTGTGATCCTTGAATGCCATCGCCAGGACTGTCTTTGTATCCAGCCATGTGCTTACTCTTTCTTGGGTCACGACCTCCAATGCTGCATCCACTAGTAACCGTTTCACTGCTCCGTAGATAACGTGTGCTTGTCTGGCATCTTGGGTAGGGTATAAGTTGAGTAGCTGCTCGACCTGGTTAACAAACATAGACAGCTTGCCAGGTGTGCCATCGTAGTAGTTCAGTTCTTTAATTTGATTTAATAATTGATTTAGGTGGGTTTCCGAAAGTTGCGGAACTGCCATGGTGTATTTGTATAAGTATTTGGATACACGTTGTTTATTAAAATTCTTTGTTTTAAGTTACGGAATTAAAAATTTTAATTAATTTTGTTTCCGACCGCACGGGATTTTAAATTGTTTTGCAGATGTTACTGACCACACGGGATTTTAAATTGTTTTGCAGATGTTACTGACCACACGGGATTTTTTCTTGAATACTACTTTCACGTAGATTCTTTTGCGGATCTCAAAATAATTTTAGAATCACTGTTTTAATTCGCCGATCCTGGATAGCTAGTTGTATAGCGTATCCTTCAATGGATCAGTACCGTACTAAAAGGACTCTTTACTCAACTTATATCCTACCGACTGCGCCAATTAAATAATCGCAATACTCATATGTAAAAAAAATATAATTTTATTTTACTGAATGATTACAATATTTTTAGTTGAGAAGAACACCGACCGATTATAATTAGGTCTCAAACTGAACTCTGATAATTACTCTGATTTGATTGACGTTCAAGCCTCGGTTTCGAGCTTTTCTAATATGGACTTTAGACTTTAGGGTTCTGATCAAATGAAGAGAGAAAGCTTTGGAGTTGCTGACTTTAATAGTCTTCGCATTTCTCTTGGATTCAAGTGCATTCGCTCTTGGATACAAGTGCTCTTAGATTCTTATAATTTTGTTTATTGAAATCTAATACTTCTGTTTTCGGGATTGCGAGTCCGAGCTTTGAACGTGGGAACGCAACGATGATGCGAGGGCTTAAGCATAGATTGTTTAAATTAGACAACGGATGTTTAGTCTACCAGTGGGTGACTTATCAGGTATCTGGTATCTGTTGGGTACATCCAGAGTTGTGTTGGGTGTGTGGGTGTGTTTGGGTGTACATGTTGTATGTGTATTAGTGTGTAGGCATGTGCTTAAGTCTTAGGGACTTATGGATATGTCACTATATATATGTATATACGTTCATTGTGTTTCTCTTAGGTTAATTAATAGTTTTCATTAATATTTTAATTTCGCTTGGCATTACTAAATCTTCTTTAAATATACTTTCTTTATAAATTCCCTAAACTTTTATTTCAGTGTTCATCGTGTACTTGGTGTTACAACTAGATTTAGTTTAATTTTTATATTTCAAAATATTTATACTTTTAACGAAGATAAGTCGGTTCTGTTTGGTTCAGTTTTAAGCAGATTTAACTGATTTTGAGATGAAGATTTTAATTATTATTTTATTTTTAGAGGCTGACTGGCAAATATAGGCATGACTTTTGTTTAACTTAAAATGTTTGGCCAAGTACTAGCCAATAATTATATTCTTTCGTTGTTGTTACTCACAGTGAAATCATTTTTTTTCCCAGCGGCGAAAGATCGATCTCCCGAGCGGTGGCTGAAAACGAATGCGACTTAAGATCGCCAAGGGTTAATTTAAACAAATAGTGTTCACAACATGTAGCCAGCTAGATCTTTTAAGCCTTTCTCTTAAACTTAATACCGTATTAGTTCACGACTGCTTAATTATTACTAAAATTTTTACGAGACGGCTAAATCGTTCACAACATGTAGCCAGCTAGATCTTTTAAACCATTCTCTTAAGCTTAAAACCGTATTAGTTCACGACTGCTTAATTATTAATAAAATTTTAACGAAACGGCTAAATCATTTTTATGATATAATTTCTTAACTTCCAAAACTTTAAAAATTAAAAAAAAAAATTAATTTAAATATACGCGTTTTTTTGTTTTGTTCAATTCCATTTCATTTAATCTCATTTCAATGAATCTCATTTTTTCCAATTAATAATAATTTGATATTTAATTCAAATTAATTAACTTCAAAATTCTTTCTCGCAGTGTAATTAACGTAAACAAGCATTGGCAGCATGGCTCTCGCCGAAATTGGGGAACTCGTGACCGCTTATAAAACTAGTGTGTGGCTCGCATTTATCCCAATCGGCGAACGGGTCCGGCGCTGCTGCTTCTGGAACACATAGTCAGTTGATTCCTCAGCTGCCAATGGAGGAGGGGGCGCTCTGCCGTCTTGTCCGCTGCGTCTGAAAGGGGTGCTCCTCTGGACACTTCCTATTTCGAACGGTCGCGAAACAACGATAATTTGACCGGAATTTGATCTCAGGCTAGTGAAGTTGGCCGTGGTTCCAAAGCTGAGCTTTGGATTGCGACTCTGTTACAGCTGCTCACTATCGGTAGCTCTGATGCAGCTGCAGCCTAAGTGCAATAATTGGCAACGAACTATTTAAAGTGCATACTTTCAGGCCAAATATTTATATTTGGGCAAAACGCTTCAAGCGCCGTTACATCGGATTGGATTCCGATACTGCAAATGTCACAGGTTGGTGGTCGGTAAAGATGTTAATTTCTTTGACCGCGTAAAGTTAGTGCCGTATCTTGGCCAGTGCCCAGACAAAGGCTAACAGCTCCCTTTCGTTGGTAGCATAGTTAACCTCTTTGTCGCTTAGTGTCCTAGAGATTATTGTTATTGGGCGTCCCTCCTGGGACACCACTGCGCCAATTCCGTAGGCCGAAGCATCTGTCGTTAGATCAAACACTTTTTCATAATCCGGGTATCTGAGGATGACAAGCTCGGATGCCAGGATATTACGTAATTTCTCGAAGGCACGTTGCTGCGCTTCGGAAAATTTTACTTGAATATTCCTGGAAATGTGCCTACTGACACTCCTATTCTCGCCCTTTAGTATATCAAAAATGGGCCTCGCTATTGATGCAAAATCTATAATGAAGCATCTATAATAGCTGGCCAAGCCCAAGAACAACCTTACCTCAAATACATTTTTGGGCTCCGGAAATTCTTTTATGGCCTTGACCTTTTTCGGGTCGGCCTATGCATCATTATTGGGGACAATAAACCCCAATACTTGACTTTTCTGCAGATATCCTCATGTTTGCATCGCGAAGTACTTGGTTTTTCCAAGATTCCCCATTATCATTGAGAGTACATGGGGTATCTATCGGGTATCGTTCTTTCGTTCAGTTTGCGAAAGTCCAGTACCAAACGGAATTTGTTAATGCTCGATTCATCCGTCAACCGTCCGGATGGTGGCTACCACCGATGTGGCCTCATTAGGACCATCAAAGGTTTTTTTCCTACTTCCGAGAATTTAAAAAAAAACGCCCTTAACCAAGGGTGGTGCGTCCGTGCAATCTACGTTAGTGAGATTAACATAGATGCAAATTTGAAAATCAATTTATTTTACTTCGGAGCCCCATTAGAGCTGACCGGAAGCTAGGCAAAGCGATACGACGGCCTGTTTTAATAGGTCTAGTCCAACGATTAATAACACAGATTAATAATATAAACCACGGAGTCAATCTGATTTTTTAAATTTGTATTCTTTCATCACATCAGCTGTGATATTTAATTAAAATTTTTCTTTTAATAATTTTGTATTATATAAACCACACAATTAGAATTTTTATAGCGCGCCGGCTGGGATAATAATAAAACGAGTTCGTTAGTATAGGTTATAAAACATATCTACTATTTAATGCATTATTATAGAAATGCAGAATTCATACTCTTCTTGTGTAGGATTCTATTTATTAAAACCACAAAAATATTTGAATATTTTAGTAAGTGCAGAATCTGAAGAGTTAGTTTGAAGTTAGTAAGTTTAGTTAGTTAGAGTTACTGCACCGTAGGATCACAGTAGAAGAGCCGCACAAACGTAACGCTCCTGTACAATGTACAAACTGCCAAGAGTATGGCCACACGAGGTCGTGCGTAGTCTGTGGAGATCTCCACGACTCCAAACACTGTCCAGCTAACAAAGAAAATGGATGCGAGAAAAAATGCAATAACTGTGGGGGCAATCACACAGCAAACTACAGAGGCTGTCCAATCTACAAAGAGCTGAAAATCCGTCTTCACAAAAGAATGAACACGGCGCGGACACACCAAGGAACAGCTACGCTGATACCTTCCCTGGCCTACATCCAACACTAACAAGATAACATTTGCAAACGTTTTAAAATCCAGTATGACGCTTCCAACCCAAAATTCTCGACCCCCATATGAAGTGCACACAAAATTAGACACACAGCAAAACCATAACCAAGCTGCGCAGCAGGAAACAAAAACTGAAGCTATGATGCAAGCCCTATAAGAGAGCATGATGGAATTTATGACATATATGAAGACCACCATTCAAGACATGATGCGTAATCAAAACCTCTTGATACAAAACTTCATCTCACAAGCAAAAACAATTTTCAAATAAGAGACTACCATTTCTATGGTACAAATCATCCCGACGGAAAAGCACACGGTGGCACCGCCATACTCATAAGGAACCGTATGAAGCACCACTTTTACAAAGAATTTGCGGAAAATCATCTTCAGGCCACATCTATCAACATTCAGCTGGAGGACAACACTCGCCTGAACTAATTCACCTCCGCCACCAAACAGATTGACTTCTCACTAAACAAACTGGCTCAGGTATAAAAAATATATAAGTTCACACATTGAGCTAAGCCCAAAACTCAATACTGAATCTGATATAGAGAGCTGCACATGTGCATTGCAATCCATCCTTACTGCAGCAGCTCTTACTGCAACACCCAAAATAACGCTTACGCAGAGAATGGCAATCTTAAAAGTAGCCACACAGAAACTGGCCAACGCTCTGAAAAAAGAGGAGGAAGACGATCAGCGCCGATACATAGAGCAACTCTCACCAACAGGCACAAAACAAAAGTCACTGTGGCGAGCCCACTCAACTCTTCGCCCACCGACTGAAACCGTTTTGCCGATAAGGAATTTCGCAGGCGGCTGGGACCGTAGTGATGCAGACAGAGCCACCACATTTGCCGCTCACCTACAAAATGTGTTCACGCCAAACCAGGCTACTAGCACATTCGCGCTACCGTCCTCACCCGTAAACTGCCACCAGCAACACACCCCAATTGTGTTTTTCTTCCTAAAGAAGTAACTAAAATTATCAAAGACAATCTCAGCCCGAAAAAATCCGCCGGATGCGACCTTATAACACCGGAAATGGTCATCCAGCTGCCACACTCTGCAGTTCGCTACATAACCAAGCTCTTTAATGTCATCACCAAACTTGGTTACTTTCCACAACGATGGAAAAGGTCGATTATCATAATGATTCCAAAGCCTGGTAAGGACCACACAGTCCCTTCATCTTACAGACCAATAAGTCTACTCTCATACATTTCGAAACTTTTCGAAAAATGCCTGCTGATCCGACTTAATCTACATCTGAGATACCACAACATAATCCCAGCCCATCAATTTGGATTCCGCGAAAGCCACGGAACCATTGAACAGGTGAATCGTATTACAACGGAAATAAGAACTGCATTTGAACATCGCGAATACTGTACAGCAGTATTTTTAGACGTATCCCAAGCATTCGACAGAGTCTGGCTCGACGGCTTAATGTTTAAAATTAAAACTGCCCTACCCGAAAGCACACACAAACTTCTAAAGTCTTACCTCTATGACAGAAAGTTTGCAGTGCGGTGCAACACTGCCACTTCCACTGATCATACAATTCAGGCTGCAGTCCCCCAAGGCAGCGTTCTTGGGCCAATCTTATACCTATCTATCTATACAGCCGACATCCCTACAAATAGTCGCTTAACGGTATCCACATTTGCTGACGATACAGCTATCCTAAGCCGTTCAAGGTCCCCTATCCAAGCTACAGCACAGCTGGCAATGCACCACGTTGAGAAGTGGCTCTCTGACTGGCGAATAAAAGTAAACGAGCAAAAATGCAAGCACGTGACGTTTAAGCTTAACAGACAAGACTGCTCACCGCTCTTGTTAAACAACATACCACTCCCGAAAGCAGATGAGGTAGTTTACCTAGGAGTACACCTTGACAGAAGACTCACATGGCGCAGGCACATTGAACCCAAAAAAACCCAACTTAAACACAAAGCCAACAACTTACACTGGCTTATCAATTCTGGTTCTCCGCTCAGCCTAGATCACAAGGTCTTACTCTACAATTCTATATTGAAACCTATCTGTTACCAATGCAATCACGGAAGTTAAGGAAAAATACTATAGCAAGCTGTACACGCACCCCAACCACCTAGCGAGATGTCTAATCCAGCTCAGCAGCCGTTCCCGTGTCCGGCGAAAGGACCTACCAACCCAGCGAATAAATTATTAGGGCCGTTTAACCATAGAACAGTTGTAAAATTAATACAACGGTTAAAAAATACATTTTATAGTTAAGATTTTTAAACTTATTGTTAGTTCTTATACAAGAAGATTCAATAAATAAAAGCAAAGTAATAAAAAAAAAAAAAAAAGTTTGAATATAGTTGCTCACTCACATATTTTTTTGTCGTGAATTCTGTTTTAGTTGTGTGCCATTTAAGTCGGGGTGCCGCTGGTGAAGGTCCATCGCTGCGGTCGCTATCACGATGAGCTCCTTGTCTCCTCACAATAGTGGGGTATGTGATCCAATCAATCAATTGTAGATTTATGAAGATTATGTTGGCTTCTGGCCTAGGGACTCAGATAGCGGAAAAAATAAGGGATATAACGTCGGATGGCCGGAGTTGTTATTGTTCACACTATAAACTGATGCCTTTTATTCATTCTTACATATGTAGGTTCTTATCATCTAATTATAGAATGCAGCGCTTGTAAGACGCTGCAGTCTGCGTTGGTCAATGCAGATGAGATTTATCTTAAATCTATGTTTGTGGCCTATGACCGCGCTAATCACCTCCCGCGTGATCATATCTCTTGACACTTCGACAATAGACCACTGCAATCGTATTTATCTGTAGTTGCCACATTTAGTTTGTCCCGTGCCATGTTTATTGCAGCCCATAAATAGAACATATTTATAGTTTGTCTACTTATCATATCTGTAAAATCCCAAATAAGAAGACTTTACTCGTTGAGTTTTTGTAAGAAACTGATTTTATTTGGAGATACCTTCGGTTTAAGTAGGTGACATGAGAATCGGATCTTAAAGTAAATGTCCTACGCAGAGGCCTAAATAAATAGTCCCCGCCTTATCGAGGTCCCACGCTCGGGCACATCTGCCTATCTTGAGCGGCGAGGACCTTATCTGTGGTCTCCCACTAAGGGACTATTTTAGGAGGCGGGGAACGATCTCAAGTGACTGACTCATGTAGCGTGCACTTAGATTACATGTTTTTGAGCACTGCACCCATGTCGCCTTAGATACCAAAATCCTAAATATAAATTATCGCTCTCGATTCATTTACATAAGATATGAACGGAGCCCAAAATTGTAAGTCTTTAAATATATTCGTGTTCATGTGTGAACATTCTGCCAAAGGGCCAGCAAAGCTGAGATGTACATTAGTATATTAGTTGCATATATAACAGTAGTGGACTGTATTTATTTGATATATGTTCATTTATTTTGCAACTAAGATTTCAATGGCCCTAGTTTTTCTGGCTTTTAATTTTATTGGATTACAATTATGGTTTATATTATTTTTAATTCAACAATTTGTACTCAATTAACTTATTTTAAACATTTTGCTTTTTCTATGTAGAATTACATTTTCTATTAAACAACGATATAGTGGACTGTATATTTTTTTGTTATATAATTTTATTGTTTATTTACTATTGATATTTATAGTACTGGCAACGGACCTGCAAAGGTTATTGCTTGCATTCTTTGTTGCACAGCACATTTCCGTATGAAATATATTATTAATACTATCATTATTATTAAAGCAATAATTAATCCAGCATGTCCGGAAATATGATGGAAATGTAAATCTTTCAATTTTTGATGGTTCTCTTTCATAAATTTAATTTCATTATTCAATCGTTCAAATTCCTCAGTATGATTTAATATTGATAGTTTCAGCGGATCCCAAATAATCTTCGGCACTTCACTAACTTCTCCTATATAAGGTGTTGATAATAATTCTTCACTTTCGGACTGAATGTTATGGTGGGCAACTAGAATTTTATCGTCGGTTCTTGCCGTACAATATGGCGCAATGCTTAAAACTCCTTGCTGAGGCAAATCAAACAATTCAATTTGAGAGCCAGTACATTGCAGACGGACTTTTGAATTCACAGGAACCTTAAACAACCAACTACTTTTCTTTTCTAACTCTACCCAGTAACTTTTAGAGTCGACTACTGTTTTATAGATGCAGTTCGCCGCTTTATTTGGCTTTAGAGGCTGAATCTCACATGCATTATCATTCGCTGAATTCCAGGGCCAACTTCCTTTGCATATTCTCTTATTTAATTGCCATTTCTGACATTGATTTAATGTGGCTTCCGTCATTATGTGATAGGAATCTATCTCAAAATTATAAATTAAATATTCGGACGTTGTATGCACCATTATTATCCGATCTTCATTTCGAATTGGCACCGGAATAAGCCTGAACAATTTGGATGGATGCCTGCTAAACAGAGACACTTTTGCACTAATGATCAATTTATCGTCGATGAATAAACCCCTGGCTGTTAACAGTGTATACACCTCCTTAAGTTCCGTACCTGACCGTTTTCCTGGAATTACTAGGTTCTCCGAAAGACTCTGCTGAATTTTGGCAGTTTCTTTTTTAAGCTGATTTGGCCTGAGAATATTTGTATTTAGCCTACCGTGATTAATATCAATCAACAGGCTTATAATGCCTGCTTGAATTTTTTCGCCTTCTTCAATCAATGAGTGTAGCTGTTTCGTAATCATAAAGAATTTTATTGATTCCTTATAAACATAATAATTTTCTTCAAGAACTTCTGTCATGTTCTTAATTCTTATTTGCATACTTCTAAAATTGGAGTTAACATCTTCTGTTGTTCTCTTTAATAGATTAGAAGTTGAATCAACCACAGATGTTTGTTTTTGAATTAGTTTATCAAGGTTGTTCTGGTTATCTAACAAATTCTTCATATTTTCTTCTAATTGCTCTCTATCATCTTCATCCATTATACCAAATAAAATATGATACAAGGAACCCATAAATTCGAAAGGAGCACGCTTGCTTCTAGATCTAGACTGCATCATAAACAATTTATTGTTTTCTTCAAGTTCCGATAACTGACTTTGCATATTATCTAAGACTAGACTACTTTCCTCATACTTTGTATAAGCGCATTACCCTTTGTTAACATTTTAAAATATGGATCCATTTTATAATAGATAACCAAATTCCAAGAAGTACTCACAATCTCAACATCTCCTAGCGGGTCTAGATATATTGCTGAGGTTTTATTTATTTTGTCTATAGAATATCTTGGTTCTATATCTTTAGGTAATGCGCTAGAAACTTGACAACTTAACACAAACAACAACATTGCCATGATGATTCCGATCTTGGACATTCCCGATGTCGCTCTAGTTCGCCTTTTTGGCTCTTGGTCAGCCTCATTTTTGTCAACAGACTTTATTCCTTCCAAGGGACAAATTTTAGTAATGGGTCTACTGATATATCCTTCCTGCATCTTTACTTTAGCCACTCGGACCTTATCATCATTCCCCTTATGGACCTTTTCCACCTTTCCTAAAGGCCATCTTGCAGGATGACAATTCTCATCCTTTAATAAAACTATTTGCCCTTCTTCTATATTAGGAATTTCCTTTTTCCATTTATTCCTTTGCTGGAGCGTATGCAAATATTCACTTTTCCACTTAACCCAGAAATCTTTCTTCATTTTTTGGATAAGTCTCCACCTATCCAAATTTCCGATTTTTTCATCTTCCATTGGTTCGACTATTTCTAAAGGTGGTCTTCCAATTAAAAAATGACCTGGTGTTAAAACTTCTTGTTGGTCCATCTCACTAACTATAGTGTATAATGGCCTTGAATTTAAGCATGCTTCTATTTGACATAAAAGAGTTGACATTTCTTCGTAAGTCAAAATAGTGTCGCCGATTATACGCTTTAAATGGTATTTCATTGACTTAACTCCAGCTTCCCAAATACCTCCGAAGTGAGGTCCTGCCGGGGGAATAAAATGCCAATCAATCCTGTCCTTTTCAAGCTGCGCTGCAATCGTTATATTTTCTTGTATTGCATTAAATAACTCTTGATCTAATTTTCTTGCAGCTCCTACAAAATTTGTCCCGTTGTCTGAATAGATATTGGAACATTTTCCCCGTCTAGCAATAAATCTTCTGAGTGCTGCTAAAAATGCGTCTGAAGTTACATCGCTTACCATTTCTAAGTGTATGGCTTTGGTGGCCATGCAAACGAATACGGCAACGTATCCTTTAAATGTTTTTTGGCCACGATTTTTTGAACATTTAACATAATAAGGACCTGCGTAATCTATTCTAGTATTAAGAAACAGGAATGTCATCGTCACTCTATATTTTGGCAAGTTACCCATTATTTGCTGAGCTGTATTTTGTTTATACCTTGCACACGTTACACATTCTCTTAAATACTTTTTCAACGAATTTTTCAACCCGAAAATCCAATACTTTCTTTGGATATAGTTTCGCATTAGGTTTATCCCTCCATGCAATGTTTCCTTATGAGCATTTTTTATTAATAAGCTTGTTAGGTGGCATTTTTCTAAAATGATTGGATGTTTAACATTAAATTCTGCATTGGAATTTTGCAATCTTCCTCCAACTCTTAGAACCCCATCCTTGTCCAAAAATGGATTCAATGACAATATTTTATTATTTGTCTTGATTTCCTCTTTGATTTTAAAGCACTTTATCTCTTGCCTAAACTGGTATTCTTGTTGTTTCTTAATAACAACTGTTTTCGCTATTCTTATCTCCTTTACTGAAATAATTGATGAATAGGCTTTATTTCTTGTTTTCATCTGCACGAATCTATTTATGTATGCTATTATACGTATAAGTTTTTCTATACTGGAATACCTTTCTATTAATTCGTAAATAGGATCATCTATTTTGTCATTTAATACCGTATTTATTAAGACAGGTTCTTCTACAGACTGCTGCCGAGGCCAAAGTTCTTTTGGGTCTGCTAGCCATTTCGGACCTTTCCACCAAAAATCACAGTTGATCAACTGGTTAGAATCCACTCCCCTGGATGCTAAATCTGCTGGATTATTCTCTAACTTAACATGATTCCATTCAGTATTTTTTAATTTCCGAATGTCATCCGTTCTTTTTTTTATAAATTTGATCTTACTCTGACCACTGTTAATCCATGCTAAGGTAATCGTGGAATCACTCCAAGCATAGATCTCCATTATATTGTCAATTGATCCTTTTAGTCTTTGGATTAATTCACTAAGCAGGTGAGCTGCACACAGCTCGAGTTTGGGAATTGTCTTCCTATTTTTTATAGGGTTGACTCTACTTTTGCTAGCTATTATATTAACATGAGGTCCTACTTTAGCATAGACTACTGCAGCATATGCTTTTTCGGAGGCGTCCGCAAATCCGTGAATCTGAATGACTGAAGAACTGTTTGAATTAATCCACCTTGGGATTCGAATATTCTCTAACAATAATAAATTTTCTTTATATTTTTCCCAATAATTTTTATCTTCTATGGATAATTCCTGATCCCATTCACTTTTATTTATCCAAAGTTTTTGAATAAAAAGTTTTCCTGAAACCGTGACTGGTGCCAACCATCCTAACGGATCAAATATTTTTGCTAGCGTTGATAACACAACGCGCTTATTTATATTTTTTGATTCATCATTACAATTTACGCTGAATTTAAATAAATCATTTTGAGGTTCCCATTTTAGTCCTAAAGTTTTAACACATTCATTTTCGATAATATTAAGAACCTTATTGTCCCCTGTGTCCTCCACAGTGGTTAATATTTTGGAATTGTTGGAAATCCATTTTCTGCAATGAATCCAACTTTCTGCAATTCATGGGAAATTAATGTTATTAATTTATTAGCTTCTTCTACCGAATCAGCTCCAGTCATTAGGTCATCCATATAGAAATCATTCCTAATTATTGCACTAATAACTTGGTTTTTACATTTATCTGCAATATCTACCAGAACCCTGGTAGCCAAATATGGTGCAGATGCAGTTCCGTAAGTGACTGTGGTTAATTTATATGTTTTAATTTTTTCTTTTGGAGAATTTCTCCATAAAATATATTGATATTTTTGATCATTATTATCTATTTTAATTTGTTTTGCTGAAGCATCAAAAACTACTCTCAATTTGGTCGTAAGGCTTGAATCTCTAATCACTGCCTGGTGCGGTAAAAAATATTTGCCTTCATCACTTACTTCAATCATGTGTCCTAAATCCATGTATTCATTCATGAATTTAGTGTAGTCAACCTTAAGTTTTTCATTTCTTTTTAGTTTTTTCTCCAGATTCATGTAACGAGCTATCGCTTGTTTCTTTGAATCTCCTAAGGTGACATCCTCCTTGAATGGAATTGACACAATGTATCGCCCATCTGAATCTTTTTTTGTCGTTTTGATAAATTTATTTTCACAGATTTCAGACTCGATATCATCTTTTTCTTCTTTTTCCACTTCCCAGTAGCGATCTAACTCTTTTATTTCTATTGTTGTGGCTACAATGGTTTCTTTTCCTTTGGATTTTTTACATCCAGAAACTATCCACCCGAAATCAGTTTTTTGCCCAAGGAGACCGTCTATTTTTATAACTCCATTTTGCAGAATGTGAGTATATACGTCTGCTCCAATGATTAGATCAATGCGACACGGTTTATTAAAATCGGGGTCGGCTAATTTAAAGTTCTTCCATTTTTTCTGATCAACATTAATCGTGTTGACTGGAAGTGCCTTCATAAGTTTTGGGAGAATAAGTGCTTCAATTTCTACATTTTTCGGAGAATTTCTTATCGAAATAACCGCTTTGTGCTTGGAGATGCACGTTCCTGTGGAAGATACTCCACTTATTTCAGTATGAGACCGAAATTTTTTCAATTTTAGAATCTGTGCAGACTCTTCTGAAATAATTGTGCTTTGAGAGCCACTATCAATCAATGCTCTTAATTGTTCAAAGCCTCCATACCTCGACTTTACTTGAATCAAGGCCGTGGCCAACAAGGCTTGACCTGTTGTTCTACACGTATTCACTTTTTCTGGATTATGACCTGCAAAGTGAAGTAACGTGTGGTGAGGTTTACGACAAGTCGAACAAAGCTGCTCGCTTATACATTTTTTACCAAACGGATGCCTCAGACATCTTAGGCAAATCCCATTTTTTCTTACCCAGTCAGACCGTTCTGCTGGATTCATTATTTTAAATTTATGGCATTGAATTAAATAATGCCCTGGTAGTTTGCAATATGCACAATTGTCACTATAATTTTTATTCTTGTTATTATTAATCATTTTCTTTACAGGTTTTACTTCCTGTGAAAATGATGATATAGAATTGAGCCTTTGCTCTAAAAAGTCCATGACATCAGAAAGTGCTTGTATTTCTTTTGTCTTTTTAACATGGCTTTCATATAAATTGAGTGATTCTTTATTGAATTTCCGAAGAATTATGTGAGCGAAAATTGCATCCACATCTTCTGGTAATTGTGCCTTTAATTTTATAATATAAATTGACTCGTTAATCGTGTCAATAAATGTCTTTATTTGCTTATTGGATTCTAAATTTAAATTTGGCATATCCATAAGCCTATTCATATGATCTGAGAATATGTTTCTTTTATTCTCATATCGCTTGGTCAAAAACTCCCAAGTGGCTTCATAATTTTCTCCAGAGCCGAGCAGTAAATGAGTAACCACAATTCTGGCTTCTCCTTTTAATGCTGACTTTAGATAATTAAATTTGAGAGAAGGACTGAGATCCTCTCTCACATGTATGAGCTCTGTAAAGAGTTCATTAAAAAGATCCCATTCTTTGGAATCACCAAAGAAAGTGGGTATCTGTATTTTAGGCAGGGTTGGTAACTCCTCCGCCTTAACAACCGTCGACATTTCAGCTTTATTTATTGTGCCACTGAGTCGACTATTAATGGCTGTTAGAATATTTTGTTTGTCAAATTCAAGTTCGCTAATTTCTTCTTCGAATAGCGAACTCTCAAAATGACTATTCACCTGTTCAATCAGGTTATCTATTTTATGCCATAAAAATTCAATTTTATTTTTCCTTATTTTAAGGAAATCTGGACTACTGTCTATTAGTTTAGATGTATCTTCTAGATATACTCGAAATTGGCCAACATTAATTCGGAATGCCTGCTCTACTTTTAAAGCGTTGTTTTGTGCTATACCCTCTTTTTCAGGGTGACAACACATTTCAAGGTTTAATGTAGGGGGAGGGTTTGATTTAGGGACAGTGTTTGATTTAGGGAAAGTGTTTTCTACCGACTCGCCCTTAATTTTTTCATTTTTATTTTTAATTTTTTCTAACACCATCATTATTAAATCATACTGCTTCGTGTTAAAATATTCATGATCGACAACGCCGATCTTTAACAAATTGCTATGATTAGCAAAGAAACATTTTTGAAGCTCATTTAATTTTAGAATTTCTACATCTGTTAATGTTGGTTTTACTTCCAACTTTCTAATTTCCAAAATAATTTCGGACTGCTTCTTAAGGAATTGAATAGTCTTTTCTGACATCATTTTGAAAATTTTTTGTAATTTCTTAATATATATAGTACGTGTATATGTATTTTATATGTATTTATATATATATGTGTGTTTGGATAAACAGAAAATTCTTGTTTTGACTTAGCTGATGACGTTGTTGTTGCTGCTGCTGTTGCTACTGCTGTTGCTGCTGTTGTTGCTGCTGTTGCTACTGCTGTTGCTGCTTCTGCTTCTGCTGCTGCTGTTGTTGCTGCTTCTGCTGCTGGTAGAGGCTCCTTTGAATTTGACTTCCTTCTCTTCTTTAAGGCTCCGTCGATGTTTAAAGATGATTTTTTTTTTTTTATTTGGCACGTTTTATTATTTTTGTAGTCCAGTCAGATTTTTTGTTTTTTAGCCATTTATTTCGGCATTTATGCTCTTTTGGCATATACACTGCACTCTATTTATGAGCTGATTTAATGCTATTAGAGCATTTATAAGGCACTGTTTTCAGGCACTTTTTATTTAATTTATGCTCTTATGGCATATACACTGCACTCTCTTTATGAGCTGATTTAATGCTATTAGAGCATTTATAAGGCACTTTTGTTATGCACTTTTTAATTTCACAATTGCTGATGTATGGCCTCAAGCACGCCTTACCACAATTTATAATGGTACACAAAGCAACCTTTAGCTATCGACTATAAGGTGCTTGTTTTAAAACATAAAAGATTCTTTTGTATCTTTTTGCTTTTTATATTTATACTCTGTTCCTTACCTTTGGTAGGGGGAAACAAGAGTCATTTATTTTTGCTACCTTTAGCTGTAAGATGCTTAAAGGAGCTGGCCTTTCTCTGAGTTTCTTACCTTTGGTAGGGGGAAACTGCAGAGTCGATTAAAGGCTCGATTGACCAAATGTAAAATCCCAAATAAGAAGACTTTACTCGTTGAGTTTTTGTAAGAAACTGATTTTATTTGGAGATACCTTCGGTTTAAGTAGGTGACATGAGAATCGGATCTTAAAGTAAATGGCCTACGCAGAGGCCTAAGTAAATAGTCCCCGCCTTATCGAGGTCCCACGCTCGGGCACATCTGCCTATCTTGAGCGGCGAGGACCTTATCTGTGGTCTCCCACTAAGGGACTATTTTAGGAGGCCGGGAACGAACTCAAGTGACTGACTCATGTAGCGTGCACTTAGATTACATGTTTTTGAGCACTGCACCCATGTCGCCTTAGATACCAAAATCCTAAATATAAATTATCGCTCTCGATTCATTTACATAAGATATGAACGGAGCCCAAAATTGTAAGTCTTTAAATATATTCGTGTTCATGTGTGAACAATATCTAAACACATCTTTAGACATCCTCCGGGGGGGAAAATGTACGGCCAGTAGTTGTCTCTCATTTATGCGTTGCCTCCGGATATAAATGACCATTATAATTATGATAATCGTTGTCAACGCTAGAGAGTGTCCGCTTGCCGTGTGGAAAATCAAGTCATCAATGTGTACTTTGTTATTTTTCAGAGTCTGGATGCGCATTTGAAGATTTTGCAGTTCATTAGTGTTGTTGACAATCAAGTGCTTCAGCGGGACCACGTTCCATGTCTCCTTGTCATCTATAATTCGTAAACTGGGGAAGATAGACATTTCAGACGCAGTCGAAATTACTTTTTGAGGAGTAATTATTGTTGTATCCCCTAATATTGCTGTGCATCCTGCAGGTAGTTGTATAATGCCTTGAGTGGGCAGTCTTATAACTTGATGCTCGTTGTTCGTTGCATCTTATATTAGTTGTTGTATTCCGAAACAGTCTAAATAGCCAACGGTTGGATCCACTTATGTATCTCTTTGATGAACGAATTGCTTTGGAATTCCATCATTTCGCATGAGTGTGCCTTGCTTGGTTTCAATGGAGATATTTCGCAAGAGTTATCATCCGCGTTTTTCCATGCCCAATTATTTTCGCAAAGCCATGTTGTCGAATCCTCTTGTCTGCATTGGTTAATTTCCATTTCAGACATTAGGTGATATGCGTTTAGGTCTGTATTGAACGCAAAATATTTAGAATTCAATTTCGGAATAAGCTTTGTTCCGTTTGTCCACAGTGGTATTGGGATTATTTCAAAGAGATCCGTTTCCTGATTGTTGTATATCGGCAATTTTACTTCAATGAATAGGACATTATCCTTCAACATAGCTTGTGCCTACATCAGTTTATAGATCAGTGGTAATTGTATAACTGAATTTCCACCCGGTAGCATTTGTTTTCGTCCTAATTTTTGCTTAACTTTTTCGAGCTCCTCCAGCATTTTGTTAGGCGCAATTAGTGTAGGATGAATTCTTCCTTTACTAATGTCCGTTACCATTGATATCGCTGTTGCTTGTGGGCTTTCTGCCTCTTCAATTCAGTTTCACACTTGATTTGATAACATAAGGAATTTAATTGACTCCTTATATACCATAAAGTGCTCCTTCATCGTTTCTGCAATAATATTGACTTGTTGGGTCTGTTTTCCCAAATTCCGGTTTGCTTCTATCGTAGTTGCTCTTACTAATTCTTTCGTGGCATTGATAACCGAGGTCTGATTGTCAACATATTCCATTAGATGTTTTTCGTTGTTTATGATCGTTTGCATATTTTCCTGTATTCTATTTGCATTTCCGATATAAAAGAACAGTATAAACCTTTTCTTTCGGTTGGTACGGTGCCGTAGTATTTTGTCTTTTTCTTTTAAGTTGTCAATTTTTGTCCGTATTGTCGTGCCGAAGAAATCGCAGTAGTCCTTGAAGTCTCCCATTTTTTTGCAAACCAGGCGGAATTTTTCTATGAAGTCCTCTGATTGTTTTATGACATCAAAATAGGCTGGCATGTCATAATAAAACAATAATTGCCAACTGGATGTAGCGACTTCAATGTTACCAATTTTGTTTACCATAACTGCAGCTTTTGCGTCGATGTCGTAAATTTTCCCAAGTTCTTTGGGAATTTCTTCCGAATTTTTTTTCGCAGTTGTAGCTTGCAACATCAATATACAGCATAGCACAGTAGCTATGCTTCCAGTGCCATTCCTTTTGCTTTTTGGAACTCGCTGCCTAAGCTTCTTGTCCTTGCCTAGCTGAATTGACTCCGTTATAGATGGCGTTGCAGCTCCAGCTCGTTTTGCTTCGCTAACAGGAAGTTGACAGATCTTGTTTAGCGATCTTTTTACTTCCCCATCGCTTGATTTAATCGTGACTACCCGGACTTTATCATCTTGTCCTTTAGTCGTACTAATGATTCTTCCCATTGGCCATCTTGCAGGGTGAGTGTTCTCATGTTTTATAAGAACCAACTGTCCCTCCTTAAGATTTGGCTTTACTTGGCGCCATTTGGTTCGCTGTTGCAATGACACCAGATACTCCTCTTTCCATTTCTTCCAAAAATCACCTCTGATGCGTTGAATAAGCTTCCATCTATCCAAAGAGCTGATTGTCTTACTTTCGTCAAAATGTTCAGGAGCTCCAATTAGAGGTCGTCCCAAAAGAAAATGACCCGGCGTTAATATTTCCTCACCATCGTTTTCGCTCCTTACAGTGACTAATGGGCGCGAGTTTAGCACTGCTTCGATTTGACATAGCAGCGATGCAAATTCTTCATATGTAAAGCTGTTTTCACCAATAACTCGTTTAAGGTGATGCTTCACTGATTTTACACCGGCCTCCCATAAACCTCCCATGTGGGGGCTGCCCGGGGGAATAAAGTGCCACTTGATGCCTTCTTTTTCTAGTGTAGGTGCTAACTCATTGTTGTTTTTAATGGCAGCTACAAATTCTTTGTCCAATACTCTTGAAGCTCCTACGAAGTTTGTTCCATTATCTGAGTATATGTTCTCACTCTTGCCTCGTCTTGCAAAGAACCGTCGAAGAGCCTCTAGAAATTTGTCTGACGTAAGGTCGCTAACAGCTTCCAGATGTATCGCTTTTGTTGCCATACAAACAAATACACAAATGTATCCTTTATACGTTTTTTGACCTCTTCCCTTTGAGCAGCGAATCTGGAACGGTCCGGCGTAGTCGATTCCAGTATTTTGAAACGAGTAATCAGCCGTTACTCGATAAGCTGGTAAATTTTCCATCAGTTGACTGGACATCTCTTTATTTCTTTAAGGAATTTTGTATGCCAAATATCCAGAACTCCCTCTGAATATAAGTTCTCATAATGTTAATTCCGCCATGCAGAGTTTCTTTATGAGAATCCTTTACAATTAACCAAGTCAAATGTGACTTATCCAGTATAATTGGATGTTTTACATTATACGGTATCATTGCGTTTTGTAGTCGTCCACCAACTCGAAGTACGCCATCACTATCCAAAAACGGATTTAGCGCCGATCGATGAATACTTCGATAAAAGATGGTTTTTCAGATATTCGGATTTTATCAATGTGGATACCACAACAATTTCTGATTCCTTTTGAGTGGGCCAGTGTTGTGCATCTATAGATAGCCAATTCAGCCCTCTCCACCAAATTTGACAGATTTTAAGAACTTGCGGTGATATCCCTCTTGAAGCCACGTCTGCTGGATTTTCTTCCGATTTAACGTAATTCCATTTGACATTGGGATTTAGTTTATTGAAGTCTTTCACTTTAGTTCTGACAAACTTATCTTTGCTGCGCTTGTTCTGTATCCAAGCAATAGTAATTTGCGAATCACTCCATGCATGCGTTGTAATCTTGTTACTCCATATAGCCTGCACTTTCGCTAATAACTTTGCTAATAAATGCGCAGCACATAATTCCAACTTTGGAATTGTTTTCCTGTTTTTTATAGGATTTATTTTGCTTTTTGCTGCTAGCAAAGTAACTCTGTCGCCTACTTTTGTATACACAGCCGCTGCATATGCTTTCTCTGATGCATCGCAGAATCCATGTAGCTCCATAATACCTTTGGACCATCCAGTCCAGCGTGAAATGCTAATTTCTTCTAAATATGATAGACCTTTAGCATATTCCATTCACCAGTTTGCTAAGTTGGATTCCAATTCAACGTCCCAAGTCATCGGTAACTTCCACAGTTCCTGAATGAAACATATGCCTTGAATCGTTACAGGTGCCAACCATCCCAGTGGGTCGAAAATTCTGGACACCTGTGATAACACTAACCGCTTTGTTATGCGTGTTAGCATTGGGTTTTCTGCCGAAAACGTAAATGTATCCTTCTTCGGATCCCATTGAAGTCCTAATGTTTATATCGATTCATACTCCTCAATGCAGATTTTCTCCGCAGCACCGTCGTCCTGAATGTCGGCTAGAATACGTTCGGCATTTGCAACCCATTTTCGCAGATGCATGCCGGCCTTCTCCATCACTTGTCTCAATTTTCTTTGAAGTTCATAGCACTCGTTGACTGTGTCTCCACCAGTTATGAGGTCATCCATATAAAAGTCGTCTCTTATTGTTTCTGCTAAGACGCTATCCTCTTGGCAAAACCGATCTGCCAGCACTCGTAGACATCGGACTGCTAAGAAAGGTGCTGTCGAGGTGCCATAAGTTACGGTTGTTAACTTAAACTCACTGATCGGCAATTTTGGATCACCTCTCCATAGGATATATTGGTATTCTTGATCTTTCTCAGCAACCTTTATTTGGCGATACATTTTTTCAATGTCAGCTACCATAACATATTGCCACTTGCGCCATTTAATTAGAATATCGAGTATATCCTTTTAAATCTTAAGACCAGCTATAATAACGTCATTTAGGCATAGTCCATTTGTCGTCTTTGCGGATGCGTCAAAAACTACTCGTAGCTTCGTAGTTAAGCTTCCAGGCCTGATGATTGCTTGATGGGGTAAATAGTATTTACCTTGACCCGTTGTCCTTACAGATTCCATATGTCCCATCTTAAGGTATTCTTTCATGAATTTGTTGTATGCAGCCCAGTTCTTTGGGTTTCTTTGAAACTTCTTTTCCATTTGCATAAGCCTTGCCATTGCCTGTTTGCGAGAGTCCCCCAGCTTTGCCTCTTGGTGGAATGGAATTGAAACCACAAATCTGCCTTCCTCGTTGATGACAGTTGTTTCTTGGAATTTTCTTTCGCATTCTGCATTGTCTGTAATTGTCTCATCGGCTTCATCTTCCAATTCCCAAAAGCGATCCAGGTCCTTTAGATTTATTATTGTAGTGGCACTTATAATTTTTTGCTTTGCTGCTCGAGTTATATTCCGGACACAATCCATCCAAATTTGGTTTTTTGTCCCAAGATTCCATTTACGGTTTTTATTTTCTCCATCATAATCAGGGGAAATAGATCCACACCTATCACCATGTCAATTCTGCTTGGTTCGTTGAATCGTGGATCTGCTAGCCTGTAGCCCTTCCACTCTTTGTTGATATCAATATCAAACTTTTTGCTGGGAAGGGCTCTATGGAGTGTTGGTAAAACCAATGCTTCCGTTGATGCTTTGAAGCTGCTTGGAATTTTTGGTGGACACTATTTTTTGATAATTGAGTAGTCTAGGAGATACCTTCGACCTCTATAATACTTCTTACTCTGGGAATCCTTAATATTTGTGCTGCTTCCTCTGAAATCAGCGTCTTCTGGGATCCACCGTCAATAAGCGCCCTCAACTCGTTGTAACCTCCAGCTTTGTTTTTCACTAAAACAACAGCTGTAGCCAATAGTGTGTCTTGGCCTTGCTTGAGGCTATTGCTTTTGATACTGCGTTTTGTGTCTTCATGAAGAAGGCTGTTGTGTCTTTTGGAGCATCGATTGCATGTAATTTCCTTTCTGCAGTCGATAGCATTATGCTTTCCAAAGCATCTAAAGCACATGCTGTTCTTTTGAACGAATTCTTTTCTTTTTTCGATTGATCTGAATTTGAGACACTTTATCATATCGTGGCCATCCTTAGAGCAAAAGGCACACGATCTAACTTGCACTTTTCTTGTAGCAAGCTGAGCGGTATTTTTGGTAATGGCATTTACTGAGTTGTATTGTTGCTCAATAAACTCTAGTACATCTTGTAAGGACTGTATAGCTCTTGCCTTTTTTACATGCTGTTCATACAGCTGCAAGGCTTCTGGCGAAAATTTCCGCAGCAAAATTTCAGCTAAAATTACGTCAGCAGAGCTTCCTATTTTTCCTTTTTGCTTTATGATGAATATGCTCTCGGTCGCAGTATCCAAAAACTTCCCTAAATTTTTCTCTTCATGGGGCAGCAAGCACTCCAGTTCCATTAATTTGTTGAAGTGTTGGAAGAATATTTTTCTGCTATTCTCATAGCGTTTGCAGATAAGCTCCCACGCTGCTGCATAGCTAGCCGCTGATCCCGTTATCAAATGGCTAACCACCATTTGAGCTGCTCCTTTTAAGCAGGCTCTTAAATATCCCAGCTTCCTTGTGTTGCTGAGATCCTTCCTGCTGTCTATTAGTTCAGAGAACAGCTCGTAAAATGTTGGCCATTCCTTCGCATTTCCATTGAACGTTGGAAGGTCCACTTTTGGGAGTTCTGGTACGTCGTAGTTGGAACTTTTGAACTGTTCCAACTTCCTCTGAAGTACCATTTCTAGTGCGGCAACATCAGATTGCAGAATGTCTGCCTCATCTTGATCAAAGGCAGCTCTGTCATACTTGTTTTCAAACAGTTTCAGTGTGTCCGTCACGTTAGACCAATGACTTTTCATCATTACCAGCTGCTTGACTAGTTCAATCTCAATTGAACTATCCAGGGTTTCGTATAATAGGCTTATCTGTTGCCTCACCCTGTCCGCTCTTCTGTCCACCAGTTGAACCAGATTATCAACTGGACTGGAGCTCTGAGCTGATGCGGAATCAGATAATTTTGATCCACTTGGTATATTTACCTCTTCAAGTGTTTCTACCTTTAATTGCGACTCCTTGTAGGCCTTGACAGCATCCATAGTTTTAATAAATATTTTATCATTAAAATATTGATGATCGCCAACTCCAAATTTTACCAGCGCATTGTTGTTGGAAGTAAATGGGTCTATCAATGCTTCTATTGCTGGTATAGATACCTTGTCTTTGATGGTTTGCAGTATTTTGTTCTGCAGCACTCCTTGGTCTTGCATCAATTTCACAGATCTTTCCGACAACATCTTGGGAAAACAATAACTGTGACTTGTGCTTTCTGCTTGTATTCTTTGGCGTGATCCATTGGAGGATTTTTTGATTGGTCGCCCAGTTGACCTAGCTGTGCCTCGACTCACAGCTGATTGATCAGCCAAGGAAAAGCAAGAACACAATGTTTCACCTTATAGTCCTAGTACTTTAAGGCGTGGTCTTTTATTCTGTGTTTCTTACCACTAGTGGGGGAAAACAACAGAATTTCTCGGAGGACCAAAATGTTCACACTATAAACTAATGCGTACACTTCATGAGTTCAATTCGGGTGTTTGAATTTAACTGACTCGTTACTGCGAGGGCATCGCCTTTTATTCATTCTTACATAGGTTCTTATCATCCAATTATATAATGCAGCGCGTCTAAGACGCTGCAGTCTGCGTTGGTCAATGCAGATGAGATTTATCTTAAATCTATGTTTGTGGCCTATGACCGCGCTAATCACCTCCCGCGTGATCATATCTCTTGACACTTCGACAATAGACCACTGCAATCGTACTTATCTGTAGTTGCCACTTATGTTGTCCCGTGCCATGTTTATTGCAGCCCATAAATAGAACATATTTATAGTTTGTCTACTTATCACATCTAAACACATCTTTAGACAGTTATATTGTAAACTTATGTTCTTTATTTTTTTAATATCTAAAACGAACTGAACTTAAATTCTTACAAAAAATGAACTTTGCTCTCTCTCTTAGCTCTCCTCCGTCTTTTGGACCAATACACATCCTACACCACTTTTTCTAGCATCGCAGTGGATGTAGATAGGCTTCGAAAAATCGGGACTCCTAAGGACTGGCGCTGAACATAGTTTTCGTTTCAGCTCCTAAAATGCATGATTTCCTTCTTCACTCATTGTTAACTTTCGTCTTGTCTTTAGCAAGACGGTTAAGGGAGCAGATATTGTCGCAAAATTCTCAATAAATTTGCAATACCCGCTTGCCAATCCCAAAAAGCTTCTCAAACTTTTTAGAGTTTTGGTTAGCGGAAACTTCTTAATTGCCGACACTTTTTCTGGGTTTGTGCGTATCACGACGTCATTGATTACGTGGCATAAGTACTTAACTTCATGCACGCATAAATTTTTTTTTGAACTTTTATTATCAGTCCCGCTAATCGGATGCAATCAGAGACCGTCTTAAGAACTCTGATATGGGAATCAAAGCATTCAGACACTAACAGTAGATCATCAAGGTAAATGAACACTTAATTTCGTAGAGACGCTGGAATTACCTTATCCATAGGCCAAAGTTTTGGCGTTCTTTTTGAGCTTATTTTTGGCCATATTTGGCGTGTTAGACGACAGTGTGTGGTATTTTCCCATATGGTCTATTTGTTTACAAGTGGCTAAAGGCATACTCATGCCCTCCACCTATTGTATGAGTGGCGCGGTAGTTCCTTCTCGAGCTAGTTCATCTGCGATGGAGTTGCCTTCTATGTCCCTGTGTCCGGGTACCCATATAAGGCTGATTACGAATTGTTGTATCATCTCGTGTAAAGATGAGCGGCAATTCGATACTGTTTTTGAGTGGCTTGAGATTGAGCCAATCGATTTGATAGCTGCTTGGCTATCACTGAAAATGTTTACGTGTGAGCTTTCCGGTTTTAGTGCTTTCAAATGTTTTAGGGCCTCCCTTATTGCTGCTACTTCAGCGTGGAAGACGCTGCAATGATCGGGGAGTCTGAACGAGATGCGTAGGCCTAGCTGTTCGGAGTAAACTCCTCCTCCTACTCTGTTCTGTAGTTTTGACCCGTCCGTATAGAAGCATATAGCATTCTGGGGGTCAGGTGTTCGTGAGTTCCACTCGTCCCTCTCTGGGATGATTGTGTTGAACGGTGCTTGTATGTACTCCGTTCGAGTGCAGTAGTCTGTCCTAGAGGGGACTATTTGAATGTGTTTTAGGAGACATGAGTTACTCGCTTCTCGTGGGTTCCACTTGGTATCTTTAAGCCTAATTGCCGCTACTGTAGCCTGTTCCATGCCATATAGGGTTTTCTTTGGGGTTGTGCGTAAAGCACAAGAGCCGCGGCTCTTTGCATCTTTGCTAGCATTTTTTTGCTGGATTTCTCTTTCAGAGCCGGCCACCATACTACGACCCCATACAGAAGTATTGGTCTGACGATGGCCGTATATAGCCAGTTTACTATGAAGGTTGTCATGCCTCATTTGAGCTCTATTGCTTTCTTGCACGTGAAGAGTGCTATTTAAGCTTTTTTGTATCTGTCAAGTATCTTTGTATCTGTTCAAGTTCCAGTTTAGTTTCCTGTCAAGTATTACGCCCAGGTACCGTGCGCTGCCAAGCCCAAGAACAACCTTACCTCAAATACATTTTTGGGCTCTGGAAATTCTTTTATGGCCTTGACCTTTTTCGGGTCGGCCTATGCATCATTATTGGGGACAATTAACCCCAATACTTAAAAAAACTTGACTTTTCTGCAGATATCCTCATGTTTGCATCTTATAAGCTCTTTAGAACCCAATCTACGTGTCTTACATGGGCATTTTCATCCTCTGAGAAGATGATTACATCGTCAACAGAAAATCGTCAATTGTCTTTTGAAAGAAGCTTGACGCATTTCTGAGTCCTCATACTTCCCTCCGTTTACTGAGAATAATGTCTTCTCACGGTCGCGTTCAGCGAGCGTGATTTGGTGATAGCCAGATTTCAGGTTGAGTGTCGTGAAGTACTTGGTTTTTCCAAGATTCCCCATTATCATTGAGAGTACATGGGGTATCTATCAGGTACCGTCCTTTCTTTAAGTTTGCGGAAGTCCAGTACCCAACGGAATTTGTTAATGCTCGATTCATCTGTCAACCGTCCGGATGGTGGCTACCACCGATGTGGCCTCATTAGGACCATCAAATGTTTTTTTCCTACTTCCGAGAATTTAAAAAAAAACATGGTGCGTCCGTGCAATCTACGTAAGTGAGATTAACATAGATGCAAATTTGAAAATAAATTTATTTTACTTCGGAGCCCCATTAGAGCTGACCGGAAGCTAGGCAAAGCGATACGCCGGCCTGTTTTAATAGGTCTAGTCCAACGATTAATAAAACAGATTAATTATATAAACCACGGAGTCAAGGCTAGGACAATAATAAAACGAGTTTGTTAGTATAGGTTATAGAACATATATACTATTTAATGCATTATTATAGAAATGCAGAATTTATTCTTGTTGGATTCTTTTTATTAAAACCACAAAAATATTTGAATATTTTAGTAAGTGCAGAATCTGAAGAGTTAGTTTGAATATAGTTGCTCACTTACATATTTTTTTGTCGTGAATTCTGTTTTAGTTGTGTGCCATTTAAGTCGGGGTGCCGCTGGTGAAGGTCCATCGCTGCGGTCGCTATCACGATGAGCTCCTTGTCTCCTCACAATAGATCAATAGACCAATCAATCAATTGTAGATTTATGAAGATTATGTTGGCTTCTGGCCTAGGGACTCAGATAGCGGAAAAAATAAGGGATATAACGTCGGATGGCCTTAGTTGTTATATTGTAAACTTGTGTTCTTTATTTTTTTAATATCTAAAACGAACTGAACTTAAATTCTTACAAAAAATGAGCTTCGCAGCGGCCTCTGCCAACATGCAGAGCTAGGCAGCTCTCCTCCGTCTTTTAGACCAATACACATCCTACACCACTTTTTCTAGCATCGCAGTGGATGTAGATAGGCTTCGAAAAATCGGGACTCCTAAGGACTGGCGCTGAACATAGTTTGCGTTTCAGCTCCAAAAATGCCTGATTTCCTTCTTCACTCATTGTAAACTTTCGCCTTGTCTTTAGCAAGACGGTTAAGGGAGCAGATATTGTCGCAAAATTCTCAATAAATTTGCGATACCAGCTTGCCAATCCCAAAAAGCTTCTCAAATTTTTTAGAGTTTTGGTTAGCGGAAACTTCTTAATTGTAAACACTTTTTCTGGGTTTGTGCGTATCACGACCTCATTGATTACGTACCATAAGTACTTAACTTCTTGCACGCAGAAATTATTATTTTGGACTTTTGTTATCAGTCCCGCTAATCGAATGCAATCAGAGACCGTCTTAAGAACTCTGATATGGGAATCAAAGCTCTCAGACACTAACAGTAGATCATCAAGGTAAATGAACACTTCATTTCGTAGAGACGCTTGAATTACCTTATCCATAAGACGCGACATAGTGTGTCCGGCGTTACACAAGCCGAACGGCTTCCATTTCTGTTCCTCAGATTGGTAAAGCTCTGAAATTCCAATCTCTGGAGGCTATAAGTCGAACAGTTTCCAAATATCAACGCCTAGGTACAGGTTCTGATTTAGGTTGGGTTAGGTTAGGTTTTACCGGCCGTCGGTTATCCGACGCACTTAGACCATTAGAGGTCCATTGTGATACCGTGTATGTTTTCCCCTTTTGCCCGTAGAGGTTCGTGTGAAGTTAGCAGTTTCCCCAGCCAGAGGCGCTGATGAATTTTTGTATCCGATGTGGATCGGTGTCGCACAGGTCGGACGTGTCTATCAGGAATCTGCTTCCTAATTTAGCAAGTCTTTTCGCTTGCAGTGCTGGGCAGTGGCATAGTAGATGCTCTACCGTTTCTTCCACTTCTTCGTCCCTACAGCTACGGCAGAAATCGTTATACGAGGCATTTAGTCTTCTGGCATGGGTGCCTATCAACCAATGCCCGGTGATGACTCTCATAGCAGTGCTGAGGTCTGCTCTGGTCAACCTTAAAAGTTTTGGCGTTCTTTTTGAGCTTATTTTTGGCCATATTTGGCGTGTTAGACGACAGTGTGTGGTATTTTCCCATATGGTCTATTTGTTTACAAGTGGCTAAAGGCATACTCATGCCCTCCACCTATTGTATGAGTGGCGCGGTAGTTCCTTCTCGAGCTAGTTCATCTGCGATGGAGTTGCCTTCTATGTCCCTGTGTCCGGGTACCCATATAAGGCTGATTACGAATTGTTGTATCATCTCGTGTAAAGATGAGCGGCAATTCGATACTGTTTTTGAGTGGCTTGAGATTGAGCCAATCGATTTGATAGCTGCTTGGCTATCACTGAAAATGTTTACGTGTGAGCTTTCCGGTTTTAGTGCTTTCAAATGTTTTAGGGCCTCCCTTATTGCTGCTACTTCAGCTTGGAAGACGCTGCAATGATCGGGGAGTCTGAACGAGATGCGTAGGCCTAGCTGTTCGGAGTAAACTCCACCTCCTACTCTGTTCTGTAGTTTTGACCCGTCCGTATAGAAGCATATAGCAATCTGGGGGTCAGGTGTTCGTGAGTTCCACTCGTCCCTCTCTGGGATGATTGTGTTGAACGGTGCTTGTATGTACTCCGTTCGAGTGCAGTAGTCTGTCCTAGAGGGGACTATTTGAATGTGTTTTAGGAGACATGAGTTACTCGCTTCTCGTGGGTTCCACTTGGTATCTTTAAGCCTAATTGCCGCTACTGTAGCCTGTTCCATGCCATATAGGGTTTTCTTTTGGGTTGTGCGTAAAGCACAAGAGCCGCGGCTCTTTGCATCTTTGCTAGCATTTTTTTGCTGGATTTCTCTTTCAGAGCCGGCCACCATACTACGACCCCATACAGAAGTATTGGTCTGACGATGGCCGTATATAGCCAGTTTACTATGAAGGTTGTCATGCCTTTGAGCTCTATTGCTTTCTTGCACGTGAAGAGTGCTATTTAAGCTTTTTTGTATCTGTCAAGTATCTTTGTATCTGTTCAAGTTCCAGTTTAGTTTCCTGTCAAGTATTACGCCCAGGTACCGTGCGCTGCCAAGCCCAAGAACAACCTTACCTCAAATACATTTTTGGGCTCTGGAAATTCTTTTATGGCCTTGACCTTTTTCGGGTCGGCCTATGCATCATTATTGGGGACAATTAACCCCAATACTTAAAAAAACTTGACTTTTCTGTAGATATCCTCATGTTTGCATCTTATAAGCTCTTTAGAACCCAATCTACGTGTCTTACATGGGCATTTTCATCCTCTGAGAAGATGATTACATCGTCAACAGAAAATCGTCAATTGTCTTTTGAAAGAAGCTTGACGCATTTCTGAGTCCTCATACTTCCCTCCGTTTACTGAGAATAATGTCTTCTCACGGTCGCGTTCAGCGAGCGTGATTTGGTGATAGCCAGATTTCAGGTTGAGTGTCGTGAAGTACTTGGTTTTTCCAAGATTCCCCATTATCATTGAGAGTACATGGGGTATCTATCAGGTACCGTCCTTTCTTTAAGTTTGCGGAAGTCCAGTACCCAACGGAATTTGTTAATGCTCGATTCATCTGTCAACCGTCCGGATGGTGGCTACCACCGATGTGGCCTCATTAGGACCATCAAATGTTTTTTTCCTACTTCCGAGAATTTAAAAAAAAACATGGTGCGTCCGTGCAATCTACGTAAGTGAGATTAACAAAGATGCAAATTTGAAAATAAATTTATTTTACTTCGGAGCCCCATTAGAGCTGACCGGAAGCTAGGCAAAGCGATACGCCGGCCTGTTTTAATAGGTCTAGTCCAACGATTAATAAAACAGATTAATTATATAAACCACGGAGTCAAGGCTAGGACAATAATAAAACGAGTTTGTTAGTATAGGTTATAGAACATATATACTATTTAATGCATTATTATAGAAATGCAGAATTTATTCTTGTTGGATTCTTTTTATTAAAACCACAAAAATATTTGAATATTTTAGTAAGTGCAGAATCTGAAGAGTTAGTTTGAATATAGTTGCTCACTTACATATTTTTTTGTCGTGAATTCTTTTTTAGTTGTGTGCCATTTAAGTCGGGGTGCCGCTGGTGAAGGTCCATCGCTGCGGTCGCTATCACGATGAGCTCCTTGTCTCCTCACAATAGATCAATAGACCAATCAATCAATTGTAGATTTATGAAGATTATGTTGGCTTCTGGCCTAGGGACTCAGATAGCGGAAAAAATAAGGGATATAACGTCGGATGGCCTTAGTTGTTATATTGTAAACTTGTGTTCTTTATTTTTTTAATATCTAAAACGAACTGAACTTAAATTCTTACAAAAAATGAGCTTCGCAGCGGCCTCTGCCAACATGCAGAGCTAGGCAGCTCTCCTCCGTCTTTTAGACCAATACACATCCTACACCACTTTTTCTAGCATCGCAGTGGATGTAGATAGGCTTCGAAAAATCGGGACTCCTAAGGACTGGCGCTGAACATAGTTTGCGTTTCAGCTCCAAAAATGCCTGATTTCCTTCTTCACTCATTGTAAACTTTCGCCTTGTCTTTAGCAAGACGGTTAAGGGAGCAGATATATATCGCAAAATTCTCAATAAATTTGCGATACCAGCTTGCCAATCCCAAAAAGCTTCTCAAATTTTTTAGAGTTTTGGTTAGCGGAAACTTCTTAATTGTAAACACTTTTTCTGGGTTTGTGCGTATCACGACCTCATTGATTACGTACCATAAGTACTTAACTTCTTGCACGCAGAAATTATTATTTTGGACTTTTGTTATCAGTCCCGCTAATCGAATGCAATCAGAGACCGTCTTAAGAACTCTGATATGGGAATCAAAGCTCTCAGACACTAACAGTAGATCATCAAGGTAAATGAACACTTCATTTCGTAGAGACGCTTGAATTACCTTATCCATAAGACGCGACATAGTGTGTCCGGCGTTACACAAGCCGAACGGCTTCCATTTCTGTTCCTCAGATTGGTAAAGCTCTGAAATTCCAATCTCTGGAGGCTATAAGTCGAACAGTTTCCAAATATCAACGCCTAGGTACAGGTTCTGATTTAGGTTGGGTTAGGTTAGGTTTTACCGGCCGTCGGTTATCCGACGCACTTAGACCATTAGAGGTCCATTGTGATACCGTGTATGTTTTCCCCTTTTGCCCGTAGAGGTTCGTGTGAAGTTAGCAGTTTCCCCAGCCAGAGGCGCTGATGAATTTTTGTATCCGATGTGGATCGGTGTCGCACAGGTCGGACGTGTCTATCAGGAATCTGCTTCCTAATTTAGCAAGTCTTTTCGCTTGCAGTGCTGGGCAGTGGCATAGTAGATGCTCTACCGTTTCTTCCACTTCTTCGTCCCTACAGCTACGGCAGAAATCGTTATACGAGGCATTTAGTCTTCTGGCATGGGTGCCTATCAACCAATGCCCGGTGATGACTCTCATAGCAGTGCTGAGGTCTGCTCTGGTCAACCTTAAAAGTTTTGGCGTTCTTTTTGAGCTTATTTTTGGCCATATTTGGCGTGTTAGACGACAGTGTGTGGTATTTTCCCATATGGTCTATTTGTTTACAAGTGGCTAAAGGCATACTCATGCCCTCCACCTATTGTATGAGTGGCGCGGTAGTTCCTTCTCGAGCTAGTTCATATGCGATGGAGTTGCCTTCTATGTCCCTGTGTCCGGGTACCCATATAAGGCTGATTACGAATTGTTGTGTCATCTCGTGTAAAGATGAGCGGCAATTCGATACTGTTTTTGAGTGGCTTGAGATTGAGCCAATCGATTTGATAGCTGCTTGGCTACCACTGAAAATGTTTACGTGTGAGCTTTCCGGTTTTAGTGCTTTCAAATGTTTTAGGGCCTCCCTTATTGCTGCTACTTCAGCTTGGAAGACGCTGCAATGATCGGGGAGTCTGAACAAGATGCGTAGGCCTAGCTGTTCGGAGTAAACTCCACCTCCTACTCTGTTCTGTAGTTTTGACCCGTCCGTATAGAAGCATATAGCATTCTGGGGGTCAGGTGTTTGTGAGTTCCACTCGTCCCTCTCTGGGATGATTGTGTTGAACGGTGCTTGTATGTACTCCGTTGGAGTGCAGTAGTCTGTCCTGGAGGGGACTATTTGAAAGTGTTTTAGGAGACATGAGTTACCCGCTTCTTGTGGGTTCCACTGTTTGGTATCTTTAAGCCTAATTGCCGCTACTGTAGCCTGTTCCATGCCATGCTTCCTTTGGGGTGGTGCGTAAAGCACTGCTGATGCAGAGAGCCGCGGCTCTTTGCATCTTTGCTAGCATTTTTATGCTGGATTAGTTTAGTTTCCTGTCAAGTATTACGCCCAGGTACCGTGCGCTGCTACTGAAGGAAAGTCTTTGACTGTTGAGGATAGGTGGGACAAAGTCTGGACAAATACTTTCTAGTGAAGAGAACCAGCTCAGTATTTGAGGGGTTAATTCCTAGTTGGTTTTTTTTGGTCTAGCTGGACAAAACACGGAGTTTTTCGCTCATGAGATCGCAATGGCAACGTCGTCCGCGTAGGCTATTATCCTGCAGGGTATACTAGATTCGTTGAAAAGTATGTAACAGGCAAAAGGAAGCGTTTCCGACCACATAAAGTATATATAATATATTCTTGATCAGGATCAATAGCCGAGTCGATATGACCATGTCCGTCTGTCCGTGTGCTGTCCGTCCGTATGAACGCTGAGATCTCAGGAACTACAAAAGCTAGAAAGTTGAGACTGAGCATACAGACTCCGGAGACGCCAGTTTGTTGATTCATGTTGCTACGCCCACTCTAACTCCCACAAACCGCCCAAAACTGCAACGCCTACACTTTAAAAAAATGTTTTGATATTTTTTCATTTTTGTATTAGTCTTGTAAATTTCTATCGATTTGCCAAAAAAAACTTTTTGCCACGCATACTCTAACGCCCACAAACCGCCGAAAGCTACCACGCTAACACTTTTGAAAAATATTTTGATATTTTTTCATTTTTGTATTAGTCAGTTGTTAGTTATCTCTGCATTAGATTTATTAAAAAAAAAAATCGATTTTTTCAAACCGCAAAGGTAGACGACCCCCTTAAGGAATGATGAACTAACTAACCGCATAACTAACCAACCGCATAACTCAAGCATTATCTTAACTTCCGAGACCAGCTTCCATCAACGGCTTAAAGACGGACGGACAGACGGACATGGCCAAATCGACTCGGCTATTGATCCTAATTATTTAGACAATCGTTTTACGAATTTATGTGATGCTTTTACCAGATTCAGTTTGGGGCCTCGTGGTGTAGTGGATAGCGCAACTACCTGCTAACCACGGGGTCGTGGGTTCAAATCCCACCCATGACGAGAGCATGGCCACACAAAAACTTCCTCTCTGAAATGCTTTTCTAACTTTTTGAAAGTATTCTTCCACATAATAAATGACTATTACAACAATTTTCGGCAACTTCCACTTGCCCCAACCCCCCTTCTCACTACATGGGAGAAAAATGGGGGCACCCACATAGTACCAAGCGCACCCTGTGTTTTTCTGCGAACAGTAACAACACCCAGCAGGGCGAGCGCGTTACCAGACTGTTCGATTCTCTACCAATAACAACACAACACCGTAGACGCCAATCCCCGATGGCGCCAGGTGGCAGGCCCACCACTGGGATAAAGCCGCATCTGGCCAATCACCAGATCGGTCGAAAAACTTACAACGGTTACTGAAACTAATACGTGAAGTTTAAACATAAAAGCTCTCGTAGAAGCCCTAAGTTCCCGAGAGGAATAAAAAGGAATTTACAAAAAAAAAAAGAATGGTAGCTCTGGAAAAACTCATCGACATCAATGTTTTCGCTAATTTAAAGGACGGCGTTATAATGACATCCTTATCTAAAAAACTCCTTGAAAAATATTACATAGCAAAATACTGTTTGTGTAAAAAGTTATTTCTTTCAGTCCAATATAAACGCCTCAAAACCTCAAACGTTGGAGACGAAAGACGATTCGAATGAGCTTGAGGTGGCTATTATTGGAACTTTAGACAAATTGGTTGTTTATGTATAAGGCATAAAGTTTACAATAAAATGACGATGAACAAAAATAACAGAACTTCCTCTTCGCGTGGCTCGCGTGGCTGCAAGACTTAAATCAGAGAACCGAAATTAACACGTGCTGATGCTCTCAGTCGAGTCTCGTGCTAGTTTTAAGCAGCAATAGAATCTCATCGGGAAATCTTACTTCATTCATAATGTAAATATACAGAGTATACGACTCGGAAACGTACAGGCCTGAAGGTTTCACAAGGTCATGCTTGCGAATGTCACCTATAAAAGCAAATTTAATTGTATAAATACGTGGAAATCGTCAGCTTAATAATAACCAAAGAAAACACGAAGATAAAGCCCTTCATGCTCTTAGCCAGATTTGAATTACGGACTGGCTGTTAGCGGTACTGTGTTTACAACCAACTGTAATGGGAAAGGATGAAAGAATTCATTCGACGTGTGAAGACGTGTCTTTATCGAGCTCCGCACAAATCGGTTGTTTTGAGTGAAGTGAACGACTAATAATATAAACTAAATTGTTAGCAGGGATGGTATAAGTACCATCCCATTTACCATTTAGTATTTAGTAGTGTGTATTCAGCATTTAGTATTTTAGCATTTAGCATTAGATCAGAGAAGTAGAGATTATGTAAAGAAGAGGCCTACGGACACACTTGATTATTGGACACGAGAGAGATAACATATAAACAGAATAAAAACACAATTAAAAATCAAAAGAATTAAAATACATCTTAAACCTAAACAGTGGTAACAACTTCAGAAGTGGGATAGCAACCTTTTATGCACCCGCCTACATCAATATTTCGACGTACCCGACAATACACACGTTTTTTTTTCACAAAGTTAAAATAGCGTGCCCTACCAATTGGCCATGAATAAATCGGAGATTGCGGATTGGCTGAAGGCCAATGAAATTGAGTTCCCAACAAGCGCAACGCTTCGACAACTGCGTAAGCTTGCATTGGACGCCGGTTGCCAAAACGCTAGCGAGATTTCTGAAACCATATCAGAAGAAGAAGACACCAAACTGGAGGAAATATGCCAGGGGATCGCGAGCGCCCAGATCAATAGTACATTGGAAGAAGAAGAGGAAGCACTAGACGCTGCAATAAGGGTGGCCGAGAAGAAGAAGATACTGGCCAAGTTGATGCAGAACGACAGCAAGATGACGGATGACTTCCAAATGGCTAAGCAACTCATGGTTCCGTTCTCCGCCACTCAAAAGGAAGAAGCATTCCAATGGATTTCGGACTTCGAAAGAGTTTGCAGAGGAGTAAATGATAGTGAAATTTTTCAACTTCGCTGTGTCCGAATGCTGATGAAACCAGGAACAGATGCCGACCTGTTCTTGCGTGTTGACCGTTCGAATTCTTACGATACATTTAAAGAAAGTTTTCTCAAGACATTTGGCCATGGAAATTCAACAGCCGATATCGTATTGCTTCTGAAGGATACCATCTTTAATCCTAGCAAGAACACCGTCATGGGCTACATACTTCAAATGGAGGAAATTGCTATGCGTGCAGATATTGATGAAAAGTTAACAGTACAATTCATAATTGACGGTTTTCGAGATCGGTCATCCAATATCGCGCTATTGTACTCAGCAACCACAATTGGACAATTGAAGGAGATGGCTCGGAAATATGAAAATCTACGGAAGGTTCCCAAAACGTCGACCATTCGCACGGGAATCGCTTTCGCTGGAGAGAGAGGTCAAATACGCTGCTTTAATTGTTCGGCACATGGACACTACGCTTCATCTTGTACTGCACCAAAGCGCGAGAAAGGATCCTGTTTCCGTTGTGGATCCCTTCAGCATAGGATCAAGGATTGTCAACAGCAGCCGAAAACTAATCCGAGAGTCGTGGGAGCAACTGGTTGTTGACCAGTTGATACGAGATGAGGAGGAGAACAATACGTTTATTCCTATATTTAACCAGGTAGGAGTATATTTTTGCACTGATAAAAGACAAAATAGTAATATGACGTTCCTTTCTGCCATGTTTGATACCGGCAGCGCCATTAATTTAATCCAGCGCACAGCGATACCATTTAAAAAGTTTAATGACGTATTGAGCCCAACAGAATATTGCGGTGTTAATGGATCTCGAATAAATACATTTGGAAAAATTTTTGTTAAACTTAATTTTCAAAACATAGAAGAAGAAATATCATTTTTTGTTGTACCCGACAATTATGTAGCAACTCATGTTCTTTTAGGTCGTAAGTTCTTGAACAAATTTGGAATAAAATTAATTTTTAAAGACAAGATGAGAGGAAGAAGAGAAATTGACTTATTGAATATTGATAGTGACCCATTGAATATTGATAGTGACCCATTGAATATTGATAGTGACCCATTCAATATTGACAGTGACTTATTGAATATTGACAGTGACTTATTGAATATTGACAGTGATTTATTGAATATTGATAGTGACCCATTGCATAGATTGAAAATTGAATTGAATAGATCGAATTTGGATAGTGAACCAGTAAATAGATTCCATATTGATAGGGAACCGGTGAATATATTTGATATTGATAGTGATCCAGCGAGTAGATCAAAACATTGTAAACCCATAAATAAATTAGAAACTAGACAGAGATTTCAGAAATGTGATTTTGATAAGGATATTGAAATAGATAGAGAATATAAGAGCTTACCATATATATATAATATTGATATATTTAAGGATGATGAAGATTTTAACATTGACCCGAAGTTAAATAATAGTAATCGCAGTGAACTCATTGAAATAATAAGAATAAATTATTTAGATCTACACAACATTCCAGCGATTCAACATAGTTATGAAATGAGGCTAAGACTTAAGTCAGAAGAACCTGTTCGCTCTGTTCCGAGAAGACTTTCATATCAGGAGAAAAAGGAAGTAGATTGCAAAATTGATGAATTGTTAAGAAAAGGATTTATGCGAGAAAGTAATTCACCTTATAGTTCAGCTATTGAACTGGTTAAGAAGAAATCTGGAGAAAAACGGATGTGTGTGGATTATAGACAACTCAATAAGATAACAATCCGTGATGGATATCCATTGCCGCTCATAGATGACTGTTTAGAAAGATTAGAAGGGAATCAATATTTCACACTTTTAGATTTGAAGAGCGGATATCATCAGGTGAAAGTAGCAGAGAGTTCAGTTCAGTACACAGCGTTTGTAGCACCCTCTGGTCAATACGAATATACAAGAACGCCTTTTGGACTTATGAATGCACCAGCGGTATTTATGAGATTTATAAATTTTATTCTGCAACCATTGATACGTGAAGGAAATGTAGTAGTTTATATAGACGATATTGCTATCGGTTCTAAGACATTGAGTGAACATTTTGTAACTGTAGGAAGAGTATTAAGAATTCTGGCAGCACATAGATTAGAAATTAAAATAAGTAAATGTCAGTTTGCTTATAAAAGCATCGAATTTTTAGGATACACACTTAGTGAAAAAGGGATAAGTCCGAATCACGAACACACATCGACTATTAAACATCTTCCGATTCCAAAGGATCGCCATGGTATGCAAAAGTGTTTAGGATTATTTTCTTATTTTAGGCGATTTATTCCGGCATACTCGAAAATAGCAAAACCATTGCAAGAACTCACAAAAGCTGGCTCTAAGTATGAACTCGACGAGAACTGCATCAATATTTTTGAATATCTTCGCGAGAAATTAATTTCTTTTCCGATATTAGCTCTTTATAATCCCAACAGAGAAACAGAATTGCATTGTGACGCAAGTAGTGAAGGATTTGGTGGAATTTTATTACAAAAACAAGATGATAATAAGTTTCATCCAATAGCTTATTTTTCACAAAGAGCAACAAAATTAGAGGCAAGGTATGAAAGTTTTAAATTGGAAACATTAGCAGTAGTTTATTCATTACGAAAATTCAGAATATATCTAGAAGGAATTCCGTTTAATATAGTAACCGATTGTAATGCAGTAGTTTTATGCCTAGGAAAAGGACGCCTTAATTCTAATATTGCCAGATGGGCCTTAGAATTAGCTAACTATAATTATACCCTTAAACATCGCAGTGGAAAATACATGACCCATGTGGATACGTTAAGTAGATATCCTTCAGCCTTTAATCAAGATTTTGAATATGAACCAGTAGTGACAATACAAGAAAGTGAAAATAAGGATAAAATAGTTTCAGTAATTGACAGTGATGACATAAACCTTCAGCTTCAGATAACGCAAAATAGAGATAGTCTTATAGTAAAATTAAAAGAAAAATTAGAACATAGAGATGTAAAAAAGTTCGTTTTAAGCGATGGAATTGTTTATAGATTAGGTGAAAATGATATAGAATTATTATATGTACCAGCTGAAATGGAAAACCATGTAATCAGGAGAGTTCACGAGAATTTATGTCATTTAGGTACAGAGAAATGTATAAAAGAAATAATGAGACACTATTGGTTTCCGGATATGAAGTCTAAGATAGAATCGTTTATTGGAAATTGTTTAAAGTGTATTATGTTTACAGTACCCACACATGCTAATAATCGAACATTGCACAATATACCAAAACGACCAATTCCTTTTGACACATTACATGTGGATCACTTTGGACCACTGCCCTCCGTTATTTCGCAAAAGAAACATCTATTAGTTATCATCGACGGATTTACTAAATTTGTTAAATTGTTCCCTGTGAACACAACGAGTACAAAAGAAGTCAAAACTTGTTTTTCAAAATATTTTCAATATTATAGTCACCCACGTAGAATTATTAGTGATAGAGGGACATGTTTTACGTCCTTGGAGTTTGCAAAATATTTGTTAGAAAATAATATTGAACACGTGAAAGTAGCAACTGCATCACCTCAAGCAAACGGTCAGGTGGAGAGAGTTAATAGAACAGTGAAAGCGATGTTAGCTAAGATAACTGAACCAATTTAGCATGAAGATTGGAGTAAGCTTCTTGTAAAGGCAGAATATGCCATCAATAATTCAGTACATTCAACAACGAAAGAATTACCTTCAGTATTATTATTTGGAGTTCAACAGAGAGGTTGTAATATTGATGCATTAACGGAATATTTAGATGATAGAACTGATATGGCACAATGCGATTTAGAAAACGTTCGTAAGAACTCCTTAAATAAAATAGAACAGTGTCAGCGAAGAAGCGAAGAACATTTTCAGAAAAATCATAAGAGCCACGTAGAATTTTTAGAAGGCGATTTTGTTGGCCACAATCGGCACAAATAAGAAATTTTTACCTAAATATAAGGGCCCATACGTCATTAAACGAATTTTACCAAATGATAGATACGTTTTAACAGACATAGAAAATTGCCAAATTAGTCAAATTCCGTATGGAGGAATAGTAGAGGCATGTCGGTTAAGAAAATGGGCAGATTGGCGTAACCAGTGCGGAAATATCTCCTAATTTGTAGAATAATATCTTAACTTATTTTCTCTCTTTATATACCTTATACTGTACATATTTTCATTTTTTTATTATTATTATTTCTCTTTTACTTATATTCTATTCAAATTTTAATATATATTTAACTAAACTTTAATATTTAGGTAGCCAAAACTTCAAGACATGTAAATAATTAAAATCAACAATGTACATATTGTAAATAATTGAAATCGACGATCGAGGACGATCTAATTGTCAGGATGGCCGAGCTGTTAGCAGGGATGGTATAAGTACCATCCCATTTACCATTTAGTATTTAGTAGTGTGTATTCAGCATTTAGTATTTTAGCATTTAGCATTAGATCAGAGAAGTAGAGATTATGTAAAGAAGAGGTCTACGGACACACTTGATTATTGGACACGAGAAAGATAACATATAAACAGAATAAAAACACAATTAAAAATCAAAAGAATTAAAATACATCTTAAACCTAAACAGTGGTAACAAAATAAATAATCCGAAAGCGAATGAGCCGCTCTATGCGATGCAAGATCGCTAAAATAAATATAGTGTTTCTTTATCTTAAATAATAGAACTATATGAGTCAGAACGACACTGGCGCTCAGAGTCAGCGAGAGCAGGACGAACGCCGGCTCTCAATTCAACACGACAACGCGTACTTCTCATACGTCTCCCCGACAACTGCAAACGCAGACATCGAGCGGTCAATAACCCATAGCCCAAGGAACCTTCTTCTACAAACAAATCAAGAAAGAGCACGCTCTTGCTCTCCCGCTCTTTTAGCTCCGACAGAAGCCCCGCCACCCTCAACAACAACAGCTGGAGCAATACCAACAGCCCGCTCTATCTCGTCGTCGGCTGCACCCGCTCACGCTCTTATTGAGTCTGCGAATGCAAAACCGCAAGCAACAAACGGTACTGCTACACTACCAGCAAAACGAAACGAAAACGTAAACAAAAAGCTGGGTCGACCTGACAGACTGGAATGGACCGCTACATTACAATAAAGCGAAAGCTTAGCCCGGAAAATTCAGATTCAGAAAACAAGCCGAAAAATACACGCGACAATCTTACCCTGATCAACAATTTAGCCCCTGCAAATACCAACAGATTCGCTATGCTGGCAGATACTGCTGAGGACGTGCCGCTGGGATCCGTTGATACCGAACCGAAGAAAACAAAGCCTCCTCCAATATACATCCGCGAGAAGAGCACAAGCGGTCTGATAAAAATACTTTGATCGAGTTCATTGAAAAAGATAGCTTTCATATTATTCCCCTTGTAAGAGGTACTATCGAAGATATCAAACTTCAAACAAAAACGGAGGACAACTACAGAAAAGACACAAAATACCTTACCGCACAAAAAACAGGCTTTTACACCTACCAGCTTAAAAGCAGCAAGGGCCTACAAGTAGTACTGAAGGGCATTGAGTCTGATGTTACGCCCGAAGAGATAACTCAGACTTAAAGGAAAAGGGGCTTTGCGCCAAAAGCGTGTTCAATATCAAAAACAGGAACAGGCAGCCGCAACCACTCTTCAAGATACAGCTTGTACCAGAAAACCAAAATCTTAAAAAAAACGAGGTTCACCCAATTTACAAACTCAACCTCTTTCTGCACCGTAGGATCACGGTAGAAGAGTACAAACTGCCAAGAATACGGCCACACGAGATCGTATAGCACACTTCGCCCGGTGTGCGTAGTCTGTGGAGATCTCCACGACTCCACACACTGTCAAACTAATAAAGAAAATGCCAGCGAGAAAAAGTGCAATAACTGTGGGGGCAATCACACAGCAAACTACAGAGGCTGTCCAATCTACAAAGAGCTAAAAAGCCGTCTTCACAAAAGAATGAACACGGCGCGGGCACACTAAGATACAGATACGCTGACACCATCAGAAACAAACACAGAAGTATTTTTTTCGAAAGCAACAAGCTCCGCTCTATGGCCTATTCCCACCACTAACAAGATAACAATAATAACAAGATAACAATTAAAACCGCCTCCAACCCAAAACACACAACAAAACTATAGCACAACTGAACAGCAATAAACAAAAACTGAAGCCATGATGGAAGCCTTACAACAGAGCATGATGGAGTTTATGACATTCATGAGGACCACCATTCTAGACATGATGCGTAACCAAAACCTTTTGATACAAATGCTTGTAGCCCAACAATCAAAATAAACAATGACTACCTTACGCATAGCTACTTGGAACGCCAATGGCGTTTTACAGCGCAAACTTGAGCTAGGTCAATTCCTACATGAGAAGCATATCGACGTAATGCTTCTTTCGGAAACTCATCTCACAATCAAGTACAATTTTCAAATGAAAGACTACCACTTCTATGGTACAAATCACCCCGACGGAAAAGCACACGGTGGGACCGCCATACTCTTAAGGAACCGTATGAAGCACCACTTTTACAAAGAGTTTGCTGAAAATCATCTTCAGGCCACATCCATCAACATACACACTAGCGGACGTAAACTGCCCTCCCCGTTTCACAGTATTGAAAGATCCATTCCTGGATTTCTTCCAAGCACTAGGGCCACACTTCATTGCAGCAGGCGAATAGAATGCTAAACATTCTCACTGGGGAACGGAGTCCTAAATACTGGCCATCAGACCTGAATAAGCTGCCTGACCTAACCGACTTCGCAGTTACGAAAAATAATTCCCGCAGTTTGGTTAAAGCTGAATGTTTGCCATATCTGTCATCTGATCACTCGCCTATACTAATTCATCTCCGCCGGTACGCAGAAATCGTGAAACCACCATATAGATTCACCCAAACCTCAATACTGAATCTGATATAGAGAGTTGCGCGAGTACATTGCAATCCATCCTTACTGCAGCGGCTCTTACTGCAACACCAAAAACCAAAATCATTACAATTAACTAGAATAAGACCAACGTACAAATCAAGCAACTCGTCCACACGTCCAACAGGAGAAAGACGACCACTGACTGAAACCGTTTTGCCGATAAGGAATTCCGCAGGCGGCTGGGCCCGTAGTGACGCAGACAGAGCCACCACATTTGCCTCACACCTACAAAATGTATTCACGCCAAATCAGTCTACTAATACATTTCCGCTACCATCCTCACCCGTAAACTGCTACCAGCCACACATCTCAATTGTGTTTCGTCCAAAAGAAGTCATTAAAATAATCAAATACAATCTCAGCCCGAAAAAATCCGCCGGCTGCGACCTTATAACACCGGAAATGGTCATCCAGCTGCCACACTCTGCAGTTCGCTACATAACCAAGCTCTTTAATGTCATCACCAAACTTGGTTACTTTCCACAACGATGGAAAAGGTCGATTATCATAATGATTCCAAAGCCTGGTAAGGACCACACAGTCCCTTCATCTTACAGACCAATAAGTCTACTCTCATACATTTCGAAACTTTTCGAAAAATGCCTGCTGATCCGACTTAATCTACATCTGAGATACCACAACATAATCCCAGCCCATCAATTTGGATTCCGCGAAAGCCACGGAACCATTGAACAGGTGAATCGTATTACAACGGAAATAAGAACTGCATTTGAACATCGCGAATACTGTACAGCAGTATTTTTAGACGTATCCCAAGCATTCGACAGAGTCTGGCTCGACGGCTTAATGTTTAAAATTAAAACTGCCCTAGCCGAAAGCACACACAAACTTCTAAAGTCTTACCTCTATGACAGAAAGTTTGCAGTGCGGTGCAACACTGCCACTTCCACTGATCATACAATTCAGGCTGCAGTCCCCCAAGGCAGCGTTCTTGGGCCAATCTTATACCTATCTATCTATACAGCCGACATCCCTACAAATAGTCGCTTAACGGTATCCACATTTGCTGACGATACAGCTATCCTAAGCCGTTCAAGGTCCCCTATCCAAGCTACAGCACAGCTGGCAATGCACCACGTTGAGAAGTGGCTCTCTGACTGGCGAATAAAAGTAAACGAGCAAAAATGCAAGCACGTGACGTTTAAGCTTAACAGACAAGACTGCTCACCGCTCTTGTTAAACAACATACCACTCCCGAAAGCAGATGAGGTAGTTTACCTAGGAGTACACCTTGACAGAAGACTCACATGGCGCAGGCACATTGAACCCAAAAAAACCCAACTTAAACACAAAGCCAACAACTTACACTGGCTTATCAATTCTGGTTCTCCGCTCAGCCTAGATCACAAGGTCTTACTCTACAATTCTATATTGAAACCTATCTGTTACCAATGCAATCACGGAAGTTAAGGAAAAATACTATAGCAAGCTGTACACGCACCCCAACCACCTAGCGAGATGTCTAATCCAGCTCAGCAGCCGTTCCCGTGTCCGGCGAAAGGACCTACCAACCCAGCGAATAAATTATTAGGGCCGTTTAACCATAGAACAGTTGTAAAATTAATACAACGGTTAAAAAATACATGTTATAGTTAAGATTTTTAAACTTATTGTTAGTTCTTATACAAGAAGATTCAATAAATAAAAGCAAAGTAATAAAAAAAAAAAAAAAAGTTTGAATATAGTTGCTCACTCACATATTTTTTTGTCGTGAATTCTATTTTAGTTGTGTGCCATTTAAGTCAGGGTGCCGCTGGTGAAGGTCCATCGCTGCGGTCGCTATCACGATGAGCTCCTTGTCTCCTCACAATAGTGGGGTATGTGATCCAATCAATCAATTGTAGATTTATGAAGATTATGTTGGCTTCTGGCCTAGGGACTCAGATAGCGGAAAAAATAAGGGATATAACGTCGGATGGCCGGAGTTGTTATTGTTCACACTATAAACTGATGCCTTTTATTCATTCTTACATAGGTTCTTATCATCTAATTATAGAATGCAGCGCTTGTAAGACGCTGCAGTCTGCGTTGGTCAATGCAGATGAGATTTATCTTAAATCTATGTTTGTGGCCTATGACCGCGCTAATCACCTCCCGCGTGATCATATCTCTTGACACTTCGACAATAGACCACTGCAATCGTATTTATCTGTAGTTGCCACATTTAGTTTGTCCCGTGCCATGTTTATTGCAGCCCATAAATAGAACATATTTATAGTTTGTCTACTTATCATATCTGTAAAATCCCAAATAAGAAGACTTTACTCGTTGAGTTTTTGTAAGAAACTGATTTTATTTGGAGATACCACCTAGCACGGTGGTACGTTCGGAACGAAAACATCCAAAGTGACTTAAATATCCCACCAGTTATCAATGCAATTACGGAACTAGTGAAAAATACCATAGCAAGCTTTAATCGCACCCCAACCACCTAGCGAGAGGTTTAACCCAGCTCAGCATCCGTTCCCGTCTCCGGCGAAAAGACCTACCAACCCATCGAAGAAATTTTTAGGGCCGTCTAATCATAGAACAGATGGAAAAATAATACAACTGTTCAGAACTTTTAAACTTATTGTTAGTTCACATACAAGAAGATTTAATAAATAAAAGCAAGGTAAGCATTGTAAAGTTAATCTTGCAGCTAAAGGTAGCAAAAATAATTAACTATTAGTCCCCCTCTATGGTATGGAAGAGAGTATAAATTTAAAAAAGCAAAAAAAAAACACAACAATATTTTATTCTTTACAATAAAACAAGAGAGAACGCTATAGTCGAGTTCCCCGACTATCTGATACCCGTTACTCAGCTAGTGGAAGTGCAAAGGAGAGCCTTCAACACTGACAGTTTTTGGCGGTTTGTGGGCATGGCAAAAATATTTTTGGCAAATCAATAAAAATCAACAAAACTAATACATAAATGAAAAAATATCAAGACATTTTTTAAAAGTGTGGGCGTGGCAGTTTTGAGCGGTTTGTGGGCGTTAGAGTGGGCGTGATAACATGAATCAACAAACTTGCGCTGCCTCTATGTCCTTTCTAGCTTTCTAGCTTTAGTAGTTCCTGAGATCTCGACGTTCATACGGAAATACAGACGGACAGACGGATGGACGGACGGACGGACGGAAGGACAGACGGACAATGCCAGATCGACTCGGCTATTGATCCTGATCAAGAATATATATACTTTATAGGGTCGGAAACGCTTTCTTCTGCCTGTTACATTCTTTTCAACGAATCTAGTATACCCTTTTACTCTACGAGTAACAGGTATAACAAAGACCTTTTAGTCCAAAGGCTGCTTTATTGTAAGGCATGCTTGAGGCATTTCATCAGCAAGTAAAAAAAAGGGCTGGCAAATGCAGTAAATGAAATTATTTTGAAATAAGGAAGCCAATTTTAAGTGAAAGGAAATTTTTAAAATTAAAGGGCTCCAAAAATATTTCATTGCTAATCATAATCATTTGGGCTCCGTTCTTATTTGTGTAATGTAAAGAACTGATTTCTTGGTTTTTGCTTGCTACGGATTGCAACGGCTAGCTCAACAAGTTTGTTTGTTCGTCCCACCAATTTTATGATTTGTGTGATTGCCCGACCAAAGACAAGACAAAGTTTCTGATTAATATAGCCTTTATTTAGTACCACTTCGATAATAGGGATTCCTGCGATCCTCGCCTTCGGATGCGCGTCGTCGCTCCTTCTTCGGTGGTCCCGTGTCGCTCTCGACGGCGTATCCATGCCGGCTCGACTGGGGCTTAGGATGTTATGGGGACAGGGAGTATCGTCCGTGAGATAAGCTAGCTCTTCTCCCCGAAGCACCTTTGCCGACCAAAGACTCCACCGTCCCTTTCTGACCACGCTAGGTCCTTGTGATCGCATGTCCTTCGCTTGTAGATTTCCTCCTTGGATGCCCAGCTCTCTCGGATACAGGGTCCAACTCATGTCGCGTTAGCTCACGGTCTCTCCGCTTTGCCGGGGTCCAGAGTCCATTATTTATCGTTTGACCTGACCGTCCTTGACTCCTCTCGCATTCCAGCCATCTTCGCTGTTGCTAGGCCAATCTCCTGCACCCGGATTTGTAGGGAGTTTTAAGACTCCTCACAGTAAATGAACCGAAAGTCATAAATTTATATTTTATCTTTTGTAATCTAATAGGCGACATGGGTGCAGTCCCGAAAACATGTAATCTAAGTGCACACCACATAAGTCCGATTGCGCCTAAATAAAATTAGTTTCATACTCAACAAATGAAGGTTTTTTATTTGGATCTTTCATTTTGGTCTATTGCGCCTTTGATCAACTCAGCAGATACACGTTTACAAAATTACATTTTGTAACGAACGGTTTTTTTTTGGTCTGCTCGCTCCAGAAAACGTGCGGCTAGCTCAGTAGAGTTTGTGCGTTCGTCCCAATAAATTTATAGAATAACGTGATCAGCCGGTTACCAGTAATAACACTGGCAGTTTCGTTCTTGGGTCTTTATTCGTGCTTGGACTTACAAAGAAATCTGATTATCCGGCCTTTGTGCTGGATGGATTGTTCACCGGCCTCGTTCCGCTGTCTCGCCGCTCCTGTCGTCCTGAGTGGCGCGGACCTTCGTTGCAGGGCGCTCGTCCCTTGGGGTGAGAGTTATTGTCTTACGCAGACTCACGGCAGCTAGCGGCTGTGATTCCCAAGGCAAACGCCTGTGGAACAGCAACGCGTCAACCCCACGTCTGGTTCCGACTGGTGGCGCCGGTATCACGCCTGCTTGGATCGCACGGACACACCTAGGCGATCGCCTGGTTCAAGTTCGCGGCCTCTTACAGACCTACAGACCTTTCCTTAGTTAGGCTTCGCCTGTTGGATGCCTCTGGGCTACGCGTGCTTAGTCGTACTGGACCTCAGCTACCTGCGTCTATGGCTCACAGTTATGGGGCAATGCCAGGAACAGCAATATAGACAACAAACAGCGAGCACAATCAATGATTCTGAGAACCATCACTGGGGCACGGTGGTACGTTCGGAACGAAAACATCCAAAGTGACTTAAATATCCCACCAGTTATCAATTCAATTACGGAACTGAAGGAAAAATACCATAGCAAGCTTTACCCGCACCCCAACCACCTAGCGAGAGGTTTAACCCAGCTCAGCATCCGTTCCCGTCTCCGGCGAAAAGACCTACCAACCCATCGAAGAAATTTTTAGGGCCGTCTAATCATAGAACAGATGGAAAAATAATACAACTGTTCAGAACTTTTAAACTTATTGTTAGTTCACATACAAGAAGATTTAATAAATAAAAGCAAGGTATAAGAAAATAAATTTTACAACATGAACAATGAGTTAATCAATGACGTACCATTTTGTATCACGGAAATGCAAAAAAATTTTAATTAACAATGCAGCAATAACAAGACACCAATTATTCACACAAGATTAAAACAATTGAACTGCTGCAGCAATTGTATTGTCAAACATTTGTCTGCCTCTATTTAAAAATAAACAACGCTTGGGCGATATATATCTGGGAACTCCTGCGTGGGTTTATGCTTTAAATAAAGATGTGGTCGTATGATATATATTAAAAAATAAGGAAAGTTGTGCGGTGAAAAATTCCCGGACTTAATATCTTTTCCCATGCTGGGGAGCATATAACTACTGTTATGTGAATTTCGTGTTAGCTATATAAGCTTGGACAATGAAATAAGAACTTTGATACAACTTTGCCGTTTTTCCCTCTATGGTAAGGGAGAGGCCAGCTCCTTTAAGTATTGTAAAGTTAATCTGGCAGCTAAAGGTAGCAAAAATAATTAACTATTAGTCCCCCTCTATGGTATGGAAGAGAGTATAAATTTATTTAAATTTAAATTTTAATTTAAGCACAACAATATTTTATTCTTTACAATAAAACAAGAGAGAACACTATAGTCGAGTTCCCCGACTATCTGATACCCGTTACTCAGCTAGTGGAAGTGCAAAGGAGAGCCTTCAACACTGACAGTTTTTGGCGGTTTGGGGCATGGCGTCTATATCTTCGGAGTCTTAGCCCTTAATCTCAACTTTCTACCTTTTATAGTTCCTGAGATCTCGACGTTCATACGGACGGACAGACGGACATGGCCAGGTCGACTCGGCTATTTATCCTGATCAAGATATATATACTTTATATGTTCGGAAACGTTTCCATCTGTCTGTTACATACTTTTCAACGAATCTAGTATACCCCTTTACTCTACGAGTAACGGGTATGAAAAGATATTTGTATATAAAAAAAAAAAACAATCATTCTACATCAAACCACATTCAGAGCGCCATTTGGAAAGGAGAGTGTTTTTGGAATTGCCCACAAGTTTTGGATATTAAGTACATAACATCTTTCAATATCTTTAAGACTTTAAGTTCTAGCATCTTTAAAAAGTGATCGTTTTATTGACTTGCTATGTGTATGTTGTTTCAAATTTTATTTAACCGTAGGTTTCAAGTTTAGCTACTTATGCATTTGTGCATCCAATGTTAGAACGGAATTCATAAGTAGAATAAGGAAGAGAAGCGCACGATATCCTTATCATGCATATCCTTATCATGCTGAACCTTTTTGGTTTTACAAAGTGTTATTGGCGAAAAATTCCAAGACAATCAGCATAAGTGAAACGATGGTAGAACTTATTTCTCATCAGTTTTAAAGTTTGTTCAGGAAAGTTGTGTGTGTACTTTGTACATGCCAAAGTATTTTCCTGGGCACAGGAGAGTTTTATATGTGAACATTATATATTATTATTATATATGTATTTATATTACAGTACAGGACAATATTAAATTGTAAGAATACCAATTTTTCGGGTCGCAAAGTCTGGAAACACCAAGATCTTCAGCGCAGCAAGATCTTTTTTATGGGTTGATATGAGTGTTCGAGGTGCACTCAGAACTGAGAAAGCTTAATCATAGCCACCTCGACTTATCTTTTGATAAGGGTGACATTGTCGGTTGGAGTTTTGGAGATTGCCGAGTAAGATGGGACGTATCAACAAAGGATATAACATGCAGAATCCATGCAGATGGAGTTTATTTGGGATCACAGAGAAGTTGTTGTCGGTTTCAATTCGCTGATTTGGGGACATACCTGACATAGAGAAAACATGGGATGGGGCTTGTAGCGCAGCGCTCTCAGACAGCGTTGATCAAGTAATAATTGTGAGTGATTTCGGTTGGGTCTATTAGTTTTAACGTAAATTCTTAGTCAGTTATGACGTCTTATATTAACCAGGGCGTCCTGGTTATTAAGGGCTTGTTTAAGCTCCCAAACTAACTGTTATTGCGCGGTCAAGCCTCAACATTCTCAGGTTTTATATGACATACATATGTATATGCATAACATATGCATAAAATTATAAATAAAATTATAGCTAGTGCACTCCTTTTTTTCGATGTTTCTGTTGCCTTTCGCTTCGTGGCCGTCTTCTTTGGTACCTTTCTGATTTTATTGGGTCTTCAGTTGACAGATGATGGCGGTGAGTCACCAGTAAGATGCCCGGACCTGGCAAAATAAAACAGGTGACGATAAAAGGACCGTCAAAATTAGCAGTCATTATGGAAGAAAAACCTTTGGCGACCATAAGTGATAGTTGTAATCATTCCTGACATCAAATCCTGCTAACATACTATCCAGCATGTTGGGAATCACCAGCTATTGATTAATTCCACGTGTGCCAGCTAATTCAATCTGAGTGCTTCATAACTTCTTTAGCTCCAAGATCTATCTGCCCGCTATTATAGTATGATACCATGAACATCTTCCGGCTTTCGTCGGCAACACCCGAAAGTCAGATCATCACCACAATTTCCGAACACAAAAATTTAGGAGAGGATTAGTACGATCGTTCCTGCTTAGAGATGTCTGTTGTTTTCCAATGACTTTCCTTTCAGAACTTCGGCAAACAGGCCGAAGCATGATCAGTATGCTCGTTTCTCTTTTTCCGTGCCAAATCGATGCTGGACTTCCTGTTTTCCTGCCAATGTTCGAGATAATCTAATGGTTTGAAACTTAATCTACTGCTATCGGGTATCAAACTATTTTAAGCAATACTTTTTTTTATCGAGCACACGCTGCCTTTTAAATGCTTAATATATATAATTTAAATTTTAAAAAAAGTTTTTAGACCAATGGGGTAACTTATGTTGCCTTTTTGAAAGATATTTTAATTCATGCCGGATTATTTATAACTTTATTTAAAGTGTTTCATTAATTATAGTCAGAGACTATTATTTATATATGATTGTCTTTTTAGGCAATATCACACCTTACTGCCAACCAGCCGTTCTTAGTTAGAATGGCTCTAAAGACATTGCTAATGAGTACAAAGTCGGAGCCCATAGTTCGAACCACAGCCAAAGAATTCATGTTTGGCTATCCCTCGGCCTTGGCCACTCTCGGCAACACCTTTCTTCCAAATTGGATTTCCTTTGAGAAGGTTGGGCTTATCGATCGCATGTACGACTTCTCAACGGATTTTGAGACATTCTACACAGGTGTGCCCAATCCAGCGCTTTCGGGATTATATGCATCGTATCGGGGCGAGACAACGCTTCCTCAGTGGGACGGTGACCATTGCAGCAACATAGAGTACGCATCTGATGGTACAAAGTTCAAAAGCTTCATTCAGTCAAACGAGACCGTAAAGTTTTTCCGAAAAAGTATGTGTAGACCGATTAATTTGGTAAGTGTTTAAAAAAAAAATGGGGACTTAGACTTAAACTAAATTATTTTGTCTTTTAGTACCGGGTGGGCAAAGAGAAAACCTATGGCAGCCTTAAAGGATATAATTATGTATTTGAGGATAACGCCTTTGATAATGGGGCAACTAATGAGGCAAACAAATGTTTTTGTAGAAAAGGTAAGTATATAAGGAGCTCTTCATAATACTAACACTTAAGTCTTTTAACAACGTTGGGTGTTAAGACCAAGTGGTCTGGTATTCGCAGATTATGAAGCATATTGCACATTGCCACACAATATTATGTGCCATGCATATATTTTTTACTGATTCAAACTAATATATTAAGAACATTAAAATATTATGTGAACGTCGAGATCTCTGAAACTATAGAAGCCAGTAAATTGCGATAGTGGATTCTGAATTAAATAGTTCACATTATGCCTACAAGTCGTCACGCCAATACTTTTGAAAAATGATTTAATTTTTGTAATGTTATTATTTGTCTTGCCAATTTGTATTACTAATTTTTTTAACCAACTTTTAATCTGAACAAGAAAAATTAGTACTGCGAAACACCGACCGATCGTTTTATGATCAAGTGACAGATCAGCTTTTGTGTGGAATATGTCGACTAAAACCGAGGAACTTTACGATTCCTTTCCACTTTTGAGATGTGATTAATTTTATTCTTATTAAAGAATGAATATCAGTCGTTGTCATTATTTTTGTCTGTTACCTTAGTAAGTTGGCATTTACATAAATAATTTCAATTTTAATTTCTTTTGTTTTTGCTGCTACGCTATACGACAGATGTGTGCCACAAGCGTGCGTACTCATTTGTAGTGGTTATGAAATTTATAGTCCGTGAGATATTAAAGACTATATGGAATAACTTGGGATAAGAAGTTACTATAAGCCAACCACGAGTTCACTAGCTCGAGGAGTCATTAAAATAGAAAAATTACCCGGGAAAATAAGCATTAATAACTAGAACGGTACGGGCTCAGCGGAAAAACTGACCAGAACAAGCACGATAAATAAAGACCAAACAATCACCAGCTTATTGTTTACAGCACAGACATAATGAAACCATAGGGAGTTCAGGTGAAGTATTCTGCACTTTAGTTTCTCCGCAAGTAAGGTTTAATGTTGTACCAACAACCAAATAGGGGCTTTTAAACATCGCAAGCACTATTAAGAGAAAAATATCTGTATTTATCATGCAAGGCAATAAGTTGAGAGCAACGTTTGCAATGCAGATCACTGTTAAGTCTACAGACTCGCACTACTACCTACGAGACTCCTAATCATCGATCCTCCGAATTCAAATAGGCAGGATAGGCGAAACACTGCAGGTACGTTGCCAGACTGGATTAATGGAATCTTAAAAACTTTCAAGGGAATGTCTGTTACGTCGGCATATTAGAGCCCTTGTCCTGAAAATGGACTTGAGCCGAGGCAGATGCACCCGATGTTCAGGTACTAGCTTGCCAGCATAAGCTTACCGTATTTTGGTCGTAGTTAAAATCTTCCAACATAATGGTAACGGTTACATAACGGTAACATATAAAAACTTGGCTGAAGACGAAAAAATACATACTACTTTATGTTTCTGATTTCATAAATCTTTTGTGTCTTACAAGTATTATGTTATCTTCTTCGCTGTTGAAAAGGCGCTCTCGACCTAATGCATATTCCCGCTCTAGTGCCTTGGCCTTAAAGGCATTTACGGGAAAGACGAGGTCCCAGTCCGCCTGGTTTCCACCGTCTTGTCTTTGGTTAAACTCAGCGTCCATGTTTCGTGTTACCACTTTAATTATACTACCAATACTCTTTGTTCTTCTTGGGAGTATTAATGCATACATTTTTATTTTCAATTGGTCTAGCTTTGTTCTTAAGCCGTCTATAAATTCTTGTGAAAGTAACTTGTTTAAGGTTGCTAGGTGCTGTCTCGAAATGTTTCTGTATTTTCACAAAGTTTTGCATGACCCAGATAAATTTTTGCAATCTTGTCGTACTCCTCCAGTTGTTTGATTTTGATAAATTGCGCTGTTGCACAGAAAAATGTTGTAAATATGACTGTTAATTTTACTCTAGTAATTCTTTTGATTCATGTGTGAAATAAAGGTTAGGCCTTTGTATTGATTAGCAACATTTTTGAGAAGTGGGCCGTTACTTTATTCCTTGTATTATTTTTCCTAAAAACTGTTGTGACTACTACGCGGGATTTGGGTGGGACTCTATTTTTGATTTTTTTTGCTATTCTGTCTTTCATTTTATTTTTTTTTTTTCATTGAGTCTGGGCTGTTAGGGTTACGAAATTTTGCGGAGTCGTTGACGCGTTCTTAAAGCGATGGCTAGAAAACTATGACAATGTGAAGATAGATTACGCAACGGTTGAGGTCTTTTAAAATGTTGTCTATCACTCTTTGGAAGATGGCTGGAGTGTTAGTAAAGGCGAAAGACATTCGCACGAACTCGAAATGTTCCTTTAATGCCGAGAAGGCTATTTTGATAGAATCTTTGGGGTTCATTTCTACTTCTAATCGCTTGCTTTCCTTTCTAGTACGTCTATAATATTCGGCATGGCTAACAGGTTTTTCGTTTAGTTTTCTGCAGTCTATGACCAATCTCAATTTCTTATAATTTAAAGCGTATGGCTTTTTTGATACGGGGAAAATTGGTGCACCTCAAGAGGAGTGAAATGCCTTTGTCTTTGTATTTCCTGTCTTTCTACAGGGCTGTACCGGAACGGCTCTGAATGTACTGGAACTTCGTCTGTGGCTTGTATTTTATGTTTCACAAACGTAGCGAAGGTCAGATAAACCCACTCTTGGTAAAAGAGTTGTTTCGTTACAAAGGTCATTTAATGGTGTAAGGTCTTCATCATTATAATGGTCTGTTCGTAGTTGGTTTAAAATATCGGTCTTGCCTCCTGGTATGTTGTCCCTGTCCGGTGTGTGAATTCCGATGTGAAAAAACTGAGTCCCCTGTCTTAATTCTGCGATTATGACTACTGATTTTAAATTATAAAAAATGTCTATTCCGATCAACCCATCAAAGCATGGGACGAATCTGAACAGAATTAGTTGATAATGTGTGTTACCTAAAAAATCTTTGAACATGGGTACTGTGGTCTTTTGATAAACTTTATGTACGTTAAGTGCGGCTTGAATTAAAATTGGGTCCGTATGGTTAATTCTATCTGAGCGGAGAAACCTGTCTCTCGTCTTTAAAAATAACTTTTTCTTGGTTTAAATAAGAATTGGCTTGAGTTTTTTTTTTGAAAAAGGGTCGTTCTAATTTCGCATATTTTTTTTAATTGGAAGTTGAAAATAATAAAATGATTATGAAGTTCTAAGAAAACAGATTCCGCGTCTCACTTGTCGGAGCAATATAATTAATGCGCACCCAATTTTGTCCCAATTATCGCCTTTACATTAATTATAGAAGCATTTGTACATACGTTGTCTACGTGGCCAGCTGGGACAAGTGGGGGAAAATTCGATGCCTTACTCATTGATGAAGTTGAGTGTTGTCACTGTCTTTGAGGATAACGCCTTTGATAATGGGGCAACTAATGAGGCAAACAAATGTTTTTGTAGAAAAGGTAAGTATATAAGGAGCTCTTCATAATACTAACACTTAAGTCTTTTAACAACGTTGGGTGTTAAGACCAAGTGGTCTGGTATTTGCAGATTATGAAGCATATTGCACATTGCCACACAATATTATGTGCCATGCATATATTTTTTACTGATTCAAACTAATATATTAAGAACATTAAAATATTATGTGAACGTCGAGATCTCTGAAACTATAGAAGCCAGTAAATTGCGATAGTGGATTCTGAATTAAATAGTTCACATTATGCCTACAAGTCGTCACGCCAATACTTTTGAAAAATGATTTAATTTTTGTAATGTTATTATTTGTCTTGCCAATTTGTATTACTAATTTTTTTAACCAACTTTTAATCTGAACAAGAAAAATTAGTACTGCGAAACACCGACCGATCGTTTTATGATCAAGTGACAGATCAGCTTTTGTGTGGAATATGTCGACTAAAACCGAGGAACTTTACGATTCCTTTCCACTTTTGAGATGTGATTAATTTTATTCTTATTAAAGAATGAATATCAGTCGTTGTCATTATTTTTGTCTGTTACCTTAGTAAGTTGGCATTTACATAAATAATTTCAATTTGAATTTCTTTTGTTTTTGCTGCTACGCTATACGACAGATGTGTGCCACAAGCGTGCGTACTCATTTGTAGTGGTTATGAAATTTATAGTCCGTGAGATATTAAAGACTATATGGAATAACTTGGGATAAGAAGTTACTATAAGCCAACCACGAGTTCACTAGCTCGAGGAGTCATTAAAATAGAAAAATTACCCGGGAAAATAAGCATTAATAACTAGAACGGTACGGGCTCAGCGGAAAAACTGACCAGAACAAGCACGATAAATAAAGACCAAACAATCACCAGCTTATTGTTTACAGCACAGACATAATGAAACCATAGGGAGTTCAGGTGAAGTATTCTGCACTTTAGTTTCTCCGCAAGTAAGGTTTAATGTTGTACCAACAACCAAATAGGGGCTTTTAAACATCGCAAGCACTATTAAGAGAAAAATATCTGTATTTATCATGCAAGGCAATAAGTTGAGAGCAACGTTTGCAATGCAGATCACTGTTAAGTCTACAGACTCGCACTACTACCTACGAGACTCCTAATCATCGATCCTCCGAATTCAAATAGGCAGGATAGGCGAAACACTGCAGGTACGTTGCCAGACTGGATTAATGGAATCTTAAAAACTTTCAAGGGAATGTCTGTTACGTCGGCATATTAGAGCCCTTGTCCTGAAAATGGACTTGAGCCGAGGCAGATGCACCCGATGTTCAGGTACTAGCTTGCCAGCATAAGCTTACCGTATTTTGGTCGTAGTTAAAATCTTCCAACATAATGGTAACGGTTACATAACGGTAACATATAAAAACTTGGCTGAAGACGAAAAAATACATACTACTTTATGTTTCTGATTTCATAAATCTTTTGTGTCTTACAAGTATTATGTTATCTTCTTCGCTGTTGAAAAGGCGCTCTCGACCTAATGCATATTCCCGCTCTAGTGCCTTGGCCTTAAAGGCATTTACGGGAAAGACGAGGTCCCAGTCCGCCTGGTTTCCACCGTCTTGTCTTTGGTTAAACTCAGCGTCCATGTTTCGTGTTACCACTTTAATTATACTACCAATACTCTTTGTTCTTCTTGGGAGTATTAATGCATACATTTTTATTTTCAATTGGTCTAGCTTTGTTCTTAAGCCGTCTATAAATTCTTGTGAAAGTAACTTGTTTAAGGTTGCTAGGTGCTGTCTCGAAATGTTTCTGTATTTTCACAAAGTTTTGCATGACCCAGATAAATTTTTGCAATCTTGTCGTACTCCTCCAGTTGTTTGATTTTGATAAATTGCGCTGTTGCACAGAAAAATGTTGTAAATATGACTGTTAATTTTACTCTAGTAATTCTTTTGATTCATGTGTGAAATAAAGGTTAGGCCTTTGTATTGATTAGCAACATTTTTGAGAAGTGGGCCGTTACTTTATTCCTTGTATTATTTTTCCTAAAAACTGTTGTGACTACTACGCGGGATTTGGGTGGGACTCTATTTTTGATTTTTTTTGCTATTCTGTCTTTCATTTTATTTTTTTTTTTTCATTGAGTCTGGGCTGTTAGGGTTACGAAATTTTGCGGAGTCGTTGACGCGTTCTTAAAGCGATGGCTAGAAAACTATGACAATGTGAAGATAGATTACGCAACGGTTGAGGTCTTTTAAAATGTTGTCTATCACTCTTTGGAAGATGGCTGGAGTGTTAGTAAAGGCGAAAGACATTCGCACGAACTCGAAATGTTCCTTTAATGCCGAGAAGGCTATTTTGATAGAATCTTTGGGGTTCATTTCTACTTCTAATCGCTTGCTTTCCTTTCTAGTACGTCTATAATATTCGGCATGGCTAACAGGTTTTTCGTTTAGTTTTCTGCAGTCTATGACCAATCTCAATTTCTTATAATTTAAAGCGTATGGCTTTTTTGATACGAGGAAAATTGGTGCACCTCAAGAGGAGTGAAATGCCTTTGTCTTTGTATTTCCTGTCTTTCTACAGGGCTGTACCGGAACGGCTCTGAATGTACTGGAACTTCGTCTGTGGCTTGTATTTTATGTTTCACAAACGTAGCGAAGGTCAGATAAACCCACTCTTGGTAAAAGAGTTGTTTCGTTACAAAGGTCATTTAATGGTGTAAGGTCTTCATCATTATAATGGTCTGTTCGTAGTTGGTTTAAAATATCGGTCTTGCCTCCTGGTATGTTGTCCCTGTCCGGTGTGTGAATTCCGATGTGAAAAAACTGAGTCCCCTGTCTTAATTCTGCGATTATGACTACTGATTTTAAATTATAAAAAATGTCTATTCCGATCAACCCATCAAAGCATGGGACGAATCTGAACAGAATTAGTTGATAATGTGTGTTACCTAAAAAATCTTTGAACATGGGTACTGTGGTCTTTTGATAAACTTTATGTACGTTAAGTGCGGGTTGAATTAAAATTGGGTCCGTATGGTTAATTCTATCTGAGCGGAGAAACCTGTCTCTCGTCTTTAAAAATAACTTTTTCTTGGTTTAAATAAGAATTGGCTTGAGTTTTTTTTTTGAAAAAGGGTCGTTCTAATTTCGCATATTTTTTTTAATTGGAAGTTGAAAATAATAAAATGATTATGAAGTTCTAAGAAAACAGATTCCTCGTCTCACTTGTCGGAGCAATATAATTAATGCGCACCCAATTTTGTCCCAATTATCGCCTTTACATTACTTATAGAAGCATTTGTACATACGTTGTCTACGTGGCCAGCTGGGACAAGTGGGGGAAAATTCGATGCCTTACTCATTGATGAAGTTGAGTGTTGTCACTGTCTGGAGTTCTTGTTCGGTTACTTCTCTAATGTCGGTTAAGCTGTTGCTGGCTCTGATCGTACCACTAGTGTTTAGAATAATTTTGTTCACTTTCCTAATAGTAGACATCAAACAATTGTGAATTTCTGAATACGAGGTGTTCGGTTAATTTGGTCTTGTGGTATTATAAAGTATTGAAATGTTGAATTTATCGCTGTTAAATATAATATATCGGATCTTAAAAATATACGCATTATTTATCGAGTGTTTGACGTGTGTGAGTTTACTCTCCTTAGTGAATGTTCGTTTAATATTTGTAATTGTTTTAGATAGTGTTATTATTTCTTATTTTTATTTTCTTATTTTATTTCTATCAGAAATAAATAGCTATGTTATCGTTGTACAAGAGGTTTAATAAGTTAACACGCCTAAGTCGGAGGGGTACAATGACTCACCGAAATGCCACCCGAAAGCGGATGCAGCATGGGGGTCAACCCATGTTGCAACTCAAACAAATACCACATACATATTCCTTGTAATAAACCACTAGACTTGTTAAAGTCCATACCCGTTTTTGACGACAAAGAAGATGAGTATGTGGCGAACTGCAGAAGTTAACTTCTATGAAATCTACAAGCCATTGTTCAAGAACCTACCAGGTTGTAGAAATCATACGTAACATACAGTAATAAACTTCAATGCTAAAATAGCTAGAATGGACTGCGCTTATGCGAAGCAAACAGCAAACTGGATACGCCAGGGAGATCTCTCATTATTAGTAAGACTTAGTTGACTTATAACACAAATACTGCCGCTATTCTAAATAATAGATCTCGGCAGGATGCATTAAATTTCTTTTTGACCGGCTTATAAAAATGAGACCGACATGTTGTTGTCTCTCAGCCGAGCCCAGAGATTTTCCATCCGCATTGGCTGTGATTTAACTAGCGTAGTTGTGCAATGAACGAGCCTCGTCCTTTGCAAACTTTAATACAAATTTAAAAGAGAAATCTCGCTATTCAGAAAACCATCGACAAGTTCCCTGCTCCCGTACGTAAGATATCGGATATCGCAGGAAAGCGGGCGGGAAATTAGGCTACTGTTAAATACAGGAGCCTCCAAAAATTACATTAAATCTCTAAAAGAAAGCGGTGGAAACACATTTCGAAGTCACATCAATCCATGGCTATACAAAAATAGAACAGAAGTGTCTGATCCACCCATTCTTCTTGTGTAACAACTTGAACGGATTGTATTGTTGGACTAGATGTTCTGATGAGTGTCTGTAGAAAAATCTAAGTTTGTTTTTTAGTAGTGATTCCCAAGGCGAATTTCCTAAAAAAACCAATCATTCCTTTTTAATCAAAAACACGACATATGGAGCGACTTACAAATTGGCACCCATTGCCTCGCTTACTTAAAGATTTAGCCAAACGACCATTCCCGGTTACTTGTAAACCTGCAAAAACAAGTGCAGTGACCTCGCTAGCAACTGTCACTGCGACCACAACAACAACTTCGTCAGCTGACAAACTGATTATCGCTGTGCGAGCTGTATAAAATAAAGCAACACCGACCATTGGCAGCAACAATAAAGCACGCAAAGAAAAACCAAAGCAGAAAACGATTTCGACTGTGCAGACTGGCATACTGCACCCTTAAGTGTTGACTGTAGCGAGCCTCATACTACCACAAACCGCCCCAAAAATAAGGAAGATACGTCTGTGAAGAAATGAAACTACTGCGGGAAAAAACATACTGCAAACTACAGAGACTGTGTGGTGTACAAAAAATTAAAGATCCGCCTAAACAAACGTATTGCAATAAAGTCACTTCCTACTCTCCGCAACCGATGTTTCAACCGCCATTCAACCACCTTTCAAGCACTACTCCTAGAATTTCTTTCGCTAGCGCCTTAAAATCCGGACTAGAAGTCCCGCCCCACCGATAAGAACTGCTCATTCCGAACATACTCGACAAATATCCAACAGACTCAGCAAAGTGGCATCGAAGCTATAATGCTACCCGTACAGCAAAGCATGAAAGAATTCATGACGTTCATGCCAAATACTTTGCAAGTTAGTGCTCATAAAAAAAAAAATATCCTGATACAACTTCTTGTATCTACAAAAACCCCATTAATGGCTTCCCTACGGATATCTCTGTGGGACAGTTCATTAATGAAAAAAACATCGGCGTAATGCTACTATCAGAAATGCACCTTACAAATAAACACAGATGCAGATGGTAAAGCTCATGGAAGCACTGGAATACTAATCAGAAGTCGCATAAAACACCACTTAAACAATTTTGACAAAAATCACTTGCAACCTTCATCCATAGCCTTGCAACTCAACAATGGTTCAATGACTATAGCTGCAGTCTACTGCCAACCACCTCGCTTTCCTATCTCAGAGGATCAATTCATGGAAATCTTTATGAAGCCCGAAAACAAGCTAGACTATGTATCCCCGGGAAGGCCGACATTCTGGCAAGCAGACCCAAGAAAAATCCCAGACCTGATCGATTTTGAAATTACTAAACAAGTCCCCCGCAACATGGTCGCCGCCGAAGCACTAGCATATTTATTATCAGATCACTAACCTGTCCTTCTAAATATGCTAAATCGCCCCCATATAGTCGACTCACAAATTTTAGAACAAACTGGCCAATTATAAAAGGTATGTCTTCCCACATAGAACTAATGCCGGCATTATCTACAAGTCAACGAACACTCTTGAAAATATTCTAGTTTCGGCTGCAAACGCTTCAACACTGCCAGTGACGTATACAAAATCAAACTACATCAGAACTAACCGAGCGTCTGGTATTAGATAAACGACGCCTCCGAAGGGATAGGCAGTCCAATAGATCCCCACCTACAAGGCACATGCTTAAAGTAGCCACACGCAGGCTTACCAATGCTCTCAATCAAGAGGAAGAAAAAAGCCAACGTTCATATATCGATCAACTCTCTCCCAGGAAAGAGCCAGTGCCTTGGCTGACCATTTTCAATATGTATTCCGACCAAATCCCGCTACCAACTCATTTATTCTTCCTCCTTTAATAGCAGCAAAAATATAACCTCACGAACCCATTGAATTCCCATCATCTGAATTATCAAAGGTTATCAAAGAGCAACTGAAGCCAAGAAAATGGCCTGGCTTTGACATAGGTTAGGTTAGGTTTTGGGCCGTCGGTCCGACGCATTTAGACCATTAGAGGTCCATTGTCATACCGTGTATGTTTTCCCCTTTGCCCGTCGAGGTTCGTGTGAAGTTAGGAGTTTCCCCAGCTAGAGGCGCCAGAGGCGCTGTGGATCAGTGTCGGACAGGTCGGACGTGTCTATCAGGAATCTGCTTCCTAATTGAGCAAGTCTTTTCGCTTGCAGTGGCATAGTTGATGCTCTACCGTTTCTTCCACTTCTTCGTCCCTACAGCTACGGCAGAAATCGTTATACGGGTCATTTAGTCTTATAGCATGGGTGCCTATCAACCAATGCCCGGTGATGACTCTCATAGCAGTGCTGAGGTCTGCTCTGGTCAACCTTAAAAGTTTTGGCGTTCTTTTTGGGCTTATTTTTGGCCATATTTGGCGTGTTAGGCGACAGTCTGTGGTATTTTCCCATATTGTCTACTTGTTTCGGTTAAGGTTTTCCCTAAGTAGTAGTTTACAAGTGGCTAAAGGCATACTCATGCCCTCCATCTCTTGTATGAGTGGCGCGGTAGTGCCTTCTCGGGCTAGTTCGTCTGCGATGGAGTTGCCTTCTATGTCCCTATGTCCCGGTACCCATATAAGGCTAATTACGAATTGTGTACAGATGAGCGGCATTTCGATACTGTTTTTTAGTGGCTTGAGATTGAGCCAATCGATTTGATAGCTTCTTGGCAATCACTAAAAATGTTTACGTGTGAGCTTTCCGGTTTTAGTGCTTTCAAGTGTTTTAGGGCCTCCCTTATTGCTGCTGCTTCAGGATTACTATTTTGTGGGCTAGTGACATGTGTAAAACAAAAGAAATTAAAGGCTAGTAAACATTTAATTTCTATCAATGAAATACATTACTTGGCAGATCGATAGAAATTACCAATACAAAAATTAAAAAATATCAAAACATTTTTCAAAAGTGTGGGCGGGGCAGTTTTGGGCGGTTTGTGGGCGTTAGAGTGGGCGTGGAAACATGAATCGACCAACTTGCCCTGCGTCTATGTCTATGTCTATGTGTGTAGTTCCGGAGATCTTGACGTTCATACGGACAGACGAACGGAAAGACGGACAATAAGTGTATCTGGGTATGTATGTTTTTCTGCGGTACGCTTCGGCCGGTCTCCGATTCTCAGATTGCTTGAATTCACTGCTGTTACTTTGTCTTAGCTGCTATTCACCAAAAGAATTGCCCCAGTTCACTATTTGTTTTATTTGTTTTGCCGCCTTTTATTTTATGCTCGGCTGTGGTCATGCGAGCTTTATTTAGAGGATTGTTATTGCTCATATCTGTTGAGCGGACTTCGTTTCCCGCGCTATGCTCTATTAGAGCTGCGGGATGCTGGGTGCGATGGTCCCGACGCCGCTGCACTGATTGTTTGTATGTCCTTACTAATTTCATTATCCAGCGATACTAACAACACTGCGATAAGATCAAGTGTATGTTGCACGCCCAGGGTCTGTGTGGTCAATGATTTCCACAGAATTAATTACATTGGCTATATTGTCGGATGCCTCCTTACAGAAGTCTTAAGACTTCTTTTATATCCCTTGGCGCAGCCGATAGGATTGTTTTTCTTCTTTCAGAAGTTTTGCTTTTGCCGGCCCTTGAGCCTTCCAGTCTAAGTAATGGTATCCTGGGATTTTGTACATTTTTGGATCTTCGCTCCTCTCGACACCTTACTTTGGACCGAAGTCCTTGGCTCTTAAGACAGTCTTCACTCGAGTTTGCTACCGCCCGAGAATATACTTCCGAGATTTGCTTCTCGAGAATTGAACTCCCGAAAATACACCCCCCTAGAACTGAACTCCCGAGAATAGACCTTCGGAGAATTGAATACTTTATCGATAGGCTGAGGCCTACCCCTATTTTGGAAGACAATACCCCTTTGGTGAACTGTGCCCGTAGCTGGCGTAGACTTTCCCATTGGCCGACTGCGGCCGTTGAACTAGTCATCTCGCGTTTTTTGTCGAACTGCTTTTTCATTGTTGCGTTCCGTCTGACTCAATGAGAGGTGGTACCCCTTCCTGTGCTTTAGATTCTGGTTGGTTTTTTATGTGAAAAGGGTGTACGTAACACTTGAGCTTTTTATTGTATGAAACTTCAAAACGAACTGAACATAATATTGATTATTGCTTGCTTAAGGCTAACATAAGTTTGGGCAAGCGCAAAACTTGTGTGATTGCCGGCTATGCACGAGCATCTGGTCAAATTCTGTATCAGCGAGTTAACCGTTGCCGGACTCGGGTAATTGGTCATTACCCGTCTGGTAGACACTAGCTAACAACCCCCTTTCCCCCTTAACATTGAGGTTGGCCACGGCCGACCCTTATTCGGCGATTACTCGACCGCAGATATTCTGGTCTTGATAAGTCGCTGACAGGTGAGAGCAATGCAAGTCAATCATGCAAATATTGCTTCTGCACCACCATTCGTGTTCTATCGGATATACTCTAGTTTACGTACATTTAAACGATGGAAGCGAATTTGATACTCCCTCAGCATTCTTTGGGGTTGTATCGTTATGCGTGAACAGTGTTCTCGCTGCCAACTGACAGAATGTGGCTCCTGGTGTCGTTAAACAGTCCTTAATTAAATGGATTTCTCCATTACATTTTGCTACTACGTTACTGGTAAGCCGCAAAATTACATGACGATGTGCTACGGGGAAGATTAGGATTTTTTTACTCGCTAATTTTACTTTAGGAAATTTGATAACAAATTGTAAAATGTTATTGGATTGGAGGTCTTTCATGGACGCAACGGACTAAATATCCCTTATGAGGGTTTGGTGGGCTCCTTAACCCAAACATTTTCCAAAACTGCGTTGTCCAGGATATGTGGAATAACTATGTTGACTTTTGCAAGTCTTATTGCGAGCATTAAGTTTGGCAAATCCATCATAATAATCCATCATGGTAACCAGTATCGATTTGTGAATGTATGCCTAATTTAAAAATTTGATTGATTGTTGTGATTTTAAGTTTAAGTTTAAGTTTAAGTTAAGTTTATTAATCCGATCCTGCGATTACGCGCCTATACTCGGAAACATTTGTTGAATGTGTTATAAACGAAAAAAAATCTTCCCAAATCAGGATATTCGACCATCTATAATGGGAATGTATTTCGCTTGGGTAATGTCGTCGGTAATGTGTGTTAATACCATGGATAATGAGGATGAATTAGAACCTGTAGAGTGAATTTAAAACTATATTTCTGTTTATGACGAGGTTGCCCACCACCTAGAAATATTAAATTAATCTCATTAATTCTTTTAAAGGGCTAAGCTAATAACTACTAAAACTTTGCCAAGTGTCTAAAAGAATAAAGAAGGGAACAAAGTGATTCGTTTAATTGTTTATATAATTTAAGGTCGTCTCTGTGGACCACCCTCCCTGTAATAGGGACCGTGATTCCAGGTCCGCGTGTATGTCTTTTTCTTCACACAGATGTGTGAGTTTATTGCCGAGCCAACACCTCTTCGCCCACTGTTCTGCTGGGAGACGTAGAGGATCACCTCCATCGTGTATTTAATTTCCTAATTCCATAATCGATTGAAAGGCATCTAGCGATTTCTGGCAGTAGTTTACTTTGACATTTGGAGGTATATGTAGAAGAGTAAAGCCTCGATAGTTCTTGAGGATACGTACTTTACGATGTCGAATTTCGAGAAGTGGATTAAATTCCGAAACAACAAAGGTTAGAGGCTGGTGGTCGGTAAAAATGTTTAAGTCTTAAACCGCGTATAGATGTCGTAGTTTTGCTATGTTCCCGTTCATTTGTAACGTAATTCATCCCTCATCGGAAAAGCGCCGCGCCAATGCCGTCCGCCAATATGTTGCGCAGTTCCTGGAATGCGTGTCGCTGTTTTTCGAAAAGTTTCACTTGGATATTTTTGGACCATTGTCTGCTGACAATTCCGTTTTACCCTTTGCGTATGTTCGAGATGAGTTTGGCTATGGATGCGAAATCTTTAATAAAGCATCTGTAGTAGCTGGCAAGGCCAAGGAATGACCTTACCTCAATCACATTTTTGGGTTCAAAGAAATTTTGTATGGGTCTGTCTTCGTTCCATTTTCGGTGACTATGAACCCTAGAACCCTTACGCTGACACGTCTAAATGGACACCCTCATGTTTGCGTTTCTTAAGAAGATGATTACATCATCCACGTAGACGTAACACAACTTAATGAACTTCGTCAATAGCCCTTTAAAAAATGCTGGATGCGTTTTTGAGGCCGATCGGAATTCTACAAAACTCGCATTTTCCCCCATTTACCAAAAACGATGATTTTTCACGGTCGCACTCTAGATCTGAAGTCGAAAAAAATGTTGCTTATCCTTCGTTTTCAAATATTATTTTGATATTTATCATGGGATATTTGAGACCTAAATTCGAATAATCCACTTCGTCGACGCCTTTCTTGTGTATACCCATTAGTTATTGTATGGTTAGACTGATTGTTGAATTAAGCTTCCTTCCGCACCTAATATCTGCCTTGTAAGGAGTTTTAAAACCTCATTTCCCCCACATTCTTCGGGAGACCGATTTCTTACCTCCCCTTTTCTCCTGCATTCCGTATTATCCGTTTTTTCGTCTTATTATTTTTGCCGCCATGTGACAATTATTCCTGTATTTTTACCCATCGATCGACCCTATCGTCCAGTGACAATAGATCGCCTTGTGATCGAGGCGCCCCTTCCAGTATTCCGGCTAGCTCGCTGAATGCCCCTTTTGACACCGGCTTTAGCCCGACGGTGAAACGGTCGACCTGCTCCGCCAGTTCTCGGTTCCTGTTAATTCCTTCCCTCCCGTTCCTTGTCCTCCTCCTTGTCCTAATGTGTACCGCGTGTTCCGTTCTTTCTTTACGGTGGCGGATCTTACAGATCACAAATTCATAATTTGGTACGGCCCATCGAACCATGGGGCCAGTTTGCCAGCAAATCTCTCGATCGCTTTCAACCAATGGTGCTTTTTAGTCCAAAAAACGTCACCAATCCCTGGCTTCCATTACCTTCTTCGCAGATTGAAATGTCTCGCCTGGTCTTGGGAAAGTTTCTCCAGGTTTCTTCGCAAGATTTACCTTCTTCTCAGCGTTTCCTTCCGGAGACTCTGGTTGCCTTCCTGTTTCTGTGTCATATAGCGCGTTCGGTAGCCTAAGCTTGCGGCCTTGAGTCAAAAGTGTCGGTGAGTAGCCCATAGACTCTGATACACTGGAATTTACAGCCAGCATAATTTCGGGCCATCTTTCATCCCAATTTCGCTGGTTCTGTCCGGCGAACTGTACTCTTATTGTTATTACTGTGCGGTTCGCTCTCTACGGGATTCTCCTGCGGGGTGTATGGTGCCGTAAACTACTGATTTATTCCCATGTCGTTGAGAAACTTTTAGAACGCCCGGCACGTCCCGACTATGCGTTCGCTAAAGGTTTCCACCGTAGCTGTTCGCAAAGGTTTATTTAGAAAACCGTTCCAGGCCAGTAGTACAGTACTGCTAGTCGAGTTATTCTTTTTCGACTGCCCATTCCTTTCGCAGGAATGTTCCCTTAGTTGCCGCTGGCTTTTACCATGCCTGGGTCCGTACCTATCCCTTGGCTTATGACTCGGCATTATATGTACAACAGTTCTTACTTAGATAATTGACATTTTTCTGGGATTATACTTGTAATGGCTTTCTTCATCTAGGTTGCGCCCAATTACAATTATATCTTCTAGGTACGCAAAGGCATGTAGCGTCATTTCCGGTTGAATCACCCGGTCCATTGCCCGTTGATATATGGCTGTTGATGAGTATAATCCTAATCACGTCAACGGCCACTAGCATAGCCCTTTTCCATGAACCCTTAACTTACTTTTTCCAGAAGTATTTGCCAGCACCTAAGTATGTCGAGGCTAAATTTAGCCTCCATAGGGTTGTGTTTTTTCGCCTGGCCTGGTACCCACTGGTCCTGGGCCTGCTTCCTCACATCTTCGTTTCCTTCTTCAAATAACCCAGAGGAATCTCGACCACTTAGTCTAAATGCCTGCATCCTTTGCATCACATTGTCTAAAAAGTTTTGCAAAGGGGATGCCCAGGGAATGGGCAGGAAGTATGTCTGAAACACTCTGTAACCCAAGTCTTTCAGTGTCTATTATTTGAAATTAACCATTTTATTATTTGAAATTAACCATTTTAAAGACTTCCCCTACATCAATTCCGGCTATGATTTGGAAATTGTAGTGACCAGCAAAGGCTTTACACAGCCAACTCTTCAACCCACCGTCGCACTAACAGAAACAGTGAGTGAAACGGCTTAGACCAATCAGATTATGAACGTAGGATTGTACAGTTAGGGTAAAAAAAGCTCATTGCGGTGGCCAGTTGCATGCAGCTTCCCAGAGCTCAATGCATTTTCAGCTAAAATCTCTTGGCAAACGATCGAATCCACAAGCTGTAGCTTGATCGTAAAACGATCGGGTAATGTTTTGTCTTGTCATCGTTTTTGACCTACTCCACTTCTCGCGTCAGCACCCCTTCTGGAAATGTTTACCTACTCATTTTGTTGTAGTTACAATAATAGCATAATTTTATTGAGTAATAGATTGTTGGCTAGTGCCATGTAATACAAAAAAAATAATTAAAGGGCTAGCATACAAAAATTATGATAAGTTGGCTATAATTGTTTTTTCTATTTCCTTTCCTTTTCTATTTCCTTCTTGTGGTCGACAACCTCAACGGGGTTTATCACATTTGCCGCCCATCCTAAAAGTTTCGTGGAACTATGGTCTTCCTTCAAAGTGTGTTCCTTGTTAGTCCTGTTATTTTTTTTTTAAAGGAGACGCTATCATCCTTGCTCCTTGACGTTTTTCTTCTCGACTGGAGTTATCCTTGAGCCTTCCCGGCGATAGACTGACGGATAACTGCCCGGGTTATTGACGTACGGATGATTACCCCGGGTATTGACTAAGGATGTTTTCTCGGGTACTGACTACGGGTGTTTACCCGGGTACTGACTGACTTTTCATCTGTGAGCCATAGTCTTTTTATACCGGCATAGAGCTTTTTCTGATCTATTGGTCATCTATGTCAAGTGTTCCCATCTAGGAATCATAATTCTGACTTTCCCCTATTTTGGGAGTCAATACCCCTTCGGTGAAGTGTGCCCAGAACTGGTGTTGATTTTCTTTACTTTCTGCAATCTATTGGGGCCGCTGACCGGGTCATCGGAGACTCGTTTATTGTCGACTTGCATTTTCTTCGTCACAATCTAACTGAGTCAACGCGGTGATGGTACCTTTTAGATTCTGGTTTTGAATCTTCAAAGTCTTACGATCTCACGAAAAGGGTGTACGCAACAAACCCTTCCTGGCTGATTCTCTAAACTTTTCATACTCTCACTATAAAGAGTACCGTACAATCTCCCGCGCTCGCACTTTGTACGGCTCTCCCCATTGTCCGTGATCAGGTGACTCTCCCGGTGGTTGGCTGGAATAACACCTACTTTTTAGCCTCCGTCATTTAGATGTTGGAGTTTTCTTTCTTCCGAAATTTTTAAACATTCTGCACTTTATGTTGATATATATGACACGGTCAACAACGAAATTACCTGGCTACTTGGTCTAGTACATCAACAGCGTTGGCCAAGGAAACAAAAATCGTCCCCCGCCCAAAATAGTCACGGAAGCCATAAAGACTGGAATACCTCAAACGACCTCGGTATGGATCTAGTACGTCAGCAGCGTCAGCCAAAAAGCGCATGAAATTCATATTTAAGTTAACTAAAAAATAGTTGTATTGCACTCAGCTTGTTGGATCTATAACAAGAAAATTTAACATTTTTAACAAATGAATATAACAAATTTAACAAAACATTGGTCATAAGATTTTAAAAGATCACAAACAGAAGTAATTTAGTAAACAAAAAAAAAAAACAGGAGAGAACGGCAGGAGAGGATCCTCGACTACCAGATACCCGTTAATCAGTGCAAAGAGAAAGTTAAACAATCTTTTTGGCATACCGATAGAAAAACAATAATTAAAATTAAAATAAATCAAACAATATTTAAAATTGTATGCGTGGGTAGGCGTGGCCAACATTCTTTTTAGCATATCGATAAAAATTAAAAATAGATAGATAATAATATGAAAACATTTCAACTCACTTTCAACACTGTGGTCGTGTTAGTCTTGGACGGTTTAAGAGCATTAGATTGACTCCGCTATTGAGCCTGACCAAAAATATATATACTTACAAACTTTTTAACGAATCTAGTACACATTTATTAAAAAAAGCTCGTCGTATTTAGGTCGTGGTATCTTGGTAAGCCTTCAGCTCTCTAACATAACGAGAATAATTATAAGAAGTGCCTAGAAGATGGAAATTGCTTTGTTGTTTAATTTATATATTTTTATGGGAAAAAAATCAAACCTTTATAACGTAATTAAGCGTAGCTTAACTGAGTTGGCTGATGTGAGTATGTTGCCGTATACTGAAAAATAGTTTTTAAAAACAATTTTTTTTTTCAAATGTTGCCACGCCATTCTTAACGCCCACAAACCGCTCCAAACATTCACCCCCCTTTGAAAACATTTTTTAATTTTTTGTTAATTATTCTAATTTTTGCCACAAATATATTAGAATTTTTCGTTAGAGCTTCCAGTAGTTGAGTAACGAGTCTTTGTTATAGAAATATATCGACACGAATCGGTGAAATGGTTGGCAGTTTTTCTATTACTTCTCTATTTGACATAAAATTTTTTATGAAGCTATATTTATTTATACGTGGCCCTACTTTTTAGTTGGTGTATTACTTAATGAATGCAAAATTGACCAAAAGCCTTTTCAAATCAAGTGAAATAATTGATACCTATTTACTGCGAGCAATAGCTCGAGGACTGTCTAGTACAGATTTGCCTCTTTTGAAGCCGTATTAGCTGTAGTGAATAATATAATATTAGCACATCCTTTTTGCTATTATTTTGTCTAGAGCCTTGGCTAGGCATGAATTATAAAAAATAGCTCATAATCATAACGACAGGGTGGAGCGCGCCAGACAGATGGATTTCAAAATGAAAAATTACGAAACTTTTTATTTTTTCCTTACATGGACATTAAAATTTAAACGGTTTTGAAAAGCATATCTAGCAGATGAGAGCCCTCACTCTGAATACACTGAACAAGACATTTACTGAATTTTTCGTGAACTTTTTGGCGCATTTCAATGGGTAGTCTGGCGATGTTGGCTCTGATGTTGTTCTTTAGGGCTTTAAGGGTCCTGGGACGATCACTGTAAACCTTGGATTTGAGGTAGCTCCACAGGAAAAAAAAATCACATGGAGCTAAATCTGGTGACCGCGCTGGCCAGTTAAAATCGTCTCTCAAGGAGATGAGGCGCCCAGGAGATGATTGCTTCGTAATCACGTGGCTGTAATTCCTGGACGACTACCATTTTGTAGGGATGCATATGAAGATGTTTTTTAATTATTCGATGCATAGAACGCCATGAAAAGCGAAGAACTTGTGACTGTTTCCGAATTGACCGCCTGGGAGGCTAATGAATGGCGGCTCGAACCCTCTAAATGTTTTCTGGAAAAAAGACTGGATTCTGAAGCTCCCTTCTGATCGTAGACACATTACCACACGTCTTAAACGTTTTTACCCATGAAAGAATGCGATTTTGATACGGGACACGGCCGCGGAGGGTGATATTAAACGTCCAACGGAAGGCACGTTGCACGCGGACGACCGAGCGGGCGTCCTCGAAAAAGGCTCTAACGCAAAACGTACGATGTCCCACAGACCACAACATGTTGAAAAAGGAATGACCGTGTTGAAGCAAACTTCCCGATCACCTCTTTCAAATGAATCCAACCCTCCATACCTGCGACGTTCAGTCGGGTAGGGCGCCCTTTACATATCCATCTGTCTTGCGCGCTCCACCCTGTATGTCGGCATGGACATAGATACAGACTTTTTAAGTTATATGCATGTTGTCAGCACCAGTGCTAATATTTTTTCGAGATATTTGCGATTTAGTGTGATACTACTCTAAGGGAGTGCTTTAAACTGGCGAAGAAGAACACAGTATAGCAGGTTCACGAGCTAGGACGTAAGGGGAAATATTAAATAAGACTAGTAAGCATAGCTCGCTAATAACTACCAACCGTCTTTCGTTTTGCGTTCTGCACTCTAAAACAACCGTAAAAGACGATGCCCATGAGCCCTCGCTCTGAACAAAGCATTTCGTGTCTCTTTGTTTTGATTTTCAGTTAACTGTTCTCGTTGCGTGGTTCTTGTTACAACTCAACAACAACTCAGAGAGAGCGATCCAAGTGAACGCTAATTCAGGGTCAGCAGAAGAGCGAAAAACGAAAGACTCATCGTAAACGACCTTTAGTCTTCAGTTCCTTTTAAACAAATCTTAGCAACCATTTTAACATATTTATTAGATGTAAACATTAGATTTAATACTTATTCAGTATTAAGCTTTACAACTAGTAGCGAATTTACATTTTCTGCACTTGAAGAGCTTCGTCGCTCGCTTAAAATGTAATGAAGCGCTAAAAAGCGCACTCTCAACAGACACCTGAGAGTCGCCGCTGTAAAACGTGTGCGAGCGCATTCAGGAGTGGCGACTGCAGCTTAATATTGACCCATTTTGGGCACAAAAATTAAAACACTCCAAACGCACCGAATTCACAAAAGCAGGTGCGATTTGTGTAGACTTATCATTCTCATATAATTCATCATGATCAACACCCATACATATGTAAAAGACTTTTATTTTCTTCGCTAGTTGTAAAACGGTCGGCGAATAAGCAGAGCAAAAGGGAAACACGAAATTGGTTTTTGGTTGAGCACAGACCGTTCATTCAAGAGACACTGGTGAACGGCTCTTGTCGCACCACTTGTGCAAAAAACTGTTATTTGGTGACTGCAAGAAACGGTCAACTGTTATTTGGTTTAAAAGTTAGCATAGTATGAAACAATAAAGAACTGCGAAGTATGCAAAGTCAGCAAGTCCTTTAACAAAACCGACAGCCTAACGGTGGAACACGTAACATAATTGTCTGGAAGAATACCGACTTAATGGGTCCGTACCCACGTCGAAAGCTGAGTCGGCACTAAGATGCGGACGCACTAGAATATGCTCTTGAGCGCCGAAGAAAGCATGTTAGCATGGTTCCCTACTGTATTTAAATATAAATAATATGAAAATAAATAAATATATATAACAATGAAGAACAAAAGATAACAAAAAAGCAAGAGGTAACGCTTTAGCCAAGTTCCTTGTTTATCACACCAACATGTTTTTGGCATAACTATATAAATTGTCAAGATTTAGCTATATAATTGAATCGTTTACGATTCTTCTGATCGTTTTACGATCAAGTTAAAGCTAAGCTTGTCGGTTAATGTTGCAAACTTTCGATCTTACGATTCCAATATATCATGAATTTATGTATGTACATATGTCCAATGAAAAAGGATCTTTTTAAGATTTCGACGGCGACAGGACAGTCCGATAATGGTAGTTCCAACAGAAATTCAGTCGGATCAAGTTTAAATCTGTCTGAAAAATAGCTGAATATAAGGCACTTTAAATTCACCACCCTTAGAAAAGTCAGCTTTATGTAGTTGAAGAGGGAATTCGAAATTCTACGTACTTTTCAAACGTGTTTTTGGTAAAATGCCAAATAATTGTATGAGTGGCGCGGTAGTGCCTTCTCGAGCTAGTTCATCTGCGATGGAGTTGCCTTCTATGTCCCTGTGTCCGGGTACCCATATAAGGCTGATTATGAATTGTTGTGTCATCTCGTGTAAAGATGAGCGGCAATTCGATACTGTTTTTGAGTGGCTTGAGATTGAGCCAATCGATTTTATAGCTGCTTGGCTATCACTGAAAATGTTTACGTATGAGCTATCCGGTTTTAGTGCTTTTAAATGTTTTAGGGACTCCCTTATTGCTGCTACTTCAGCTTGGAAGACGCTGCAATGATCGGGGAGTCTGAACGAGATGCGTAGGCCTAGCTGTTCGGAGTAAACTCCTCCTCCTACTCTGTTCTGTAGTTTTGACCCGTCCGTATAGAAGCATATAGCATTCTGGGGGTCAGGTGTTCGTGAGTTCCACTCGTCCCTCTCTGGGATGATTGTGTTGAACGGTGCTTGTATGTACTCCGTTGGAGTGCAGTAGTCTGTCCTGGAGGGGACTATTTGAATGTGTTTTAGGAGACATGAGTTATCTTTAAGCCTAATTGCCGCTACTATAGCCTGTTCCATGCCATATAGGGCTTCCTTTGGGGTGGTGCGTAAAGCATTGCTGATGCAGGGAGCCGCGGCTCTTGTCAAGTATTACGCCCAGGTACCGTGCGCTGCTACTGAAGGAAAGTCTTTGATCGTTGAGGATAGGTGGTTCAAAGTCTGGTATATTATACTTCCTAGTGAAGAGAACCAGCTCAGTCTTTGAGGGGTTAATTCCTGGTTGGTTATTTTTGGTCTAGCTGGACAAAACACTGAGTTTTTGCTCATGAGATCGCATAGCGTTTGGGGCTATTTACCTGTGAAGATAATAGCAACGTCGTCCGCATAGGCTATTATCCTATTTCAAGGGTCTTTAGTAGGAAGAATGACAGACTAATTGGTGTAAAATCCTTGGGAGTCGTGTGTTATGGTTTCCCTGCTTTGGGGATGAAGACAATTCGGGACTCTAGCTACGATTGCGGTAGGTATCCAAGAAGTAGGGACCTTTTAAAAATGTTATGGCTATATTTCCCGCATGTTGGATTTGTACGGGTATAATTATACCCGTTACTCGTAGAGTAAAAGGGTATACTAGATTCGTTGAAAAGTATGTAACAGGCAGAAGGAAGCGTTTCCGACCGTATAAAGTATATATATTCTTGATCAGGATCAATAGCCAAGTCGATCTGACCATGTCCGTCTGTCCGTCCGTCTGTCCGTCCGTCTGTCCGTCCGTCTGTCCGTCCGTCTGTCCGTCTGTCCGTCCGTATGAACGTCGAGATCTCAGGAACTACAAAAGCTAGAAAGTTGAGATTAAGCATACAGACTCCAGGGACATAGAAGCAGCGCAAGTTTGTCGATTCATGTTGCCACGCCCACTCTAACGCCTACAAACCGCCCAAAGCTGCCACGCCCACACTTTTGAAAAATGTTTCGATATTTTTTCATTTTTGTATTATTCTTGTAATTTTCTATCGATTAATAAAAAACTTTTTGCCACGCCCACTCTAACGCCCTCAAATCGCACAAAGCTGTTACGCCCACACTTTTGAAAAATGTTTTGATATTTTGTCATTTTTATATTGGTCTTGTAAATTTCTATCGATTTGCCAAAAAACTTTCTGCCACGCCCACTATAACGCCTACAAACCGCCAAAAACTGCGTTTAAGACTCTTCTTCTCTCTTCCACTAGCTGAGTAACGGGTATCAGATAGTCGGGGAACTCGACTATAGCGTTCTCTCTTATTTTATCTGTTCCTGTAGATTTGTATGGTTTAAAGCTGTGCATGGCCCAATGGAGGACCTTTGGGTCTATGCACAGTTCGATACTTGCCAGTGTGGCGTTTGTTTGTTGGGGGTGAGAGCGTTTTGCCTGTTTTTTGGGAAGTGAGTATCTCGTATCCACTCGTATCTCCAGAGTTTCCTCACTCGTGCTGGTCCAGGAGCCATCTGCTCTTTTAAGGTAGCCTAGGGTTGTGGCCGATTTGGATAGTATTTTTCTAAGTCTGGCTGCTTCAGTTGTATTTTCAATTTCTGAGCAGAAGGAATACCACGAGGATAGCTTTGCTTTCCTAATGGCTTTTTTGTATTTTGCAAGGACTCTCTTGTAGGCGGTCCACGTGGCCTCTTCATTTCCTGCCTTGGCCCTGTTAAAAAGGGTTCTGCAGTCTATTCGGAGAGGGCACAGTTCTGCTGACCACCAGGAAGGTTTTCTTTTTCTTTTGGGCTTGCTCTTGGGGCAGGCCTTTTTTAGTGCATAGTTGCAGGTTTCTGTGAAGATTGAAACTAGTTCGTTTAGACTAGGGATTGTTTCGGGGTATGGAGGGGGATCCGTTGGGATTTTTTCCCTTAAAATATTTTTGTATTTTTGCCAGTCGGTTTTCCTTGGGTTTGTGAAAACTGCTGGTTTTGAGGGATTAATTGTAAGGGTCGTTTCTATGTACCTGTGGTCCGAGAAAGAGTGCTTATCTATCACCCTCCAATGGGTTACTGTCTCTAATAGTGGTTTAGAGACGAGAGTTAGGTCTATTACCTCTTTTCGTTTCTTAATAATAAAGGTGGGGTCATTACCTTTATTACATATGAAGAGATTTGAACTAAAGATAAAGTTAAAATGAGACTCACCGCGGTCGTTTGTGTCTGTACTTTCCCATTGTGTATGGTGGGCGTTAGCATCACAGTCTATTAGTAGGCCTATGTTTTGCTTTTCGCTGTCTTCTACCAGTCTCCTTCATCCGGCGGTTCTTGCCTTTCGTAGGCCATGTATGATGACAGCGATTGAGATGACAGGAGTTGAAAAGCAGCGGAGCTGCCTTACTGTGGTGGAGGTTTATCTGCAGAAGCCTCACGGACATCTGCTGTGGGCCTCTCCACCACGGTTGTATCGGCTCCCTCATCGTCCGATGTGTCCAGGTCTGTCAATTGACCCATGTTCGCAAGGCTGCGGAGGATTGAGGCATCGGTCGAGTAGCCGTCCTCGGTTTCCAATGCCTCGATCTCGGAGGCGATCTCCTCGATCACTCCTCCACTGCCTTGCTGATCCTCTTTGGCGGAGTCCGATTTGTGGACCTCTATGGTCACTGAGCTAAACCCGAAGTTTAGCTCCCCGTAAGCGGCCTCAATGGGAGCTAGGGACTCCTTGTTTGGAATGAGGGTGGCCTGGTTTGTTGGTCCCTCCATTTCGTCGACCTTCACCACTCGCCAGTCCGAGGTGGGGAGGTGCGGGTTTCAGCGCTGCAGTATGGTGAGGATCTGGTCCGGCGCCTTGATGGATGCCGGGATCCAGATCCTTGCCCGGCGCCCTCATACACCTCCCCCAACTCTTTTACTGCGGCTTTGTACAGCTCCGCAGTGCGGATTACCTTGGCGATTACCTTGACGCCGCCTTGGAACCATCCCACGTCTTTGCAGACTGGAGGGGGGCCAGGTTCCTTGGCCAGAATCTCAAAGCTTTTTATGGCTAGGGCTGCCTCTACCCACTTCCACTTATTACGTGGAATTCTGCCACTCGGGTCGCTTTTGTCGACCACGCCCAGGAGAAAGTGGTTTTATTCGATCTCCGCAAAAGATCGCCCTGGCTGCACGCGTTACCGCTTTGCGGAGGGGTCGGAGGGTACGTCCTGGGAGCGCTCCCTCTTAGGTGGAGGTCGCTTTTTGACCTCTGTGGGCTTGGGTGGTTTGGGGGCTTCCTTGCCGAAGTTTGGCAAAACGGATTTAGCCCATTCCACCTTCTTCATCCACTCAGCCGAAGAAGCCGTTTTTGATCTCTCCTGGCTGCGTAGGATTTGACCTGCAGATCGTTTCTCTGGGTGCTTGCCGTCTTTGGCTGCGCCTGAAGGAGGCATCATGGCACTAGGGCCTGGAGATGTTCCCATGGCGACAGCTTTGGGCGGCTTACACTCAGTCGCCTCAGATTTGAGGCGGGGTTCACCCGAAACCGATCCTGCGGTGTTGGCCAGGCAGGTGGGCTCACTCGCCAACTTCGATGCCTTGAAGTTTGTACGGCCAGACTCAGTTGTCACTGCCGTTTGGGTAGGCTTTTTGGGAGATCCTGACTCCTTTTTATTTGTTTTTTTTTTGGCTCCATGTGATTCCCACGAGTTGCGGAGAAAAGGAGGGTCCACCCGGGTGGAGATCCGCGACGCCCGGGTAAGACTCCTTAGAACAGGGGGTCGCCAGCTACCCTGAGCTCTCCGTTTGAGACTGAGCTATTTTGTGACACGGGCCCTCAGTCAGGCTGACTCTCGGCACGGGTCGAGTGACACCTTAGTCCGGCCCGGGACGCCCGACTACCATTTGCCAGCATCCTCTGGCAGGCACATAACCTTGCCAGGGGACATGTTTCCAGCCGCCCTCGCGTGAAGAAAATAGTCGCACTACCGGGTGTATGGACAATTACGGAGCGTTCTTCTAGCAAGCTTGAAACTACACGTTATTCCCCTTGTCCATCACCCGACTGACGGCCTACTCCACAAGTAACGGGTATAAAAATCAACATGTCTTCATAAAATCCATCCACAAATTTCGAAGCAATTATACAAGAAGACCATTTCAACCTATCTTTTACAAGCATTATATCTCACAAAATAAAACCCGTTCACGAAAACTCAGTATACAAAAGACCCCATTCATATCCCTTCGCTTATGAAGCAAAAGTTAACAAGGAATTTGAAGAAATGCTACAACAAGGCAATATACATGAAAACGACTCCCCCAATCGCAGTCCATTATGGATTGTTCCCAAAAAGATGGATGCTTTTGGCAATCAAAAATTCAATCATAAATTCATAACCATAAACAATAAGTTATTGATTCCGAATTCGGATGAAACTTTAGGTAAGTTAAGAAAATGCCAATATTTTACAACAATCGATTTGTGGAAAATTTTTCAACAAGTATAATGGATCCTACGTCCATATAAAAAACTGTTTTTTCGACCAAACTCGGTCACTACGAATACTCGCATGCCATTTGGTTTGGAAAATGCCCCAGCAACTTTCCAACGTTGAATGAAAGCTTCCTAAAAGGCTTTATTAACAAACATTGCCTTGTATATTTAGATGATTTAATGAATGAATGAATGAATGAATGAACTGAAGATATGACTTTCCTAATAGCAAAAGACTTTTTAATAATATACTTTCTAAACCACACTAGCGTAATTAACATAGATAATGGCAGTGAATTTCCCCAAAAATAAAACTATTACCGTAAATATTATAAAAAGTATAATTAAACTAAATCATATAACTATAACGCGGAATTCAAGAAATTCAACAACTCAACTCAACACATAAAGTTACTGCAGCGAAAAAGTGATACGACGTTTTAATGAAGCTCATTATTTTCCCGACTATAAAAAATTAATTCAAAAATGTCATTATTGTGAATTGTAAAGACTGCAATCTTCCAAAAACAAAACATAGATCAACGAAACTTTTTTTTGAAATAAGTCCAACAAAAATACAGTCCAAGAGAATTTTAATTATTTAATTAATTTAATTTTCTGCTAATGTACAATATTTATCCTGTACTAACGCTTATTCAAATTGTGCACCCTTATAAAAACAAACAGTAGAGATTGGCTAGAAGCTAAAAAAGCCCTAACTAGAATACTTGATGACATGAGAAACCCACAGATAATCAGAGGAGAAAAACCCTTAGAGTGTATGAGCCAATTTTCAAAAAAATTATATCAAATTGATATCACCACGAGCAAAACCGGGAAAGCAGATGTGGAACGCCTTCACAATACGATGTTACGTCGGTATATTCGTGCCTGTGTCCTGGGAAAGGAGTCAGGCCGAGGGAGAGGCATCCGATTTTAAGGCACCAAGATGGCGGCGAAAGCTCGTCGATTTTGGGTCGTGGGATCTTGGTAAGCCCCTCGCCTCTCCAACATAACGAGAATAAATATTAGTAGTGCCTGAAAAAGTTAGTACCGTTCGACAGTCAACAGTCCTCACTGCCCCACAAGCTGTAGCTTGATCGCAAAACGATCGGGCAATGTTTCGGCCACGTTCCCTCCCCTTCACGCGTCCGCATGCCTGTTGGATCGTCGCGGGCCGCGCAATACGATCCCCTTTTGTCAAGGTTGTCCGTCAAATTTTATGTCATCGTTTTTGGCCTACTCCACTTCTCGCGTCAGCACCCCTTCTGGAAATGTTTACCTACTCATTTTGTTGTAGTTACAATAATAGCATAATTTTATTGAGTAATAGATTGTTGGCTAGTGCCATGTAATACAAAAAAAATAATTAAAGGGCTAGCATACAAAAATTATGATAAGTTGGCTATAATTGTTTTTTCTATTTCCTTTCCTTTTCTATTTCCTTCTTGTGGTCGACAACCTCCACGGTGTTTATCACATTTGCTGTGTTGTCGGAGGTCTTAGACTCCTTGCCGCCCATCCTGAGAGTTTTGTGGAACTATGGTCTTCCTTCAAAGGGTGTTCCTTGTTAGTCCTGTTATTTCTTTTAAAGGATGCTAGTGTCCTTGCTCCTTGACGTTTTTCTTCGAGACTGGAGTTATCCCTGAGTCTTCCCCTCGATGGACAGAAGGATAATTTCCAGGGTATTTGATGTACGGATGACTACCTCTGGGTGTTGACCGGATGTTTTCCCGGGTACCGACCGACTACGGGAGTTTACCCGGGTACTGACTGACTATTCATCGGTGAGCCATGGTCTTTTTATAGCGGAATAGAGTTTTTCCTGATCTATTGGTCTTCTATGCCAAGTGTTCCCATCTAGGAATCATATTTCTCGCTTTCCCCTATTTTGGGTAGTCAATACCCTCTTCGGTGAAGTGTGCCCGGAACTGGTGTTGATTTTCTTTACTTTCTGCAATCTATTGTGGCCGCTGACCGGGTCATCTGAGACTCGTTTATTGTCGACTTGCATTTTCTTTGTCGGAATCCAACTGAGTACCCCTTCCCCTGCTTTTAGATTCTGGTTTTTGAATCTTCAAAGTCTTGCGATCTCCCGAAAAGGGTGTACGCAACAGGCTCGAAGTGATCGATGCGGTTACGCATGGAATGACTTCTCAAAAAGAAGACCGTACGCCATTTTCTTGTATTTTTGTTGTTTCTTTTTCCTTTTTCTTGTTTTGTAGCGCCCATAACGTGTGACTTCGACCCACCACACTCTGCTGACTGCGATAGCCGGGCTATTATGTAAAGTTAGATTTTATCGGTTGTGATCTGATTATTCTTTTTTCTCCAAGAATACAACTCGTACTAGCGACTTGTTGTTTTAGGTCTTATGTGTTTGATAATTCTGCATGAGCTTACGGTAATTTATGGGTATGCCGAATTTCCCGGCTTATCGTCTTTACCGGACTTCTGGCAAAAACGACAAGTGGACTCATGGAATCGAGACGTGCACGGATTCTTGTTTCCGGGGTGTTGGCGGTAGAAATCCACTCCGTATCCACACGTATAGCAAATTATATTGTGCAAAGAATTTCCGCACCCAGGCGCTGTTCTGATGGACTCGCGGCTGTCTTCCGGTCTGCGTTGGAATTCTTCCACAAGGACACCATCGGGAATACGTCCTTGCCTCTCTGAGCGTTGGATCTCATTTACAGGTCTACCTCGCATCGGTTTCCCATGGTTTCTTAACCACCGATCCACTCTGAGCCCCTCCTTTTTAAGCTCTGCCAGAGACCTTATTGGGGACGTCAACAGTAACCCATCCATTTGGGAGTTCAGGTTGTCCTTCAAAAGTTCTACAAATTCACCCTTGGCGATCTTGTGTTTTAACATAAAGTGTGACATAATCGCTGAAGGACTCGTTATACCCTTGTTTTCTCTCCATTAATTCTTTGATCTTCATTAAGTCACCTCCAGTTGTAGAAAAAGCGCTTTTCATTTCCTTGGTGAGCTTGCGCTTGAAACGTGAGACTATGATCTAACTCGGGGTGCAGTTGGTGGCTGGTCTCTGGAATCTGCTGCGGAGTGGCCGTTTGCCTGTAAAAACATTTTTGCGGTACTTGTTCTGGTGTTGGGGTATCTTGATGTCTTAAAAAGCTATCTGTGGAGTTTCTGGGTAGTCCAGGTGGTGGGGCCATTCTTGGTTGTTCGGAAAAGGTTTGGGTGGCTTGTAACTCAGCCACTTTCTTCTTCAAAGCGTTTACTTGAGCGATCATTTCCAATTCCGCATCTCTACTCTGGTTCCATTAGTTCTCTTTCGCGCCTTTCGGCAATCTCCGAACGGTCTTCGGAACTTGCACGGTACCGTGGCAGCATGCTGGAGCGTCCTCTAGGCGGTCCTAGCGGTAAATCCATTCCTCCAGCTGTTTCATTCATCGTGCTTTTAATCTGTTCGGGCAAGTGTCCTACCTTTTCCGGCTGGTTTTCAAAGTTTTGAAGACTCTCTTGATTATATGCCTCATATAGTCGGGTGGTATCTCCCGCACTTGCACTTCTTGGTGCACGACCCTCTTCTTGTGTTCGCGATCGAGTTACTCTCCCGGTGGTGGGTTGAAACAACACTTTCTTTTTTGCACCCCTCATTTACGAATTTGCATTGCTCTATTTGATACTTGTTTTTTTTTTTTGTGTTCTGCTTGGTATGCAGCTAAAAATATTACACGATCTACCGTGAAAGTTTCTGACTACAACTGTTAAAATCCGATAGGTAAGCTGGGGTGCTGTTACGCATTAATAAGTCTCTCCTCAGTCAAAAACCCGTCCGGTATTTAAGCCCCAAAATAAAAACAAATAACTACCCGGAGATGTTGGTTGTTGCCCTGACATGGTTACACCCGGCCAACATGCCTCCGTCTTCCACTGCTTAGGGAACTTAGGGAACTGGTCCACCTAAGACAGTGTATGTCCGAATACCCCCTCCCGCCAGTCGTCGGAAAATCAGGCTGTTTTACCGATATTTGCGGACTCCTCAATCTGCTGCTATTTGACCGTTACGTTCGGACTCCACAACAGTTTTCCTATTTCCCTGGCCACGTACCTCACAAACGATCTGTCTACTTGGCCTAGTACGCCGGCAGCGTAAAACAAAGAAACTAAAATCGTCCCCTGCCCAAAATTAGTCATGGAAAGCCGCAAAGATTCGAGCCCCTCAAACGACCTGGCTCCTTAGCCTAGTACGCGGGCAGCGTCGATTTTACGTTTTCCCACCCCCTGTGTACTGGATCGTCAAATAAACGATATACCCGCACCGCACCGCTAAATGCGTTACAATTATATCTGCGCTCCTATCTTCTTTGGACTCATCCTTCTTGAACGACCTGGCTACTTGGCCTAATACGTTGGAAGCGTTAGCCACCCTCAAATTATGTTTACGTTAATTACAAAAACAAGTCGATCGGCACTTAGTTGTTTGATATTATAACAAGGAAATCTCCCACATTTTGAATTAAGGAATTATTTTCAAACCTCATTTCCTAATGACAAAACAAAGGACTTACGATTTTTAAGGGATGATAAACAAAAGTGATCTCAAAGTCATGCCTCTATTCTGAACCATTTACGCATGCTCTCGGTTGCAGAAGTTGGGGACTTTAAGCTAGACTAAATGGTAAAAGAATTATTAATCGCGCGCTAACTTTACTTAAGTCCAATATTCTATACATAGTAAAATTAGTTAGGACATTGAAAGCTGGAATTCATGCCTATTTTCCGTTGAAACTAATGACACTATTCCCTAACAAATATGACAAATCCTAGCGTTGGGCGCCAATTCTGTTACGTCGGTATATTCGTGCCTGTGTCCTGGGAAAGGACGTTGAATAAGCCTATAAACTTGCGATGCTTTTTATCTCTGGAGTCTGTATGCTTAATCTATACTTTCTAGCTTTTGTAGTTCCTGAGATACCGACGTTCATACGGACGGACAGAAGGACATGCCCAGATGGACTAGGCTATTAAGCCTGATTAAGAATATATATACTATGGTCAGAAAGGCTTCCTTCTGCCTCTCACATACTGTTCAACGAATCTATTAAAGCCTTTTACTCTACGAGTAATGATTATAAACACAGAAATAAACGCTAGGTAAAAATCTCTATACAAATATACAAAAACTCTTAGACCGATCTTATTAGCCTTTAAAGTGTTTAGTTTATTAGTCTCGTAAATTTCTATTGATTTGATAATAATCTATCTCTAACTCATGCAAACCGTCCAAACCCGTCCCCTTCCAAGGCTCAAAAACGGCCACACTTTTGATAAATTTTAGTCTATTCACTCATTTGATAGGTTAAAATAGTAAATAGCTTTTACTAAAATATTTAATTTCATAAATCGGTATTAAGGTACGATATTTTATAAGGATGTTATTAATGGACACATATGGATTGGAGAATAAATTAAACATTGACGAATAATACTAAATTTACAACCCACTTATAATTTTTTTATTTTTATTTTGATGCCAATTTTTTTTATTTTTTCTCTTAAACTTCACTGTACTCCATAGGTGATTGCCAGCCGGTTGGACTAATTGACGTTACTGACTGCTACTATGGATTCCCAATCTCCTTGAGTTTCCCACACTTCATGAACGGTGAATTGGGGCTCCAAAAAAACATTACCGGCATAAGTCCAGATCCTGAAAAACACTCTTCAACTTTTGTTATTCAACCAGTAAGTGCATCTCACTACAACATTTTATTTATTTACAACAAATTATTTATGCTTACAACAAATTAAAGACAAAAACAAGAGAGAACTCTATAGTCGAGTTCCCCGACTATCTGATACCCGTTACTCAGCTAGTGGAAGGGAGAAGAAGAATCTTTAACACTGACAGTTTTTTGCGATTTGTAGGCGTTAGAGTGGGCTTGGCAGAAAGTTTTTTGGCAAATCGAAAGAAATTTACAAGGCTAATACAAAAATGAAAGTATATCAAAACATCTTTCAAAAGTGTGGGCGTAGCAGCTTTAGGCGGTTTGTGGGCGTTAGAGTGGGCGTGACAAAAAGTTTTTTTGCAAATCGTTGGAAATTTACAGAACTAATACAAGTATGAAAAAATATCAAAACATTTTTCAAACGTGTGGGCGTAGCAGTTTTGGGCGGTTTGCGGGCGTTAGAGTGGGCGTGGCAACATGAATCAACAAACTTGCGCTGCGCCTATGTTTGTGGAGTTTGTATGCTTAGTCTCAACTTTCTAGCCTTTGTAGTTCCTGAGATCTCAGCGTTCATACGAACGGACAGACAGACGGACAGACGGACGGACATACGGACAGACGGACATGGTCATATTGATTCGGCTATTGATCCTGATCAAGAATATATATACTTTATATGGTCGGAAATGATTCCTTTTACCTGTTACATACTTTTTAACGAATCCAGTATGTCCGTTTACTCTATGAGTAACGCATATAACGAAGTAATTGCTGAATAATACGTTCTGACGGCGAGCCCGCCGTCAATACCGTCATTAAAATAAATTAATATTGTGATATGAAGGATATTTGATTTTTCTTCTGTGGGCAACGTAGTATCGGTTTGGATAGCGATAGACCTAACTGCAATTCCCCACCTAAAGGGACGGTCGTGCCTGTATTTCTTGTACGTACCTGGATCTCCGACATTAGCCAAGTGCTCTGTAAACACAACTAATGGAATGCTACGAAAGTATGGTTACGTTCACCCTCTTTTTAAGATACTACGACTTTGAAGATTCACTAATAAAACGTACATAATGTAAAGCAGAGGAAGATGTACAACTACCTCGTAAATTCAGACTGATTGCAACAAAGAAAATGCAGTTCAACAATACACGAGTGGCAAATAAGCAGTTCCGCGGCCACCTTCGTTAATTGGCAAAGTTCATCAGTTAGGCGTTGACTCACAAAATAGGAAAAATAGTGAAATATTGGTGGAAACACGTAGCCAATAAAACGGAATATGGAAGTAGTCAAGAGAAAGCTCTAGGTCAGTTCGTGTCAAAAGGGAGACTACCGATTTCGTATCCGTGGTGGACAATAGATTTTGTGTCGAGGGTGGACGTTAGATTTCGTTTTCAAGGCAAGCAGAAGATTTTGGGTCCAGAGAGGACATTTTCGGTCTGAGCCTGAACGAAATTCTGGGATTTAGGAATCTCGGACTGGGATGATACAGAATTGCAAAAGGACACCTCGTGTTGCTTTTCGAACCAGTAGAAAGGATGTTGAAAGTTGGGCGGCAAGGAGTCCAAAACCTCCGAAAACAACGCCTATGTGATCAACACAGTGGTATTAGTAGGTCATAAGGACGAGATCATAGACGTGCAGCGCAACCTTTATTTCATCGCTATATTGGTAGTCTTTCAGGCGATAATAAAACTAGTGAAGACGATACAAATCCACTTAAGATTTTGGGGTATGTTCCAGTTGCAATGATTAATGTCAATGTTTAAGCAGGGCTGACTTTTAATAATATAGGAGGCAATAACAGCAGTTATGTTGGTCGAGTAGTAAGATGTTTGAGATCGCATTGATATCAAAACTAGAATCGCCTAGCGCATAGTCTGGCATGGCGAAGCCTATATTCTCCAGCGTCCTGCATTGCTGCTCCAGAAACGATAGCATGGATTCCCCCGTTGTAACTTCATTTTTTAGGAATCCACCTCCCATCGTATCGCAACACATCGACCCAGCGATTTGCTTCACTGAGCCCATTCCACTTAGAGCGCGAATATGAGCGTTACATTTATCCGACAGTTCTCGAAGCATTGAAACTAAACTACTCTGCACTGCTCTTAGCCCCAGAATCTTAGTTGCCATAGTTGCCATACGATCTCTCAGACATGATCAAAAGATGCTTTAGCATTTCTATTTTGTGAGGTTAGGATGGCTATCTATTATCGTCGTAAACATAAAATAAAAACTCTAGGCAATTAGCATAGCCTCCAGCGAAGCTTAAGAGGGGCAGGGACGTGACCTACGCCAGAGCGGACGCTGTACATGGCCACAATAACACGGATAAATTGCTCTGGTTTTTGCAAAATTTCTGCTTGAGTAAAATCTTGAGTTGCCACCTTTTTCACAGTTTTAATTCCGATGTTCGCAATTACTTTTTAACCGCATTTTGACCATTTAAGTAATTAAATTATATAGCAATATTTACAAAGAACACGTGTGGCCCTCCTTTTAATTAATTAATGAATTCTTTTATATTTTATAAGTACGTTTATCTGCCTGTCCACGAACAGTATGGCAACCTTCGGGATAGCTTTTGTACTACGTACTTCGACCCCTAACCAAATCGTAAATTGTCGTTGTCGACGGCAACATTTTGTTTGTCAAATCTGAGGTGGGGTCAGAAATATATTTTTTATAAAATAACTAAGTGGCAGAACGATTTTGTGGGGATGTGGAATTAACATCAATAGACCACTGAGTTAAATATTTTTTTCCCTTAGTAAATAAGATCTGATTTGATATAAAAAAAGGCATTTGCTTTTCATTTCGGCGAGACAAATGTGCCCGTTTTACAAATCGAAGAATTCTTACGATTTCGAAAACCGGAGCACCAATTTTACGATTTCAAATCGAAATCGTAAAAATCTTACGAATTCGATTACCGGAGCATGCCTGATTGACTTCTTTTCGCTCACAAGAGAAATGAAACGGACATTTTCCAAGACTGAAAGTGACTGGACGAAGGTGAAAAAGTTGATGGAAAGGAATTAAAGGTAGAAAAATTTACAGTTTAAATTGAACACAAGATCGCCGAAGATGAATTCGTTGATCTTTTATAAGATAACATGAACTCCCAAATGGGCGGTTTACTGTTGACTTCCCCAATAAGATCCATGGCAGAGCTTAAAAAGGAAGGGCTCAGAGTTGGAGGAGAGAAGAGAAGAGGACCGATGGTTGAAAAACCAGTTATTTTCTATTTTTGACAAAACGAATTCTATAGCAGTCCCAAGCTGGACACCCTCCACCACGAATTGATCGGCTTGCTCCAAATCCTTTTTAGCTGCCGAGCTTAGCAGCATTTGAGGGTTTCCTGGGATCGAGAACTAATCAGCTGTGGGGTCCTGTTAATCACTTGCCGTAGGCTGCGGTTCATTTTCTTAAGGCATCCTACCACCAGCTGCTTTCTTGTTCTTTGGAGATTCTTCTAATAGCTTAAGGCTATTAAACTGTAAACTATCTCTATCTACGTCAAAACTGCTGATCAGGGTTTTCAAGCCACTTTTAGTTTGGCGCATAAACGATTTTATCTCATTTTGAACCCCTAGGCAAGCATCACAATAGTATTTTAGATGGTGGCCCTTAGATAGGGCATCACTTGTTTGGCCGCTAAAACCTGCACAATTAGTGTGCACCATTTTATCACTCACCCAACAAGTCATTTTTGGCTGCTCAGGCTTTTTAAACTGGCATTAGTTTTGAAAGCAGGCAATATTAGTTTCCATTTTTTTTCGATTCGGGCCACAAAAAAAAACACAAAATCAAAACTTGCAAGCAAGCTGTTAAATGAACCGCAAAAGAGCAGTCTACACGCTTAGAACTTTAGATTTTGTGTGGGAGAGCGAGAGAGCGGATGCACAGCGCAGTTTATGTGCATACAAAAACAACATTAAACAGCACTGCGGATAACGCAGTGAAGAGAGAATGAAAACACAAAGGCAGAAAAGCTAAAGAATTAGTTAATTTGCTTAAACTACTAAACTAAAAAAAACGACCGACAAAGTAAATGAAAAATATACATATATATGTATATATATACATATATACAACACTCAATTTATGGCACCTCGGCCTGCTATTCAAGCTGAAGCAACAGTTGCCGGCCTCATACTACATGTTCCTTAAGGCATACGTCAAAAAGAGGATGTTCTACCTGAGGAGCAGTAACTCCGAGAGAGTGGTGAGAGCTGGAGTACCCCCTCGGTCCTGTGCTGTACAGCATATTCACTTCAGATATGCCAGTATCTGAAGACAACAGAATACTGACATGCACTTACGCGGACGAAACGCTTCTGTGCTCTGATGCAACTCCTGCTTTTTCAACGCAAGAGCTGCAACACGAACTGGGCACGATTCAGCCATGGCTGAAAAGGTGGAACATCAACATAAACGCTGACAAATCCACCTATGTCACGTTTACGCTCAGACCAGGCAACCCGTCCACATCAACGGCACCAATATACCCAATATACCGTCCAATGCGAAGGCCAAGTACCTGGGACTAACCATGTACAAGCGTCTCACGTGGAATGAGCACATAGGGGAAAAGGTAAAGCTCATGAGACACAAATGCCGCTCAATGGCCTGGCTCCTATGCAGACGAAGCACGCTACCCATTAGACACAAGTTACTGCTCTACAAAGCCATGATAAAGACGTCTTGGACATACGGTATAGAGCTGTGGGGCTCTGCCTTCTCTACAAACATTAAAAAACTACAGAGAGCAGAATGCCGTATTCTGAGATTTATCCTTAAGTTCCTTAAGATGTATCCATTAAGAGGGAAATGCAAAGTGTCGCCGAGAAATCCAGGAAAGCTAGCAGGAGGTACCTGAAGAAACTGGAGAACCACCAGAATCATCTTGCAAATAACCTCCTTGACAACAGCCTACAGCTCAGAAGGCTCCGAAGACATCACACACTTCACCTGGCTTTTCGGATTCCCTAAAGGAATCCTTTGATGACCCTAGATATCAAATATAAGATTCCCTAGGGAATCTACATAACCGCCCATGTATCACAAAATTTAATTGATTGAAAGGGTATACTAGATTCGTTGAAAAGTATGTAACAGGCAGAAGGAAGGGTTTCCGACCATATAAAGTATATATATTCTTGATCAGGACCAATAGCCGCGTCGATATGACCATTTCCGTCTGTCCGTCTGTCTGTCCGTCCGTATGAACGCTGTGATCTCAGGAACTACAAAAGCTACAAAGTTGAGATTAAGCATACAGACTCCAGAGACATAGACGCAGCGCAAGTTTGTCGATTCATGTTGCCACGCCCACTCTAACGCCCACAAACCGCCCAAAACTGCCACGCCCACACTTTTGAAAAATGTTTTGATATTTTTTCATTTTTGTATTGGTGTTGTAAATTTCTATCTATTTGCCAAAAAAACTTTTGGCCACGCCCACTCTAACGCCCACAAACCGCCCAAAGCTGCCACGCCCACACTTTTGAAAAATGTTTTGAAATTTTTTCATTTTTGTATTGGTCTTGTAAATTTCTATTGATTTGCCAAAAAACTTTCTGCCACGCTCACTCTAACGCCCACAAACCGCAAAAAACTGTGTTTAAGACTCTCCTCCCTTCCACTAACTGAGTAACGGGTATCAGATAGTCGGGGAACTCGACTATAGCGTTCTCTCTTGTTTTTTTATTAACTATTTACAAACATAAATTCTAGTGTCAAGTTAATTTCTTATTACGTAGAACATACCTTTGTAAGAACATTTAAAAAAGAGTAAAAGGCATTAAAAAGTCTAACGAACGGCTACACTGACAAAACTATAACTGGCCAGATGTTGACTCGAAATCTGAGTGCACGCAAGATAGTGATCCGGCTTCGGCTCGTCGTCTACGGAGGTGATGATCTTGCTCAGATTTCGGGATGCCTATACATAATTTTAATTAAAGATAATTGCGTGCAACAACAAGCATTAACCGGGATAGAGAAACACACACACAAATAAACAAATGCTGCAGGAACAATATTTTTATCTTTGGCTGAGCCCTTCTCTCACCTCCTCTGATGTTTTGAAGGCTCGTCTCTTGCCCACCCTACCAATGGTCGCTCCTACCCTCAGCGCTTAATAGCCTGAGCGACCTTTTGCAAGTGCTACCCTACATCACAAGGCACAGCTTGCTGCGGCCACTTTCAAACTTCTTAAAAACATTATAAAGTTTTATTAAAAGCTAAAAGGAAATACATCTCCTAAACTAAGCAATGGACACATAATATAAATATAAATAGTATAGAATAAAATATGCGATTAAAATCGAAAATAAGATATTATTTAAGTATCTAAATTATGGAATTTTTTTTTGATCAATTTAATTACTGTATAAAATGGAATGGGACGGCAACTGAAAGTTGGACCAAGATTCATTGGTCAATTTACAGAATTTTCCAGAGGAATATTGCAGCTGAAAGGGCATTCCTTTCAGCAAAAATAAAATGAATGCAAAACATTATAGCTCTTAGCTCGAATGCTTATTTATGCTGTCTTCTCATTGTTTCTTCTTCCCTTTATTTATGCTAAAATTTATGTTTTTTCTTCTCAGAAATTAATTTTTTTTTTTTAGATTTATAAAGTCTTGTGATGTTTTATGTTTAACACTCACCGCACTATCCACATCCACCGTTGAAAGCGCTTACTTCGAGGAAGTGCTACCTAGAATAGGAAGAAAAAAAAATCATGGGAAACAACAACTAGGGACATAACCAGAGCCGGGAAGATTAACATTGAAAATTTTAGCATCGCGCACTTTTTGCTCATTTCAACGGCACTATTATTTTTCTTCATTTATAAACTATTTATGATCACTAAATGAATGTTGAATCCTCGTTGCATTTGCCGCCCAACCCTTTTTTTCCGAATTTTTCACCTTATTCTAGCCTTTTTTTACGGGTTTCTTTTGTTTTTTGGTTCTATATGTTTTTTTTTGATTGGGGCCTTTTACAGGTTCATTTCCGGTAGAGAAATAGCGCGGGCGGTTCGCGGCGGCGACAACTAAAAGGCGGGCGGAGCAACTCAAAACTAAAACGCTTGGCTCAGCCGCAAACTATGTGCTCTCAGTCCCCAGCATAATATCTTTATTTCTATCCTGGCTGTTGCTTCGAGTCTTCCCTCTTTCGGGCGAAATTGGATTTATTTATGGCGTTTTAATTATACTTCCTGCTGCTGCGCGGGTGGTGGCGACGGTCCCGCCGGGAGCTAGCCCGCTTTCCAACTATTGGCTGCTCCTCGAAGATCGGCTGCTACAAAACATATTATTTATCTTCCAGACAATGCAATTTTACTGGTTAATATTAAATGTTGAATATAATATTCGTATAAATTCATATTGGAATCGGAAACAAGCTAGAAGAGCAAGTAGGTTGAGATCAATGAAATTAACGATTCGTTGCCGAGATCTCAATCGTAAAAGCGTACATTAAATAAACACACTTTTGTAAACTCATTAATATTTAAAACCAAACAAACTTGTTGTGCTGATATTAAGAATAAAATACACATTTATAATAATACAATAATATATTTATATTTGACGTTTAACGGAATACTGGGGCCACATTTCTGGGGGCTCAACGGGGATATTTGCAAAACCAGTCACTATTAGCGGGCTATAGACTTTTATGTTGAATGTTGAATTTATTTTTGCTTTTGCCAAAACCAGCGGTGGCTTTTAATAAATTCATTAAAAATTTTGTTTTGCACACATACTTATTAAAAATCCGGTCGATTCGCGAGTGCAGTTTTTTTATTAGTCAAAAATTAAAACACTCCATACGCAACGAAACCAACCACAAAAGCAAGTGTGATTTGTGTAGACTGATCGTTCGCATATACACTCATACAAATGCAAAAAACTTTTATTTTCTTGGCTCGTTGCAAAACGTTCGGCGAATAAGCAGAGCAATAGGTAAACACGAAATTGGTTTTTGGTTGAGCACAGACCGTTCGTTCAAGAGACACTGGTGAACGGCTCTTGTCGCACCACTTGTGCAAAAAACTGTTATTTGGTGACTGCAAGAAACGGTTATTTGGTTTAAAAGTTAGCACAGTATGAAACAATAAAGAACTGCGAAGTATGCAAAGTCAGCAAGTCCTTTAACAAAACCGACAGCCTAACGGTGGAACACGTTACATAATTGTCTGGAAGAATACCGACTTAATGGGTCCGTACCCACGTCGAAAGCTGAGTCGGCACTAAGATGCGGACCCACTAGAATATGCTCTTGAGCGCCGAAGAAAGCATGTTAGCATGGTTCCCTACTGTATTTAAATATAAATAATATGAAAATAAATAATAACGGCGAACAATATGATAACAAACAAGAGAGAACGCTATAGTCGAGTTCCCCGACTATATGATACCCGTTACTCAGCTAGTGTAAGTGCGAAGGACAGTTTTTGGCGGTTTGTGGGCGTTAGAGTGGGCGTGGCCAAAAGTTTTTTGGCAAATAGATAGAAATTTACAAGACTAATACAAAACTGAAAAAATATCAAAACATTTTTCAAAAGTGTGGGCGTGGCAGCTTGGGGCGGTTTGTGGGCGTTAGAGTGGGCGTGGCCAAAAGTTTTTTGGCAAATAGATAGAAATTTACAAGTCTAATACAAAACTGAAAAAATATCAAAACATTTTTCAAAAGTGTGGGCGTGGCAGCTTTGGGCGGTTTGTGGGCGTTAGAGTGGGCGTGGCAACCTGAATCGACAAACTTGCGCTGCGTCTATGTCCCTGGAGTCTGTATACTTAATCTCAACTTTCTAGCTTGTGTACTTCCTGAGATCTCGACGTTCATACGGACAGACGGACAGACGGACAGACAGACGGACGGACAGACGGACATGGCCAGATCGACTCGGCTACTGATCCTGATCAAGAATATATATACTTTATATGGTCGGAAACGCTTCCTTCTGCCTGTTACATACTTTTCAACGAATCTAGTATACCCTTTTACTCTACGAGTAACGGGTATAAAAAGCAACAGGTAACGCTTTAGCCAAGTTACTTGTATATCACACCAAAATGTTTTTGGCATAACTATAAAAATTGTCAAGATTTAGATATATAATAGAATCGTTTACGATTCTTTCGATCGTTTTACCATCAAGTTGAAGCTAGGCTTGCCGGTCAATGTTGCAAACTTTCGATCTTACGATTCCAATATATCTTGAATTTATGTATGTATATATGTCCCAATGAAAACGGCACTTTTTAACATTTCGACGGCAACAGGACCGATAATGGTAGTTCCAACAGAAATTCAGTCATTAAATCTGTCTGAAAAATAGCTGAATATAAGGCACTTTAGATTCACCACCTTTAGAAAAGTCAGCTTTATGTAGTTTGTCCAAGTTACGGGGTTTGGACTGTCACCCGCTCTCCGCTCCCTCTTACGCTCTCCCGCTCTTCACCACAGAGTCTCCAAGGAGTCTCCGCTGCGCTTGGGAGAGCCTAACTAATTAGAATAAGCACCAGTGTCAAAACTAATTTCGCCGAATAAACATACACCCGGTCGCGCCAGCGCAATTACGAAAAGTCTAGTGTTCGCTTTTCTTCGAGTGTTTCTATTTCAGCATATTTGGAAAGTTCCAGGACAGCTGCCCCCTACAACCCATCATTTTTGATCCATTTGAGCCAGATCACCTGGATTTTCAAGTTTGTCCACCAGCGAACAAATTACAAGATAAGTACGAAATTTCCATTCCTTTTAATTGCCGGTCTGCAGAAAAAGGTTCGAAAATCAAATTTCGTTCAATTTGCTATAAGATTTAATGTCAAATCTAACGGATTTCTCCGACAAAAGGCTATTAAAGAAAAGTACTTATTCATTCCCACGGGCGCCGCCAAATTAGCCACCGTTCTCCTCTCACCATCATTCGTGAAAATTTTTAAGTCCAAATTTCCGAATATATTTAAATATTCATCCAGTCCGAAAAGTGCAAAATTCCAAATTTGAAAAAGTGAAAATAATTTGTGCCAAGTTCAGTGAAAATTTCTAAGTCTAAAGCTCTGCCAAAAGTGGCAAAAATTCTATTCTCGTTTCACTGTGTCCAAATTCTTTTTGCAACACATTTCTGCTTTAACTCCGCAGTCCACTTAATAAAATTTGCTTTGCTATCGAAGAATACAATAACAAAACAAACAACACATATCCTCTGGCCATTCCAAATAAAATATTAATTAAACATTTACCCGCCAGTTCCATATATTACATCAACATATACTACATCCATATATATTACATATAAGTTAATTTATTTGTTTATGAATGAGATAAAAAATAAATTTACAATTTTATTTTGTTCACCTTTATTGATTGAATGCAAAAATTAGACTAAATTAAAGTTCTACTCTAGCTCCCTAATCTGGCCTTTTGTGAATCAGAATGTTGTATAGCGGTGGCAGCGATGGTGGCAGCGATGGTGGCAGCGCTGGTGCAGCGACGGTGGCAGCGACGAATCAAAGTTTGATAACAGTGTGTCAGCTGTGCAGTCGGCTGTAATTGGTTAATTGCAGTTCTGCTGATGACTTCTTAATAAATTTGGCTTTTTCCTGTTGTCAATATTTCTCATGAATTGCATGTGCCCGTGTGACCTGCTTATCCATTTCCTGTTGTGGCTGATATTTATTAGGAATTGCAGGTGCCCGTGTGAACTGTTTTGCAACTGCAGTTCAATGCTCTGTTAATATTGCTTGTGTTATGATTTGGTTTACTTTTTGTTGGCGCGTGCAGGAAATAGTGCAGACGCTGACCTAAGCTTTACTTTATAAGCTTTTGGTAAAGCGTGTTGTTAACTCCTCCCCCTCTATTTTGAACTTGTCCTCAAGCGACGTTCATTAGAAGAATGGTATGGTGTTGAGATTAATTCTGTTGGTGGTTTTCAGGGGTTCGGGAGATGCCACTTGTAGAATAATCTTCTATTGCTTTCGTTTGCAACAGTATAAAAGCCCTGCGACGATTGTGGAGGTAGCGAAGAGAAGGGTGAGGTAGTATTTGTTATAGTTGCTATCTGTTTCCAATTCTGCCAAACGTTTGGTGTTGTTAATATGTAAACTTTCCAGAGCGTTGAGAGATAGTATTTTGATTCGTTCTTTCTCTGCAGGGGTTATTTGGATCATGGGCCTTGATGATTGTATGGGCTTCGTCTCAACGTTGTTGAACTCTTTTCCGTTGATGGTGAGTGTCTCGTTGAAGAAGTTGATGACGTATGTTTTCTCCAGTTTCTGCATTTTGTTGTTCCACTCTAGTGTGCCATTGTAGTTGTTAACCATTATAAGACCGCTGCTTATTTCCTCTATTGTTTCGATGTGGTCTGCGTTGCTGAATTCACATAACTCTTTCTCTCCTATCAAAAGCTTAGGTAGACAAGTACTATTGCTTATGTTTACAATATTATTCTTGTTACAAATTTTAATTTTATGATAAGTTTTACATTTATTTCTTATGCCAAACATATTTCCGTTATTAAAAAATATTTCTCGAAATTTTATGTTTACAATTGTGTTCTTTTTGATAATGTTAATGTTTTGATAAATGTGTTTTCGTATATAGTTTTTTCTAAATTTGGGACTTTAATTATGTATAAAATTGTTGTTTTGTTATTTAATATAGTTACATCGGAAAATTCTAGCATTTCTTCTATTGATAGTAATGGCATATTGCTTTCTTTGAATATTTTATCAATTTCAATTATTTCTTTTTCATTTATTAGGAATGTATTTATTACATTTAGCTTAGCCCATTGAATGGCGTATTTAACATTTATGATTTCTTCTTTGACGAGCCTGATTTGATTTTGCAAGTTAAAAGTTATTTCTGTGTTAACATAGCTGTCTTTTCTGATAGAGTTTGATAAAGAATTATTAAATTTAGTTATCTGATTTAGTCTTTCTTGAAATTGATTGTTAATTATAAGTTGTTTGTTGTTATTGTTAATTAGATCGTTCATATTATCTTGGAGTAGAATTAAGTCGTCGTGGTCTGGAGTACCGGCAATGTACTTCCATGCGGTTCCTATTAAATTGATTGCTCTAGTGTTTCTATTATGTAGTGTGGGGGATAAAGTTTGGAGAATAGAGAATGTTTGAACCAATTCGTGTTTTATAGTGTGGTAACTGTTTGAATGTTTTAGTTCGTTATCTACGTATGAAGCTAAGGTATTTAAAGTGTTTGTAATGTGGTTTATATCTATAACATGAATTATTCTTGTGGTGGATGTTTGAATTTTCCCTAATCCTTTATTTATTACTGCAGTCTGTACGTCGGTATAGTTGGTAATGTCTAGAAGTCCATTCGCTATTGTTATGGTGCATAGCATTAATGTCCTAAAAGGGTAAGATAATTTTAGTTATTTCGTATGTTACTTTTGTGTATTCTCTTTCCTGATTCTGTTACAACTGTAGTATTCTTGTTAACTTTAACTATTTCTTTTTTATATCTTGCTGATAATTTAGAACCAAGTCGTGTGTTTATCTTAACATAAATTTCGTCACCTACGTTGTAGTTTTTTAATGCGTTACGTTTTTGGTTATGATATTCGAGGTCCTTTTTCTGTTTGTCTATTAGTCTGTCTATGTTGTCTAGTCTGGTTTGTTCGTAGGCTTCGGGATTAGTTAATACTGTTCTACCAAAGAACACTTCAAGTGGTCTTTTCTTTGTTACAGAATGAATAGTGTTGTAATATTCGTACACTGCTCTTTCTAGTAATTCTGGAAAGTTTTTGTGGGTTCCATCTTTCTTGATACATCTCATTATTTCAGAGAGTGTCGAATGGAATCTTTCGACCTGGCCGTTTACAGTGCTTTTGTGGGGTGGTGCTTGAAAAATATCTATATTGAGTTGGTCTTTGAGCATAAAAGTTATGGAATATGAATTTCAAGACTTTTCGATGTCCATGACAACATATTTGGGGACACCATAGTAGAAAATAATCTCTCTTAAGGGGTTTCTTATGTCTTCTATTGCTTTGGACTTTATTATTTTGGCCTGCCCTAACTTAGAGAACTTATCTATGGCTGTTAGAACTAAATTATTTTCTGTAGAATAGATATCGATGTGGATAATTTGTCCGGGGTATTCCGGAATAGGAGTCTGCTCTAAAACGGGGTTAGTCGGATGTCTATCGTATTTTTCTTCTTTGCAAACTTTGCATTGTTTTACCAATTTTTCTATTTTTTTCTTCATTTGGGGAAAGTACAATTTTTCGGCCAATTGAGTTTTATTTTCCGTAGCATTTCTATGGGCTCTATCGTGGACTTTAAGTATCTCCTCTTCTTGCTCTGATTCATTAGTGAGGTTGGTAACTTTACTTTGAGTAAAACGAATTTTAACTTTACTAAAGTTATCTGGGTATATTGATTGTATTTTCCCCATGATATCTTTAGAAGTTTGTATTCCGTGAATAACGGATGGGTTAAGGTATTTCCGAAGTATTAGTATAAGTTCGTCAAGTTCGTAAGTTTGTAAGTATATGTCATGTCTATGAAACGTAGGGGAAGGTATGCTAAATTTATATTCGTTGTTGTTTGCTTTATGGATGAAGATTTGATTTTAAAAGCGTTAATGGGTACTTCTATACTAGGGATGAGGTGATGGCTTGAACTCTCGTCGCTATGTTGAGTGGATACTGAGTTTATCTGACCTAAATTTGAAATGCGAGACAATGCATCTGCTACTACATTGTCTTTTCCTGGTTTGTAGGGTAACTCGTAGTCGTATTCTTCTAAGTGAGATTTCCATCTTTTAATTCTAGCGTTGCCATTCCAACTACTCAATGAATGTGTAAGCGGTTGGTGGTCAGTGAATATTTTTACTTTGGCTTTACCGTATAGATAGTTGCGTAACGCTTTAAGGGCCCATATAATGGCCAACATCTCTTTCTCGTTAGCTGCATAATTTTCTTCAGCTTTGGAGAGGGTTCGTGAGATGAATGAGATAGGTTGACTGTTCTGTGAGAGAACTGTGAGCATAGTTTGATCCATCGGTGGTGAGGTGGAATTCTTTTTTAAAATCGGGGTATTTAAGTATCACATCTTGTGATATTAATGAATTTTTTAGTTTCTTAAATGCGTTTATGGCTTCTTGGTTGAAGCTTATTGCTTTAGTTGATGCTGCTTTCTTGCTTACGTGTCCATCTTCACCTCTTAATAGTATGGTGAGTGGTTTAGCAAGTTTTGCGTAATCCCTTATAAATTTCCTATAGTATCCTGATAAGCCTAAAAATGATCTGAGTTCACTTATTGTCCTTGGGGTAGGAAAATTAGCTATCGCCGAAACTTTGTCAGGGTTGGTTTCAATACCTTTATCGGATATTACGAAACCTAGAATTTCAACTTTGCTCTTGAGAAATTCGCATTTATCAAGTTGACATTTAATATTGGCTCTATATCGAATATGGTATTTAAGTTTTCAAGATGAGATTTTTCGTCTTGGCTAAAAACAACGATATCATCAATATAGATATAACAAATTTTCCCTATATGTTCACGCAGTATATCGTGCTCGTTGGAAAATGGATGGAGCATTTTTAAGACCGAATGGAAGGCGTGTGAACTCATATTTGGCATTATTTATAGAGAAAGCGGTTTTCTCTATATCTGAGGACTTTAGTTTTATTTGATGAAATCCGCTTTTTAAGTCGAGAACGGAAAAAAGTTTGTTGTTGCCCAATTGGGCAAGCACTTCATTTATCTCGGGGATAGGGTATTTATCTGCTATTGTTACTTTGTTTAATTTCCTATAATCTATTACCATTCGGTATTTCTTTTCGTTTGAAGCGTCGATCTTCTTGGGAACAATCCACACAGGTGAATTGTACGGGGAACGAGATGGTCGTATTATACCATTTTCCAATAGTTCTGAAATCCGTTTATTTACCTCGTCTTTTAGAGACATGGGATATTGGTAGAATTTGGAATATACAGGTGTTTCATTGTTCGTACGTATTTCTGCTGTCACATTAGTAGTGTACGTCAATTTTTCGTGTGGTTTTGAGAATAAGTTGGGAAAATTTTGTAGTAGATTTTCTAAATTATTTTTTTGCTGATCGGACAAATGGGCTTGTTTATTGAGTCATATTTTTTTTCTTTAATAATTACTTTTACGTTGTCCTTAATAATCATATAATTCGAATGTGTGTGAATTACTGCTTTAAGTTCTTTTAAAGTGTCGTTGCCGAGAATGGCATCGAAAGATTTTAATGTCGGCAAAAGAAAAAATTTAATACGCACATCTCGGATATTAAACAGATGTGCCATTTTATAGTGTGTAATTTTAACGTTACCTTCAACTGTAAGGGCTTGGAACGGTTTCTCGATTGGAGCGGGATTACTAACTAAACTAGGTTAAATATAATTTCTATTAGATCCCGTATCAATAAGTATTTTCAAAACTTCTCCTCCTACGTTCACCTCAAAATAAGGTAAGGAGGAGGAATTTACTCTAAAAAATGGAGATCGGTGTATTGTTCTTGATATTGGTCTATCGTTTGTCCATATTAGTTTAAGTCTGTTTGACTGTACGCTAACTGTTCATATTTTGTTTGTTCGTTCTCTGTGGTAGTGTCATTATTTTGTTCATTACTTTCTATATTGCAAGTACGTTGTCGTTTGTCCTCCTGTGGAACAGGGGGAATGGGGTTTCCTGGTCGTTTAACCATTTCGAAGTTCCGTGGTCTATTCATATAGTTCACTTGTCTAGTCCGGATGCTGGGGTCCACGTCCATATGCTCAGGACGGGGCAGCGGTGGGGCGTATTCGGTGAGAAAGTTGGGTTTGGTGTGAACGGCTGTCTTGCGTATAGTTGCTGTGCGTATGGTTGTTGTATTGGTGTCTGGTTGCTAAAGAATGTCATATTGTGCATTGGTCTGACATATTGTTGAGCAATTGGTGCTCTTTGAGGCATGTTTTGAAATGCTCGGGGATTCGAATTATTTAAGTATTGAGTTTTATTCATTGGTATTGGTTTTTGGTTTGGTCGGAAGACCGTAGATTGAATTTTGCCTGTAGCATAGTTTGTTCGATATGTTTGCTTTTCGATTTTCAAACATAGATGCAAAGCTTGGGGTAGATCTTCAGGCTCTTTCATTCCCAGAAGGCGAGGTAGGTCTCCTCTCAATCCACGAATGAAAGTGTCTAGAGCTTTATCTCTGTAAAGCTTAGTCATCATTTGTTCTGACTCGCGACATAATTCCATACAACCAACTTTATTCCGTAGTAAGGACAGGTGACGATAAACTACTTGATGGAATTCCTCTACTGTTTGATTGACACCCTGAGTAATGGTTGTCAATTGGTCAAGGAAATTTAAAAATTTTAGAATATGTCGTATTAATTCAGGCTTATAAAAATAGAAATCGTAAGTGTTTGTTCGCAAAAGGATTTGTGGCAAAATATGCTCTTCACCAGTGAAATTGATTCAACGAAATTTTGAAATATTTTGGTCGAAGAGGAAAGTTTTTATATGTTTGAAAACCAGTAGCTGGTTTCTTCCTTCTACTTTGGAGGGTCCTCGTAGGGAATCGCAAAGTTGGAAATTGTTATACTACAGTATTCTGTCGTTTATATCGTTTATATTTTTACAGTGTGTTATTTACTTTGGTTGGTCACTTCCTTTTCACTTTCTTATGCCAATATGTTTCTTTCTTTTTTAAATTTTAATTTTCTAGTTTTTCTTATAAGTTTTGTTTGATTTGAATTATTAATTTCTAATTTTCTTTTACGTTTTTGATTGTGAGTTTTTTTTTAAATATTCTTTAAAACTATCTTACAAGTAGGTTATTGTTGCCATCCTTCCCGATCGTCTGGATTTGGTCCGGTTTGCTGTATCTACTGAGGATCCAGGTGCGATACTTCCTTCGGAAGGTTCCGTGGGGACGGGCCTTGCACGGCGTTGGTTTTTTTTATTTTTTTCACCTTTATTGATTGAATGCAAAAATTAGACTAAAAATAAGTTCTACTCTAGCTCCCTAATCTGGCCTTTTGTGAATCAGAATTTTGTATAGCGGTGGCAGCGCTGGTGCAGCGACGGTGGCAGCCACGAATCAAAGTTTGATAACAGTGTGTCAGTTGTGCAGTCGGCTGTAATTGGTTAATTGCAGTTCTGCTGATGACTTCTTAATAAATTTGTCTTTTTCCTGTTGTTGTCAATATTTCTCATGAATTGCATGTGCCCGTGTGACCTTTTACTTTTTGTTGGCGCGTGCAGGAAATAGTGCAGACGCTGACCTAAGCTTTACTTTATAAGCTTTTGGTAAAGCGTGTTGTTAACTTATATTAAATCAACATACACTACATATATATATAATACATATATTACATCAACATATATTATATCCACTTATATTACCGACATATATTGCACACATTATCTGCATTCCTTTTAAACATATACCACAGTGTAAATTGTTTCCCGTCGGCAAATCCAAACCACAAATAAAATGTATACCAAGTGCCGACGCGGAAAAGGCGTTTTGTTTTCCATCAATTTTTTCCGTAAATTTCCAAATTAATTTCCGAGCAATAAATTAAAAGCCGTTTTTCTCTTTTTTATAACAAATAAATTTTTCAATATTTATTAAATTATTAATTTAATTATTATTATTATTAAATTTGTTTTGAAAATTTAAAAGAAAAACTACAAGACAATAATTTTTTCTTTTTCATCCATAAATAAATAATACGACCACCAAATATAAGTCGTTTACCCGACAAATATTTTTTCCTGTATTGCTTGGATATTAAGTTGTGTTTGTTTTAGAAGTACTTACAACGCGGAGAAAAGACTCCAATTCCACCTTTCCATTTTCTCCGATTCCAGTTGTAAACAGAAAAATAAAATTTTCTACGTTCGAATAAACATTTTATTTCACCGTGTTCCACATTCTAAGTGTTCCAACCATAAATCAGGTGGAACTAATTACCATAAATCACAGGTAATTTTTACAATTTGCTGTTCACTCCGAGTCGCCTGTCCAATTAGTCGAAACTACGGCGTTTCCACTTCGTAAATTTTACACCACTTTCTCACCCATTACATCCTATACGGTCTTTTTCCGCTGCTTTATCCAGTTCAGGGCGGCAAGCTTAAATTTATTAAGTGCAGTCTAAGTGATCTGTCTACATTTTCAAAAGTGTGACCGGGCTCCAAAACCGCTTCCTTTCCATTTCGCATTTCTTCGATTATGCCCATCGGGGACGATAAGATGAAATTGTCCGCTGGCAAACCCAGGTCTATTTTTTCACCACAAGGGCCCAAGAATCCCAGGCATTTCGGTGAAAACGCCTGCGCAGATTTCCGACGACTGTACTACTCCATCCAAAGCCACAGTACAGCGCACAGCTAAAAATATGGCTGCTTCCGATCTAGCGCTAGCCAAATTCATTTCGGTTTCTGACCGCTGAATTTGAGGCTCAGATTAACACTCCGGAATCCGCAGCTCCAACCGTCACGATGCTCAGCGTCCGTCGCGACCAAGTCCGAACCCTATGGGACAAGGTTGAAAAGGAATTCGACCTCTGCTCAGAGTGCCTTGTGCCAGCAGGCGAAGCGGCAGCAGGCAACATGCCTATTCTCAGGGCTAAATACAGTTATTTCTATTCAGTCTATGAAAGGTGTGTTTCCCAGCTCTTTGATAAAATCGAGCATGGGCCGTCTCAGTGCATTCCAGCCGCGAACGCTGCGCCCCAGGCCTACATTTCCTGTGGCTGTCGGTTGCCTCCATGCGATACAGAAGTTTTCGCAGGCGACTATCTTCGCTGGCCGACTTTCCGGGATCTTTTCACAGCCATTTATATCAATAATCCACGGCTGACTCCGGTGGAAAAGTTATTCCATTTAAATGCCAAAACAAGTGGCGACGCGCATGCCAGGGTTTCCGCCCTGCGTGGGAGAACCTAATAGAACCTAATAGACGACGGCCCATGTCCTCCCTCAACTAGCCGGAAATCTGCCTTCCTACCCAATTCCGCAAAATTTATTTCGGGATCTTCCCGATTTTCCACTGGCGGATCCAAAATTCTATGAGAGCGCACAAATAGATGTCCTTATCGGAGCCGACATTCTGCCTTCGGTGCTTCTGAGTGGAGCAAAAACCAACATCTGTGGCTCTCTCTTGGGGCAAGAGACCATTTTCGGCTGGGTACTAACTGGGCCAGTGTCAGCCTCACCCCAAAGCAGAATTTCCTACTTTTCGACGCAGATCTCCCACGCGTACGATAATTCACTAGACAAACTACTCACAAAATTTTGGGAGGTGGAGAATATACCAACAAAGTTGGTAAAAGAATCCGATTCCATGTGCGAGAAGAATTTCCTTCAAACGACCACGAGAAATGAGTGCGGCAAATATGTCGTTACTCTGCCTTTTCGCGACCCAGAACATATCGGTTCCGGGCTAGGGCATTCTAGGTCTTTCGCGTTGGCTCAGTTTTTAAGAAATGAGCAGCGTCTAAAAAAAGATGAGGCCTTAAAAGCGAGATACGATTCGGTGATCCAGGAATATCTCGACTTAAAGCACATGCGACAAGTTCTTCCAACCCATGATTGCAACGCCTATTATATGCCTCATCACGCCGTCTTAAAACCGGAGAGCGTAACTACTAAACTCCGTGTAGTATTCAATGCCTCCAGCCCTTCATCGAATAGTACCAGTTTAAATGATATCCTTCATGCTGGCCCTGTCTTACAGTCCGACTTGAGCATTTAAATTCTGAAGTGGCGCTATTTCCGATATGTGTTCAGCGCCGATATCGAAAAAATGTATCGGCAGATCTGGGTAGATCCGAATCACACTCCATTCCAGCAAATAATTTTCCGTAACAATAGAGGAGAAATCAGAGATTTCGAATTGAAAACAGTAACCTTTGGAGTCAATTGCGCGCCTTTCCTGGACATCCGAGTACTGCAGCAGCTAGAAGCTGACGTAGAACTCAGCCATCCAAAAGCTAGCAATATCATTCGAAATTTCATGTATGTGGATGATGTTCTCTCCGGAGCGGACTCCATGGAAGAAGCTCAGCTCCTGGTGCAAGAGCTCCGAGACGCTCTGAATTCCGCCGCATTTCCATTGAGGAAATGGACCTCCAACCAAAAGGAAGCCGCCATTCAGAGCAACCATCTATTAAATACTGATTTTCTCGAGATCGATGCAGAAAGCGCTGCCAAAACGACGAATTCTTCTTCGTCCCGCCAGAGTTGGCTATTGAAACGTCCTTTACAAAACGCCAAGTCCTGTCCCAAATTGCCAAATTGTTCGACCCTGCAGGCTGGTTAGCGCCGTTTATCGTTCGAGCTAATTTTCATGCATGAGATTTGGCTGCAGGAGCTTGGGTGGGACGAAAACATTCCAAATGAGCTTTTTCAGCGATGGGTTAATTTTCTCCGAAGTTATTCGGTTTTAGAGCAGATACGCATTCCACGCTGGCTATCGTTTCATCCAGATTTCAAGGTCGAGCATCATGGCCTTTGCGATGCATCGCAAAAGGCTTATGGGGCGGCAATATATGTCCGCGTAGAAGTGGGCAGCACCATTATGGTGCAACTCCTAACCGCGAAAACCCGGGTAGCACCATTCAAAACGGTTTCGCTTCCAAGACTGGAGCTGTGCGGAGCGTTATTGCTTTCCGAAATGGCTGCAGCCATCATTCCGCAGATGCCTACGATTAACTCCGAACTTTACTGTTGGACGGACTCCACGATAGTGCTTGCATGGTTAAGCAAGCCAGCGTGCCAGTGGACCACATTTGTAGCCAATAGGGTGACAAAGATCGCCCAGGCCACAAAAACAGAAAATTGGTCTCATGTTCAATCTGAGCATAATCCAGCAGACCTGGCAAGTAGAGGAGTTTCCCTCCAAGATCTAGCCGATAGCCAGTTATGGTAGCACGGACCGACTTGGTTGCAAAATCCACGCAACCAATGGCCAACTCAGGTCGACAACGGTCCGGTGACCGACCTAGAGAAGCGTGCTCTAAAAGTCCATCTCGCAAAAGATCCTTCTGAAGAGTTGTTGGCACGTTTCTCCAAGCTTGAGAAAGCTTTACGGGTCCTTGCTTATGTTCATCGCTTCATTCAGCGGTGCAGAAAGCAGACATCCCCATCTGATGTGCATTTGCTGGCCACTGAAATCGCCGCCGCCGAGCGGTTCCTAATTTCGAACACTCAGCGCAGAGAATTCCCTGTGGAATTTCACTGCCTAAGTGAAAAGCGTGCAGTGCCAAGTTCAAGTGCCAACCTAAGCATGAACCCGTTTCTAGATCCGCAAGGACTGATCAGGGCGTGCGGCCGTGTGGCGGCTTCCGAAAGCCTTCAATACAATGAACGGCATCCAGTGATTCTTCCGTATAACTGCCTGCTTTCTCGCCTCCTTGGGAATTTCACTCATCGTATAACTCTCCATGGTGGTAAAAAGTTAATGGTGAGCCTCATCCGGTCGAAATACTGGATTCCGAGAATTAAGAACCTGATGAAAACAGTAGTAAATTCGTGTAAAGTATGTGTGATCCACAAAAAGCGGTTGCAAAGCCAACTGATGGGTGTCCTGCCCAGAGAAAGAGCATCGTTCTCCCGACCGTTCACGTATACTGGCATGAATTACTCCGGTCCGTTCGATATAAAGAACTATACGGGAAGAGCATGTCTTATTACAAAGAGGTATGTGTTAGTTTTTGTTTGTTTCTCCACCAAGGCCATCCATTTAGAGCCTACATCTGACTTAACGACTGAAAAGTTTCTTGCCGCTTTCGCTCGTTTTGTATCCAGAAGAGGGTGTCCACGTCAAGTCCAGTCAGACAATGGCAAAACCTTTGTTGGCGCTGCCACCCTGCTTTCCCGCGATTTCCTTCAAGCCGTAAAAGAGTCGGTGACGGATGCCTATAGTCATCAAGAGATGCAATGGCAATTTATTCCTCCGGGGGCACCCCATACGGGAGGCCTTTGGGAAGCAGGCGTAAAAAGTTTTAAGACGCTATTTTACAAATGCACTGCCACACGAAAATACACGTTTGAAGAGCTCTCCACGCTCTTGGCAAAAATAGAAGCGTGCCTTAACTCCAGGCCGCTCTCTCCTAAGTCTGAGGATCCGACAGATTTGCTGGCTCTGACGCCAGGTCATTTCCTTGTTGGGGGACCCCTTATGTCCACGGTGGAACCCGAAGTAAAGGGAGAAACGAAATCCATTCTTAATCGGTGGCAGCATTTGAAAGCTCTCCATCAGCAGTTCCGTGTGCGATGGAAAGAAGAGTACCTCATAGAACTCCACAAGCGCACTAAATGGCAGGCCCCGTCCAAAAATCTCCGCATCGATGACATGATGAGTGGCGGCTCGGCAGAATTGAGTCTGTTTTCCCAGGAGCCGACGGCAACGTCCGTGTAGTAAATATCCGTACTGCACTAAAGCTCAGCGCAGAAAAGCGTTTGCGAGCAGTCCTCATTAACAAATACTGCGCCAATTGCCTCGCTCACGAGCATTCCACGGGAGACTGCCGTAGCGGTGATCGTTGCAAAAAGTGCGACCGATCCCACCACACGCTGCTCCACATGCACGAGCAGGTTAGCTCGTTGTCGCGGTCACGAGCGCGCTCGCGTCTCCAATCGGCAACAACCCGGCAAGCAGCTTCGGCAAAATCCGCCAACTCAGCGTAGGAGTTCACCGCCTCGAAGCCCGGAATCGACCAAGCCAGGCCCTTCGCTCTCGTCGCTGCTGCAACGCCACAACGTGAACATTCCGACGGCGATGGTCAAGTTGGAGACCGGGACGAAGACCTTCGAGACCGCAGCACTTATCGATCCGTGCACCCCCATGAGCTGCATCGACGCTTCGTTGGCGTCAGCCTTTACGCTTCCGATGACCAATGTTGGCGACGAGAAGGTCTGCACGACGACGATTCGCTCCAGGGTCGACGCGAACACTAAGCTGGAGGTCGTGCTCAAGATCGAGCCCAGTGTGCGGATCCGTACACCTGTACGTCATTGAGCGACACAGTGATGTCCAAGTTCCGGGACATCATGCTGGCAGATGACCAGTTCCATCGGCCTGCTACCGTCTCCATGGTCTTAGGAGCAGATGTTTATCCAAAGGTTATCCAATCCGGATTCCTGACCTTCGACGAGGGAATGCCGGTCGCTCAGAAAACTGTTTTTGGGTGGATCGTGTCCGGTGCCTGCAGCCTGCCGTAGGATGGCCTGTCACCCGCTCTCCGCTCCCTCTTACGCTCTCCCGCTCTTCACCACAGAGTCTCCAAGGAGTCTCCGCTGCGCTTGGGAGAGCCTAACTAATTAGAATAAGCACCAGTGTCAAAACTAATTTCGCCGAATAAACATACGCCCGTCGCGCCCGCGCAATGACGACAAGTCTAGTGTTCGCTTTTCTTCGAGTGTTTCTATTTCAGCATATTTGGAAAATTCCAGGACAGCAGCCCCCTACAACCCATCATAGTTAAAGAGGAAATTTGAAATTCCACGTACTTTTCAAACGTGTTTTTGTTAAAATGCCAAATAATAAAAACGTGACCAAAAAAAACTTGTTTCCTAAAGCTGGAGTCTTGCAATATTTCCAATTGCCGTTCGTATTTTCAAATTAATCTGCTGGTATTTTATGATCTTTTCCCAGCTTCAATGCGATTATAATTGTGATTGAGATGATTTTCAATTTTTTGGAATGTTGCATATGATCCTGTTAAAGAGTTTACAAAGATCAATGTGGGAACTTACCAACTTTTTATATTTAAGTCAGTTGGTTCGATGCGACGTTAGCCTGTTAGGGTACTAAATTATTTCTGGACTTTGATGAACTCAGCCTGGTGAGTGGTTCTGTGATATGTTCAAAGCAATTTTTTAGTTAGTAGATTGGGAAAGATTTGTCAGCCTATTATGTAGGACTGCCTAATAAATCCGTAGCCATTTAACGAGTTCGATGACCAAATTATCCTTTCGATTGTTAACGCGAATTTGCCGCAACAAAGTGAATCGGTAGCTTGTACACTTATAGTGCCTGAATCGGTATCCGCCCAAGAACCTGTGTGTCCTTATTATTTTAAAATTCCTACTACAAGTAGGAATTCACAACGAGTAGATACCCTTATCGTCGCGCTTAAAACTGAAACCCCCTGGAGAAACTTTTCTAAACAAGCTTTTTCTTTTAGACAACAACAATTCGTATAATGAATTTAGATCAGACTTATGTATTGACCGACAGAATGACACCCAACATTTTTATCAACCTCTCAAAAAATAAGAGTATTAAATAATCGTTTTGAGAAGGCAGCGGACAAAACACGTATGCAAACAGATGAAAGTCACCATCAATACGATTTAAATTACAATATCATAGTTGATCAAAATGAAAATGAACTCATCGATGAAAGGTCACCATCAATACGAATTAGATTACAATAACATAGCTGATCAAGATATAAAAAAACGATAAACAGTTCCAAGAAGATCCATTGCCTTTATTACAAAGGGAGACGTATTTAAATCAGCGAATTTAACAAACTTTCCTGGGAACCCACCAATACATAAAGATCATATTCAACAATCACAAATACCGATGTATGTATAGTCGTCACTGGCTCATTTAAACCATGAATAACTCACTTCTGTATAAACAAATAATTGACCGAAGCATGACCGAAACAGGCATCTCAAAATTAAATAATCTTCCAGCCAATGGACTATTTGATCAATTAAAGAAATTTTATATTCATTCGTATTTACCATTTTATAATATTCTATTCGGAAGCAAATTATTAATGAAAAAAAGAGAGAACGCTATAGTCGAGTTCCCCGACTATCTGATACCCGTTACTCAGCTAGTGGAAGTGTGAAGAACACTTCAACACTGACAGTTTTTGGCGGTTTGTGGGCGTTAGAGTGGGCGTGGCCAAAAGTTTTTTGGCGAATAGATAGAAATTTACAAGACTAATACAAAAATGAAAAAATATCAAAACAGTTTTCAAAAGTGTGGGCGTGGCAGCTTTGTGGGCGTTAGAGTGGGCGTGGCAAAAAGTTTTTTTGCAAATCGATAGAAATTTTCCAGACCAATACAAAAATGAAAAAATATTAAAACATTTTTCAAAAGTGTGGGCGTTGCAGTTTTGGGCGGTTTGTGGGCGTTAGAGTGGGCGTGGCAAAAAGTGTTTTTGCAAATCGATAGAAAATTACAAGACCAATACAAAAATGAAAAAATATTAAAACATTTTTCAAAAGTGTGGGCGTCGCAGTTTTGGGCGGTTTGTGGGCGTTAGAGTGGGCGTGGCAAAAAGTTTTTTTGCACATCGATGGAAATTTACAAGACCAATAAAAAAATGAAACAATATTAAAACATTTTTCAAAAGTGTGGGCGTCGCAGTTTTGGGCGGTTTGTGGGCGTTAGAGTGGGCGTGGCAGCATGATTCGACAAACTTGCGCTGCGTCTATGTCCCTGGAGCCTGTATGCCTAATCTCAACTTTCTAGCTTTTGTAGTTCCTGAGATCTCGACGTTCATACGGACGGACAGACGGACATGGCCAAATCGACTCGGCTATTGATCCTGATCAAGAATATATATACTTTATATGGTCGGAAACGCTTCCTTCTGCCTGTTACATACTTTTTAACGAATCTAGTATACCCTTTTACTCTACGAGTAACGGGTATAAAAAGCTCGATCGGTCAGAACATTTTCTCTGATCAAAAATATACTCTGATAAAAAAGAAAAAAATATATTTGCTATTTATTGCTCAAATTTAATCATAATCATAGGATAATTAAATTGCAAATAAAGTTGTACGATATGCGCAATATTTAAACGGCATCTGATCGAACATATTTCAAGACGACATCTTATATTTTAAGCGAAACCCGCCATCGTTACAGAATGAGTTAGACAAGTCTGTATGGCAGGCAAGAATAAGAGTGCTTACTTACGTAGTAAATTACCTAATAAAATCGTAGTTTCTCTTCTGATACTTTTTAGATGATTTTAGATTTATTTTTAAGATGATGTATTTATTTTTAAGATGAATTTAATAATAATAAACATTTAAATTCAGTTTGTCTTTAATAAAGTTTATATTTCTGCTTTTCCACTAAGTTTGCTTAATTTTGTTCTATTGAGAGATCCTTTTTTAAGTGGCTTTAAAATTATTAGTTTTAAAATCTGTGTTTTTTTTTATCGATGTATAGTTTATAGTGCTTATAAGAATACTTAATATGTAGAGTAAAATACGGTCGCATTAAAAATGTTTGATACTTGTCTATTGATGCAAAACACGAAAGAAGTAGTTTGTAAGTTCGTTTTTAAACCGAACCTGATAAAAACATTTCCGGTTTTGATTCATATTGCGAAAGAAATATATATTATATATTATTGAAGTGTTTGTATGAATGTATAATATGATATGACTTCGCTGTCATTTCATATCGTGGTTCGTAATTGATAACGCCAAACTAAAAAAAACTGGATTTCGCAGTGTGTCTAAAACTTTTGAATATTATCAATGATGTTATAAGTCAATATAAGTTATTCCGTTTTCCCTCAAATAAAAAGGGTTTTCAATCTTAAAATTAAATCTTAAGTTTCGTTTGATTAAATATATCACAGTGAATTTTTTCCAAATAGTTGTACCGTATTATGATTATGAAATATATAAAAGTAGATAAAAATAGATAAAAGTATTTTCCTGATGTTTATCTCTTGAAATTAGGAAGATAACCTTGGGAGGCCAAGTGGCTTATAATTAACAAGATTAATTAACAAATAGGTTATATTACTCTATTTGTATGCTTTGTTTTTTTCGGAAATGTAGACTGACTAAGCAAGAGCTTGGCTTCAAAATATAAACCTATAGTCATAAGATTACAAAGTAGCTTAGCTAAATCGATAACCCGACAGCTTTAGCGAGAGAAGATAAAAGGGCGAAAAGGGAGACTCGAACAGAGCTGCATGTACAGTAGGGTACACCTATGAGCGCATGGCTAGGCAATGTGCTCCGAACATACTCCCCCGTTAGAAGAGGTACGGTTCCACTTATATCACAATCGATGGGCAGAACGGATAGTTTGTCGACTTCTCTTATTTGCTCCTTTTTTGCAGTAGGAACAAATACTCGCAGCTCTTTTTTTCCAGTTTTAGCTTCTGGGTCAACAGTTGCCGTCTGCTGAGGCGGCCTTCGCGAAGATGGGTGATGTCAGGCTCTGGAGATGTTGTGTAGTTGTCCAGCCCTTTAGGAAATTGGATCCGAGAGTTCTTAATTCTTCGATGGCTAAGATGAAATCTCCAAAAGCTCTGTAGAACTAAAATTTAGCCTAGTCAACAGCAGCCACACAATAGCTTTTGTAGTTCGGCAAGCTCGCTCTTTGCACCGACAAAGCTTGTAGCATTGTCACTCCAAATGGTACGCGGATTGCGTCGAACGCTGATGAGTCTTCTCATCGCTGCGATAAAAAATCCGTCGTGAGATCCTGGACAAATTCCAAATGAGCTGCCTTCGTGGCAGCAAACGAAGACGGCGATATAGCACTTATGGGGTGGTGACAAGGTCTTTTAATGTCATAGATTCGGCTCTGCAATTTGAAATAAAAATTTATGCAAATGCACGCTGCAACTTATCAAAAGAGTTGAGGAATTGGAAGTTCAATGACTTGTCAATGCAACGCTTCCAATTAGAGCCGCAAAACGGCGCTCTGGCAAGTCCTTTACTGCATGCAGGGGAAGAGCTTTGCAAAAAGAATGGAGGCCTGCTAGTCCAAAGGGAATACTCCAGAAATTCTCTAGGGGTACATCCTCGCCACAAGACGTCTGCCAGGTTCGCCGGAACGTGATGCCATGTAATGTCTTTCGTCATCTCCTTGGAGGTTGCCAAATCCACGCCAACACAATAGACGAGTCTGATTAGCAATGAACCGCGAAATCTACGATTAGCTCAGCCAATAAAAGCGCAGCGGAAAGTTCTAATATTGGAGTTGTTAAGGCTTTTAGTGGAACTACTCTTGACTTGGCACAGCGCAGATGGACTTTCGGTACAAATCGTGTAAATTGTAAGTTTTGTTTTGTACTGTGAGGTAAACTTTCCCTATGACGAAAGAACTGGCTCTAGCAATGCGTCATCGCAATCCACGTTAGCAAGTTGTCTATTCTGACAATACTCCGCATGGTGGGTCGATAACTGGACGGTATTTAAGAAAAATTAAACAGAAGCTGATCTGAAGCTGGATCCCAGACTATCCCAATCCATTGGCAATATCCATCGTGAAATTTTATTGAGTGCTTCTCGTCGCAGTCGGACAGAGTCAGCTGACTAGCTAAGGTTTTGGTAGAGGGCTTGCTACCTGATAATCAGGTTAAGATGATGAATGAAAACATGATAATAATGTTGAAGATGGCAATGGCTGAGAGCTCAAGTTTGGGTCACATGGCGGAGTTGAATATAAGGTGGATGGTGCGGATAAGGCATGATTCCCGATACATTCAATGTGAAATTCATGCTGGCATGTAGTTATGTACGATTGTGGTGTAATGATCTCTGCTGCACATATTGTGCAAACAGAGTTTGAGACACTAAAGGATTTCCTAGTTTGTGATCTGTAAAACCCCATAATGCTTAAGAAAAATCCCACGTTTCAATATGGAGAAAAACAAAAAAAATATATAAAAATGTGCGAAAACTCTTTGCTTGATATTCTACTGTTATAGGGCTTGTTTGTTATTTTCTGCTTAAAATTCTCATGAAATACGTAAAAACTTTTTTAAAAGCAGATATTCAATTTCTAAGACCAATAAAAAAAAACCAATCGAAGTCTTCGACCGTTTACTCTTCCTCTACATGAGTATTCTAACCTTGAGGAAAATCTATCTTCTTTTTGAGGAATAGTAAAAAAGAAGAAAATTGTCCACTAGCTTTGAGGATATGACATCCCTCACGAGTAATACCAGTATTTTCCGTCATGTTAAATTGATGATCTTTATTTTTTTCAGGATAGCGTTTAAGCAGAAGTAGCTTAAACTGGGACAGCAACCAAACCGAAGTTATGTGCTGTTACTCCGTTTTTCTCAGAAAAATCCATCTATCCGTTTGTTACACTTAGGAAAATCTTTGGGATAAGAATTAGCTAGCAGTCAGCAATACCTATATTTACTTCACGTGGACTTCACAACTAATTCTGAACACAACAGTTTTGAAAGTAAGAAACTGACACGGAAAATTTAATTGAAAGTACTTATTCGCGAGTCTTAATGAATCGGAAAACTCACTAAGGCCCCACAATGAGCGCCACCATATCTTATTAATTATTATGTTTAAGTAAACTGTAAGGTGTAACTTTACTTGCGGGTGCACCCTTTAGTTACCTTTTTGCTACAGACATTATTGAATAGAATCAAGAATTGAGCGTGCTTGCGACAAAATAATATCGGAGCTAGTATACAAAATCGGAGGAATCAAATAAACATATTCAGGAAAGGATAGTTTTAGAAAAGGAGGAAACGGAGGAGAAAATTATTGCTAGCGAAACACGGGTGTAATTGTGATCGCGGAATGCCCTACCCTACCAATGACCACTTTTCTTATGAGCATGGCTCTTCTGTGCCCTATGTCCAGAGAAACATAACGCGAGTCTAGTATTTAAATTTTTAAATATTCATTTCTATTTTCGCTCTTGTGACTAATAACTAATAACAAGGTTCATAATAACTAATAAGATCATAATGAAGTTTAATATTTTTTTTTCAGTGTAAGGTAATAGATCCATGATTTATGTAAGTTTAATTACATTTCGGTAGGATAGTTATAATTAAATAGATACTAAGATTACTAAGATTAATTAATACTTTCAATTTTTCAATTTGATTTTCAGTATTGTTCTTCTTTAAGTTATTTTTGTTTATTATTATTATTATTGTTAACTATTTTATATACAGTTTCTTTGATCAAAATAATAGAAACAAGAAACTTTATGATCTTCAGCTAGTTAAGCCTGTTTATTCGCCAGGTCCCGACGAAATTCCTGGCTGTGTGCTTAGATTCTGTGCGGAAGCCTTGTGCAAACCTCTACTAAATTGTTCAACTTATCTCTGGAATCTTCACAGTTGCAGGACGCAACGGGTCCCCTTTAAAATTTCTCTTTCTTGTATTCTCCGAGTGACATCCGGAGTCTTAAGGGAGCCAGCTAGGTCCGCTCCTTTTTACCCTTTTTATTAACGATCTTCCCCTAATAATAAAGCATTCGCGTGTACTCATACACACTAAGTGTAAAGTTATGACCTTTTGTCGTGCCAACTCAATACACGCGACTTACACTCTAAGTGGGTACTCTTTGGACAGAATTACACATGTTGATGATCTTGGTGTTCTCCTGGACCCTAAACTTAAATTTTCAGACCATATTTCGTCTATTGTCAATAAGGCCAGGGGTGTGCTTTGTTTTATAAAACGGTGGTCCAAGGAATTTGATGATCCTAACATGACCAAAACCTTATTCATGTCTCTAGTCCGTCCGATCCTCGAGTATGGATCACCGCAATACAAAGTTTACTCGGACCGCATTGAATCGGTTCAAAAGAACTTCTTACTTTTTGCCTTACGACTTATTTTGGATGCAAACCTTAGATTACCTTCTTATTCCAGTAGATTAATGTTAATTAACTTACCCTCCTTAGCTATCCGAAGAACGATGCTTGGAACAGTCCTTATTTTTAATTTAGTCATGGTGAAGTTGATAGTCCCGACTTGGTTAGTCGACTAAACTTCACCGTTCCAAGCAGATTTACTAGAGATTACGTACCTTTAATTTTAAATCAATGTAGATCTAATTATGAGTTGCATGATCCCTTCAGAGTATTATGGTCTCACTATAATAGATTCTATCCTATTATCTCTAATTCTGACTCTCTGCCGTTATCAATGCAATCAATACTAACGTATTTAACAAATTCTAAAATCTTACTAGTATACATATATTTCCTCGTCCTTTACTGTCTTCTATATCGCGTCTATCTTTTCGCGATTCGAGCCGTACGATACACGGCAGCGCCCCTCGGTCGGTTGGGCGGGAGGTGTAGACGTAAACGGAAAAAAAAAAGAGGGAACCCCAAAATCGAGTTCCCCGAATATTTGATACCCGTGCGAAGGAGAAATTTCGACACTAACCGTTTTTTGCGGTGGCAAAAAGATTTTTGGCAAATCTAGAAAAATTTACAAGACTTACCAAAATGTGAAATAATATCAAAATATTTTTTAAAGTGTGGGCGTGGCAGCTTTGGGCGGTTTGTGGGCGTTAGAGTGGGCGTGCCAACATGGGTCATTAAACTTGCGCTGCATTTATGTCCCTGGAGTCTGCATGCTTTATCCTGAAATACGGACGTACAGACGGACGAACAGACGGCCATGGCCAGGTCGAGTCGGTCGAGGCTTCTTTCGCACAAAATTGACGGGATTATGCGAAAGGAACACTATTTGAGCATTTTTCAAACCCATCTTCCCAATTTTCTTGACAAGTTTGCCTACCCAGAGCAGGAAATCATGATGGAGGGGCCAGCGCAAAGTCCCGACCTCAATCCGATTGAAAACCTATGGTCAATCGTAAAGAGACGGCTCGGACAGTATCAGTGAGCCCCATCCTTCTTGTTGAACAAGAATGGAATAATAATCCGAGAGGAATATTCGAAAAATTAGATGAAAGTATGCCAAAGCGAATAAAAAGCGTCATTAGAAATAAGTACTAAGTACTAAAAGATAAGCTTTTGTTAAAAAAACCCAAATGGAGCATAATTGAGTAATCTTGATTTCTTTGCCCGCGCGCAGGTTATAAATTTAAAAATACAAGTTTTTCTAGCTCAGAGACGACGGTTCGATTGGATAAAAGAATAGAAAGGAAACTCAAGCCTGGCTCTAGCCCATCATCGGAAATTATGGTCAGTTGAAAATCATGCCATATGCGATAACCAAGCTATCCACAACTTCCCCGCTACAATTAGGGTATTCATGAAGATACCCTAAGCGGAGACCGACTGAAGACACCTTATTGTCGAATATCCTTTCAAGTATATGTGCCCACAACTCACCTTTAGTGGTCTTATAAGTGTTTCCAACATATTTCAAAAAAATGCTCATGAACAATTAAGATACCTATGATGCCGCTCCTTGACCTAGAATACGGTCCGAGAAAATCAATGAATAAACGTTGGAGGAATCGCTGATACTCAGGCGCTTTTCCTAGCGGCGGTCTAAGAGTGTAATTTGGTACTTTATTATTCTTACAAACTTCAAAAGCGCTTGTATAGGCCCAAAAGTCAGAAACAAGACCTGGCCAAAAATAATAACGTCTTATTCTTTCAATAATTTTGAGTATGCTGCCATGTGAAGCCAAAGGACTGTCATGAGCGTGAAAAAGGATTTCCGAAACTAATTCTTTGGGGACACTCGTAGATCCACAGCGGCCTCCACCTCTTCAAAATTGAATCTTTGCAACTTTAATGCTTATCGCGCTAGTCGTGAATTTAAGTCAAGATTGGACATTACCATTTAGGAGATACATTATCGGTTATAATTTTTAATAGGAGTCCTTCCACGTAGGCAGTAAAGTGCTTTAGAGCTACTTTGGCAGCCAAACATTCCTGCTCCGTTACTGTATAATTAATTACGTTGAGCTTTCTTAAGTTTCTTGGAGCCAAATGCGATAGGGCATTCCTCACCCTCTTCCGACAATTGCACCAACACCGCAGCCACGCCTGACTTACTAGCGTCGCAGTGTATTGCAAAAGGCTTTGAGAAATCTGGACTACACAAGACAGGTACTTTACTCAAACACTCTTTGAGTTTGCCGAACGCTTCTATTGCCTCCTCTGTTAAGCCAAACATCTGTTCCGTTGTCATAAAAAAGTCAACGGCACAGGAAGAGTGGCAAAATTCGCAACGAATTTCCGGTTTCATCCACACAATCCCATGAAACTCCGCCAACTTTTCAAACTCATAAGGAAAATCGGTAGCCGCACCTTCTCAGCCGTCCGTCCACCGTCATCGATAATGTTGCCAGCGTACTTGTCGCATACAAAAATGACTTTTAGATATGTTCAACGTTAGGTCAGCGCGCTTTATGTGAAGGACTAACCTCCTAAGTACATCTTGTAACGAACTGATTTTATTGTTCTGCTGGCTACGAAATACGTGCGGCAAGCTCGGTATATTTCGTGTGTTCGTCCCACCAAATTTATATTCAAACGTGATCACCCGGTTACCAGTAACAACACTTGCAGTTTTCGTTTCTGGGATATTTATTTTTGCCAAGAATTATAATGTGATTTGATTATCCGGACGTCTCCGCTCTTCCGTCGGAAAACTGAACCCTAGCCTGGTACTGCCGGGGCCACACGTGGTTGGTAGCGAGAAGAACGGTTGTGGGCTGAGGGAAGCGTCACCGTTCTCAGACTAGGGTGAACAAGTGCAAGTCTCTTTGACTGTCAAGCTTCCAGCGTTCGGCTGCTGATATAAAGGGGTACCATGGACTGTAAAAGCCATTTTATCTCGAGATTGAGGTTCCAAAGGGACCTGCCTATATGGATCCTTTAGGTCCACACTTGATATATACTCTTCTGTTGATAAAGCCAAATTTTAACTCTCCTTGGCTTAGTGACCATTACAATTGGAGAATACCAAGCACTCTCAGATACTACTATTACCCCTTATCGCAACATTCTGTCAATTTTAGCATACATGACATTTTCGGGAGCGGGAGAGACGGGGAAATGACACAACAATCGAGTGCAAAACGAAGTTAGTTTTGGCGAATCTTTCCTGACTAAATGAGGGAAAACAATTGATCACCTTTGCAAATTTAACCTTTAAAAAAACTTTAAAAAATATATATTTTTTTCATTTAATCGAAAAATAAAATGTTTAAAAATATTTTTCCAAAATTTCGTTAAGCTGTGATAAATATTTTTCGAGATAATCGACCCGAGAGAAGTAAAGTCCGGTTCCGCCCCGCGGAACGGCTTAACGGCCGTGTTCTCGTTTTCTTACAAAACGGGCGTCGCGATTACGAGAGAACTATTCAATCAATTCACGTAAGCTAAACGGCATTTTATAAAAAATTCGATGTTCAAGTTTTATTTTATTTTATAGTTTTTTAAGCATTATTATATCAAAAAACACATATAAAAATCTCAATTTTCAGGAACTCATGGTTATTTATGTCTAATTTTTCGAAATCATCAAAATCCCTCTATTACGCACTTCATAAAAGCTTTCTGATTAAAACAAATTTTTTTTTTGTTTAGGATAGAAAGTTTAACCAGCAATTGACGACCGCAGAATTTGTCACCGTGACTGGATCGTTCATATTTCCGCCAATTTTTATACCCGTTACTCGTAGAGTAAAAGGGTATACTAGATTCGTTGAAAAGTATGTAACAGGCAGAAGGAAGCGTTTCCGACCATATAAAGTATATATATTCTTGATCAGGATCAATAGCCGAGTCGATTTGGCCATGTCCGTCTGTCCGTCCGTATGAACGTCGAGATCTCAGGAACTACAAAAGCTAGAAAGTTGAGATTAGGCATACAGGGTCCAGGGACATAGACGCAGCGCAAGTTTGTCGAATCATGCTGCCACGCCCACTCTAACGCCCACAAACCGCCCAAAACTGCGACGCCCACACTTTTGAAAAATGTTTTAATATTGTTTCATTTTTTTATTGGTCTTGTAAATTTCCATCGATGTGCAAAAAAACTTTTTGCCACGCCCACTCTAACGCCCACAAACCGCCCAAAACTGCGACGCCCACACTTTTGAAAAATGTTTTAATATTTTTTCATTTTTGTATTGGTCTTGTAATTTTCTATCGATTTGCAAAAACACTTTTTGCCACGCCCACTCTAACGCCCACAAACCGCCCAAAACTGCAACGCCCACACTTTTGAAAAATGTTTTAATATTTTTTCATTTTTGTATTGGTCTGGAAAGTTTCTATCGATTTGCAAAAAAACTTTTTGCCACGCCCACTCTAACGCCCACAAATCTGCCACGCCCACACTTTTGAAAAATGTTTTGATATTTTTTCATTTTTGTATTAGTCTTGTAAATTTCTATCTATTCGCCAAAAAACTTTTGGACACGCCCACTCTAACGCCCACAAACCGCCAAAAACTGTCCTTCGCACTTACACTAGCTGAGTAACGGGTATCAGATAGTCGGGGAACTCGACTATAGCGTTCTCTCTTGTTTTTTTTACAAACATTTTTTTTTGTTAACCTAGGTTAGGTTAGGTCGGGAGGCCCTCACGGAGCCGCGCATAGGCCAATATGGCCCGTAGCTTTCCGAATGTTTCTTTATGGACCTAGAGAATTTTTACGCGGTTTTCGAAATCTTTTAGGATCCTGGATCTTCTAGTGATGCCAGAACCGGAACGCCTAGGTAGTTTATTCTTGCCCTTGCTAGAGCCGGACATTTGCAAATGAGATGCTCCAAGGTTTCAATTGCCTCGAATTCAACACATTTCCGGCATTTGGCGTTGTCTGTAAAGCCCAGTTTGACTGCGTGTGCCGCAGCTAGGCAGTACCTGTATGAATTCCCACTAACAATCTGCAGTCTTTCCTTGGAAGTTGCAGCACGTAGTGACTGAGTTTTGAGTTGCGCTCTTTGCACATGATTTTTGAAATTTTTTCAGGTGGTGGAAGTTCTCCTCAATCTGCTTTTGGCTTGTGTGTCGGTCCGTCTTTCCAGTTCGCTTTGGAGCGTTCTAAGGGAAACAGGAACGTTTTCTGATCTTTCATTCGCCAGTCCGACACCTTCCTTTGCAAGTTCGTCTGCCGTCTCATTACCATCGATGCCCTGGTGGCTGGGAACCCAGTAGATCCGCACTGACGTGGTTGTGGTAAGGATATTTAGTGCCTCTCTGCTTACCAGTACACTTTTGGAACTGACCGCTTATGGATGGATCTTATCGCCGCTTGACTGTCTACAAACAAGTTGACCGCTTCATGTGGGCGGTCAATGCTCTGCGCAAGCTCTGCCGCTTTTCCTATGGCGAATACTTCCGCCTGGAATATGCTGCATTGGCTTGGTAGCTTATACGACAGCCTCATCAGGGTCTGTATAGTATATGCCCGCTGCAACTCCTCCTTCCAGGTGTTGAGGTGTTGAGCATGGTCCTGACCTGTTTTCCAGTCGTCTGGTCCCATGAATGTTGTTGTTCTTACATCCGGGCACGTTCTGGTGACCATGTAGTCAGATATACTGCTCATGTCTCGATCAATGTAACAATGCCCGAATCCTTGTAGAGACATATTCCCTGATGCAACTAGGCGATGTGCAGCCTTTCCTGCAATCAGTTGCGCGTGGATGTCTAGGGGATCAACTCCAATTATAGTTTCGAGTGCTTTTGTGGGGGTTGACCTCAGCGCTCCTGTTATGCAGAGCAGTGGCTGCCGCTGAGTTCTCTCCATGAGCTTGTTGTAAGTCGTCTTTCCATGTCCTGCAGCCACACTAAGACTCCATACATCAGAGTTGGACGCACCACCGAGATGTAAACCCAGTGCATTAGAGCGGGTGAGAGGCCCCATGTGCTGCTAAGCATCTTCTAGGATGCATATAGCGCTATGCTGGCCTTTTTCACTCTCTTTAATACATGGGGCTTCCATGTCAGCATGCTGTCTAAAACAATTCCGAGGTACTTGACCTGTGTCTTCGGGGTTAGCCTGGTCGAGTTTATCTTCGGGGGACCCACAGCGGTACCTTGTATCTCTTGGTGAAGAGAATGAGGTCCGTCTTGTCCGCGTTGTCTTCGCCCACTCACATATCTCCCAGAGCGTTGATTCCATAATCGAGATGAGTGTCGATGGACAGACTGCTTATATCATCAGCATAGGCTGTTATCTTCGGGGCCTTCCTCTCGAATCTCTTGATCAGGTCATCTACCACCAGATTCCACAGGAGAGGCGACAGGACCCCGCCTTGCGACGTGCCCCTATGTGCTCCTTTCACCATGGAGGCGGTGCCCCAATCGGATTGTTCCCGTCTACAGCTTAGAAGATTTTTTATCCACAAACTGATGTCGAATGCTCCGAATATATCCACAAACACTCCGAGAGCATATTCTTGGTTATGCTGGGCTTTCTTAATGGCTACTAGTGAGTATAGTGCCGTCTCCAATGATTTACCTTTCGTTTAAGTGTGCTGGTTGGATGACAGTAGTCGTCCCACATCGTTTCTGATGTATATGTCGAGCAGCTTTTCTACCGTCTTCAGTAAGAAAGAGGTTAGACTAATCGGCCTTTAATCCTTGGGGCTCATATGGCTGCACTTCCCTGCTTTTGGAAGAAATACAATACTAGAGGTCCTCCATTGTATAGGGATACAGTCCGTGCTTAAGCAAGCTGTGAATATAGCGCAAAGCCATGGGGTGATCACTTCTTTGGTCACCTGTAGCATGGCTGGAAATATTCCATCTAGTCCCGGTGCTTTTATTCCCGCAAATGAGTATGTAGCCCATTGGATTCTTCTAGAGGATATTAAATCTGTTGGGAGATGGTCTTCTCCAGTTACGAGGTCCTTTTGCTTGTTGGCATCGGATATCTCGGTGCATCCTGGGAAGTGAGCATGCATTAGTGCTGTTGGGGCCTTTTCGCTGCCCTCAGTCGACTGTCTGTCATCGCGTTTGAGCTGACCCAGTTAGTGTTCCGGGGGTTTCTGAAAGAGGTTGGTTTGAAGGAGTTGTCGAATTCGTATAGGAAATGTATTAACTTATGATCTGAGAAGGATAGTCTCTCAAGGACTCTCCATTCTGAAACCATAGTACTTTGTCCCCTTACGAGTGTTAGGTCTAGCAAGTTCGAGGAGGTGGGACCAACAAAGGTATGCTCTTCCCCCACGTTAGCTATGCATAGGTTAGTTGATAGTAAAAAGTTAAAGAGTGACTCACCTCTGTCGTTGATGTCGGGGCTCCCCCACACGTAGTGATGTTGGGGCTGGCTTCCACCATGCTCCTGAGTTCCTCCGGTGGGGCCGTCCTATCATCAAAAGGCCCTTTCTCTTGCTCTCTAGCATCACAACAGTCAGGTTATCCGTGCTGTAGTGAGACATAAGGTTAGCATGCAGGCCCTTCCGTACAAATATGGTGGTTCTGTTTCTGCTTACCGATGGTGTATAGAACAGGTTGTAATTAGAGGACTTTAGTCCGGTGACGGCATTGCCCGAGGCAATCCATGGCTTTTGGACCAAAGGTTTGTCGGCGGACCCTAGGTCCAGGGCGATGAAAAGTTCCGCCGACGCGATCTTGCTTTTATTAAGATTGAGCTGCAGCATCCTCAGTGGCATGGGTACTGGGCTCATCTCCATTCGACGGGTTGACTGTCCAGGGAATGTACCTGGGCGGCTTCCGCGATGGTTTCCAGACCTAGGTCCTTCTTCACCTTGCCTGCCTTCAGGGTGTAAGCATCCTTATCCCCGGGATGGCGTCCTTATCACTTACATAAGTTATTGAACTAGAAGACGAAGAATTTTCCGTTTCCTAGAGCGTATGCACCCGCGCGACAAAATTTACAATTCCGCTTCTCCGTTTTGCGTCCGCCAAACAATAATTCGAAATGAGAACTGGGGACTTTGACTTGAGTTCTCTCTATCTTTCCTTTTCGTTCCCTTCTTTAGGTAATCATTAGGAACAAGTAGAAATTGCAGACCATTGAGGTTCTGACGTCACGATGCAATTTTTTAAAAGAGAAACTTAAAGAAAATAAATTCCGGCCGAATTGCAAAAATGGGTATCGCCAATTTGCTAATTGGGATCTAACTATTTGGGGCCGTTTTTCGGACTTTCTTAACATAAGCCTTGCGAAAGGTCAGGGATTAATTAAGTAATAAGCTGTTTTCTCATAAGATTTCCGCTACTGCTCGCTGTGAGAATTCGGGAGGCCAACGATCCGCTCTTCCAGGGTATTAATTCGATCGTTATTCCGCTCGATGTTCGGCCGAATTTTTGGTCGATTTTAGATCTCGTACTAAGCGCCAAATCTGGCCTCTCGCACCACCGGCCAGCTTTTGGCTGGATTCCCTTCTTAGTGCTTCGCCATTTTCTTTTCACTGCCACTTGGTAACGCCTCCAATTTCTTTCAGCGCCCAACTCTTCTCGTGAACAGCCCAATCAGAAAAGAAAGCTGGCGTTGAGTTGAAGTTACTGGGAAGCTATCCCTGCTCTCACACGCCGAGCCTACGCCGATGCCTATGTTGCCTCTATCTATCCCAACACTCCCGACTTTCCCCGTCTGCCCCCTATTCTCGTTACGGGAACGACATGTAGATGGCGCCACCGCCTTTCTTGCCTGCCGACTAGTTTTATTGCCACAAGCGCTACAGTCCAAAGCTACGTTATCACCTTTGACTAATTAAGGAATTGAAGAAATGAATATTATTATTTTTTTGAGCGCCATTGTTCACTGCGTTATCGCTTAAATCGCTTTAGATCGCTTAAAGTGCGGTTTAAATTTGAAATAATAGGATAAAGGTCAGAATAGTCAGAACATAATATTCTGTAGGACAAGCAGCTCATAGTTAGATCTACAATTAGGGGTAAGTAAATTCTAGTGAATATACTTGAGACAGAAAACTTTAGCCGACTAACCATATCGGGACTATCCATTTTGTCACGAAAAATATTGCAAATAAAGAGCAAGCATTGTTCGATGGGTCTTTTATTTATTTATTACCAGCCTTAGCTGTGCACCTCTTTCGTTATCTATGCAGAGAATGTGCGTTAGCATCCAAGGTGCCCTTAAGTCGCTTATTACATTCAATTTCGTAACCCATGCATGCGCTAATCGATTCAAAATTTCGCTCTAACAAACAAAATAAAGTCTATTCGTTTAAAATCGCTTTATATAAATCAACTTTTCTTTAGGAAAAAAGAGTAACTAATAAAAGAGCTTAATAGTTCAATAATTTTGTTTTATGATTTGTGCCCTTACTTCTGTGGCAACTCTTCGCTTCAAAAAACTTATAGATTAGTAGAGTAAAAAGGTATACTAGATTTGTAGAAAAATAAGTAACAGGCACGTGGAAGCGTTTCCGACCATAGGTTAGGTTAGGAAGGACCCTTACGGGGCCGCGCATAGTCCAATATGGCCCGTAGCTGTCCGAATGTTTCTTTATGGACATTTCCGGCATTTGGCATTGTCGGTAATGCCCAGTTTGACTGCGTGTGCCGCAGCTAGGCAGCTAGACCTGTAAGAATTCCCACCAACAGTCTGCAGTCTTTCCTTGGAAGATGCAGCACATAGTGACTGAGTTTTGAGTTGCGCTCTTTGCAGATGATTTTTGAAATTTTTCAGGTGGTGGAAGTTCTCCTCCATCTGCTTTTGGATTGTGTGTCGGTCCGTCTTTCCAGTTCGCTTTGGAGCGTTCTAAGGAAGACAGGAACTTTTTCTGATCCTTTATTCACCAGTCCGACGCCTTCCTTTGCCTTCGCCTTCCTTTCTGCCGTCTCATTACCATCTATGCCCTGGTGGCTGGGAACTCAGTAGATCCGCACTGACGTGGTTGTGGTAAGGATATCTAGTGCCTCCCTGCTTGCCAGTACACTTTTGGAACTGACCGCTGACGATTGCATGGATCTTATCGCCGCTTGACTGTCTACGAACAAGTTGACCGCTTCATGTGGGCGGTCAATGCTCTGCGCAAGCTCTGCCGCTTTCCCTATGGCGAATACTTCCGCCTGGAATATGCTGCATTGGCTTGGTAGCTTATACGACAGCCTCATATTAGGGTCTGTACAGTATATGTCCGCTCCCACTCGTCTTTCCATCTCGGAGCCGTGCGTGTATATATTGAGGTGTTGAGCATGGTCCTGACCTGTTTTCCATTCGTCTGGTCCCATGAATGTTGTTGTTCTTACATCTGGGCACGTTCTGGTGACCATGTAGTGAGATATACTACTCATGTCTCGACCAATTGAACTATGCCAAAATCCTTATAGAGACACATTCCCTGATGCAACTAGGCGTTGTGCAACCTCTCATTTGCGCGTGGATGTCTAGGGGATCAACTCCAATTATAGTTTCGAGTGCTTTTGTGGGGGTTGACCTCGGCGACCCTGTTATGCAGAGCAGTGGCTGCCGCTGAGTTCTCTCCATGAGCTTGTTGTGAGTCGTTTATTTCATGGCCTGCCACCACACATCAGAGTTGGACGCACCCTGTGCATTAGAGCGGGTGAGAGGCCACATGTGCTGCTAAGCATCTTCTTGGATGCATATAGCGCTATGGTAGGCTCTCTAGTACATTGGGCTTCCATGTCAGCATGCTGTCTAAAACAATTCCGAGGTACTTGACCTGTGTCTTCGGGGTTAGCCTGGTCGAGTTTATCTTCGGGGGACCCACAGCGGTACCTTGTATCTCTTGGTGAAGAGAATGAGGTCCGTCTTGTCCGCGTTGTCTTCGCCCACTCACATATCTCCCAGAGCGTTGATTCCATAATCGAGATGAGTGTCGATGGACAGACTGCTTATATCATCAGCATAGGCTGTTACCTTCGGGGCCTTCCTCTCGAATCTCTTGATCAGGTCATCTACCACCAGATTCCACAGGAGAGGCGACAGGACCCCGCCTTGCGACGTGCCCCTATGTGCTCCTTTCACCATGGAGGCGGTGCCCCAATCGGATTGTTCCCGTCTACAGCTTAGAAGATTTTTTATCCACAAACTGATGTCGAATGCTCCGAATATATCCACAAACACTCCGAGAGCATATTCTTGGTTATGCTGGGCTTTCTTAATGGCTACTAGTGAGTATAGTGCCGTCTCCAATGATTTACCTTTCGTTTAAGCGTGCTGGTTGGATGACAGTAGTCGTCCCACATCGTTTCTGATGTATATGTCGAGCAGCTTTTCTACCGTCTTCAGTAAGAAAGAGGTTAGACTAATCGGCCTTTAATCCTTGGGGCTCATATGGCTGCACTTCCCTGCTTTTGGAAGAAATACAATACTAGAGGTCCTCCATTGTATAGGGATACAGTCCGTGCTTAAGCAAGCTGTGAATATAGCGCAAAGCCATAGGGTGATCACTTCTTTGGTCACCTGTAGCATGGCTGGAAATATTCCATCTAATCCCGGTGCTTTTATTCCCGCAAAGGAGTCTATAGCCCATTGGATTCTTCTAGAGGATATTAAATCTGTTGGGAGATGGTCTTCTCCAGTTACGAGGTCCTGGTGCTTGTTGGCATCGGATATCTCGGTGCATCCTGGGAAGTGAGCATGCATTAGTGCTGTTGGGGCCTTTTCGCTGCCCTCAGACGACTGTATGTCATCGCGTTTGAGCTGACCCAGCTAGTGTTCCGGGGGTTTCTTAAAGAGGTTGGTTTGGAAGAGTTGTCGAATTCGTATAGGAAATGTATTAACTTATGATCTGAGAAGAATGGTCTCTCAAGGACTCTCCATTCTGAAACCATAATACTTTGTAAGTTCGAGGAGGTGTGACCTACAAAGGTATGCTCTTCCCCCACGTTAGCTATGCATAGGTTAGTTGATAATAAAAAGTTAAAGAGTGACTCACCTCTGTCGGGGCTCCCCCACACGTAGTGATGCTGGGGCTGGCTTCCACCATGCTCCTGAGTTCCTCCGGTGGGGCCGTCCTATCATGCGCCATGTAGCAGGAAGCTATCAGAAGGCGCTTCCTTTCGCTCTCCAGCATCACAACATTCAGGTCATCCGTGCTGTAGTGAGACATAAGGTTAGCATGCAGGCCCTTCCGTACAAGTATGGTGGTTCTGTTTCTGCTTACCGATGGTGTATAGAACAGGTTGTAATTAGAGGACTTTAGTCCGGTGACGGCATTGCCCGAGGCAATCCATGGCTTTTGGACCAAAGCTATGTCGGCGGACCCTAGGTCCAGGGCGATGAGGAGTTCCGCCGACGCGATCTTGCTTTTATTAAGATTGAGCTGCAGCATCCTCAGTGGCATGGGTACTGGGCTCATCTCCATTCGACGAGTTGACTGTCAACGTCAGGTCACCGACCTCCTCGTCCCCCTCGTCTAGGGAAAGTCCCTGGGCGGCTTCCGCGATGGTTTCCAGACCAAGGTCCTTCTCCACCTCGCCTGCCTTCAGGGTGTGAGCATCCCGGGGATGGCTTTTTTTTGAGGCGCCGGTACACGCTCCCCATGCCCCACGCCACGACCATGGAATGTCCGGATTCTGTCGCTGCAGCAGCTACAGCGCCCGGACCCCTTGGATTGCGATGGGAATGAGAACCTTCGCCTTAGGAGTGGACGGGATTAGCTCCCTGCCCACCACCTCCAGCTCGGCCCCTTCCCACAACGCCTCCAATAGGCAGATCGTTTGCGTCAGCCACTTTCTCATCGGGTTATCCATGCACTTCAGGATTTTGACCCCGTTCAGCCCCCGGCACCATCAAATGTGGGCATGGGGGCCTAAGGATCTTTCTCCATCCGTGCAAACAATGACTCAACGAGTCACGCATACACCAACTTCCAACGCGGCTCGGACATCTTGCCGGCTTCATCGCTTCTGTCAATGAGTGCCAGGATCAAGTGTCGTTTGGTCGCCTCATTGACTTTGAGCTTTTTTTCCTTTCGGGCTTCTTCGCTTTCTGGGGGGAAGGGCCTGCCTCCTTCGGCCCGCATCGCCGCTTGCTCCCCGGTGCGTCCTTATTGGCGCTTTCGGTTGAGCGTTGCCTCTTGTTCGCAAGCGACTCATCCACCTTGTTGGCGAATCCGCCCGGGTATGCCATGTTAGGGAGGTTGGTGAAGTGCAGCCTGCCCTCTTCGACATTTTGCTCGGCCAAGGTAAGCTTTGCCTTCTCCTGTGGGGATAGAGCGACTTTTCCCTTGGGCCGGCTCAGGATGCGAAGGGCGGCTTTGTACTGCGCCCTAGCCTTTATCCCCTCGCTTAAACGCTTCAGCACGTTCCTACGCGGGGAGCTGGTACCCGGTTTCGGCGAGCGGAGAAGGCTTTCCTCCCCTTCTTTAAAGAGCTGCACGCTCTCTAGGTCCGAGTTTGTATCGACTATGGTACCTGAGCGGCTTACCTTCCCTTGCGTCGTTGTTGTGGCAGTACCATTGGAACTGTCATGACCTGCTCCCGTCAAATCAGAGGTGTGACCGCTGGCGGCACGCAGAGGGGATTCTCCCCTCCGTCCCCGCCGGTGGTAACAGTCACGCCTTCCACCGACGTTTGAGCTGACATCTCAGCCCGAGTTAAATTAGTTTTGGTGTCCATTCCACAAAACCCACTTGCATTTTATGCCTAACCGCCAGGCACTTCCACCCATGGCAAATGGTTCATTTCCTCCTGCTTTTTGAGCGGAAGGAATGGAACCGTTGCCTTAGCTAGGCACTGCATTACCGCGGACGGAGCAAGCAGCAATGCATTACCCGTTGTCTGGGATAATGTTTATAAAATGGGATAGAGTGCGATGTTTACGGGTTGGATAACTCTCCCCCTTCTAAAATAACGTGTCCCGCTTCATTACGAATTTCGTTTAAACGCTCATTTAATTCTGTTAAAAATACTTCCTCATTAATTGGTTTTTCTAGATCTGTATCGTTTTTGTTTGGTTACAAATATAAAATATCTGAATTTTATTATTAATGAAGTGTAATAATAGTAATTCTTTTTTAATGTTGTACTAATATAATATTTTACTCAAAGAGACTTTCAGTTGGATATCCAGTATATTTCCTGTTAAGACTGGTCAAGACTGATTTGTACTTGGTCTTGAAGAGTCCAAGGTAGCCAAATGCAATCCGTCTGCGCCGGCAGAGAAGCCGTCGGCAGAGACGTTGCTTTGTTCTTTTGTACTTAACTTAGGCAGCGAAAGCGCCGCTGTTTGAGAGAGTCATGTGCACATAATGATCGAGCAGTCGCGCTTGTTAATTATGCCGACTCTGTACTTCTGGTCTTCTTAGCATTCTTGTGTGGTCAGATTACTGAGCACTCGAGATATGCTTGGGAATTGAAAAGCCTTACGTAAACATTGTTGCAAAAGTGCTAAAATGTGATTGTTCTCAAGGTTATTCGATATGTATGCACATCATATCTCCCTCCTTTTGGAAAATACCGTAATTTTATGAAGTTATTTTCTATATTATTTAATTAAAAAACTATTTTTTTTTGTTAAGTTTCTAGGAAATATAAAAAAAATTATATATTTATACCCGTTACTCGTAGAGTAAAAGGGTATACTAAATTCGTTGAAAAGTATGTAACAGGCAGAAGGAAGCGTTTCCGACCATATAAAGTATATATATTCTTGATCAGGATCAATAGCCGAATCGATCTGGCCATATCCGTCTGTGCGTCCGTCTGTCCGTCCGTCTGTCCGTCCGTCTGTCTGTCCGTCCGTATGAACATCGAGATCTCAGGAACTACAAAAGCTAGAAAGATAAGATTAGGCATACAGACTCCAGAGACATAGACGCAGCCCAAGTTTGTCGAATCATGCTGCCACAACCACTCTAACGCCCACAAACCACCCAAAGCTGCCACGCCCACACTTTTGAAAAATGTTTTGATATCTTTTCATTTTTGTATTAGTCTTGTAAATTTCTATAGATTTGCCAAAAAACTTTTTGCCACGTCCACTCCAACGCCCACAAACCGCCAAAAACTGTCAGTGTAGAAGACCTCCTTCGCACTTCCACTAGCTGAGTAACGGGTATCAGATAGTCGGGGAACTCGACTATAGCGTTCTCTCTTGTTTTCTTTTGAATCCGGTAAGGATTTCTTTGGAACTAGTAATAATGGGCTCTTATATTCAGATACAGCTGGTTCTACTATATTGTCTTCTATTAATTTAGTTACCTGTTTCGATATTTCGGTTTGTTGTGATTGGGGTGTTCTTAAGTTCTTTATATAGTTAGTTCATTATCTCTCAATCTTATCTTTTGTTTTTAAAAATGGTTTGTAGTGATTGGCTCTGTCTCCAATCCAAAAATATCAGTATATTGTGTTCAGATCAGTCAACATTAAAATTGATTCGGCTCTTATGGAGTCGTTTAGGTCTGCTATTTTGTAGTTAGTGAATGGTTCGAAATTGACTTTGCTAACGTTTAAAATTGTATTGCTGTTAGTTGTGTTTAGTATTCGGATGTATTTTTTTTTTTGAATCTGATATCGAATTTCCCACAAATACACCATCTTCAATTTCCTGATTAGGTATTAGAATTTGGTTATCCACCGAATTTACGTTAACTTGTCTGATATCCTCACAACGAGATGGTATGGTTATCTCAGTGTTATCAATATTATGAAAAATTTGTATTTGTATTGATTGTTTAATATTATTAGGACTTAGAATGTAAAAATCACTTTCTGTAGTAAAATCTAATTGGCAATTGATTGATCTAATTGTCGTCCACAACATTAAAATTGTGCGGTACTATATAGTTACCGATTCTCATCTCGAGAAATGTTAAGCCTATTGAATTTATTGAACCTTTCCAATTTCTGTAATTTGTGTTATTTGATCACAATAATATCAACATTCAAAAGTTGATCTGAATTTTTTTAATGACCGATATATCTGCGCCTGTGTCTACTAGAAATGTAAGTATCCTACCTGTGTGTTTATTTTGTACTTTAATGAAAATATTTAGATTGAGATTGATGGTATGAACCTTTTGTTTCACTGTTCTTGATTTCCTAAGGGAGCCTGCTGGTTTTCCGACGGGCCTGACATTACCATTTTTGCTATAATTTGAGGAATTGCGGTTTGGGTTGGTATAGTTACCACCACCTCTGTTCTAGTAGTTATTTCCTCTATATCCTCCACGTCCTCTGCCATTGCCATTGTTATTATTATTAAAGTTGTTGTATTGGCCATTATTGTGGTTATAATTATTTCTATAATTACCACCTCGACCATTTCCTCGTCCTCGGTAGTTACCTCTGTTGTAACTTCCTTGTCCTCTCTTGTAAAACAAAACGGAACTTGCACTTCCTGTCATCTCAGTGCTGCAATGGATGTATTTACTTATAGGTTCGTCCATTGTCTTAAATGTTCCTGCCTCTAGAATTGTTTTTAGTGTTTCGTGATCGCAATTTTTTGTCATTGTATTGATTTCTTCCCTTGTGCTAAATTTGATAGCATGTTCTGGTTGCAATCCTTCATCTGTATATGAAGATTCAAGAGACTTTTTTGGTAAACATTTGCCATTTTTTCTTTTACTTCGTCCGTTGTTTCTCCTAAGACCACTTCTTCTAGTTTCCTGATAATGGCATCTATTGTAACTTCATTTTGGATCCTATAGAGTGTCGTTCCAATAATTTTTGATTTTATCACTACAATGGCAATAGCTTCATGTGGTCCCTTAGTCAGGTTAACCAACTTGATTGCCGTGATATATCTACGCAAATGGACTGTTCACACTATAAACTAATGCGTACACTTAATGAGTTCAATTCGGGTGTTTGAATCTTTGAATGTACGGCCAGTAGTCGTATCTCATATATGCGTTCCCTCCGGATATAAATGACCAATATAATTATGATAATCGTTGTCAACCCTAAAGCCGGGTGTCCGCTTGCCGTGTGGAAAATCAAGTCATCAATGTGTACTTTGTATTTTTCAGAGTCTGGATGCGGATTTTGTAGTTCATTAGTATTGTTGACAATCAAGTGCTTCAGCGGGACCACGTTCCATGTCTCCTTGTCATCTTTAATTCGTAAACTGGGGAAGATAGACATTTCAGACGCTGTCGAAATTACTTTTTGAGGAGTAATTATTGTTGTATCCCCTAATATTACTTTGCATCCTGCAAGTAGTTGTATAATGCCTTGATTGGGCTGTCTTATAACTTGCTGCTGTTCATTGCATCTATACATATATTAGCTGTTGTATTCCGAAACAGTCTAAATAGCCAACGGTTGGATCCACTTCTCTCTTTGATGAACGAATTCCCTTGGAATTCCATCATTTCTCATGAGTGCTTGGTTTGCTTGGTTTCAATGGAGATATTTCGCAAGAGTGATTATCTGCGTTTTTCCATGCCCAATTTTGTCAATCATAACTGCAGCTTTTGCGTCGATGTCGTAAATTTTCCCAAGTTCTTTGAGAATTTCTTCCGAATTGTCTCTCGCAGTTGTAGAATGCAACATCAATAAACAGCATAGCACAGTAGCTATGCTTCCAGTGCCATTCCTTTTGCCTTTTGGAACTCGCTGCCAAAGCTTCTTGTCCTTGTGTAGCTGTATTGACTTCGTTATAGATGGCGTTGCAGCTCCAGCTGGTTTTGCTTCGCTAACAGGATTTTGACAGATCTTGTTTAGAGATCTTTTTACTTTCCCATCGATTGTTTTAACCGTGACTACCCGGACTTAATCTTGTCCTTTAGTCGTACTAATGATTCTACCCATTGGCCATCTTGCAGGGTGAGTTTTCTCATGTCTTATAAGAACCAACTGCCCCTCCTTAAGATTTGGCTTTACTTCGCGCCATTTGGTTCGCTGTTGCAATGACACCAGATACTCCTCTTTCCATTTCTTCCAAAAATCACCTCAGATGCGTTGAATAAGCTTCCATCTATCCAAAGAGCTGATTGTCTTACTTTCGTCAAAATGTTCAGGAGCTCCAATTAGAGGTCTTCGCACCAGAAAATGACCCGGCGTTAATATTTCCTCACCATCGTTTTCGCTCCTTACAGTGACTAATGGGCGCGAGTTTAGCACTGCTTCGATTTGACATAGCAGAATGCAAATTCTTCATATGTAAAGCTGTTTTCACCAATAACTCTTTTAAGGTGATGCTTCACTGATTTTACACCGGCTTCCCATAAACCTCCCATGTGGGGGCTTCCCGGGGGAATAAAGTGCCACTTGATGGCACTTGTTTTTAATGGCAGCTACAAATTCTTTGTCAAAACTTTTGAAGCTCCTACGAAGTTTGTTCCATTATCTGAGTATATGTTCTCACTCTTGCCTCGTCTTGCAAAGAACCGTCGAAGAGCCTCCAGAAATTTGTCTGACGAAAGGTCGCTAACAGCTTCCAGATGTATCGCTTTTGTTGCCATACAAACAAATACACAAATGTATCCTTAATACGTTTTTTGACCTCTTCTCTTTGAGCAGCGAATCTGGAACGGTCCGGCGTAGTCGATTCCAGTATTTTGAAACGAGTAATCAGCCGTTACACGATAAGCTGGTAAATTTCCCATCAGTTGACTGGACATCTCTTGCTTGTATCGTATGCATACAATTCATTCCCTTAAATATTTCTTTAAGGAATTTTGTATGCCAAATATCCAGAACTCCCTCTGAATATAAGTTCTCATAATGTTAATTCCGCCATGCTGAGTTTCTTCATGTTCCTTTACAATTAACCAAGTCAAATGGCACTTATCCAGTATAATTGGATGTTTTACATTATACGGTATCATTGCGTTTTGTAGTCGTCCACCAACTCGAAGTACGCCATCACTATCCGTTTGATTTAGCACCTGAAACTTACTCTTGGGGTCTAAAGGTCTTTTGTTTTTGAGTAGTCTGACTTCGTGTCAAAAATCTAGCTGTTGTTGTATCTTTACCAAAGCAATCTTTGCTAGCTTTAATTCCTCCACCGTAAGATGTGACGGCTGCTGCATTTTTCCTCTCATCTTTGTTATGAAGCGTAATACATACGCCATTACTCTAAGAAGTTTGTCGATCGATGAATACTTCGATAAAAGATGGTTTTACAGATATTCGGATTTTATCAGTGTGGATACCACAACAATTTCCGATTCCTTTTGAGTGGGCCAGTGTTGTGCATCTATAGATAGCCAATTCGGCCCTCTCCACCAAATTTCATAGATTTTAAGAGCTTGCGGTGATATCCCTCTTGAAGCCACGTCTGCTGGATTTTCTTCCGATTTAACGTAATTCCATCTGACATTGGGAATTAGTTTATTGATATCTTCCACTCTAGTTCTGACGAACTTATCTTTGCTGCGCTTGTTCTGTATCCAAGCAATAGTAATTTGCGAATCACTCCATGCATACGTTGTAATCTTGTTGCTCCATATAGCCTGCACTTTCGCTAATAACTTTGCTAGTAAATGCGCAGCACATAATTCCAACTTTGGAATTGTTTTCCTGTTTTTTATAGGATTTACTTGGCTTTTTGCTGCTAGCAAAGTAACTCTGCCGCCTACTTTCGTATACACAGCCGCTGCATATGCTTTCTCTGATGCATCGCAGAATCCATGTAGCTCCATAATACCTTTGGAGCATCCAGTCCAGCGTGAAATGCTAATTTCTTCTAAATCTGATAGACCTTTAGCATATTCTATCCACCAGTTTGCCAAGTTGGATTCCAATTCAACGTCCCAAGTCATCGGTAACTTCCACAGTTCCTGAATGAAACATATGCCTTGAATCGTTACAGGTGCCAACCATCCCAGTGGGTCGAAAATTCTGGACACCTGTGATAACACTAACCGCTTTGTTATGCGTGTTAGCATTGGGTTTTCTGCCGAAAACGTAAATGTATCCTTCTTCGGATCCCATTGAAGTCCTAAGGTTTTGATCGATTCATTCTCCTCAATGCAGATTTTCTCCGCAGCACCGTCGTCCTAATTGTCGGCTAAAATACGTCCGTCATTTGCAACCCAGCAGATCCTAAAAAGGATATCCCAATGATTACAGCTGAGGCACTTACAGAACTTTCATCTGATCACTACCCGGTGCTCTTTAATCTTTTGTACCAACTGCAACACATCGAGGGGCCGTATAGACTCACAAGGAACAGGACCAACTGGGAGAGGTACAAAAAATATGTTTGTTCACATACCGACTTCTCTAGCTCATTGGAAACCGAGCAAGACATCGATCAGTTTGCTGGTAGCCTAGAATCAACACTAGTTGCAGCCGCAAAAGCGTCAACTCCACAAGATAGCCACGGATGCACTTAAAGGTTCAACATGACAAGTCGAGATACCGAACTCCTTGTGCTTGAAAAACGACGACTTCGAAGGGAGTGGCAGGAGCACAGATCACCTGGCGCAAAGAGTAGACTAAAAGCAGCTTCTCGCAGACTTACTAAAGCGCTTAAGAAAAAAGAAGCGGACGCACAACTGCGTTACATCGAGAATCTCACGCCCACCAGCACAAAAAACTCATTGTGAAAAGCCCACAGGAATCTGCAGGCACCAGCAGAAACTGTCGTACCCCTCCGTAACTCTACCGGAAACTGGTCTCGTAGTGACATGGACAAAGCAAGAGTCTTCGCTGATCATCTCAAAAAGGTATTCCAACCAAATCCAGCCACTAACTCATTTACTCTCCCACCCTTAACTGCATCTGACTTAGCACAACAAGATCCCATAGAATTCCGGCCAAGCGAAATAACGAAAGTCATTAGAGAGCAACTGAAGACTGGAAAATCGCCATGGCACCGAAAATGATCATCGAGCTTCCAATGTTTGCAGTTCTACAAATCTGCCTACTCTTAAACGCTATTACCAAAATTGGATACTTTCCTCAAAAGTGGAAGAATTCAGTTATAGTTATGATCCCTAAGCCTGGGAAAGACAAAACACAGCCATCATCATACAGGCCAATAAGCCTACTTACTTGTCCCTCCAAGTTTTTTGAAAAAGTACTGCTGCTACGAATCAGTCCCCACCTTAAAACACACGACACACTCCCATCGCACCAATTTGGTTTTCGGGCAAAACATGGAACTATCGAGCAGGTTAACCGCATCACAACGGAAATTCGCACTGCTTTTGAGCATCGTGAATATTCTACAGCTTTATTCTTAGACGTTGCACAAGCATTCGATAGAGTATGGTTGGATGGGCTTATGTTTAAAATAACCAAACTGCTGCCTCAAAACTTACATAAGCTTCTAGAGTCTTACTTATACAAAAGAGTGTTCGCGGTTAGATGCAGTTCAAGCACTTCAAGCGATTGTACTATAGAAGCTGGAGTGCCCCAAGGAAGTGTATTAGGTCCAATTCTATACACCCTATACACGGCAGACATCCCAACAGACTACCGGCTAACAATATCCACATTCGCTGATGACACTGTAATACTGAGTCGATCCAGATGCCCAGTAAAAGCTACGATGCACCTAGCACGCTATTTAATATGTGTAGAGAATTGGCTTGCAGATTGGCGCATACGAGTAAACGAACAAAAATGCAAACAAGTTACGTTTACCCTTAACAAACAAAGCTGCCCGCCCTTGGTTATGAACCACACGCGCATCCCACAAGCCGATGACGTAACATACTTAGGTATTCATCTGGACAAGCGGCTCACCTCGCGGAAACACATAGAGGCCAAGACGACGCACCTGAGACTAAAAGCAAACGAGTAAGCCTGGAGTACAAAGTCCTTTTGTATAACTCCGTTCTTAAACCCATATGGACCTATGGCTCCGAGCTATGGGGCAATGCATCGAGAAGCAACATCGACATCATACAGCGAGCGCAGTCTAGAATTCTGAGAATCATAACTGGAGCTCCATGGTATTGACTGTGTCTCCACCAGTTATGAGGTCATCCATATAAAAGTCGTCTCTAATTGTTTCTGCTAAGACGCTATCCACTTATCAAAAGCGATCTGCCAACTCTCGTAGACATCGGACTGCTAAAAAAGGCGCTGTCGAGGTGCCATAAGTTACGGTTGTTAACTTAAACTCACTGATCGGCAATTTTGGATCATCTCTCCATAGGATATATTGGTATTCTTGGTCTTTCTCAGCAAACCTTTATTTGGCGATGCATTTTTTCAATGTCAGCTACCATAACATATTGCCACTTGCGCCATTTAATTAGAATATCGAATATATCCTTTTGAATCTTAGGACCAGCTATAATAACGTCATTTAGGCTTAGTTCATTTGTCGTCCTTGCGGATGCGTCAAAAAATACTCGTAGCTTCGTAGTTAAGCTTCCAAGCCTGATGATTGCTTGATGGGGTAAATAGTATTTACCTTGACCCGATGTCTTTACAGATTCCATATGTCCCATCTTAAAGTATTTTTTCATGAATTTGTTGTATGCAGCCCAGTTCTTTGGGTTTCTTTGAAACTTCTTTTCCATTTGCATAAGCCTTGCCATTGCCCGTTTGCGAGAGTCTCCCAGCTTTGCTTCTTGGTGGAATGGAATTGAAACCACAAATCTGCCTTCCTCGTTGATGACAGTTGTTTCTTGGAACTTTCTTTCGCATTATGCATTGTCTTTAATCGTCTCATCGGTTTCATCTTCCAATTCCCACTTATAATTTTTTGCTTTGCTGCTCGAGTTATATTTCCGGACCCAATCTATCCAAATCTGATTTTTTGTCCCAAGATTCCATTCACGGTTTTTATTTTCTCCATCATAATCAGGGCAAATAGATCCACACCTATCACCATGTCAATTCTGCTTGGCTCGTTGAATCGTTGATCTGCTAGCATGTTGCCCTTCCACTCCTTGTTGATATCAATATCAAACTTTTTGTTGGTAAAACCAATGCTTCCGTTGATGTTTTGAAGCTGCTTGGAATTTTTGGTTTGATCGTAGGGGGACGCTATTTTTTGATAATTGAGTAGTCTGGGAGATACCTTCGACCTCTATAGTACTCCTTAATTTGGGAATCCTTAATATTTGTTGTGCTTCCTCTGAAATTAGCGTCTTTTGGGATCCACCGTCAATTAGCGCCCTCAACTCGTTGTAACCTCCAGCTTTGTTTTTCACTAAAACAACAGCTGTTTCCAGTAGTGTGTCTTGGCCTTGCTTAAGGCTATTGCTGTTGATACTGCGTTTTGTTTCTTCATGAAGAAGGCTGTTGTGTCCTTTGGAGCATCGATTGCATGTAATTTCCTTTCTGCAGTCGATAGCATTATACTTTCCAAAGCATCAAAAGCACATGCTTTTCTTTTGAACGAATTCTTTTCATTTTTCGATTGATTGTCTCTGAATTTTAGACACTTTATTTATTTTTGGTATTTTTGGTAATGGCATTTACTCAGTTGTATTGTTGCTCAATAAACTCCAGTACATCTTGTAAGGACAGATGCAAGGCTTCTGGCGAAAATTTCCGCATCAGAATTTCTGCTAAATTTACGTCAGCCGACCTTCCTATTTTTGCTTTATGATGAATATGCTCTCGGTCGCAGTATCCAAAAACTTCCCTAAATTTTTCTCATCATGGGGCAGCAAGCACTCCAGTTCCATTAATTTGTTGAAGTGTTGGGAGAATATTTTTCTGCTATTCTAATACCGTTTGCAGATAAGCTCCCACGCTGCTGGCCGCTGAGATCCTTCCTGTTGTCTATTAGCTCAGACAACAGCTCGTAAAATGTCGGCCATTCCTTCGCATTTCCATTGAAGGTCCACTTTTGGGAGTTCTGGCACGTCGTAGTACCATCTCTGGTGCGGCAACTTCAGATTGCAGAATGTCTGCCTCATCTTGATCAAAGGCAGTTCTGTCATTCTTGTTTACAAGCAGTTTCAGTGTTTCCGTCACGTTGGACCAATGACTTTTCATCATTGCCAGCTGCTTGACTAGTTCAATCACACTTGAACTATCTAGGGCTCGTAGATTAGGCTCATCTGTTGCCTCACCCTGTCCGCTCTTCTGTCCACCAGTTCAACCAGATTATCAACTGGACTGGAGCTCTGAGCTGATGCGGAATCAGATAATTTTGATCCACCTTTAATTGCGACTCCTTGTAGGCCCTGACAGCATCCATAGTTTTAATAAATATCACTGTGACTTTTTTGTGCTTTCTGCTTGTATTCTTTGGCATGATCCGTTGGAGGATTTTTTGATTGGTCGCCCAGTTGACCTAGCTGTGCCTCGACTCACAGCTGATTGATTAGCCAAAGAAAAGCAAGAACACAATGTTTTACCTTATCAGCCTAGTACTTTAAGGCGTGGTCTTTTATTCTGTGTTTCTTACCACTGGTGGGGGAAACTACAGAATCACTCAAATAACCTTGCTCTTTTTACTTTGAAGCGCTGGTTTTTTCTTCTGTGATTCTTACCACTGGTGGGGAAAACAACAGAATTTCTCTAAGGACCAAAATGTTCACACTATAAACTAATGCGTACACTTCATGAGTTCAATTCGGGTGTTTGAATCTAACTGACTCGCTACTGCGAGGGCATCGCTTTTTATTCATTCTTACATAGGTTCTTATCATCTAATTATATAATGCAGCGCTTGTAAGACGCTGCAGTCTGCGTTGGTCAATGCAGCTGAGTTTTATCTTAAATCTATGTTTGTGGCCTATGACCGCGCAAATCGCCTCCCGCGTGGTCATATCTCTTAACACTTCGGCAATTGACCGATGCAATCGTACTTATCTGTAGTTGCCACTTATGCTGTCCCGTGACATGTTTATTGCAGCCCATAAATAGAACATATTTATAGTTTGTCTACTTATCATGTCTAAACACATGTTTAGACATGCACCTTTTTACCGTCAAATTCCGGAATCGCCGTTGAAATGTCTTTTATGTATGTATGGAACATAGCAGTCAACTCGATACTATGCGACATGGAAGGGGGGGGCTGCAGGATAATAGCCTATGCGGATGACGTTGCTATCATCTTCACAGGCAAATACCCCCAATGCGCATATGGTGGCCGGTCCTGAAAAAGAAATCCAGCATAAAAATGCTAGCAAAGATGCAAAGAGGCGCGGCACTCTCCATCAGCAGTGCTTTGCGCACTACCACAAACGAAGCTCTAAATGCTATACTCAACCTCCCAAGCCCAGGACTAGCTGGCATGGAACAGGCTACAGTACCGGCAATTAGACTTAGAGATACCAAACAGTGTAACCCACAAGAAGCGGGTCACTCATGTATCCTAAAACACATTCAAATAGTCCCCTCCAGGACAGACTACTGCACTCCAACGGAGTTCATACAAACACCGTTCAACACAATTATCCCAGAGAGGGACGAGTGGAACTCACAGACACCTGGGCCCCAGAATGCTGTATGCTTCTATACGGACGGATCAAAACCACAGAACAGAGTAGGAGAAGGAGTTTACTCCGAACAGCTAGGCCAACGCATGGCGTTCAGACTCCCCGATCAATGCAGCGCCTTCCAAGCTGAAGTAGCAGCAATAAGGGAGGCCCTAAAACATTTGAAAGCACTAAAACCGGAAAGCTCACACGTAAACATTTTCAGTGATAGCCAAGCAGCTATCAAATCGATTGGTTCAATCTCAAGCCACTCAAAACCATTATCGAATTGCCACTCATCTTTACACTAGTTGCTATTAATTTTTCCTACACGTATGTCTGTACAAGAAAAAGTTTGTTAGAGGGCTTTGCTAGAGGTTTGCTCTATATAATTCAATACCATACACATGTTTTTGGTAAAAGCCTAACAGAGATTAGTATTTTTCAAGCAGCGTTTTCACGCATCGGCTTGAGGTTTTTATTTTTAATATTAAGGCAGATTGGAACATTGGTATTAAATACAGCCTTAACTGTGTTATTGCGCTCAACTGCACAATTTGGCTTCAATTGCTTCCAGATTTTTGGTTTGGTTGGTTTTTTCTTCCGCTGTAGTTGCCGTCTTTATAAGGTCCTTTATAAACCTCCTTTGTTGGAGCAGCTTGATCCTTTTGCCGCTTCTTTTCTTCTTTATATTCGGTTTTGGCTGCCTTCTTGAGCTATTGTGAGTGGATACCACTTTTAGAGTAGGTGCATCCCTTTGCTCGATAGGAGCAGAGTCCTCCAGTTTGCTGCTGCTGTTGTCGTCCGCGTTTGAGTAATTATGGTATTGTATTTCTTCTCGTCTGGTCATTACTGGTTTGATTACTGAGCACTCTAGATATGCTTGGGAATTGAAAAGTCTTACATAAACATTGTTGCTAAAGTGCTACAATGTAATTGTTCCCAAGGTTCTAATTTGATACAGTGCTTATTCGATTCGTATGCACATCACTGTTGTATTCAAATACAAAATGATTAAAATTTATAATATAAAAGAAAGCGATATCTTGGTATTACTTATTTTAATGAAGGGATTTAAAAATGTTTACACTATCTAAAGAGAGTTCCGAGTTATGTAATCGGATATTTCATATTCTATAAAATGGTTTGTAGCTATGTATGTATTTAAGAATTTTACTTACTAAATTGGTATATGAAATGTTTTTTATTGTGGTTGTACCGTTAAATAATATTAGAAATGTCCCATTTAAGTGGGAGTTGTTAACAATATTGTAAAAATATAAATAATAATATTGAAAAAATAAAAATGGCACCGTCTTGGATGATATCTATTTCCTTATTTTTTTTCTCTTATTTTCTTACAAGTAGATTTTTCTCCATTTAATAATTTGGCAAAACATTTTTCCTTACTTATGGTACAGTTATTGATAAAAAGTATATAATATGTATTGTCGCATTTTGCGTCTTGATTGCTTATTAGTAGTTTTCCATCGCTTTTGATAATGGCTCTAGCATAGTATATTTCGCATCCGTTTTAAACTATAGGGTGGTTTACCTAAGAGTTTTACTAAAAGTTCTTTATGTAGTACGAGACTAGTTCGTGACTTAATATTTCTTTTATGTCTAAATGCTTTAAAATTTTAGTATTAAAGACATCAATATTAGCCAATGTGATAGTATCAAATAGTTCTGCTTTTACTATTGATTACTTTTTTGTTAGGTAAGTTTTCCTTAACAACCTGTTTAGTATATCTTGTTATACCAGTTACTCGTAGAGAAAAAGGGTATACTAGATTCGTTGAAAAGTATGTAACAGGCAGAAGGAAGCGTTTCCAACCATATAAAGTATATACTCGTATATTCTTGATCGGGATCAATAGCCGAGTCGATATGACCATGTCCGTCTGTCCGTCCGTCTGTCCGTCCGTCTGTCTGTCTGTCCGTATGAACGCTGAGATCTCAGAAACTACAAAAGTTAGAAAGTTGAGACTAAGCATACAAACTCTAGAGACATAGACGCAGCGCAAGTTTGTCGCAAACTTGTCGCAAACACAAACCGGCCAAAACTGCCACGCCCACACTTTTGAAAATGTTTTGATATTTTTTCATTTTTGTATTAGTCTTGTAAATTTCTATCGATTTGCCAAAAATCTTTCTGCCACGCCCACTCTAACGCCTACAAACCGCCAAAAACTGTCAGTTTTTAAGTCTCTCCTTCTCCCTTCCACTAGCTAGTAACGGGTATCAGATAGTCGGGAAACTCGACTAAAGCGATCTCTCTTGTTTTTAGTTTATTTCTTACTCCATGTTTCTTTTCATAAACAACTTGTCCTACTTGATATTCTTTTTCTTTACGACCTTCATTATGTGTTTCTAACATTTTTTCCTGAGTATTCTTTAGAATTTTTGAAATGTTTTCATGTTCAATTTTATTATAGAGAGTATCAAAAGGTTTTTGGTTTGTTGTAGAATGAATGCTCGGATTGAATTCTATTGCACACTATGCTTCAGCGACGACATTTGTTGTTCCGGGTTTATATATTATTTTTGGGGTGAAACTTTCTATAAAGGAATACCATCTTTTCATTTCTACGTTCGGGTTTTTATCCGAGTTTGTAATAGATAAAGATTGATGGTCTGTTTGTATTTCTATACCGATTACTCCATATAAATAATTTCTGAGATTTTTAAGAGCCCAAACTAGGGCTAACAATTCTTTTTTATTTGTGGCGTAAAGTTGTTCGGTTTTATTTAAAGTTTTAGATATAAAAGTAATTGTCATAATACTGCTCCGATTGCTACATCTAATGCGTCTGTTGTCAAAGTGATTTTTTTGTTATAATCTGGTTGGACTAATTCCACTTGTGCTATTAAATAATCATTCAGTTCGGTTAAAAGCTTTTACAGCTGGATCATCTAAATGTACTGAAATTTATGTTGACATTCCCCTAGAAATTTTACCATTATCTTCTATTTGGTTAAGGGTTTGGCAATTTTGGCAGAGTTTCGGACAACATTTCGCCAATATGCTGTAGAAAGGGCTTGTCGAGCTTATATACAAAAAAACTATAAAATACACTAGATATGGAAACAAATTCATTTGTATGGATAGTACATTAGTCCATCAAGATAGGGTGGCGCCATCTATGGCGGGAAACTGAGACCTGCTGTACTGGCAACGTCGAAAATATGGTAGTTCTCTGGCTGCCAGTGTACTGTCATTATTGTCAACTTTGACGGATCTATATTTCCGATCTGGGGTAACCTTCTGAGCCCTCGCATCCAGATCGTTCTTTTCCACTTTGGCCATCATCGAGAGCAGTTGTCTTCTGGGAGTAATTGGTTTTTTTTTGGTCGCGATTGAATTGCATTAGCAATGTGGTTTCCAATAACGACAAGCTGAGTGCAAGCTGTGAGTATGCTAAAACCAAAAAAAAAAAGCTTACAAATAAAGCTTAATGTGCTATAGAACGACAAAAAAAGAAAAAAACCACGCGACAAGTAGTAAAATCCAGTTGGAAAGGAAGAACAGTTTTATTGTACTGGATGCCAGGCCTGAATGCAGGGTAAATATTTAATAACCCCGATTAACGAATTAGGAAGTGATTTTTTTGTTTTATTTTTTTTTTCTTCGGAAAAAAAATCATAGCGTGGCACCTTGTGAGCAGTCCCATAGGCAAAAGTTAAGCGGAAAAGTAAGGCAGCATCGCAGCGCTATAGCCGTAGTCGTTGAACAATTGACCAGCAAGAAAAAATGTAAAGGAAAAAATAAGCAATGATGACGTCATAAAATGGATCTTCGAAAACCCTAGCTTGTCCCAAAAGCAATACCTGTGCCGCCTGCAAAAATAAACCAAATGAGATTAAATAAAGGAGAAGAAACGAAAACGTAGCTGGTAGCCAGTGCAGGCGATATGACGTCGAGCTACCCTGTTAATAAGCTCAGACTTTGCGACTAGTGCCATTCTCCTCAGCGATATTTACCGATATCACCTGGTAGTTCAACCAATGGGTTAATTAAGAAACCAATTCGCTTAAAGTTTAAAAATTATTCTCTCTTGTTACTGTATAGGGATCATAAAATTGAAAAAAAAGGCAACCAATTAAGAGAAAAATGTTGTTGAAGTGAACGGGTGAAAACTAATATATGTACAAAGTGAAAGAAAAGTATGTGAAAAGAGGCAAGAAATCGAACAAAAAGTAAAAAGTATAATTCCGCAAGCAAAAATCAAACGAACATAATAAAAACAATTCCTAAATAATTATGTGATAATACAAAAAAAAAAAATATGAAAAGGAAAAAAACCGACGACGATCTAACTTTGTAACTATAAGCAAGAACTTTTTTTTTCCCAGCCGATCGCCGCAGACAAAGATCTTTCGCCGCCGGAATTGGATTTACTGTAATTGCTTTATCATATATATTGTTGCATTCTACCCTTTATTTAGTTATTTCGTCATCGCCAATACGCAATGCGCTTTAGAAGCTGAAGTAATTGTTTCGCATTAAAATAAGGTTTGTTTTGATTACGCCTTTCGTCTTTAGCATTGGAATTATGCATTTTTTTTGTACTAGCATACATGAAAACGAAGAATTTGGATTAACGTAATACTGCAATATACCTTCCCATGTTTCATTCTTATTATTAAATAAGTCATTATTATTATTACTATTTCTATATGATTTATCTCATTTGCCAATAATTTACTATACTTATATATATATAGCTCATTTCTTTATATACATTTATTTATACATAACTAATGGTGAAACTAAAGATATAACCAGAAATGAAATAGGAATTTAGGTGAATTATGTCAAAAATATATACTTATAGAACTGAGATGAATATGAAATGAATAGTTTATAAATTAATATGTTAATAAAAGGTTATCAAAATGAATTTTAGATAAATTTCTTCTTCTCCAGGGGTCATGGAAATCAAAGTGTCATGGAATGAGTAGAATGTAGTCACTTCAAGGGATCCTAAGTGTAATTTGTAGGACCATAAGGATCATGGAAGGTTGGGCATTACGCAGACTGGCGTGATAGAAGCAGTGATGTTGGCAAGGGATACCCCTATTTTCTCCCTCTTCAGTTTTTTTTTCTTTTCTATCTTTATACTAGCCTTTTCTGTTCGTTCCCTTTTTGTCCATAAATATAGTACGCGAATTTTAATTATTTTTCAATAGCATTCGATCATTTTAACGTGGCGGTTCATTCTATTGCTGATCCACCCCAAGCCGACTAGATATCTGAAATGCGGAGGACATCGCGTGAGTTAAGTCGTGGTCCGGTTTAAGTTGTGATATATTCCTGAAGTTTAAGCTTTGATGTAAAGAATAATAACAACCTTCTGGTTCTGCTTCTCGATCAAGAGTGATTTTGTATTTCATTTCAGTTTTATATGTTGGCTACAATTCGAGTGCTGTTTTGTTTACGCTGCATTCTTGGGCGGATGGCCCGACTGCAGTCCGCGGGTTCGGCGGAATCCTCTGTTGCCGATCTGCTGCTGCCCCGGTGCTTACGCTGCTGGTTCTGTTCCGGGTTGAGTGCCTTTAGTTTAGGCTTTTACCCGTGGGGGTTTCGGGGGAGGTGAGGGCAAGCTTATGCCGTCACCGATAACTCCTCCCCCCTCAAGACGGAACGAAGGCCACAACGAAGGTATGGCTGGAGTTCCGGTGGCTGGCAGGGAAGTAGTTGCGATTGCTAGTACGATAGAGCTTGCGATAAATATATACGATATAACGATATATACGTTGTTAAGTGGTCCGCCGCTTTGCTCTGCATGGTGTTGATAGTCCACTTGGTTTTGAGCGTACTGAGGTGCAGTTGTTGAAGGTTGATGGGTTCTATGGCTGGCATGGTTTTAACGTCGTTGGTTTTCGTTATATCCATCTGCCATCTATCGGTCATTGTGACGGTGGCGTCGGCATATTTCGTACCGTTGATGGTGATGGAGCAACTGTCGTGATTTATAATAAACGACCCGCTCAATCTTTTGCTCGGTATACAATCGGAGGTCATATAAACGTCTCTTGCGTTGAGGATAACCAGGAGTCCTTCTATGGGGCTGTAGATCCGTGTCTGGGTTATGGTTTCCACTACGGTACATGTCGCTGTCTTGTTGGCTAACAGGTTATTGATGCATTCCGGGTTGTCGTGGTCGGTGGGGGTTTCGCAAACTGATAAATCATTAACTCTAATACAATTTGTGTTTAGTGTTTTAAGTTCTGTTCTATCCTCTAAAATAAATTTTGGTAGGTTTACAATTTCCGTCCCGTTGAACGGTATGGTTACAATTTGGTACAGTGTGTAATTATTTGGAGACAAAATTGGTATTTTAATTTCAAAAACAATTGTTTTCTTTTCTGTGCTAGTTTCGAGTGATAGTAGCTTGTAAACTTCGTAGTCTGCCTTTATCTTAACGTTTTGATCTGTTAATGACATTTTGATTTTTTGTATCTCAGCATTATCTAAGATGTATTTGGGAACAATATTGAGTTTTGCGAATAATAGGCTTTCTGCTATACCTGCCAAATGCGTGTAGAGAAGATCTAAGTTAATATTGATTCTAGTGAAAAATATATTCAATTCTGCATTTTGGAGTCCTGTATCTATTTCCTTAGATATCCTATTCTGATTAAAATTGATGAAATTATTTATGACCTTCTGCACGCTTACAATGAACTTCTGTAGGGTCCCCGGGGTCCCATCGAAAGTCGGTAGTTGTTTAACAAATGCTAAAATATCTTTCGGATTCAATGTAGTGGTCAGAGTAGTATTAATTGAAGTATTCAGGACAGTGCTCATATTCCCTATACTATTCGAACCGCCGGGGATCGGGCTGGTGGTTCTAGAACCCCGAGTCCCGAATCCATGGCTATTAATTCATCCTCCCTAATCTCTGGTAGGCTACCGCTACTCCTGAGACCTAGCCTGGACCTCGTTTTGTCCACTATTGTCCTCTTTGACATTTAGGTTACGGAACCCCTTTTATTCGCAAGTGAAAATTCGCGTAAGTATAACGTTAAGATATTCGGCCTATTTCTTTTTTTTATTTTCCCTTTTTCATTTTTCCTATCTATATTTGACGATATTTGGTTATCTGTATATTGATATATTATATTATTAGAGTATAAAAAATGTGTATGTGTAATAGTATGAGAAAAAATATATATAAATGTATTTGTGTGCTAATGTAAGATTTTATATATATTACGATGTTTTATTTAAGTTTTTCTTTGTTAGTTTGTACTTATCATTCGTAAAAAATTTTTTATTGTGTAGTGTTTGGGTTGATCCGTTGGGATCTGCAAGTGGATGTCATTAATAATTGTTTACTCAATCGATAAAAAGTAATCTAATAAAGCCGCCGAGCCAAGTGCTTCAAATTCAATGTTTTCAAGTGCTTTTTGTTTAGTTTTCATCTCCTTTTGACTTTAAGATTTGATTGTTTGTTTAATTTTTGTGTGGTCCGATGCGCAAAAGAATTCAACTCCAGCATAATTCAAGGGGTCGGCCGTCAATTGTGGTTGTTAAGACCCAGGAGGGGAATGGGGGTGCCCCCATCAGTCGCCGTCGGTTTCCGCACTCGGGTTTCAGATTTCTCGGGAGTCAAGAACCGCGGCTGGCTTGAGCGGCACCACTTCCCCCCTCCTTGGCTGGCACAAAACGGAATGATCGGCCGTGATTATAAACACACATACACATTAATTCGGTGGCGGGGCATTTGCATTTGCCTATCCGCAGTATGACAATTTAGATATTTTGTGCACGATGCACCAGCGGTCATCAGCGATTGATGCCCGCTTAAATATGTTTTGCCTGGTATATATTCGTTTCAATTGTAATATTTGGGGTTATCAAAACATAGAAGGCTGCGAATAAGTTATCTTTTAAAAACTGTAAGAGTAAAATTTTAACTAAACATTTTCATTTTGCGCTGTCTAGCGCAGTGTCGGCAGTTGGACAATAACAACAACATAAGTGTAGTGCGATAGACTGCATTTGTGGCCCGTCAGGGCATCACTGTCCCCCTCACACTGCGAGCAGCTGCACAAGAGGGGAAACAAAAGCAGTGATTGTCTTACATTCAAATCTGCATATAATCGCGAGAGATGGCAAACTCTAGGAAAACGAAGCTTCTTGGCGAAGCTATGAGAGAAGCCGTCATGGATGAGGAGATTACAGGAGTGTTAACTCTGGCTGAAGAACTGGACACTAGCGGCAAGCTTGACCCATATGTTATAGCAGTATCAAGCAGTAATGCAGCCTGTGTCACTAGTACTGTGATAACAACTCATAGTCCAATGTATACCTACACTTCATCATCGCCCAGCATATGCAGTAGCGTGTGCTCAGCGTCTATGCCTCTTAAAGCATTGGGCGCTTCTATAGACTTCCCCCCTTTACCGGGCCTCAATGAATCTGATTCACCTAGATGGCAAAAAATCCAGAGCCAGAAGAGGAAGGTGCCATTGAACTCACCAAAAATTCAACGAAAACGTGCCGTTTATAGAAATTTAGAACCCAGTGACCCTGTGTCAGCTAACAGGTTCGAGACACTATCAGTAGATGACGATGAGATGGACTGTATTAGTGTGGACGAACCATCGACTAGCGCTGAAGCAGCGGCCTACCGTTCTAATACCGCTTCTAAGGCTAAAGACAGCAACGTACATAATAAGAACGCAAACGTACAAAGTAAAACTGATTCATCTACGATAAACTCTGCTCATACTGGTAGTCCAAAACCACCTCCAATCGTTCTTATGGACGTGACAAACGTGAACGAACTTCTTATCGCTATCGAGGAAGTTACAAATCTTGAAAATATTGAAATCAAATCCTCTGTGGGCTCCACTCACAGAATCTACACCAAGGACGCTAATACCTACAGGGCTGTAGTACGACAACTAAATACTCTGAAAATTGAATTCCATTGCTATCAATTGAAAGACGAGAAGCCATTCAGAGTTGTTGTGCGAGGATTACACCATTCACAGCTCCATCACAAAATCAAAGAGGAATTACTCAGACAGGGGCATAAAGTTCAATCAATATATAACCCAAAAAGCAACAAGAGCGGTGAAAAGATGAACCTCTTCTTCATTAATGTAGAAAAGAATCTAAATAACAAAGATATACTCCAACTACGATCTCTATGCCGCCAACGCGTCAGTATTGAAGTAGCCAGAAAAGCGCACGACATTGTGCAATGTCGGAGATGCCAATCGTTTGGTCATACTGCAAGATATTGCTACAGACCTTTTATCTGTGTCTCTTGCGGTGAATATCATAAATCATCAGATTGTCCCAGAAGCAAAGAAGCACCAGCAACTTGCACTCACTGCGGAGAAAATCACCCAGCTAACTTCCGTGGCTGCAAATCCTATCAAAAATTGCTCAAAATGAACGACAATGTACAGAAAACTCCAATAGTGGGCATAAACAATAACTCTACACCTAAACATTATGAAAATGGAGTTTCTTATGCTCAAATAGCCAGAAATGCACTTCCAATCACGGAAAAACAAAACAAACGACCAGGAAACCTAACAAATAGGCTACAGGACGCCAATCAACAACAACATCACTACGGTGCAAAAAATCATGCGCACTTCTTCTCAGATGTTTCACAACAGCAAAATGCACAAGAATCTAATATAGAAACGGCAATTGCATCGCTCACAAAAGCTATCGAGGGTCTACACTCCATGCAAACCCAGATGCTGCAGATGCTGGTCGCAATTAACGCGCAACTCACACAATGTCCCAAATAAAAATTCTCACCTGGAACACGCGAGGTGCTGCCGGCAAAATGACTGAAATCGGCCACCTTGCGGAGAGAGAGAATATTGACATTCTCCTTCTCACCGAAACGAAGACATCCAACCTTCAACTATTTGGATATGAAGTCTACACTTCAAATTTACCTGACGGCAGTCGCAGGGGTGGAGCTGCAATCCTGGTTAACAAAAAGATCAATCACTTTCCCATTGAGCCAATCGCCCATGCTAAAGTCCAAATCGTGGGTGCCAAAATCCAAACATGTATAGGACAAATATTCATCGGATCAATCTACTGCCCTCCAAACTTCAGCTGGACTCAATCAGAATTTGATGACATATTCGCTAACTTCAACTTTCCAAGATCATTCATCAGCGGAGACTGGAACGCAAAACATCCATGGTGGGGTTCTGCGATCACCTGTCACCGAGGTAACTTACTTGCCGCTAGCGTCAACTCAATTAACGCCAACATCCTGGCGACTGGAGCACCAACATACTATCCAAGCGCAGTAAATCGAAGACCATCCTGTTTAGACTTTGCAATCTATCGCAACATTCCACACGACAAGCTAAACATCAGAGACAGCTGGGACCTTGAATCGGACCACCTGTCTCTCATCACTACATTAAAAACAGAAGCCACACAATGCACTCAACGTAGGCAACTTCTTAGCAAACACACAAATGTAGCTGTTTTCAAGGAAGAACTATGTAGATCGATACGCCTTAACATTAAGATCAACTCTGCTGCTGAAATTGACGACGCGGTAGACCTCTTCACTACCAATGTGACAAATGCGGCGAGGAGTGCAAACATGCACACTGTAAATAATCATAGCAGAGCCCTCATACGCCACTCGAATAGATTTGATCCAACCATTGCAGAGATGCTAGTCCGTAAGAGAGCACTGAGAAGACGTTATATTCGAACGCACAGTCCTGAGGATAAAGCTCAATGGCATAGATGCGCCAGAGAGCTTCACGTTGCCATGGCTGAATTGAAAAATGCGCAATTCGAACATATGCTAACCAATATGGATTATTCTAATGATTCCACTTTTAATATGTGGTCCTTTACCAAAAAAGTAAAAAGAATGCCACAGAAAGTTACGCCTCTGAAGAACAGCAATGGTAACTGGTGTCGCTCCTTAGAAGAGCAAGTACAAACATTTGCGGAACACCTTGGCGACAGATTCACTGCGTTTAATTTCGCATCCGAGGGGGATATCAACAGTATAAACGAAGTACTACAGCGCCCATTCCAGATGTCACCTCCAATAAGACCTATCCGTCTGGAAGAAGTCTCAAACATGATACGTACCCTCAAAAGACGAAAGGCGCCAGGTCACGACCTAATAAGCAACGCAGTACTTAAAATCCTTCCCAAGAGAGCACTATTACTTATCACATTGATATTCAATGCGATACTTAGAGTGCAATACTTTCCCAAAAAATGGAAGAGTGCTAGAATCAGTATGATTCTAAAGCCAGGGAAGCCGGAACAGGATCCAAGCTCCTACCGGCCTATCAGTCTCCTGCCCTCCTTATCGAAGGTAATGGAAAGGCTGATAGCTTCCCGACTTATAATACATCTAGAAGACAATGATACTATCCCAATGCACCAATTCGGATTCAGAGCTGGCCACAGTACGATTGAGCAACTGCACCGTGTAGTCAATCATATCCTGAAGGCCTATGACCATAAAGAATACTGCAACGGAATCTTCCTCGACATTCAACAGGCATTTGATAGAGTTTGGATCCCGGGACTACTAGCCAAAGTCAAAACAGCGCTGCCAGCCAACCTGTTTGAGCTCATCAGATCGTTTCTCACAAACAGAGAGTTTTGCGTCCAGTCCAGAGACGCAACCTCTGTAAATGTTGCCATTGCAGCTGGCGTACCTCAAGGAAGCGTCTTAGGACCGATACTTTACTCCATCTATACAGCAGACATCCCCAAGCCAAGCTATTATGAAATGACCAATGACAACAGCAAAATGCTGCTGGCCAGCTTCGCTGACGACGTCTGCTTTCTCAGCTCCTCGAACAGTGAGACCGAGTCGTCACAAATGCTGCAAACTTATCTCAACGAATTCGAGAAATGGGCCATGGCGAACAACATCAAAATTAACGAAAGCAAATGCGTAAACGTTTGCTTTACGTTACGCCGTAAAACAACTCCTGCGGTACACATTAATAATGTGGACATAGAGCAAGCAACTAAGGCGAAATACCTAGGCCTCACACTGGACAAACGCCTAACCTTCCGAGATCATATTGCCAGAGTCGTCAAAATGTGCAACCTAAAGCGTAACCAACTATTCTGGATGCTAAATAAGAAAAGCAAACTACCTTTAAGATGCAAGCGTCAGATTTATCAGCAAATTATCGCACCTACTTGGAGATACGGCATCCAAATTTGGGGAGTGGCGGCTGCGTCCCACCGAAAACGATTCCAAACCGTCCAGAACAAAACATTAAGACAAATCACTGGCTGTGACTGGTTCGTTAGCGGCCAAACGCTTCACAATGATTTAAACCTGAGCCTTGTTGAAGACCAAATCTCGTTCTTCTCAAGCAGATACAACGATCGACTAACTGCCCACCGTAATCGTCTCGCCCGGAGATTACAGGGGGCTATCCCAATTCGCAGGCTCAAAAGAAGACATTTTGGGCTGCTTCTAAGATGATAGTATGAATATATTATTTACCTGAAACCTCACTACTCGAAATTTGACCTATTCCTATATATTAAGATGAAAACAAATTATATTTTATAATTAAGAGATTATTTACTTAAGACAACATTTAGGTTAAAGGCTTTAATTGACCTGTTCCTGAATAATATTAAATAAAGATGTTAATTAATTTAAAAAATATTTGGGGTTTATTTCCCTTACTTTTTGTTGCACTGTATATAACCTAACGTACATATTTAAATGCGCGATGCATCTAAGCGGCAATCAGCGATTGAAGCCGTTTAATATGTGTCGTTTGGTGATGCACAATTTTAGTTGTAATATTTGCGGTTTATTTCCCTTAATTTCCTGCACCGTATGTGACGTTTACATATTTAAATGCGCGATGCATTCGAGCGGCAATCAGCGATTGAAGCCGTTTAATTTGTTTCGCCTGGTGGTGCACAATATTAGTTGTAGTATATGGGCTTATTACCCTAATTTTTTGCACTGTATGTGACGTTTACATATTTAAATGCGCGATGCATTTAAGCGGCAATCAGCGATTGAAGCCGTTTTAATATGTTTCGTTTGGTGGTGCACAATTTTAGTTGTAGTATATGGGTTTATTCCCCTAATTTTTGCACTTTATGTGCCGTTTACATATTTAAATGCGCGATGCATTTAAGCGGCAATCAGCGATTGAAGCCGTTTAATATGTTTCGTTTTGTGGTGCACAAATTTGGTTGCCATATTTGGGTTTAATTCCCCTAATTTTTGCACTGTGTGTAACGTTTACATATCTAAATGCGCGATGCATTTAAGCGGCAATCAGCGATTGAAGCCGTTTGATATGTGTCATTTTTCATTTCTTTTTGTGTTTTTTTTTTTTTTTGTCGGGTTGTCTTATGCGCATGGAATTGTTAGTTTTGATAGTTGCACTGTTACATCTCATTTTAGATTTCTTTAAATATTTCGCACTCATTTATTCGGGTCACTTGGCCAAGGCCGCTTACCTGCATTACACTAATATGGTTAGTATTCCTATGATCTCCATTCCTTGTTTCCTTGTTTTCCGCTATGCTTCCTTGTGGTTCTTCTTTTTCGGCTGCGCCAGTTAAGTCGTGGGCCGGTTTAAGTTGTGATATATTCCTGAAGTTTAAGCTTTGATGTAAAGAATAATAACAACCTTCTGGTTCTGCTTCTCGATCAAGAGTGATTTTGTATTTCATTTCAGTTTTATATGTTGGCTACAATTCGAGTGCTGTTTTGTTTACGCTGCATTCTTGGGCGGATGCCCTGACTCCAGTCCGCGGGTTCGGCGGAATCCTCTGTTGGCGATCTGCTGCTGCCCCGGTGCTGACGCTGCTGGTTCTATTCCGGGTTGAGTGCCTTTAGTTTAGGCTTTTACCCGTGGGGGTTTCGGGGGAGGTGAGGGCAAGCTTATGCCGTCACCGATAACTCGTGCTCCGTTAACAAGTTAATATTCCACCAGCTCAGTCTTAATAAATCGTTATATGCTACAGAAATAATTATGGCGCCCAAACGTGAGGCCTAACCTTGGCTGCCTCGTCAGAGTTCAGAATAGTCATCAACATCAAACTGTGTGGAATCTTCGTTTACCACTGGAGCATTAGAGCATTCTTCTAAGTAAGGGTTCTACCTTATTACAATATTCTCATTATGTGCTTGAATGCTAACTATTGTAGCCAGAATATATTTAGTTGGATCGACTATTAGTTAGCAGCGGCAGTACTTTCTTTGTGTATATTAGTTAGCTATTGCAGGTAGCACATGAATATATTATAATATAGTAGCAATAGTGCGCTGCCAGACAAGGTATTCAGGGGTTTCAGTTGGTTGCGAGTCACCAACTAATCATTATTATCTTGGAAAAAAAAAACGATGGATCAGTTGCATGTGCGAAATCAAATATAACCTCAATAGCTATACTATCTTGTTACGTTAATTTCTGATACACAATGTCAACAGACTAATGATTACTAGACACGAAGATTATCCTGATTCCCGGAGATAATTATTTGTTATAAACAAAAGAAAGAAAAAAAAAAATACAAACAACAATTGAAGATTGCAGCTCAATAAGCAGATTTATGAGGAAAATATGTTGTAAAAAAAAAAATTAATAATTATAGTAAAATTAAAACTCAACTATTAACAGCAAGTTGTGGTCATAGCTTTCATCGTAAGTGAAAGCGAAAATACTAGTAGGCCAGCCAGTGCCCTGGGTAGGTCTCAAAACGATTTAAGTCAGGAATTAACAGAGAATTGTAATACAGGCGACGACAATATGGAAGCGTTACAGCAAGTCGTAAAGGAGTCTAATAGACGAACAGAAATTCTTGCAGAAACCATTAGTTCCTGTTTTCAAAAAATGTTTACCTTATTGGAGAATCAAAAGCAAGACGCAGCAACTAGTAGTAACCGATCAGAACATGGCGCGCAACCTCATGAAACAGAAAATCTGTCCTTGAGGGGAACTCCCGCTGCAGTTGGAAATATTCCTTCAGCAGGACTCGAGTCGGAATCTAGATTCTCACCAATAGATACAAATCTTTTGACGAATTTTATGAGTCGATCGTGGTGTTAGCCGATAAGCTTTCAATGCCCTTGTCAGAGTTGGCACTGTTGAACATATTGCGCGCAAACTTGCAGCCGCAAATTCAACATGAGCTTTTTTACGAGAAAATTAGTAGTCCAGCACATCTTCGCCATTTAGTTGGAACACGTGAGGTGTTTATGCAAAACTTAACGAAAATAAACCAAACTTTCGAAGGCCTAAAGCTCCTGTGCGACGTTCAATTCACGCCGTAGAGAGCCATCCCGATGGCGAAGAGTAGTTTAGCGAGGATGACGAGAGTCTTGACGTAGCTGCAGTTAATTTGGTATGCTGGAACTGCCGAAAAAGTGGCCATCGATACCAAGATTGCCTTAGTGAACGTCAGGTGTTCTGTTATGGCTGTGGCCAGCCTAATACCTATAAACCTTCTTGTTCAAAATGTACGGGATTAAAAAAACGTAGTGGGCCGTGCACCAGTGGCAAGTGCACGGAGGAGTCAGTCATCAGTTGCGATACAGGCAGACCTGTAAAGCAATCCCAATCTACAGAAACCAATATGCCTGACAAGACCACTTCACTAGCGGTACAACAATCCCTACGTCCAGCTTCAGTAATGGGCAGAAGATCTTGCACACGCCTTCGTGAATATTACAAAAGAATTAAAACTGAAAAGCAGGCTCTGATCTCTGCCATCGTAGGTCACGACGTACGACCATATGCAAAAATTACTATACTAGGAAAGCAGATGATAGGATTAATGGATACAGGTGCATCCATTAGATGTATAGGAGGAGACTTTGCTAGAGAAATATTTAACCGAAATATAACTTATAAACCAATGTCATCAAATGTTCGCACTGCCGATGGTAGCTGCAGGGTATAACTGGAAAACTCGGTCTGGATGTTACGAATCGGGGAGCAACAAAGACTCTAAACTTTTATATTGTTCCTTCACTTGTTCAGCCGTTATATCTAGGCATTGATTTTTGGACTGAATTGTCAGTCCAAGGCGTGGCGAAATCTAGTCTAGCAGGTGAAGATAACAAGGCAGCTGATACTATCACGCAGCGCGGGCTGACGGCGGATCAGCGTAATCAATTAGAAAAGGCCATTCAATTATTTCCTTCATTTTTAGAAAAGGGTCTAGGGAAAACAAACTTGTTGCATCACGAAATAGATGTAGGAAGTGCAAAACCTATTAAGCAGCGCCATTATCCGGTTTCGCCGGCGATCGGAAAACTCATGTATGAGGAAATAAATCGCATGATCGGCCTTGGAGTCATTGAAGAATCTAATAGTTCCTGGTCCTCGCCAGTGGTGATCGTTAGGAAGCCAGGCAAGGTGCGCCTTTGTATCGACTGCCGAAAAGTAAATATGGTGACACGGAAGGATGCTTATCCCATGCCTCTTATAGTGGGTATATTGAGTCGTCTCCCTAAGACTGAGTATATCATTAGCCTTGACCTCAAAGATGTGTATTGGCAAATACCTCTTGAGCCTGAATACAGAGACAAAACAGCCGTTACGGTGCCTGGCAGTCCCCTGTATCAGTTTAAGGTTATGCCTTTCGGCTTGAACAATGCTCCATCCACCATGTCAAAACTAATGGATCGTATAATTCCAGCTTACCTTAGAAATGATGATTATCTTGATGACCTTCTAATAATTTCCGACACCTTCGAACGGCATACAAATGTTCTTAAGGAAATTGCTGAGGCCTTGGCTAAAGCGGGTCTCACTATTAATGTACAAAAAAGTAGGTTCTGTGTGCCTGAAGTTCAGTATTTGGGTCATATTGTTAGCCACGGGATTATATCCATGGATGCTGCTAAAATTGAAGCCATCAAAGAGTATCCCACCCCCCAGTCTCAAAAACAACTTCGCCGATTCTTAGGCATGATTGGGTGGTACTGTAAGTTTATAGAGAATTATGCGTCAATAACCTCCCCGCTCACAGACTCTTTAAAAAAGAAAAAATCCTTTACGTGGTCGAGCGCGGCTGAGCAATCCTTTCAAGACTTGAAAGCAGCATTGTGTAAGGCTCCCGTTCTGCATATGCCTGATTTTACTCGCCCGTTTTTTATACATTGTGATGCGAGTCACACGGGAGTTGGCGGCGTTTCATCCTACTCAACCAGGAAGGTGACGAAATTCCTATAGCTTTTATGTCACGCAAGCTAAATGAATGCCAGCGAAACTATTCTGTAACAGAAAAAGAGTGCTTGGCCGCTATTCTGAGCATTAAAAAATTTAGACCCTACGTAGAAGGACATACTTTTACTGTGATAACGGACCACGCCTCCTTAAAATGGTTGATGTCGCAATCCGACTTGAGTAGTAGCCAGATGGGCACTCAAACTACAAGGATAGAGCTTTAGCATTCAGCATAGAAAGGGCGTAAGAAACGTTGTTCCAGACGCGCTGTCACGCACCTTTACGGAAGATTTGTCTGCAATAGAAAGCGAACACGCAATTGATATTCGCTCTCCACATTTCCAATCAAAACAATATCAAGATCTGAGGGTAAATCTCATGCAAGCTCGAAAGCAGTTGCCTGACGTGAAAGTCGTGGATGATTGCATTTATAGGAAGACAGAGCATGCATCCCGGGAAAGGCTAGCAGACGACAGGATATGGAAATTATGGCTGCCACAAGAACTGGTACCTGTTGCCCTGGAAATGGCGCACGATAGTCCTTTATCCTCGCACTGTGGGATTAAAAAAACATTAGAGAGGATACGAATTCATTATTTTTGCCCAAATTTAGTTAACGAAGTTAAAGAGTATGTAAATAATTGTGCAGTATGTAAAAGTATTAGGCATCAAAATTATGTTTTGAGACGTCCTGTGGCTAAAACAGGTGAATCGCAACGGCTATTCCAAAAGCTTTATATCGATTACTTGGGGCCTTATCCTCGTTCAAAATCAGGTCACGTGGGGATATTGGTGGTACTCGATCACTTACAAAATTCCCATTCTTAAAGCCAGTGAAAAATTTCACTGCTGAAGCTATTCTGAAGTATCTTGAAGAAGACCTGTTTCACTGTTTTGGAATTCCGGAGGTTATAGTATCCGACAACGGAGTTCAGTTCAAATCTAACATATTCAACAATCTATTAAAGAAATACGGCATTCAGCATGCGTATACAGCCGTGTATGCCCCTCAAGCTAACGCGTCAGAACCGGTTAACCATAGTATTATCTCTGGAATCAAAGCGTATGTTCATCCGGAATTGGACTTGTTAGAGGATCGAGCAGTTCAATTTAGTCGAGAGGATTCTGTGAATATTCTTAGAAAAGATGCAGACAAAGCAATGAAGCAACAACAAAGTCGGAATGAGAAGTCGTATAACTTAAGAAGCCGAGTCGTGTCATATACCGTTGGCCAGGAAGTTCACTGTAGAAACTTCCAGCAAAGCAAGTTTGTAAAAGATTTTAATGCCAAACTAGCACCAGCATTTGTGAAAGCTAGAATTAGAAGAAAACTAGGTTCAACTTATTACGAACTAGAAGACCTTCAAGGAAAATTAGTTGGAAAATTCCACGCGAAAGATATCAAACAATGATATAAATTAGCTCTCCAAGCTGGTACCACACATTGTGAGAACATGTCTCCCAAGTGCGATTTCAGCGGTGGGGATTTGTAGGAAGGGCTTGTCGAGCTTATATACAAAAAACTATAGAATACACTAGATATGGAAACAAATTCATTTGTATGGATAGCTGGCCCATCAAGATAGGGTGGCGCCATCTATGGCGGGAAACTGAGACCTGCCGTACTGGCAACGTCGAAAATAGGGTAGTTCTCTGGCTGCCAGTGTACTGTCATTATTGTCAACTTTGACGGATCTATATTTCCGATCTGGGGTAACCTTCTGAGCCCTCGCATCCAGATCGTTCTTTTCCACTTTGGCCATCATCGAGAGCAGTTGTCTTCTGGGAGTAATTGGTTTTTTTTTTGGTCGTGATTGAATTGCATTAGCAATGTGGTTTCAAATAACGACAAGCTGAGTGCAAGCTGTGAGTATGCTAAAACAAAAAAAAAGCTTACAAATAAAGCTTAATGTGCTATTTTATCTAGATATACAATTAAACTTAAAAAAAAAAAATATATAACGACAAAGAAAAAAAAAACCACGCGACAAGTAGGAAAAGCCAGTGGAAAAGAAAGAGCAGTTTTATTGTACTGGATGCAAGGCCTGAATGCAGAGTAAATATTTAATAACCCCGATTAACGAATTAGGAAGTGATTTTTTTGTTTTATTTTTTTTTCTTCGGAAAAAAAATCATAGCGTGGCACCTTGTGAGCAGTCCCATAGGCAAAAGTTAAGCGGAAAAGTAAGGCAGCATCGCAGCGCCATAGCCGTTGTCGTTGAACAATTGACCAGCAAGAAAAAATGTAAAGAAAAAAATAAGCAATGATGACGTCATAAAATGGATCTTCGAAAACCCTAGCTTGTCCCAAAAGCAATACCTGTGCCGCCTGCAAAAATAAAGCAAATGAGATTAAATAAAGGAGAAGAAACGAAAACGTAGCTGCTAGCCAGTGCAGGCGATATGGCATCGAGCTACCCTGTTAATAAGCTCAGACTTTGCGACTAGTGCCATTCTCCTCAGCGATATTTACCGATATCACCTGGTAGTTCAACCAATGGGTTAATTAAGAAACCAATTCGCTTAAAGTTTAAAAATTATTCTCTCTTGTTACTGTATAGGGATCATAAAATTGAAAAAAAAGGCAACCAATTAAGAGAAAAATGTTGTTGAAGTGAACGGGTGAAAACTAATATATGTACAAAGTGAAAGAAAAGTATGTGAAAAGAGGCAAGAAATCGAACAAAAAGTAAAAAGTATAATTCCGCAAGCAAAAATCAAACGAACATAATAAAAACAATTCCTAAATAATTATGTGATAATACAAAAAAAAAAAAATATGAAAAGGAAAAAAACCGACGACGATCTAACTTTGTAACTATAAGCAAGAACTTTTTTTTTCCCAGCCGATCGCCGCAGACAAAGATCTTTCGCCGCCGGAATTGGATTTACTGTAATTGCTTTATCATATATATTGTTGCATTCTACCCTTTATTTAGTTATTTCGTCATCGCCAATACGCAATGCGCTTTAGAAGCTGAAGTAATTGTTTCGCATTAAAATAAGGTTTGTTTTGATTACGCCTTTCGTCTTTAGCATTGGAATTATGCATTTTTTTTGTACTAGCATACATGAAAACGAAGAATTTGGATTAACGTAATACTGCAATATACCTTTCCATGTTTCATTCTTATTATTAAATAAGTCATTATTATTATTACTATTTCTATATGATTTATCTCATTTGCCAATAATTTACTATACTTATATATATATAGCTCATTTCTTTATATACATTTATTTATACATAAATAATGGTGAAACTAAAGATATAACCAGAAATGAAATAGGAATTTAGGTGAATTATGTCAAAAATATATACTTATAGAACTGAGATGAATATGAAATGAATAGCTTATAAATTAATATGTTAATAAAAGGTTATCAAAATGAATTTTAGATAAATTTCTCCTTATCCGGGGGTCATGGAAATCAAAGTGTAATGGAATGAGTAGAATGTAGTCACTTCAAGGGATCCCAAGTGTAATTTGTAGGACCATAAGGATCATGGAAGGGTGGGCATTACGCAGACTGGCGTGATAGAAGAAGTGATGTTGCCTTCGTGAACGTCAGGTGTTCTGTATTAGGCCAGCCTAATACCTATAAACCTTCTTGTTCAAAATGTACGGGAATAAAAAAACGTAGTGGGCCGTGCACCAGTGGCAAGTGCACGGAGGAGTCAGTCATCAGTTGCGACACAGGCAGACCTGTAAAGCAATCCCAATCTACAGAAACCAATATGCCTGACAAGACCACTTCACTAGCGGTACAACAATCCCTACGTCCAGCTTCAGTAATGGGCAGAAGATCTTGCACACGCCTTCGTGAATATTACAAAAGAATTAAAACTGAAAAGCAGGCTCTGATCTCTGCCATCGTAGGTCACGACGTACGACCATATGCAAAAATTACTATACTAGGAAAGCAGATGATAGGATTAATGGATACAGGTGCATCCATTAGATGTATAGGAGGAGACTTTGCTAGAGAAATATTTAACCGAAATATAACTTATAAACCAATGTCATCAAATGTTCGCACTGCCGATGGTAGCTGCAGGGTATAACTGGAAAACTCGGTCTGGATGTTACGAATCGGGGAGCAACAAAGACTCTAAACTTTTATATTGTTCCTTCACTTGTTCAGCCGTTATATCTAGGCATTGATTTTTGGACTGAATTTAAAATTTTGCCTTCCGGCTTGTCAGTCCAAGGCGTGGCGAAATCTAGTCTAGCAGGTGAAGATAACAAGGCAGCTGATACTATCACGCAGCGCGGGCTGACGGCGGATCAGCGTAATCAATTAGAAAAGGCCATTCAATTATTTCCTTCATTTTTAGAAAAGGGTCTAGGGAAAACAAACTTGTTGCATCACGAAATAGATGTAGGAAGTGCAAAACCTATTAAGCAGCGCCATTATCCGGTTTCGCCGGCGATCGGAAAACTCATGTATGAGGAAATAAATCGCATGATCGGCCTTGGAGTCATTGAAGAATCTAATAGTTCCTGGTCCTCGCCAGTGGTGATCGTTAGGAAGCCAGGCAAGGTGCGCCTTTGTATCGACTGCCGAAAAGTAAATATGGTGACACGGAAGGATGCTTATCCCATGCCTCTTATAGAGGGTATATTGAGTCGTCTCCCTAAGACTGAGTATATCATTAGCCTTGACCTCAAAGATGTGTATTGGCAAATACCTCTTGAGCCTGAATCCAGAGACAAAACAGCCTTTACGGTGCCTGGCAGTCCCCTGTATCAGTTTAAGGTTATGCCTTTCGGCTTGAACAATGCTCCATCCACCATGTCAAAACTAATGGATCGTATAATTCCAGCTTACCTTAGAAATGAGGTATTCATTTATCTTGATGACCTTCTAATAATTTCCGACACCTTCGAACGGCATACAAATGTTCTTAAGGAAATTGCTGAGGCCTTGGCTAAAGCGGGTCTCACTATTAATGTACAAAAAAGTAGGTTCTGTGTGCCTGAAGTTCAGTATTTGGGTCATATTGTTAGCCACGGGATTATATCCATGGATGCTGCTAAAATTGAAGCCATGAAAGAGTATCCCACCCCCCAGTCTCAAAAACAACTTCGCCGATTCTTAGGCATGATTGGGTGGTACAGTAAGTTTATAGAGAATTATGCGTCAATAACCTCCCCGCTCACAGACTCTTTAAAAAAGAAAAATCCTTTACGTGGTCGAGCGCGGCTGAGCAATCCTTTCAAGACTTGAAAGCAGCATTGTGTAAGGCTCCCGTTCTGCATATGCCTGATTTTACACGCCCGTTTTTTATACATTGTGATGCGAGTCACACGGGAGTTGGCGGCGTTTTGATGCTAATCAACCAGGAAGGTGACGAAATTCCTATAGCTTTTATGTCACGCAAGCTAAATGAATGCTAGCGAAACTATTCTGTAACAGAAAAAGAGTGCTTGGCCGCTATTCTGAGCATTAGAAAATTTAGACCCTACGTAGAAGGACATACTTTTACTGTGATAACGGACCACGCCTCCTTAAAATGGTTGATGTCGCAATCCGACTTGAGTAGTAGCCAGATGGGCACTCAAACTACAAGGATAGAGCTTTAGCATTCAGCATAGAAAGGGCGTAAGAAACGTTGTTCCAGACGCGCTGGCACGCACCTTTACGGAAGATTTGTCTGCAATAGAAAGCGAACACGCAATTGATATTCGCTCTTCACATTTCCAATCAAAAGCTCGAAAGCAGTTGCCTGACGTGAAAGTCGTGGATGATTGCATTTATAGGAAGACAGAGTATGCATCCCGGGAAAGGCTAGCAGACGACAGGATATGGAAATTATGGCTGCCACAAGAACTGGTACCTGTTGCCCTGGAAATGGCGCACGATAGTCCTTTATCCTCGCACTGTGGGATTAAAAAAACATTAGAGAGGATACGAATTCATTATTTTTGCCCAAATTTAGTTAACGAAGTTAAAGAGTATGTAAATAATTGTGCAGTATGTAAAAGTATTAGGCATCAAAATTATGTTTTGAGACGTCCTGTGGCTAAAACAGGTGAATCGCAACGGCTATTCCAAAAGCTTTATATCGATTACTTGGGGCCTTATCCTCGTTCAAAATCAGGTCACGTGGGGATATTGGTGGTACTCGATCACTTACAAAATTCCCATTCTTAAAGCCAGTGAAAAATTTCACTGCTGAAGCTATTCTGAAGTATCTTGAAGAAGACCTGTTTCACTGTTTTGGAATTCCGGAGGTTATAGTATCCGACAACGGAGTTCAGTTCAAATCTAACATATTCAACAATCTATTAAAGAAATACGGCATTCAGCATGCGTATACAGCCGTGTATGCCCCTCAAGCTAACGCGTCAGAACCGGTTAACCATAGTATTATCTCTGGAATCAAAGCGTATGTTCATCCGGAATTGGACTTGTTAGAGGATCGAGCAGTTCAATTTAGTCGAGAGGATTCTGTGAATATTCTTAGAAAAGATGCAGACAAAGCAATGAAGCAACAACAAAGTCGGAATGAGAAGTCGTATAACTTAAGAAGCCGAGTCGTGTCATATACCGTTGGCCAGGAAGTTCACTGTAGAAACTTCCAGCAAAGCAAGTTTGTAAAAGATTTTAATGCCAAACTAGCACCAGCATTTGTGAAAGCTAGAATTAGAAGAAAACTAGGTTCAACTTATTACGAACTAGAAGACCTTCAAGGAAAATTAGTTGGAAAATTCCACGCGAAAGATATCAAACAATGATATAAATTAGCTCTCCAAGCTGGTACCACACATTGTGAGAACATGTCTCCCAAGTGCGATTTCAGCGGTGGGGATTTGTAGGAAGGGCTTGTCGAGCTTATATACAAAAAACTATAGAATACACTAGATATGGAAACAAATTCATTTGTATGGATAGCTGGCCCATCAAGATAGGGTGGCGCCATCTATGGCGGGAAACTGAGACCTGCCGTACTGGCAACGTCGAAAATAGGGTAGTTCTCTGGCTGCCAGTGTACTGTCATTATTGTCAACTTTGACGGATCTATATTTCCGATCTGGGGTAACCTTCTGAGCCCTCGCATCCAGATCGTTCTTTTCCACTTTGGCCATCATCGAGAGCAGTTGTCTTCTGGGAGTAATTGGTTTTTTTTTTGGTCGTGATTGAATTGCATTAGCAATGTGGTTTCAAATAACGACAAGCTGAGTGCAAGCTGTGAGTATGCTAAAACAAAAAAAAAGCTTACAAATAAAGCTTAATGTGCTATTTTATCTAGATATACAATTAAACTTAAAAAAAAAAAAAATATATAACGACAAAGAAAAAAAAAACCACGCGACAAGTAGGAAAAGCCAGTGGAAAAGAAAGAGCAGTTTTATTGTACTGGATGCAAGGCCTCAATGCAGAGTAAATATTTAATAACCCCGATTAACGAATTAGGAAGTGATTTTTTTGTTTTATTTTTTTTTCTTCGGAAAAAAAATCATAGCGTGGCACCTTGTGAGCAGTCCCATAGGCAAAAGTTAAGCGGAAAAGTAAGGCAGCATCGCAGCGCCATAGCCGTTGTCGTTGAACAATTGACCAGCAAGAAAAAATGTAAAGAAAAAAATAAGCAATGATGACGTCATAAAATGGATCTTCGAAAACCCTAGCTTGTCCCAAAAGCAATACCTGTGCCGCCTGCAAAAATAAACCAAATGAGATTAAATAAAGGAGAAGAAACGAAAACGTAGCTGCTAGCCAGTGCAGGCGATATGGCATCGAGCTACCCTGTTAATAAGCTCAGACTTTGCGACTAGTGCCATTCTCCTCAGCGATATTTACCGATATCACCTGGTAGTTCAACCAATGGGTTAATTAAGAAACCAATTCGCTTAAAGTTTAAAAATTATTCTCTCTTGTTACTGTATAGGGATCATAAAATTGAAAAAAAAGGCAACCAATTAAGAGAAAAATGTTGTTGAAGTGAACGGGTGAAAACTAATATATGTACAAAGTGAAAGAAAAGTATGTGAAAAGAGGCAAGAAATCGAACAAAAAGTAAAAAGTATAATTCCGCAAGCAAAAATCAAACGAACATAATAAAAACAATTCCTAAATAATTATGTGATAATACAAAAAAAAAAAAATATGAAAAGGAAAAAAACCGACGACGATCTAACTTTGTAACTATAAGCAAGAACTTTTTTTTTCCCAGCCGATCGCCGCAGACAAAGATCTTTCGCCGCCGGAATTGGATTTACTGTAATTGCTTTATCATATATATTGTTGCATTCTACCCTTTATTTAGTTATTTCGTCATCGCCAATACGCAATGCGCTTTAGAAGCTGAAGTAATTGTTTCGCATTAAAATAAGGTTTGTTTTGATTACGCCTTTCGTCTTTAGCATTGGAATTATGCATTTTTTTTGTACTAGCATACATGAAAACGAAGAATTTGGATTAACGTAATACTGCAATATACCTTCCCATGTTTCATTCTTATTATTAAATAAGTCATTATTATTATTACTATTTCTATATGATTTATCTCATTTGCCAATAATTTACTATACTTATATATATATAGCTCATTTCTTTATATACATTTATTTATACATAAATAATGGTGAAACTAAAGATATAACCAGAAATGAAATAGGAATTTAGGTGAATTATGTCAAAAATATATACTGTAGTGTGCGCATACGTAATATTAAGAACAATAAGTATACAAACACATGACAACACTTTGTTGCTATGTTTATGTCAATAAGCCTCAAGACGGATGTAACATGATCGTCCACTGGAAGGCTACAAAGTATAAGTGCATGGTCAGCATTCCCACGCTGACCAAATGCACAATACATATGTGCATAACTCACTCTCGCGATAAGCATAGATATATAAGATATACATAAGAGAGAGCCGCTCCGCTGCTGGCGTATCCGGCAGCGCAGCCACGCTGCTTAAGCTTAGCCGAAATATACTTAAGATCGAATATTCAGAGCCTTGTAAACCACCGAACGGGCAGAACCTTTTTCTGCCCAACTAAAACTCTCAGAATAAATAAAGAGTTATAAACTTAAATGTCTGCCCTATCAATTCACCACGTTTGGAATACCACATGGCGACCGTGACAGTCGTCCAACGTTGGACTAATTAGTGAAGCACACGTTGGACTAGCTGGTGAAGGACAAATTGGACAAAAACGGATGGAACCGCAACAACAACAAAAATCTGAGTGAGTAGAGTTAAATCGAGATATGGGAAAGCACCGCGGCGGGTTGAAGACAAAGTTGAATAAACGTATAGCCCACGTAAGGTGGCTCATATACGGTCAACAAACCCCACCGCCTTGGCCGAAAGCTCTAAAGCTACATGCAGAGCTAGACCACTTGCTAAACTACCAGCAAGAATTAAAGAAAACCCAACTCGAGAAAACTCACTCAGATAACATAAAAAATATAAAAATCGTTAATGAAGTTCCCAAACCAACAGCATGTCCAGCACCAGCACCGGCTCTAACGAAGCCTAAGAAGACCTGCCCACGGAACTGCACAGGAGTCTGGAGTCCTCACTGCCTGGGGACGTGTATGCAGCCCTCGTCATCATCGACACATATGTAGATAGACAGCAGCGAGGGAGTGTCAGCGTGCCACCACCGGCGACGCCCAGCTGACACAGGAAAATCAATAACGTGGAAAATTTTTTTTTAATATTTTAGTTATATACATATATATATATAAATATAAAAAAAAAAAACCAAAAAAAAACCATTTTGTAAAACAAATTGTAAAATGGAGCATATACTATTGTGCCCCATTAACCCAATATGGCCCGTGAAGCCATAGCTAGAAACAGGCAGGTAAAATTGTAAACATCAAATGTCCATAGAGACAAATACAATAAGTAAAACAGAAATATACCAAAATACAGAACAGTTTTTAGAAAATTTGGAAATTAGTATACCCAAAATGGGTTTAATAGACTCGAAAACTGTTGACTCCACAGCAAATGCAATAAATAAAGTGGAAGTCCAAAATGCAGACTTGTTCTGGATAACCATATTGCTAATTGTAATTGCTATGATTATGGTTACCCATGCATTAATAAAAATATACAAGCTGCATAATAAGTGTCTCAAAAAACAATACCGTAGCACTGCTAACGGTTTAGATAATATTTAAGAAAGATTCACTAATGCGTGGAACTCAGTTATGAATGAGATATAAAAGTAGTTCAAATACGACACACTAAAGGTAAAGTTTATATCAAATTGGCCAGTACCACAGCATGGACTGGAAGCAGCTTGTTGATCAAATAGAGGAATCAAAATCATATTTCAGAAAATCTTATAAATGCTTAACGCAAAACAGATCAATACAAGCTGCAACAATAACTAAGAATGCTCAGACATTAGTAAACAGTTATAATGAGGTAAGAGAACTTATACAACAGAATAGGAAGAATTTAGACAATAAACAGTGTACTAGAGTTTCGGAACTACTGGTGGCATTAAGGGAAAAATTAATACTAATAAAAAATAAATTCAGCCTCCAGATAGAAATTCCATCTATACTAAACACTCCATTAGCAATAGATGTTAATGAAGAAAACGCTGACACAGACGAAGAATATCCGACTGTAGTCGGGAAAGACATTAAAGAAGAAGATCTTCACGATCTGACTATACCAGCAACGTTAATGCTGAAGGAAGAAAATACTACCAATAACGCACCTGACTTAGAAAATACCTTAACCATGGCTGAGCAAGCAGCAGCCATTAGGTCTTACATTAAGGATGTCGCGTGCGCAGTGCCCGAATTTGATGGACAAAAGATCCATTTACAACGATTCATTAAGGCAATCAAATTGGTAGATTTAGGTAAAGGACTATATGAAGAGATTGCAGTTGAGGTCATTAAGTCAAAAATAGTTGGCACAATTTTGAACTCAGTCGAAAATGAAACTACGATTCCAGCAATTATAAACAAATTGCAGAAGGTAGTTGTCGGTGAAACATCCGGCAATATCAAAGAAAAGCTATTAACAGTTCAGCAAAGAGGTAAAACTGCAACGCAATTTACCACTGAAGTTGATAGATTGAGAAAGCTGTTAGAAGCGTCATTTATCGATGAGGGTATACCTCTGGAACATGCCCCTAGCCTAAGTACTAAAGAGGCAATTGACACCATGATAAATCGCGCTGAGCACGAAAGTGTCAAAACAGTATTAGAAGCAGGGACTTGCACCACTATGGACGCGGCGATAAGCGCATATATAAGAACGAGTGCAAGAGTTACCTGTGACATCAATAAAGTGATGTACCTTAGAGGTAACAGATCTAACAGAGGATACGGCAATGCCAATAGAGGTCCCAACCGAGGTAGAGGCTTCAATAACAATGGCTATAGAGGCAATTATAATAACGGTTACCAAAATAATCGTTACCAGAATAATGGTTATCAAAACCGCAATAATGGAAATAGTGCCGGTTATAATGGCAATAATAGAGGCCGCAATAATGTAAACAGAGGCCGTAACAACAACAACCAAAATAACTATAACGGCAATAATGCCAATGTACGAGTAACCCAGGATCAGGGAAACTCGCAACAGCCCTTAAGTACCCAGTAGGAGAAGATCGTAGGGTATACGCCATCAATTACTGTCTCAATATATTTACAACATTTAGTCATGTCGAAACTGGTGTAAAACTAGTTTTCCTTCTTGATACAGGTGCAGATATCTCTATTCTCAAAGAGAATTCTGACAAATTTTCTAATATTCAAGTAACTAACAAAATAAATATTCAAGGCATAAGCCAACAGACAGTTCAGTCTCAAGGACAAACTTTTATTGAGATACAGACAGGTAAATACATTATTCCACATGATTTTCATTTAGTAGATAAAAATTTTCCCATACCTTGTGATGGAATAATAGGAATAGATTTCATAAAAAAATATAATTGCCAAATTGATTTCAAACCAGAAGAAGATTGGTTTATACTTAGACCCAACAATTTGAAGTTTCCCATTTATGTTCCCATTACATACAGCTCTGGTAATAATACAACACTATTACCAGCAAGATCCCAAGTTGTCCGAAGATTAATGGTATCGTTAAAAGATGATAACATTTTTATTCCGAACCAGGAAATACAAACTGGTATTTATGTTGCAAATACAATTACAGCATCTAGTAATACATTTGTCCGAATTTTGAACACAACAGATTCTGATCAATTGGTCAATATAGATACTTTAAAATATGAGCCACTTTCGAACTACAATGTAGTTCAGGCAAGTGGCGAAAACAGAAATAAAACTGTCTTGTCTCAGTTGAAGAAAAATTTCCCAAAATTGTTTAAATCACAATTAGAAACCTTATGCAGCAAATATACAGATATATTTGCATTAGAATCAGAACCAATAACAGTTAATAATTTTTATAAACAACAGTTGAGATTGAAGGATGATGAGCCCGTATACACAAAAAATTATAGAAATCCTCATAGTCAAGTAGATGAAATACAAGCCCAGGTACAAAAACTAATAAAAGATAAAATAGTTGAACCATCAATTTCAGAGTACAATAGCCCTTTGCTGTTGGTACCTAAAAAGTCAAGCCCAGGTTCAGATAAAAAGAAATGAAGATTAGTAATAGACTATCGCCAGATTAATAAGAAACTTTTAGCTGACAAATTTCCATTACCGAGAATAGATGATATTTTGGACCAACTAGGTCGAGCAAAATATTTTTCTTGCCTTGATTTGATGTCAGGTTTTCATCAGATCGAGCTGGCTGAAGGCTCAAGAGATATAACATCTTTCTCAACCAACAATGGCTCATATCGTTTCACGCGATTGCCATTTGGTCTAAAAATAGCGCCTAATTCATTCCAAAGAATGATGACTTTAGCATTCTCCGGAATGTTCCGAAAAGCATATGGTTAAAAACCTCACTGAAGTTTTTGATAAATGCAGGGAATACAACCTAAAATTACATCCTGAAAAATGTTCATTTTTCATGCATGAAGTCACATTTTTGGGACATAAATGCACAGACAAAGGAATTTTGCCGGATGACAAAAAATATGATGTCATTCAGAACTACCCAGTTCCACATGATGCGGACAGCGCTAGACGTTTTGTTGGATTCTGCAATTACTACAGACGTTTCATCAAAAATTTCGATGACTATTCGCGGCACATAACATAATAACAGATGCAAGCAAGCAAGCATGTGGCGCAGTGTTAACTCAAAACCACAATGGCCACCAACTCCCAGTTGCTTATGCATCAAGAAGTCTTACCAAAGGTGAGAGCAATAAGAGTACAACAGAACAAGAGTTAATAGCAATTCATTGGGCAATAGTATATGTTAGACTATACATCTACGGAAGACACTTCACTGTGAAAGCAGATCATAGACCATTGACATATTTATTCTCAATGGTCAACCCCAGTTCTAAATTAACAAGAATAAGGCTTGACTTAGAGGAATATAATTTTACGGTAGAGTATTTAAGGGGCAAAGATAATCATGTAGCTGATGCGCTATCAAGAATAACCATCAAAGAGCTAAGAGAAATTACTGGAAATATATTAAAAGTCACTACAAGATTTCAAAGTAGACAAAAATCCTGCGCAGGAAAAGAACAAGTGGATTTGCATGAGCAATCCAAAGAAAAAGCTTCAGAGCCCAACGTATACGCAGTCATAACAAATGACGAGGTACGAAAAGTAGTGACATTGCAATTGAATGATTCGATATGTTTATTTAAACATGGAAAAAAAATCATTGCAAGATATGATGTTGGTGATCTTTATACTAATGGAGTTCTTGATCTAGATCAATTTTTCCAAAGGCTTGAATCGCAAGCCGGTATATACGATATCAGCCAACTCAAAATGGCACCGTGGGAAAAAATCTTTGAACACGTTTCAATAGATGAATTTAAAAATATGGGCAACAAAATATTAAAGAAATTAAAAGTAGCGCTACTTATCCCGGTGACCACAATAAATAATGAAAAAGAAAAAGAAGCTATATTGTCAACACTACATGATGATCCAGTACAAGGAGGTCATACCGGCATTATAAAAACCTTGGCCAAGGTCAAAAGACGTTTTTACTGGAAAAATATGAGTAAATACATAACAGAGTACGTAAAAAAGTGTCAAAAATGCCAAAAATCAAAAATAACAAAGCATACAAAGACCCCAATGACTATAACAGAAACACCAGAACATGCTTTCGATAGAGTTGTCGTGGACACAATCGGTCCACTACCCAGGTCGGAAAATGGTAACGAGTACGCAGTCACCCTCATATGTGATTTAACCAAGTATTTAGTTGCCATTCCAATAGCAGATAAAAGCGCAAAAACAGTCGCTAAAGCTATATTCGAATCCTTTATTCTGAAGTACGGTCCGATGAAGACGTTTATAACGGACATGGGAACAGAGTATAAGAATTCAGTAATTACTGACCTATGTAAATATTTAAAAATCAAAAATATAACATCAACAGCTCATCACCACCAGACAGTTGGAGTGATCGAACGAAGTCATAGAACTTTGAACGAGTATATACGATCCTATATATCGGCGGACAAAACCGATTGGGATGTATGGCTTCAGTATTTTGTATACTGCTTCAACACAACCCCATCTATGGTACATAATTATTGTCCATACGAATTAGTTTTCGGTAAAACAAGTAATTTACCAAAGCATTTTAATAAGTTACATAGCATAGAACCAATATATAATATAGATGATTACGCTAAAGAAAGTAAATATAGATTAGAAGTAGCATATGCTCGAGCAAGGAAACTGCTTGAAGCACATAAATTGAAAAGTAAGGGAAATTACGACTTAAAAACAAAAAATTTAGAGTTAGAAGTAGGAGATAAAGTTTTATTAAAAAATGAGGTAGGCCATAAATTAGATTTTAAATACACAGGGCCCTATAAGATAGAAAGCATAGGAGAAAATAATAATATTACTTTACTTACAAATAAAAACAAGAAACAAATAGTTCATAAAGATCGATTAAAGAAATTCCATTCATAACTGACGTTACACTTATATTTTTCTTGATCATTTATACAAAATTTTTATTTCTTATTACAAAATTCACTTTTGTAATAGTATTGTTCAAGCTAAACAAAAAAATAAAATAAAAAAAAAAAATATAATAATATATATATAATATGCATTCATTAAATAAAATAACTACACTAGGTTACGTTATTTTTCAAAAGGAGGGAGATGTAGTGTGCGCATACGTAATATTAAGAACAATAAGTATACAAACACATGACAACACTTTGTTGCTATGTTTATGTCAATAAGCCTCAAGACGGATGTAACATGATCGTCCACTGGAAGGCTACAAAGTATAAGTGCATTGTCAGCATTCCCACGCTGACCAAATGCACAATACATATGTGCATAACTCACTCTCGCGATAAGCATAGATATATAAGATATACATAAGAGAGAGCCGCTCCGATGCTGGCGTATCCGGCAGCGCAGCCACGCTGCTTAAGCTTAGCCGAAATATACTTAAGATCGAATATTCAGAGCCTTGTAAACCACCGAACGGGCAGAACCTTTTTCTGCCCAACTAAAACTCTCAGAATAAATAAAGAGTTATAAACTTAAATGTCTGCCCTATCAATTCACCACGTTTGGAATACTACAATACTTATAGAACTGAGATGAATATGAAATGAATAGCTTATAAATTAATATGTTAATAAAAGGTTATCAAAATGAATTTTAGATAAATTTCTCCTTATCCGGGGGTCATGGAAATCAAAGTGTAATGGAATGAGTAGAATGTAGTCACTTCAAGGGATCCCAAGTGTAATTTGTAGGACCATAAGGATCATGGAAGGGTGGGCATTACGCAGACTGGCGTGATAGAAGAAGTGATGTTGGCAAGTGTATCCCTTATTTTCTCCCTTTTTAGTATTTTTTCTTTTCTATCTTTATACTAGCCTTTTCTGTTCTTTCCCTTTTTGTCCATAAATATAGTATGCGAATTTTAATTATTTTTCAATAGCATACGAGCATTTTAATGTGGCGGTTCATTCTTTTGCTGATCCACCCCAAGCCGACTAGATATCTGAAATGCCGAGGACATCGCGTGCTCCGTTAACACGTTAATATTCCACCAGCTCAGTCTAAATAAATCGTTATATGCTACAATGCAGTGAGGCCTAGGAAACTTCAAAGCTCTCTAATGTTTATGGAATCGGATACTTCATAATTGTAAATATTTTTTCAGGATACATTTTAATTACATTGTGAGAAACAATATAACCAAGAAATGCTGTTTCTAATTTACCGAATTTAGATTTTTCAAGAGAAATTTTTATATTTGCTTGTTGTAAAATATTTATTATTTGAATTAGATCGGTATAATGTTGTTCAATTGTATTTGAAAAGATTATTATGTCATCCATATAAATATGACAAGTTTTTCCAACTTGTTCTCTTAATATATTGTCCATTGCTCTTTGAAATATTCTAGGGGCGTTTGTTGAACCAAATGGCATACGTAAGAATTCAAATTTCCAATTATTAATAGAAAAAGCTGTTTTTTCAATACCTGAATCTTTCATTAAAATTTGGTAGAATACTGATACCAAATCAATTATTGAGAAATATTTTGACTTTCCTAAGTTAGATAATATTACACATCGGGTATCTATCCGGTATTGTGCTTCCTTCTTCATTTTTACCCTGTTTGGTTAGTAGGACTGGTGAATTATAGAGGCTTCTACTAGGTCTTATAATTTGTTCCTTTAACATTCTATCGATTTTATTATTAACGAAATCTGAGACTGACATAGCATAAGGATATAAATTGCCCTGTCATTGTCAGTATTTATTTCTCCTCGGATATCGGTTCGAAAAGGGATTTGTATATTAATTTTAGAATGCTCCTTTTCAATTTTATTCATAATTTTATTTTCGAAATCTTTAATTGATTGGAAATTATTTTTGGATTACGCATTTTTTCATTGTCAGAAAATTTAACGACGGCGCGTTCAGGATTTTTGATCCCAAGCTTTTCAATTTTTATTTGACGGAATAAACATCGTCGGCTCCAAATTATAAGATCTCAAGCTATAATTACTTCTTTCTGCAATAACTGATTCAGTTTTATATTCTATTTGATTGCTAAAGTATTTTTTTTATAATATATTCCTTTGATGGAAGAGTATTATTTTCTCCGGGCCTGACACACCCGCGATCCTTAGTCACGGTACGACCATGGATATCACTGGGACAAACGATAAGATATAACCTACTTGAATCGATGATTTCGGGCTGACGAATGAGGCATTCTGTTACCTTAGTAAGTAAGAGTGACATCTCGCTGAACCGACTTTCAGGATAATGCCTACCTTGCCTCCGTCCAAATAAAACTTAGCAAGTTTCTAAGTATGTTCGAGCCGCACACCGATGGATCGGTGGTGCAGGTGCAGTAGAAAGAAATCCTGCTTAGAGTCCGTCCTGGCTCTGAACACAGTTGCCCATGAAACTCTGTGTCAACCCTCGCATGAACCTCACTGCTTGCATAGGGACCCATGGGGACGCTTGAGGACTACTGCACATATGCGGGGAGATAGCGGCCTAGAGTTTGGACCGACTCACACAAGATCATCAACACACAACGAAAGAAGGACAATGAAGGAGACGTATTCAGGAAGAGCGGCCTGATGGCAAGAACACCGGACAACAATGCGACGACGATGACCCACCCAAGCCCTAACGATGTGGATAAAGACAAAACAGAGGCCGAAGGTGAAATAACCCCCCACCCGCCGAAACCGATTGCTCTGTTCAAACAGACCTTGACGTCAAGCTCCCCACGAAAGGAGCTTATATATAAGATGCAGGCGCTAGAAGAGAAGACCTTATCGCAATGGAAAGCCATTCTAAGGAAAATGAAGATAGCAATGAAGAAGCAGCGGAACATCAGCATGGACGTCAAGGATGGCACCTCAGAAATGAGTGAGCTCTTTATTGTCATAGAATCAAGGAAGGCCAACGAAAATTCATCTGGCAATGTATTGAGCGAAACTCCAGTTTCGACACTTAAGAAGAGGAGAGGACGGCCACTGGCCCGGCTGCGCATGAGCCGAGCAAGAAGTCCGAAATAAGCAGACAAATGACGGATTTCAAACGGTCACATATAAGAAGGGGAAAAAGGAAAGCAACACTAAAGAGCTATGCCGAGGTGTTGTGCAACGTGCAAAAAAACCTGAAACCAGAGGATTCCGACAGTAATAAACAGTCGGTTAGAAAAACCAAGTCAGGTGATATGCTTCTGGAACTTTCAAAAGGAAGCAAAACGGACAAACTGTGCGAACACTCAAGAATACACTCAAAGAGTGTGCTACAGTGAAGACCCTGAAGCAATTGGTCAAACTGGAAATCAGAGACATCGACAGCATCACACAAGAGGATGAAATAATCTCAGCAATTACAGAAGGAATAGGCGATACAAGCCAAGAAATTGTAATACACCTGACAGGAGTAAATAGGTAATAACAAAGGCGAGCCTTTGTTACACTACCTATGAAGGACGCGTCAAAGATATTGACGAAGCAGAGGATAAAAATAGGATGGACCCTCTGCCGTGTTAAGCGGTGTCTTGACATAAAGAGATGCTTTAAGCGTTTCGGGGTCGGACATTTGCAAAATAACTGCAACGGACCGGATAGGAGAGACCTCTGCATCAGATGTGGTGAAAGTGGACATAAAATGAAGACTTGCACAAAGGCACCGAGATGTTGTATCTGTGCATCGGAGAACAGGAGCGACGTTGGTCACCTCCCTGGGACAGCGAACTGCTCTAGCGTAGCCAGAAAAGGCAAGCCATGAAGATTCTTCAAGCTAATATGCATAGAAGCAGAACGGCAAATGACCTGCTGCACCAAATTGTGCTAGCTCAAGCCTAATAAAAAAAAAAATTATTATTATTATTATTTTTATTATTATTATTCCTTCTGGAATTTACTGTATTAAATCTTAGGTTATTTATTGGGCTCAAAAGTTTTTAGACTCTAATTCCTGACACTTTTCCAAAGCATTGGGCAAGTCTGGTGGGTTTAGAGAAAATAGTGTCTGGATTTTTCTGAGAAAAACGGAGTAACAGCACATAACTTCGGTTTGGTTTCTGTCCCAGTTTAAGCTACTTCTGCTTAAAAGCTATCCTGAAAAAAATAAAGATCACCAATTAACCATGACTGCAAATACTGGTATTACTCGTGAGGGATGTTATATCCTCAAAACTAGTAGACAATTTTCTTCTTCTTTACTATTCCTCAAATAGAAGATTGATTTTCCTTAAGGTTAGAATACTCGTGTAGAGGAAATGGAATACCTGCCTTTAAAAAAGCTTTTACGTATTTCATGAGAATTTTAAGCTGAAAATATCAAGCATAGAGTTCTCGCACATTATTGTTGCTATTTTTATATTTTTTTTTTTTTCTGCATATTGAAACGTGAGATTTTCGCAATATGTGCAGTCGAGACTGGTGTAAGACTCGTAGTTAAATACGAGATATGTAAGTTATACAACCCGTAAACATAGCACTCTATGCCAAGCAACTGCATTTAAATTGTTTATATTATTAGCACAGAAACAAGAAATGGCGAGAATAATAAGAAAAAAAACTAATTGTAACTCAGAAAACCCAGACCGATCTGAATTTTCTTGTATCGGAATACTATTCTGTGACATTATAAGAACTGATCCTAAGCAATTTAAGGGTATCCATTCTTATACATCTACAGGGGTTGCCAACTCTTAGAATCCACTTAATTGGGTCTTCAAATTAAAGAGCCATCACAGAATGCAGTCGGAAATAATAAAAAAATATTTTTTTTTATGAGGTCGAGCGTTATCTGAAAATGGTGACAGATCACCTGAATTAATTTATCTTATTTCGGATGAACTCATGCAGGGCTCAGGAAAATATTGATGACGTCGTTTGTTAATTTATGTTTGCTAAGATTTTGCAATGCATAGATTCAAAATTTGGGCAGCCTTGAGCTGAAAGTCGCTATGGCTTAAGGTTGTTGCGGCTTTTTTCCCGACGGTTCCATAGCTATAAGCTTAAAATGTCTTAATATACGTACTGAAATCACCCCAACCCTTACGTCCATCCTTATCACTGCTTGTGCGCGCAGGAGCATCCCCGACTGTGACGTCTTTTCTAAGAATTCTTTTGCGCGAATGTACAATTGTAACTTTGAGAGTTTTTATCAGAAGTCGTACTTTTTAGGGCTTAAGAATGGCACCAAAATTGTTGCATGTACACACCCATTAACCGCCCAAAAATGCCACACCCACTGTTTTGAAAAATGTTCATACATTTATATATTTTTCAAGTTTTATATGCCTTGTAATTTTTTATCGGTTTGCATCGCCTCTTCTAACCGCTGAAATTTCGCGTTGCTGAGTAACGGGTATCTGATAGACGGGGAACTTAACTATACCGTTCCCTCTTTTTATTTTTACAAACCTATCTGAATACCCTTCCTGAAAGTATATTGATTCCAGTCAAAAGGTTTTTTTAAACTTAGTAAAAAAGACATTTGTGTATATTCACACATTTCAACCTCAATATCTTATTACTGTATGTGTTTCCTATATCGTAACCACGAGAAAAAATATCAGAAGCTTTAAACAATTAAACTCAGCATCCTATCAATTTAAGATATGTAATGCCACATTGTACAGTTACAAGAAATTTTTGTGCTATTGCGCTTCTTTATAACTACTTCGGCTAATAATCAGTAAAGAAAAACCAATCGGTCGTACTTAAAGATTTGTGTATTTATTATTTTTTAGGAATCCGGCCTGCCGCTATCCCTCTCTGTAAAAGTGCAAATTAACATGCACTTTAAGGACCTAAGCAATTTTCCAATAGTGTCAGTGTTTAATCATCTTACAGTGCCAATGCTGTGGTTTGAAATCGTAAGTACCTACACTACCACTCCGATGAAATCTTTGTGAATTGTTCATTTTAGATGATGTCAAATCTGCCTGACAGCTTGGATTCGCGGTTCAACTTTTACCTGAATATTTTGCCGTTAGTTAATCCGCTAGGCTTTTGGTGCGGCATACTGTTGGGAATAAGTCTCTTAAGCTATGCAATTACCAAAGCTACGATTCATATGTCTAGTTTCGCCCGTCGAACTGCCAATATAAAAGATGTTAAATATGTACGAGCAAATTTAATTCAAAACCTCGCAGGTGAAGCCGCGAATCATGCTTACAGTCCTTGCGATATTAAGTTACTAGATGATCTTTCGGTTGTCAGGCATCCTGCTAAAAATCGAACAGTCCGGGATTCGGCATTCAGCACAAAAACCACGTATGCCTTGGATATGGAGCCGGCTTTGTTGGACACGGGCGAAAGCAGCGACGAGGGACGCGACTGCGACATTGTAACTATATCCCGAAATTCTACCAGCACCCTCTATAGCGCAGATAAAACAAACCGCCGGCTCGGCGACGAGTCCTTCGCCAAGAGCCAAACTCCCCAAACGATTTTTTTAAGAGAAGAACAGCAGCATTAAGCCAACAGGTGAGTGTAGTTCAAAAAAAGTTTAGTTCTTATAATACCCGTTACTTGTAGAGTAAAAGGGTATACTAGATTTGTTCAAAAGTATGTAACATACAGAAGGAAGCGTTTCCAACCATATTAAGAATATATATTTTTGATCGGAATCAATAGCCGAGTCGATCTGACCATGTCCCTCTGTCACTCCGTATGAACGTCAAGATCTCAGAAACAATAAATGCTAGAAAGTAGACATTTATCATGTTGACTCCATAGATTCTAGGTCCTGCAGTGCAAGTTGGTTGGCACATGTTCCCACTCCCACTCTATCGCTTACAAACCGCTCAAAACTGTCCAAACTTTTAAAAAATTTGTTAATATTTTTGTTATACATTAAAATTTCTCTGGATTTGCCAATAATTTTATGCCCACAAACCACCAAAAACTGTCGGTGCCGAAATTTCTCTATCGCACTTCCACTAGCTGGGTAACGGCTATCAGAACTGTAGCGTTTTCGTTTTTATAATAAAGTTAAGTGCTAATTTTATAAAAATTGTGGATTTACGTCAAATAAATTTATATTTCTTAATATTTTGCACAAGAACTTGAAAGAGTGCGCTTGATTGCAGCAGTCTGAAGGTACGCGTTGTAACGAACTGATTTCTTAGTTTCTGCTCGCTACGAGTTGCAACGGCTAGCTCAGAGAGTTTGTTTGTTCGTCCCACCAAATTTATGATTTGTTTGATTGTCCGACCAAAGAGAAGACAGGGTTTCAGATTTAAACCATCTTTATACAGTGACTTGATAAAGAGAATCCTGTGATCCTCGCCTTCGGACGCGCGTCGTCGCTCCTTCGTCGTCCTTCTTCGTCGTTCTCGCGGCGTATCTGTGCCGGCTCGACTGGACTTAGGATGTAAGGATCGTCCGTAAGATCAGCTAGAGCTTTCCCCGAACCACCTTTGTGACCACTGACTCCACCGTCCCTTCTTGCGTAAGACAGGCATTCGTTGCCCTTGCCAAAGGACCGACCTGCGGGCTTGGCCGGGGCTTCGGATGTTATGGGGCAGGGTGTATCGTCCGTAAGATCAGCTAGAGCTTCTCCCCGAACCACCTTTGCGAACACTGACTTCACCGTCCCTTTCTGACCACGCCAGGTCCTGGTGTTTGCTTGTCCTTCGCTGGTCCTTCCTTGCGGAGATCCTCTTTGGATGCTCGCTTCGACGCACTTGTACCTTCACTTGTTCGCGTCACTGTGTAGATCTCCACGCACTGTTCCGGATCGGCTGTCTGCCCGTGTGGCACTCCGCGTACATTCTTATTGAATGTCTGTGTACTCCGCGTACTTTTCCCGATCGACTGTGTGGCTGTATGGCTCCCCGCGCACTTCTCATTGACTGTCTGTCTGTATAGCACTTTTTTCAAAGACTTTTTGTCTGTAGGGCACTTTCTTCACTGACTGTCTGCCGTACTCTCCTGATCGACCGTGTCCGCACCTTCTGCGTCTGCTTCGACTGTCCGGCCGCACGCCTTTGTCCTGACTGCGCGACTCGCGTGTTAGTTTGACCGACTGCCACGAGCCGCGCCTGCGTCTCCTTTGTGTCCTCTTTACGCATGTCCAAAGTCCACACAGTTACCGTTCAACCTCTGTGCCCTTGGTTTGTTCGAGTCCAAGGTCCAGCGCGGTTCCGTTAGTTCCGGGGTCTGCATATGTTGCCGTCTGGTTCTGGTCACCCGCTCGGTTTTCAAACTTCCCGCCTTCTCATCGCTTTTCATTTCTGGCAACTCCACCGGTACTCACCACGACCGAGTTATTGATGTTGACGACCGGCGTTGCCACTTTCCATTCTCATCGATGTTGTCCCGTCGCCGATTGCGCGATCGAGCTATCGATATTGGCGACCGGCGTTGCCACTTCATGTTCCTATCGATATTCCGATGTCATGCCGGTTGCTGTCAATACTGTGACAGCGTGTTGAAAATCAAAATAAAATCCAGTATTCTGTTCCCTATCGATCGACCGCTATTATCGTAGCGCCCCCATCCCGATTTTCTTTACGCACGTGGATTTCGGTGTTGCAGCTCAATAGAGGTAAGTATGCAGCTCTTTGCGTATAAATCGCCATATTTATTCATCCTCTCTTTCGTTTCTAGCTCCACCCACTTGATGATGCCTCTTGATGCTCCGGGGTTGCTGGCCCTGGACCCAAGCGCCCTGGAGGCCCTTCTGCGCGAATCCAATGATAAATGCGCCATGCTCCGGGCTGCTGCCCCTGGACCCAAACGCCCTAGAGGCCAGCTTGCCCTCTTCGTTTCCGCGCCTGCGGCAGCCTCGCGTCGACTTGCCGGTCCGCGTGCCTGGCCCCGCGTCTGTTTGCTAGCCCGCGTGCCTGGCCCCGCGTCCGTCTGCTGGCCCGCGTGCCTGGCCACGCGTCCGCCCTTGGATGCTGCGGATGTCTTCGCACCTCTTTTTTACAAGTAAGCTATGTTGTCCCCATCGCCCAATCAACTCGGTGATTATCTCTTTTACATCTTTTAGGCGGAACCGCTGGCCGTCCAGCATGAACTATTTGGCCCAGCGGTCCTTATGCCGTCTGCCCGCCTGGGTCTCGGCCTCCTCGACCACCCAGGGAGGCCACTCCGCGCTGTCCAGCTCCCTCGACGGCTTCTCATTCAGCGACTCCTACCTGCGGAGGCAGGTTCGCTGAGGCGGCTGTCAAGCCTCGGGGCACGACTCCTGCCGTGCAAGTTTTGGTGGTGGCGGCGTGGGCCACACCCACGGACCCTTCTCCGCGTTCTCCGCCGGGCTTTCGTCCTCCGTCCGGACGCGTACTCGCGGGTCGTGCGCCTGATCCACGCCCCAGGACTGTTGCCACTCGCACCGGGGCCCCTCCTTATCCTGGTGGTGCTGGCGGCGGTGTCGGTGCGCGTGGTGGTGGCGGTGGCTGCGATGGCGGCGGTTGCGGCAACGACGGTGGTGGATGGGGTGCCCACAGCGCCTGCTCCTCCTCCTGCCACCCTGCTAGACGCTTTTACCATGCTGCCTTGGCGGCGGCTGCCTTCCGCTCCGCCACCATCCGCTCGAACTGTCGCAGCGTGGCGTACCGCGAGTCCGCGAACTCGCGCAACTCCTCCAGGACCCGCGACGGCATCGCATCACCGAGGCGGATCCGCCCGTGGCCCTGCGTCGCCCGCCGCACGCTGCGGTACGCCATCCTGGCCCTCGCGATTCGACCTCCGTCGTCCTCATCCGAGGACACCTCCGGGGTGACCGGCTCACCCCCGTCGTCCTCCTCACTCTCCGACGAGAGGGAGACGTACGTGACTGGCCCCTCGGCCATCGTCTTCTTCTCCGACAGATCCATGTCAGGGACCTCCTTTGGATCCTCCTGAACCGGGGATGGGGTTCGCGACACCAGGGGTGACGCCAGAAGCTGGAGATCGGAATCAGCATCACTACTCCATATCGCTTCGGGCTGTTCCCCAGTGCCGGTCTCCCGGACCTCCCGGTTGTTCCTAGTTGGCCCGCCGGCGCCCGCGCTTCCCGGCTTTAAGTCGGTAATATGAGCCGTTTTCGTTTTTTTGTTGTCGCGTGCTCCAATACACAAATTACTGGCGACCTGAATTTCTTTATTTTGAACGGCCCGTCGAACCTCGGCTGCTTTCGACAGGTGGTGCTCTTTGGCCCATACTGTTTCTCCCACCTTGGGTTTCCACGGCCTCCTTCGGAGATTATAGTGGAGCGCCTGATCCTGCGCTGCCTTTTCCGTATTCTTCCGCACCAGTTCGAAGATCTCCTTCAGTTTTTCCGCGTTCTCTGCCTGTACACCTGCCCGTTCCGGCCGTCTGTTCGTCGAACAACGCGTTCGGCAGCCTTGGTTCTCTTGTCCCATATCCTCTGATCGGCCCCTGTGAACTGCGCGATCATTGTTTACACGGTCCTGTTGGCCCTTTCTGTCGGGTTTTCTTGTGGAGTATATGAAGCCGTGAGCTGGTCTCACACCCAGCTCATCCAAAATCCTCTTGAACGCCCTGCTCGTGAACTAGACTCTGTTGTCCGTGATCATAACTTTTGGAACCCCGTAACTGGCCACTATTCGCTCAAGCACAGCCTTTCGTAGCGTCTCGGTGGTCGCCCTACGCATCGGAACGATCTCGGTTCACTTGGAGAACCTATCCACCAGGACCAGCAGCATCGAATTCCCGTGTTTTGATCTTGGCAATAGGCCCACAAAATCCGCACACACGGTGGCCCATGGTTCTTCCGGCACCTGGGTCAGCATTTTTCCGGCTGCTTGCAGCTGGTTAGGCTTGTACCTCATGCAGCTCTCGCAGTTCCGCACGTACCTTCTCGGTGCATTCCTGGCCAGTGGTACATGGCTGCCACCCTAGCAATTGTCTTTCGACTTCCCAGGTGTCCTGCCGTCGGCATATCGTTGTTCTCGGCTTTGACGCGCTGTCTCTCTCTGGTTAGTAAACACAGCTTCCGTGACACCACATCCTCATTTCCTGCCCGGTGCGAAATCTGCCTGTACAACTGGCCGGCCTTCTATAGGTAGTCTGGGTTTTTTTTGGGGATCCTGCCCCATTTTCCTCCGCATCTCTTCTGTCCACCTGCATTCCTGAGAAGATATAAATAGGCCCTTTCCCGGCACCGTAAATGCCGTATATTGCCGACTTGCCGCTGCCAACGGAATCTGCCAGTAGCCGTCCTTCAAATCCAGGCTGCTTATGTACTTCGCCTCCCTTAATTGATCCAGAATGTAGTTAATCATTGACATTGGGTACGCGTCCTTCACGGACTTGGCGTTGATCTCCACCTGCATCTTCGGGTTCTTCGGGTAGTGGCGCTGTTTGACCGATCATATCGTCCATCAGCCATTCGCACTTCTCTCCTTGTGGATACGCCCGCCCGCAACCTGTCCGCCAACTCTTCGCTAATAAAACTAACTGTGGCTCCGGTGTCCATGGTGCCCTAATTTCCATTTCACCTATGAACACTGTGGCGGACAGTTGCCTTTCTTTCGCCTTTAGCTTGCCCATTAATTTTGAGGGACAGCACCTTGCGAACCCTGGTTGCCACTCCCTGGGGTCGCGTGGCGTTTCCCGATCTTGAGCAGCTTTCTACGGTCCTCTGGCCGATTGTCCCGCACGTCCAGCCGACCGGTCGGTTCCGGCACTCCCGCATCCAGTAATCCTGGCTACCGCACCTACAGCAGGCTTGTGCTGGGTTCAAAACAAACCCACGCCGCACTGGGTCTGGCCCTCGCCCGTTCGCTTCGCGCTTCGACGGTCCCATGGAATCTTCTTGGCACCTTCTGCACACCGCGTTTTGTTCCCCTCTTGGGAAATCCCGCTGGTGGCGGGATGAGTCCGCTCTGACTCAAACCGTTCTCTCTGGGTGTCCAGGTCCTCGAACTCATCGGCCATGGCCATCAGGGCATCCAGGTGCCGGCACTCGTACGGGCGGACAAACATTCGCAGAGCTGGAGTGCTGTTCTCCCTTATCCTCTCTAGGGTCTCTTTCTTAGACATCCCCAAGGGCCGCATTAGGGTCTGCATGTCCACCATGTAGTCTTTGAAGCACTCGCCGTGCCGCTGCTTCCTCTGCCTGACCTGGTCTGCCAGCTTCGTCATGAAGCCCCTGGGCAGGAAGAACTCCTGAAAGCTGTCTCCCAGAATCTGTTGTTGGCGATGAACCACTTTATGGCCCTGCCCTTCAGCAGTTCCGGCGTCGCTCGTGGGATTTGATTGATGTCCAGACCGTATGTCATTGCTGACCACTCCACCTGGTCCAGGAACTTCAATGGCTTGTCGTGACCATCGTACCGAAAGCATCACTCCCGTACCTGTTTTACCATCTTCGCGTAGTCTTAAGGGACTACTTTTGTGTTGTCTCGCGGCTGGGCTCCCGCCTCTCTCTCCTTTCGCGGCTGTTTTCCCGCCGTTCACTCCCGACTCCCAGCCTTTCGGGTCTGCTCCCGCTAGCCGCCATCATGCTGTTGACACGAGGCTCCTCATCAGGCCTTCAACGCCGGTGACTTTGACTTCTCCGGCCGGTCTTCTTGCGTACTCTCTCTCCAAAGCCTCCAGTATGGCGACCGTTTCGGCTCCGTCTGACGTCCGCTTGATGAGTTCGGACAGCGTCTTCCGCATATCCTCGACCAACCCCTCCAGCTTGATCCCTAGGGCGCTCGCTATCGCCGGAAAGTATTCCTTATTCAGGCTGTATAGCCAATATTTCCCCATCTTCCCCTCTGTTCTTTTGGACAATCACGGTTGGGCGCCAGATGTAACGAACTCATTTCTTAGTTTCTGCTCGCTACGAATTGCAACAGCTAGCTCAAAGAGTTTGTTTGTTCGTCCCACCAAATTTATGATTTGTGTAATTGCCCGACCAAAGAGAAGACAGGGTTTTAGATTTAAACCACCTTTATTCAGTGACTTGATAAAGAGAATCCTGTGATCCTCGCCTTCGGACGCGCGTCGTCGCTCCTTCGTCGTCATTCTTCGCTGGTCCCGCGCCGCTCTCGACGGCGTATCCGTTCCGGCTCGACTGGACTTAGGATGTTCTGGGGCAGGGTGTATCGACCGTAAGATCAGCTAGAACTTCTCCCCGAACCACCTTTGTGACCACCGACTCCACCGTCCCTTCTTGCGTAAGACAGGCACTCGTTGCCCTTGGCAAAGGATCAACCTGCGGGCTTGGCCGGGGCTTTGGATGTTATGGGGCAGGGTGTATCGTCCGTAAGATCAGCTAGAGCTTCTCCCCGAACCACCTTTGCGAACACTGACTCCACCGTCCCTTTCTGACCACGCCAGGTCCTGTGTTTGCTTGTCCTTCGCTGGTCCTTCTTTGCGGAGATCCTCTTTGGATGCTCGCTTCGACGCACTTGTACTTTCACTTGTTCGCGTCACTTTTTAACTCTCCACGCACTGTTCCGAATCGGCTGTCTGCCCGTGTGGCACTTCGCGTACTTTCTTATTGAATGTCTGTGTATCCCCGTACTTTTCCCGATCGACTGTGTGGCTGTATGGCTCTTCGCGCACTTCTTATTGACTGTCTGTCTGTATAGCACTTTTTTCACTGACTCTCTGTCTGCCGGGCACTTTCTTCACTGACTGTCTGCCGTACTCTCCTGATCGACCGTGTCCGCACCTTCTGCGTCTGCTTCGACTTTCCGGCCGCACGCCTCTGTCCTGACTGCGCGACTCGCGCTCTCCGCTTGCTTATATAACCTACGCGTGTTAGTTTGACCGACTGCCACGAGCCGCGCCTGCGTCGCCTTTGTGTCCTCTTTGCGCTGGTCCAAAGTCCACACAGTTACCGTTCAACCTCTGTGCCCTTGGTTTGTTCGAGTCCAAGGTCCAGCGCGGTACCGTTAGTTCAGTGTCTCTCCGCTTTGCCGGGGTCCAAGGTCCTTTATTTACCGTCTGACCTGACCACCTTTGACTCCTCTCGCATCCCAGCCGTCTTCTCGGTTGCTAGGCCGATCTCCTGCACCCCAATTTGTGGGGAGTTTTAAGACTCCGCACAGCGTATATATGAATATTCCAACACCTGTTTTCTTCAGTCTTAGATCGTTCTTTCCTTAACTGTACAGAGATTCTGTTCCACTCCTGTCTAGATGGAATCAAGCTTCTAAATTTCGTAGCAATTTATTTTTGGTGTTCTCCGCTTCCCACCAGACAAGCGGACCATATCATAGAATCGGCCAAAAGAAAGCTGTGTGCAACCAGTTAATAATGTACGGTTGTAAAACAGTCTAACTATTTTTGTATACCTCAGTTACGTTGGGGATCTCCTTTTTTTTTACTTAAAAACAAGACAGAACGCTATAGTCGAGTTCCCCGACTATCTGATACCCGTTACTCAGCTAGTGTAAGTGCGAAGGACAGTTTTTGGCGGTTTGTGGGCGTTAGAGTGGGCGTGGCCAAAAGTTTTTTGGCAAATAGATAGAAATTTACAAGACTAATACAAAACCGAAAAAATATCAAAACATTTTTCAAAAGTGTGGGCGTGGCAGCTTTGGGCGGATTGTGGGCGTTAGAGTGGGCGTGGCAAAAAGTTTTTTGGCAAATCGATAGAAATTTACAAGACCAATGCAAAAATGAAAAAATATTTAAACATTTTTCAAAAGTGTGGGCGTGGCAGTTTTGGGCGGTTTGTGGGCGTTAGAGTGGGCGTGGCAACCTGAATCGACAAACTTGCGCTGCGTCTATGTCCCTGGAGTCTGTATACTTAATCTCAACTTTCTAGCTTTTGTAGTTCCAGAGATCTCGACGTTCATACGGACGGACAGACGGACAGACGGACAGACGGACGGACAGACGGACATGGCCAGATCGACTCGGCTACTGATCCTGATCAAGAATATATATACTTTATATGGTCGGAAACGCTTCCTTCTGCCTGTTACATACTTTTCAACGAATCTAGTATACCCTTTTACTCTACGAGTAACGGGTATAATCAGACTACATAAAACCTCTCAAAGAAAATGTTTTTCTCTTTTTACACTAAAATAGCTAAACAAATATGTAAAATTCATTCTAAGATTCTTAGATTACTAAAATAATTACTTTTTTTTTCGCTCATGATAAAACTTAGAAATTTAACTTTGAAAAGTGGGCACATATACGAAAAATTATAATTATAATTACACTACATATTGTTACAATGCAGTTGCCTATGAATATAGGAATGGAGTAAAAATAAAGTGATTCTAAATCACCTGGTGAGCTTTTTTCCGTGGTTGTACACAAGTGGTAACATAGGAATGATAGTAAATAATAATTTTTAACAGATAGTAATAATTGACCAAACTAAAATTTTTTTTCAGATGTCGTATAACTCAGGGAGTCTAAAGTTTATCAGTTCACTTTTGGCCATTGAGAGTTTAAGTTCACACATGAACTAAACGAAGGAATGAATACCATTTACTGGTTTTGGATGCTTTAATGAACTGGAACATAAGGTTTTGGCTAATTAAACTAAGTTATAGAATACAGTCCTGGTAAAAGCTAATTAAAGCTAATTAAATCGCTGATTTGGTTATATTTATTTTAATACACAAGCTAATTGCTCCTTATTAACTGTGATAGGTTTAAACAATAAATTGTAGTTCATAAGTTGTTTAAAAGAATTGCATTTTACCCCTGTATATATCGCACAATTTACTTTTTATTAAATAAATATAATCTTAAATATGGCAATAAATTGCTATTGAATTTGGTATGTGCTTATACTCGCGACCAGGTGCCCAAAAATTCATAGAACTGTAGCATATACCCTAGCAGCGAGGACCTGATTTTGACACTTATCCATATGAGGAAAAAATGATGTTCACGCCAGAAGGGCGCAAACAACTGGGCGGCAGTGTAAGCAGTGTAAAGCTCCTCCACGGCTCACAAGCACCGCTGCTCGCGCTCTCCTTCTCTCCTCGCGCTCTCCTTCTCTTCTCGCGCTCTCCCTCTCTCCTCTCGATCTATTCACCACTCCGCGGTCCCGCGGTACTCAAAATGTTAGTTTTAAGTTAGTCTTAATTTACAAGTGCGAGAATAAAGTGCAAAACTGAAGTCGAGCCCGTGACTTTTTTTCATTTCTGGAGGAAATTATCAGCAGCAGCCGCAACAGCAACAACAACCATTCAGAAGTCAACTTATCTTGGAAGTCAATCCGCCCACTCCTTTTCATGGTCCTTCGAGTCCGCGACACATCGTGATCCTGCCAGCGCTCCTTGCGGAAAAAATCAAGATAAGTACGGCTTTATATCCTATTCCGTCCGTGGTCGCCATTTTCGTTTTTTCCAACGGCGTTATTCTTTCCGTTCATCCGAATCAAGTGAAAAGTGAAAATTAAGTGAAAATATATAAGTACATGCGCCCAGCCACCGTGATTACTTCTTTTTTAAGTGCATAAAAAAGCACTTTGCCAATACCGGCCCCCTACTTCGTCTCACGGTGATCCGCTGGTATCCAAGCGCATATACATATATATATATACATTTTTTTAAAACACTGTCCAAAATTCACTATTATCGTCCGCTGCTAAACTGCTGTTTTTGTTTGCCTCAATATAAAATACAAACCACAAATTCAAATAAATTAAATCAAATATACATATACGTATTTAGCAAAATTTTACATACACATAAAATTATACATACCCATAAATACATATCCATACATATATATCCATACACATATAAATATACATATCCATATAAATATACATTTACATATTCCAATAAAATTTACATCTACATACATATATAAAAATCACTCCATATATTTAACCAGTTTAATACACAAATAAAACATATTTCCAAAATAATAAATAATATCGAATCCGAACTGAGAACAAATTTTATTTCTTGGCTAAAATAAAACACAAATTTCGACATACAGAATAAAATAAAATCTGACTTTTTCTTCCGTTATTACATTACATATATATGTTTAAACTCCAAATAATACATACATACATACACACAGTCGCGACTTACATAGGCTTTCCAAGTGCAAGTTCTTTCGTCTCCTCTTTGTTCTTTATTGCCCTGACAAAAACCGGCGCATAGCGACGAAAGAATACTCTATAATCGAAACATAAAATAAAATAAATAAGTCCGACGACAAAATTTAAGAAAAAACTGACCCGATTATTTAATAATTATTTAAGCCAAATAATAATTTTTTACAAGCTATTTCTGGCTCCTATTTCTGGTTCCTAAATTAAAATAATTATTTATCAGTTCCACCCAAATTTATCAGCCTCCCTACTTGGCTTTTTGGCGTGTTTGTTGGTTTTTTGGTGTTTATGTTTCGCATCCGTTTGTCGCGATTTTTTTCGTTGTGGTCCTAAATCCGGTAGCTATTTTTATAAATTATTAGCTATCATCCGAACTGTATTCAGTAGCTATTATTTAGCTATTTTTCCACAAATTCGAATTTATAGCTATTTTCTATATATTAGCTATTTTTTTTCGGGATTTCAAGTCGGTAGCGATTTTTTTATAAATTATTGGCTATTACCCAGACTCCATCTGTTAGCTATTTTTTAGCTATTTTTTTTTTTCCATAAATTCCAATTTATAGCTATTTTCTATATATTAGCTATTTTTTTTTTTTCGGGATTTCCAGTCGGTAGCGATTTTTTATAAATCATTGGCTATTATCCAGACTCCAGCTGGTAGCTTTTTTTTAGCTATTTTTTCTAGAAATTGCAATTCATAGTTTTTTTATAAAGTTGAGCTATTGTTTCCAGATCCCAATTGCTACTTTCTCCAGAATTCCGACGGGATTCTTTGTCTATCCAGATTTGGGTGCTCTCTGTGTCTGGTTCTTTTTCGATTCCACATTTTTTTGCGGCGGGCAGGCCTTCTTGACTTCCTTCTCCTAGGGCACAGCTGAGCATTCCCCTAGAGGGAGACAAGAAAAAGACAACCGCACCTGGAAAAGAACAAAAGTTCAACCCGCAATCTCCGCTATCCACTCGCGATAAGCCAGCACCCAAGTCCGTTAGTCCCAGGGTCAAAACCGCGACTCCCACTCCGAAAGCAAAGGTTTTGCCATCGACTAGTTCGAAGACAACTCCTAGGATTGTCTTCTCTATCGAGAAAATCCGAGAGTCCCTCCGCTGTCGGGACTGATTTCCTCCGCGTCACACGCTCTACCACAAAGAAAATGGCATCCTCTGAGCAGCCAACGCCCGCAACCGCAGCGTTGCATAAATTCATCGCCGTCAGCGATCGCGTAAGCCTTTTCGAAGCGAAGATCAACACTCCTGATCAAGCCTCTCCGTCCCTACACACGTTACAAGTCCGTCTGCAACAGGTGCGAGCCTTATGGGACAAAGTGGAAAGAGAGTACGAAACATGCTCTGACCTAATGGCCCAAGAAGGATCCCTCGACACAGTGTCTATTCTCCAGGCCAAATATGACTACTGCTACTCAGTATACGAGTCATGTGCAGCACAAATTGGCGAAACAATCGACAGAGCAACGCCTCAAGTCGCGCAAGCACCCTCTCAGCCGCTAATTTCGTCCGGCTGCCGCTTACCTCCATGCGACACGGAAGTCTTCGATGGCGACTACCTCCGATGGCCCACTTTCCGGGACCTATTCACGGCAATTTACGTAAACAACCCCAGGCTGACTCCGGTCGAGAAGCTATTCCATCTCCTAACGAAAACAAGTGGCGAAGCAAAAGCCATCGTGGCGAAATCTCCTCTCACGAATGATGGTTTTGCTTCAGCGTGGGAGGCGCTTCGAGATCGGTTCCAAAACAAGCGACTTTTAGTCAACAGCCAGCTCAAGCTCCTTTTTAACTTGAGTTCAATTTCGCAAGAATCTGGTCATGCTCTGAAAGAGCTACAATCCACGATTCAGGGGTGCTTAACAGCACTAGCGCATTCCCAGGTATCCACAGAAAACTGGGATTGTCTCTTGGTTTTCCTTTGCGCGAGCAAACTGCCCAAGCAGACCCTGTCCTTATGGGAACAGTCGCTAACTGCCAAATCCGAGATCCCAGCTTGGGAAGAAATGAACGCCTTCCTGAGCGAAAGGTATCGGACATTGGAAGCCATCGAAGATATGAAACCGACTCAGGCAGTTCCAAAAAGGCTTCAATCCTTCGAGACAAAGGTCAGCACCAAACAGAAAGGGTGTGACTTATGTTCTAAGGAGAACCATCCGGTCAGATTGTGCCCGCGTTTTCTTTAACTGTCTGTTGACTCGCGCTCCGGCTATATAAAAAAGAAGCAGCTATGTCTGAATTGTTTTGCCAGAGGTCACCAGCTACGCGACTGCACAAGCACACACAGCTGCTTTACATGTAAGGGCAGGCACCATACGCTGCTGCATCGCAGCCCCCCAAATTCCGAAAATGCGAGTTCCTCAACCTCGCCCCCTACACAGCAACCTCCGAGACCCTCCAGCAGAAATGCATCGGCAAGCACCTCAGCGGTGCAAACTTTTTTCGCGTCCGGCACCGTCCTATTGAGCACAGCGATCATTGACGTGTGCCATTTGGGGACGAACTACCGAGCCCGAGCCTTAATCGACTCGGGATCCGAGGCGACGTTCATTTCAGAACGCCTGTTCAACCTCATCAAGTTGCCATTCCGCAACACCCAGACCCAAGTCTCCGGGTTAAATCATTCGGTCTCCGCGAAATCCTCGAAGCTGTGTCACTTCGGGATTCGCTCTCCTACTAAGCCAGGTCTACAGTTAGACACTGAAGCGTACGTCCTTCCGGAGCTCTCAGGCAAACTGCCCTCCTATCCGATCCCTCGGACTTCTTTGAAGGACCTGCCCGCACTCCGCTGGGCAGATCCTACCTTTTTTGAGAGCTCTCAAATTGATGTACTGATCGGGGCTGACATTCTACCATCCATAATGATGGATGGCACCCGACAAAATATTTGCGGCTCGCTCCTGGGCCAAGAAACTATTTTCGGGTGGGTGCTAACGGGGCCGATTTCCAAGGGTAAGCCGAAACGGGTCGCATCCTTCACGACCCAGGTGCACCAAATAGGCGACCCTGATTCGCTCGACACGGTTCTCAGCAAGTTCTGGGAGGTGGAGGATCTACCAGTAAAGATGGTAAAAGAGTCGGACTCCTATTGTGAAAGGAACTTCCTCCAAACAACAACAAAAGACGCAAGCGGGAGGTACGTGGTGACGCTCCCGTTCCGGGACCCCGAGAATACCGGATCCGATTTAGGATATTCAAGGTCCATTGCGTTAGCTCAGTTTCTTAGAAACGAAAATCGTTTAAAAAGAGACTTTCCCTTAAAAGAGCAATATGACAGCGTGATCCAGGAGTACCTGGATCTGGGTCATATGTAAGAAGTTTCGCCGACTCACAATTCTCCCTCGTATCATCTTCCTCATCACGCGGTAGTTAAGCCCGAAAGCACCACTACAAAGCTTCGCGTTGTATTCAACGCTTCAAGTCCGTCGGCAAATGGGACCAGCTTAAATGATATCCTTCATGCTGGTCCAGTCCTACAATCCGATCTAACGATCCAGGTCCTGAAATGGCGTTATTTTCAATACGTCTTCAGTGCAAACATTACGAAAATGTATCGTCAGATCTGGGTCGATCCAAAGCATACCCCGTTTCAAAGAATTCTGTTCCGAAACAAGGAAGGAGACATCCGAGACTTTGAACTAAAAACAGTTACCTTCGGGGTCAACTGCGCCCCCTTCCTCGCCATTCGAGTCTTGCAACAGCTGGCAGAGGATATCCAAGTGCCATTTCCAAATGCCAGCCGCATCATCCAGCAGCACATGTACGTCGACGACGTTCTGGCAGGGGCGAATTCCGTAAACGAAGCCCAAAGTTCGATTCGAGAGTTGCAAGCAGCCCTAAGTGCCTCCGGGTTTCCGCTAAGAAAGTGGACCTCGAACCACAAAAGCGTCCTTAAAGACGTCCCGGCCGAACACCTCCTTCATAGCGAGTTCCTCGACATCGATGCCGAAAGCACGGCCAAGACGCTCGGTATTCGGTGGAGGGCAAAGTCCGACGAATTCTATTTCGTTCCCCCCGAAATAGTTGCGGAACCCTCCTATACAAAGCGAGAAGTTTTGTCCCAAATCGCTAGGTTGTTCGATCCTGCCGGGTGGCTCGCGCCGTTCATAATCCGGTCAAAAATGTTCATGCAGGAGATTTGGTTGCAGAACTTAGGCTGGGACGATAAGCTTCCCACTGAAATGAGTCAGCGGTGGCAATCGTTTTTAGACGAGTATTCCGACCTCAACCAGATCCGCGTTCCGAGATGGATCTGGTACCAGCCTGAGGTAATCATAGAGCACCACGGTTTCTGTGACGCGTCTCAGAGAGCCTATGGAGCGGCTATATACATCCGCGTCGAGATGGGGCAAAAGATCCTGACTCGCCTGCTTACAGCCAAAACACGAGTGGCCCCGGTAAAAACCGTCTCCCTTCCTCGGCTAGAGCTCTGTGGTGCCGTGCTGTTAACCGAAATGGTGACAGCAATCCTTCCTCACATGCCCTCCGCCAATTCAGATATCCGCTGCTGGACAGATTCCACAATCGTCTTAGCCTGACTACGAAAGCCTGCGTGCAACTGGACCACATTTGTGGCCAACAGAGTTGCCAAGATCACGCAGGCGACGCCAGTCGACTGTTGGGCACACGTTCGCTCAGAACAAAACTCCGCCGATCTAGCCAGTCGAGGCGTATCCCTACATGAATTGGCAGAAAACCATCTCTGGTGGCACGGACCAGAGTGGCTGCAAGGGCCACGAGAGCTATGGCCAGCACAAAGCGACACTCTTCCAGTGACAGAACTAGAACAGCGCGCGGTCAAAGTGCATTTTTGTCAAGGCCCCGTCCATCGACTTTCTCGAACGTTTCTCCAAATTGGACAAGGCCCTGCGAGTTCTGGTCTATGTTCAACGCTTCCTTAAACGCTGCCGCAAAGGTTCGTTCTTGCCCAATTCACGCCCTACAAGTGAAGAGATCCGGGAGGCAGAACGAACTCTGACCTCCATTGCGCAGCGCAGAGCATATGGCCAAGAGCTTAAGCATTTGACCGAGAAAAGGCCTCTTCCAGTGTCAAGTCCTTTGGTGAATTTGTTCCCGTTCATTGACCAACACGGCCTTTTAAGGGCGTGCGGCCGTCTCACTGCCTCCAAAACCCTGCAATATGATGAACGTCATCCGATTATTCTCCCCTATGACTGTAGACTGTCGCGCCTCATCGTCCAATTTACCCACCAGATTACTCTTCATGGCGGTAGTCAATTGATCGTATGCCTGATCCGATCGAAGTATTGGATTCCTAAAATCAAGAATCTGGTGAAGGCTGTGGTCAATCCGTGTAAGATTTGCACAATTTACAAGAAGAGACTCCAAACACAGCTGATGGGCGATTTCCCGACAAATAGAGTCTCCTTCTCGAGGGCGTTCACCTACACGGGGGTCAACTATGCCGGCCCTTTCGAAATAAAAAATTATACAGGGAGAGCGTGTCTCATAACGAAGGGATACGTTTGTGTGTTTGTGTGTTTTTCCACGAAGGCTATCCATTTGGAACCCACTTCCGATCTAACAACCGAGAAATTTCTAGCGGTTTTTGCTCGTTTCGTAGCAAGGCGCGGTTGTCCTCAGCGGGTCCATTCGGATAATGGTAAGACCTTTGTGGGGGCGGCAACTTTGATTTCCAGGGACTTTCTCCAAGCTACCAAAGAGTTCGTGACTGATGCATATAGCCATCAGGGACTCGTATGGCGGTTCATCCCACCAGGGGCTCCACATATGGGGGGTTTGTGGGAAGCAGGGGTGAAAAGCTTCAAAACCCTGTTCCTAAAATCGACGTCAGCCCGCAAATACACATTTGAGGAGCTGGCGACGCTTCTCGCTAAGATTGAGGCTTGCCTCAACTCTAGACCCCTCTCCCCTATGTCCGAAGATCCCTCAGATTTGCTGGCCCTCACACCGGGCCATTTCCTCATTGGAGGGCCGTTGCTTTCCACGGCGGAACCCGAGATAAAGGGCGAAGCCAAGTCGATAATAAATCGATGGCTACACCTCAAGGCACAACATCAGCAGTTTAGTGCACGGTGGAAAGAGGAGTATCTTAAAGAACTCCATAAACGTAACAAATGGCAATTTCCGACCAGGAACCTCCAAGCCGACGATATGGTAGTTGTCAAGGAGGACAATCTACCACCGAACGAATGGCGGCTCGGCAGAATCGTTTCTGCCTTTCCAGGAGCCGACGACCGCATTCGAGTCGTTGAGATCCGTACGTCTCGCGGCACCATAAAACGCCCTATCCACAAGGTTATTCTTCTACCGATGGAGGACAAAGAGTCCTCCGTTCCTAGGGATTAGGGCACTTCCCCCATTCCGGGGCCCAAATAGTAGTCGGCTCATACTAAGCTTTTTATTTCTTTTATTGGCAGACTTACTATTCACATCCTACAATAATGGCTCCTCGTCCTCGTGCCACCCAGTCGTTGGAGAGCAGACGTACTCGAGGTATTAAATCCTACCGCTGCCGAGTCTGCTCTGGAATCCATCCTCTTCGGAAGTGCAAGAGGTTCCACAAACTGAGCGCTGAAAAGCGCCTTCGGGCAGTACTTATTAATAAGTACTGCTCGAACTGCCTCGCCCATCAGCACTCAGGAGGAGACTGCCGCAGCCAAGACGGATGCAAGAAGTGTGGAGGAGACCACCACACACTACTCCACATGCACGAGGTCCTCCCCGCTCCGACCCCGGCAGCGCTACCAGCTCCGACGCGCAGAGAGCGCCATCCCGCTGCACCTCGTCCGGTCCAGATTTCCGGCACTCCGCCACCAGCCCCAGTCGCCAACAATCGCCCGCGTCCGAAGGTCTCCGTCGCGTCTCCGTCGGTGGCAACGGGGCAGCAGAAGGCTGTCCCCATCCTGCCTACAGCCGTCGTCGCGCTGGACACGGGCTCGAAGACTTTCGAGACCGGCGCCATGATCGACCCATGCATGCCGGTGAGCAGCATCGACCGGTCGTTGGCGGCTGCGTTCCGGCTGCCCATCACCCGGCTGGGAGACGACGAGGTCTGCTCGGTGACACTCCGGTCCCGAACAAGCACCTTCCGACTCAACGTCGTCCTGAAGATCGAACCCAGTCTAAGCTCCTCCACGGCTCGCAAGCACCGCTGCTCGCGCTCTCCTTCTCTCCTCGCGCTCTCCTTCTCTTCTCGCGCTCTCCCTCTCTCCTCTCGATCTATTCACCACTCCGCGGTCCCGCGGTACTCAAAATGTTAGTTTTAAGTTAGTCTTAATTTACAAGTGCGAGAATAAAGTGCAAAACTGAAGTCGAGCCCGTGACTTTTTTTCATTTCTGGAGGAAATTATCAGCAGCAGCCGCAACAGCAACAACAACCATTCAGAAGTCAACTTATCTTGGAAGTCAATCCGCCCACTCCTTTTCATGGTCCTTCGAGTCCGCGACACATCGTGATCCTGCCAGCGCTCCTTGCGGAAAAAATCAAGATAAGTACGGCTTTATATCCTATTCCGTCCGTGGTCGCCATTTTCGTTTTTTCCAACGGCGTTATTCTTTCCGTTCATCCGAATCAAGTGAAAAGTGAAAATTAAGTGAAAATATATAAGTACATGCGCCCAGCCACCGTGATTACTTCTTTTTTAAGTGCATAAAAAAGCACTTTGCCAATACCGGCCCCCTACTTCGTCTCACGGTGATCCGCTGGTATCCAAGCGCATATACATATATATATATACATTTTTTTAAAACACTGTCCAAAATTCACTATTATCGTCCGCTGCTAAACTGCTGTTTTTGTTTGCCTCAATATAAAATACAAACCACAAATTCAAATAAATTAAATCAAATATACATATACGTATTTAGCAAAATTTTACATACACATAAAATTATACATACCCATAAATACATATCCATACATATATATCCATACACATATAAATATACATATCCATATAAATATACATTTACATATTCCAATAAAATTTACATCTACATACATATATAAAAATCACTCCATATATTTAACCAGTTTAATACACAAATAAAACATATTTCCAAAATAATAAATAATATCGAATCCGAACTGAGAACAAATTTTATTTCTTGGCTCAAAATAAAACACAAATTTCGACATACAGAATAAAATAAAATCTGACTTTTTCTTCCGTTATTACATTACATATATATGTTTAAACTCCAAATAATACATACATACATACACACAGTCGCGACTTACATAGGCTTGCCAAGTGCAAGTTCTTTCGTCTCCTCTTTGTTCTTTATTGCCCTGACAAAAACCGGCGCATAGCGACGAAAGAATACTCTATAATCGAAACATAAAATAAAATAAATAAGTCCGACGACAAAATTTAAGAAAAAACTGACCCGATTATTTAATAATTATTTAAGCCAAATAATAATTTTTTACAAGCTATTTCTGGCTCCTATTTCTGGTTCCTAAATTAAAATAATTATTTATCAGTTCCACCCAAATTTATCAGCCTCCCTACTTGGCTTTTTGGCGTGTTTGTTGGTTTTTTGGTGTTTATGTTTCGCATCCGTTTGTCGCGATTTTTTTCGTTGTGGTCCTAGTCTTTAAAAGAGAGAAGTTGCCACATATGCTTCTCAGATAATAAAATCTCCTACAATTCTACTTATTGAGCTAAAAAGCCTTTTTATTAACTTTTTTTTACGAAAGAAAAGTTTATTTATGTTTAGCGATTTTGAGCGAATAGATGCATCGATGCGCCCATGCATTGGTTACGAAAGCGAATGTAATGAGCGGCTTAATTGGTGCTTGGATGCTCACGCACATTCTCTGCGTAGATAACGAAAGAGGTGCATAGCTGAAGTGCCGAAAAGCTTAGTTGTGCCTCTAAAGGTGGTATTAAATATATTTAAGAACTACTAACTAACTACTCCCCCCGTTTAAGGCGTGACTTTCAACAGCATCCTTAATGTCAGCAGACGCATATACATATCTGGGCGATCGTTTGATACGATGATTGGGTGACGACAATTGAGATCCAACGAAGACTTCTTCAGCCGACAATCACTACATCTACTCGAAGAAGTCTAGCTTAATCAATGAATCAACGAAAGGGCGGCATGTGAATTGGATGGCTGTAAATATTCTTTTAGAGTACGGAGATTTTATAAGCAAGATTCTTTGATTATGTTCCAGTATTGGCTTCCATGTTAATGTTGTAGGTGATCAATCAGCTATGGGGCTAGAAAGAAAATGGCGACGGTCCATGGGGCGATACTAACTCCATGCCATTGGAGCGACTGCAAAGTCTCCAGAAACTGCACACCCTAACCCAGGCATTTAAATCGCCTTCTAAAGTTGAAGCTGATCTGCAAGTTGAGATGCAATTAAGGTGCAGTTGAGAGCCAGAGCCGATAAGAGTTGTTTCGAAAGAAAACAAAAATTACTGAGAATACTGAGAATCTGTGCAAGAAGAGCAGCAAAAGTCCCAGACAATGGAGAGGGTTCTACGGCATGAAATGAATCGGCAAGCGTTTTCCTAAGCTTTGATCTTTTCTGAGGTGAAGCGAGGCCAAGTGAAGCAGAGTGTGGTGCTTGGATCCGCATGAACGGCAATTGCCGGAGTTGCACTGACCCATTTAATGACCAGTTTTAGCATTTTATCTTTTTTATAGCTTACTTGTAGAATAAAAGATTCTATCCTAGATATCCTAGATTCGTTGAAAAGTATATAACAAGCAAAATGAAGCGTTTAAAACCATATTAAGTATATATATTCTTGCTCAGGTTCAATAGCCGAGTCGATTTGGTCATGTCCGTCTGTCCGTAGGCACGCCGATTTCTCAGAAACTAAAAAAGCTAGAAGGTTGAGATTAATTATGCAGCTTCGATAGACATAGACGCAGCGCAAGTATGTGGACCCAGTTTGCCACGCCCACAAACATCGCAAAGCTGCCACGCCCACACTTTTAAAAAATGTTTTTATATTTATACCCATTACTCGTAGAGTAAAAGGGTATACTAGATTCGTTGAAAAGTAGGACCATATAAAGTATATAAATTCTTGATCAGGATCAATAGCCGAGTCGAACTGGCCTTTTTTGTCTGTCCGTCCATCTGTCCGTCCGTATGAACGTTGAGATCTCAGGACCTATAAAAGCTAGAAAGTTGAGATTCAGCATGCAGACTCGAGATAGACGAAGCGCAAGTTTGTTGAGCCATGTTGCCACGCCCACAAACCACCTAAAGCTGCCACGTACATACTTAAAAAAAATGTTTTGATATTTTTTCACAGTTTTGTTAGTTGTGTAAATATCTCTCGATTTGCCAAAAAACTTTTTGCCACGCCCACTCGAATGCCCACAAACCGCCAAAAACTGTCAGTGTTGAAGTCTCCTTCGCACTTCCAATAGCCGAGTAACGGATATCAGATAGTCGGGGAACTTGACTATAGTTTTCTCTATTGTTTTATATTTTTTTTTAACATTTTTTTAAAAAACTTTTGCCACGCCCACAGTATTAAAAATGTTATGATATTTTTTCATATTTTTGTTAGTCTTGTAATTATTTCCGTTACTTGTAGAGTAATAGGGTATACTAGATTCGTTGAAAAGTATGTAGCATGCAGAAGGAATCCGTCCGTATGAACGCTGAGATCTCAGGAACTACAAAAGCTAGAAAGTTGAGACGAAGCATACAAACTCCAGAGACCTAGAAGCAGCGCAAGTTTGTCGATTCATGTTGCCACGCCCACTTTAACGCCCACAAACCGCCCAAAACTGCCACGCCCACACTTTTGAAAAATGCTTTGATATTTTTTCATTTTTGTATTAGTCTTGTAAATTTCTATCGATTTGCAAAAAAATTTTTGCCACGCTCACTCTAACGCCCACAAACCGCCCAAAGCTGCTACGCCCACACTTTTGAAAAATGTTCTAATATTTTTTCATTTTTGTATAAGTCTTGTAAATTTCTATCGATTTGCCAAAAAACTTTCTGCCACGCCCACTGTAACGCCTACAAACCGCCAAAAACTGTCAGTGTTAAAGACTCTCCTTCTCCCTTCCACTAGCTGAGTAACGGGTATCAGATGACTATAGCATTCTCTCTTGTTTTTGTCTTACATTTGTTGTAAGCCTATATATGTAAGTAAATAAAATGTTGTAGTGAGATGCACTTACTGGTTGAATAACAAAAGGTGAAGAGTGTTTTTCCGGATCTGGACTTATGCCGGTGATGTTTTTTGGAGCCCCAAATCACCGTTCATGAAGTGTGGGAAACTCAAGGAGATAGGAAATCGATAGTAGCAGTCAGTAACATCAATAAGTCCAACCGGCTGGCAATCACCTATTATTTGTTAATACAGTTAAACAATGTTTAATTTATTCTGCAAACCATATGTACATTGATAACATGTGTCCATTACAAAATATCGTACCTCACATACTGATTTATGAAATTAAATATTTTAGTAAAAGCTATTTACTATTTTAACCTATCAAATGAGTGAATGGACTAAAATTTTTCAATAGTGTGTCCGTTTTTGGGCGTTGAAAGGGGACGGGTTTGGACGGTTTGCATGAGTTAGAGATAGGCTATTGTCAAATCAATAGAAATTTACGAGACTAATAAGCTAAGCAAAGGCTAATAAGATCGGTCTAAGTTTTTTTGTATATTTGTATAGAGATTTTAACTTGTCCACAAGCGTTTATTTCTGTGTTTATACCCATTACTCTTAGAGTAAAAGGCTTTACTAGATTCGTTGAACAGTATGTGACAGGCAAAAGGAAGCCTTTCTGACTATAGTATATATATTCTTAATCAGGCTTAATAGCCTAGTCCATCTGGGCATGTCCTTCTGTCCGTCCGTATGAACTTCGAGATCTTAGGAACTACAAAAGCTAGAAAGTTGAGATTAAGCATACAGACTCCAGAGATAAAAAGCAGCGCAAGTTTATAGGCTCATGGAACGCCCACTCTAACGCCCACAAACCGCCAAAAACGGTCAGTGTTGAAATTTCTCCTTCGCTCTTCCACTAGCTGAGTAACGGGTATCAGATAGTCGGGGAACTCGAGTAAAGCGTTCTCTCTTGTTTTTTCTTCAGTTGCCAAAAATCTTTTATGTTTTATAAAACTATGCTTGGAAGGATAAAATCCTTTGGATGGATGCCAAAGCCCCAGGAAATATTTTACCGTTGACCAAGCTTTTAGAATTGGCCGAAAGACAGCTGTATACCACCAGTAAATGATATACGGTTGTAAACCAGTATAATTATGCCTATTTCGTTGTTTTCACAATGGATATTGGCTGCCAAACAGAAATTCGAAAGATCTGGAAATATACAAGGAGCAAAGTAGCTTCTGCATCAATCAGAAATCAAATTCTTTAAATATAACTGTAAATATCTTATTTTAGAGATTGCACACTAGGCAATTCCACTTGCCAATTTTCAATTTATATTAGAGGGCTGCATAACACCATTCTCTTTGCTTGCATTTAGAGTACTCATTCGTTTTAGGATGTATTCAGAATACATACCATTCAGTTGTCGCGATCTCTTTGCGTTCACTTCGTATGCGTTCGGAGTTTTGGGCACCCGAGCGAAATGAAGTCAATGAATGCGCGCGAAAACTAAATAAAGCCAATGAATTTTCAATAGAAATTCAGAGTACTCTGAATTTTTTATGTTGTCACTGTGTAAAATGAGTTCGGACAGCGCGGAGGTAAGTCTAAGTTTTCTGGGTTTGTGTATAATTATGTGCGTGTGCGTCTTATTTAATAATATTGTAGCATTTGTCTAATATATATAAATTGTGTTGTCATATATAAATATTTAAAAAAGAATAGTGCTCGCAATTTAATAACAGATAAACGTTCTGCCATTTTGCTTAACTCGAAAAATATTAATAAAATTATGTTTTTACAGAATAACATTGAAAACTAAAGAAAAAATATATATATATTTATAAGATAAGAATATAATGTACTATCAGTTATGTAATAATAAAAAATAATATTAAAACACGAATTTAGCATCTTTTATTGAAACTCACACACACACACGGTCTAAAGATGTGTTTAGACATGATAAGTAGACAAACTATAAATTTGTTCTATTTATGGGCTGCAATAAACATGGCACGGGACAACATAAGTGGCAACTACAGATAAGTACGATTGCAGTGGTCTATTGTCGAAGTGTCAAGAGATATGATCACGCGGGAGGTGACTAGCGCGGTCATAGGCCACAAACATAGATTTAAGATAAATCTCATCTGCATTGACCAACGCAAACTGCAGCGTCTTACAAGCGCTGCATTATATAATTAGATGATAAGAACCTATGTAAGAATGAATAAAAAGCGATGCCCTCGCAGTAGCGAGTCAGTTAGATTCAAACACCCGAATTGAACTCATGAAGTGTACGCATTAGTTTATAGTGTGAACATTTTGGTCCTTAGAGAAATTCTGTTGTTTTCCCCACCAGTGGTAAGAATCACAGAAGAAAAAACCAGCGCTTCAAAGTAAAAAGAGCAAGGTTATTTGAGTGATTCTGTAGTTTCCCCCACCAGTGGTAAGAAACACAGAATAAAAGACCACGCCTTAAAGTACTAGGCTGATAAGGTAAAACATTGTGTTCTTGCTTTTCTTTGGCTAATCAATCAGCTGTGAGTCGAGGCACAGCTAGGTCAACTGGGCGACCAATCAAAAAATCCTCCAACGGATCATGCCAAAGAATACAAGCAGAAAGCACAAAAAAGTCACAGTGATATTTATTAAAACTATGGATGCTGTCAGGGCCTACAAGGAGTCGCAATTAAAGGTGGATCAAAATTATCTGATTCCGCATCAGCTCAGAGCTCCAGTCCAGTTGATAATCTGGTTGAACTGGTGGACAGAAGAGCGGACAGGGTGAGGCAACAAATGAGCCTAATCTACGAAACCCTAGATAGTTCAAGTGTGATTGAACTAGTCAAGCAGCTGGCAATGATGAAAAGTCATTGGTCCAACGTGACGGAAACACTGAAACTGCTTGTAAACAAGAATGACAGAACTGCCTTTGATCAAGATGAGGCAGACCTTCTGCAATCTGATGTTGCCGCACTAGAGATGGTACTACGACGTGCCAGAACTCCCAAAAGTGGACCTTCCAACGTTCAATGGAAAAGCGCACGAATGGCCAACATTTTACGAGCTGTTCTCTGAACTAATAGACAGCAGGAAGGATCTCAGCAACACAAGGAAGCTGGGATATTTAAGAGCCTGCTTAAAAGGAGAAGCTCAAATGGTCGTTAGCCATTTGATAACAGGATCAGCGGCTAGCTATGCAGCAGCGTGGGAGCTATCTGCAAACGCTATGAGAATAGCAGAAAAATATTCTTCCAACACTTCAACAAATTAATGGAACTGGAGTGCTTGCTGCCCCATGAAGAGAAAAATTTAGGGAAGTTTTTGGATACTGCGACCGAGAGCATATTCATCATAAAAAAGGAAAAATAGGAAGCTCTGCTGACGTAATTTTAGCTGAAATTCTGCTGCGGAAATTTTCGCCAGAAGCCTTGCAGCTGAATGAACAGCATGTAAAAAAGGCAAGAGCTATACAGTCCTTACAAGATATACTAGAGTTTATGGAGCAATAATACAATTCAGTAAATGGCATTTCCAAAAATACCGCTCAGCTTGCTACAAGAAAAGTGCAAGTTAGATCGTGTGCCTTTTGCTCTAAGGATGGCCACGATATGATAAAGTGTCTCAAATTCAGAGCACAATCAATCGAAAAAAGAAAAGAATTCGTTCAAAAGAATAGCATGTGCTTTTGATGCTTTGGAAAGTATAATGCTATCGACTGCAGAAAGGAAATTACATGCAATCGATGCTCCAAAGGACACAACAGCCTTCTTCATGAAGAAACAAAACGCAGTATCAACAGCAATAGCCTTAAGCAAGGCCAAGACACACTACTGGCAACAGCTGTTGTTTTAGTGAAAAACAAAGCTGGAGGTTACAACGAGTTGAGGGCGCTTATTGACGGTGGATCCCAGAAGACGCTAATTTCAGAGGAAGCAGCACAAATATTAAGGATTCCCAAAGTAAGAAGTACTATAGAGGTCGAAGGTATCTCCCAGACTACTCAATTATCAAAAAATAGTGTCCACCTGACGATCAAACCAAAAATTCTAAGCAGCTTCAAAGCATCAACGGAAGCATTGGTTTACCAACACTCCATAGAGCCCTTCCCAGCAAAAAGTTTGATATTGATATCAACAAAGAGTAGAAGGGCTACAGGCTAGCAGCCAAGCAGAATTGACATGGTGATAGGTGTGGATCTATTTCTCCTGATTATGATGGAGAAAATAAAAACCGTAAACGGAATTTGGGAATACTGACCCAACAAGTCAATATTATTGCAGAAACGATGAAGGAGCACTTTATGGTATATAAGGAGTCAATTAAATTCCTTATGTTATCAAATCAAGTGCGAAACTGGATTGAAGAGGCAGAAAGCCTACAAGCAACAGCGATCTCAATGGTAACGGACATTAATGAAGGAAAAATTCATCCTACACTAATTGCGCCTAACAAAATTCTGGAGGAGCTCGAAAAAGTTAAGCAAAAATTAGGACGAAAACAAATTCTACCGGGTGGAAATTAAGTTATACAATTACCACTGATCTATAAACTGATGAAGGCACAAGCTATGTTGAAGGATAATGTCCTATTAATTGAAGCAAAATTGCCGATATACAACAATCAGGAAACGGATCTCTTTGAAGTAATCCCAATACCACTGTGGACAAACGGAACAAAGCTTATTCCGAAATTGAATTCTAAATATTTTGCGTTCAATACAGACATAAACGCATATCACCTAATGTCTTAAATGGAAATTAACCAATGCAGACAAGAGGATTCGACAACATAGCTTTGCGAAAATAATTGGGCATGGAAAAACGCGGATGATAACTCTTGCGAAATATCTCCATTGAAACCAAGCAAGGCACACTCATGCGAAATGATGGAATTCCAAGGCAATTCGTTCATCAAAGAGATAAGTGGATCCAACCGTTGGCTATTTTGACTGTTTCGGAATACAACAGCTAATATAAGATGCAACGAAGAGCATCAAGTTATAAGACTGTCCGATCAAGGCATTATACAACTACTTGCAGGATGCACAGCAATATTAGGGGATACAACAATAACTACTCCTCAAAAAGTAATTTCGACTGCGTCTGAAATGTCTATCTTCCCCAGTTTACGAATTATAGATGACAAGGAGACATGGAACGTGGTCCCGCTGAAGCACTTGATTGTCAACAACACTAATGAACTACAAAATCTTCAAATGCGCATCCAGACTCTGAAAAATAACAAAGTACACATTGATGAGTTGATTTTCCACACGGCAAGCGGACACTCGGCTCTAGCGTTGACAACGATTATCATAATTATAATGGTCATTTATATCCGGAGGCAACGCATAAATGAGAGACAACTACTGGCCGTACATGAGTTTTTGTGAGTTTTTTCCGTGGTTGTACGGTTGTAACCTGGGAATGATAGTAAATAATAATTCCTTTTTCTCAGATGTCGTACAACTCAGGGAGATTTTAGGCAAAACAATAGAAATTCAAACAGCTAACAAAAAAATGAAAAAATGTCAAAACATTTTTAAGAAGTATGGGTGTGACATGGCTCTACATGCTTAATCTTAACGTTCATACGGACATGGCCAGATCGACTCGGGTTTTGATTCCCGATCAAGAATATATATACTTTATATGGTCGGAAACCGGAGCTGGCAAAAATCCTCCATCTGAGCCCTACACGAGGGCGCCGGACAATGGGTAATGCATTGCTGCTTGCCCCGTCCGCGGTAATGCAGTGTATAGCTAAGGCAACGGTTCAATTCCTTCCGCTCAAAAAGCAGAAGGAAATTAATGATTTGCCATGGGTGGAGGTGCCTGGCGGTTAGGCATAAAACGCAAGTGGGTGGTTCCCCGGAAACTAACCAGCGTTCTTTGTGGAATGTACACCATAATTAACTCAACTTGGGCTGGGATGTCAGCCCGAACGTCGGTGGAAGGCGTGACTGCTACAACCGGCGGGCACGGAGGGGAGCAATCCCCTCTGCGTGCCGCCAGCGATCACACCTCTGATTTGAGCAGATCAAAAGTTGCAGTGCTACTGCCACAACAACGACGCAGAGGATACAGACTCGGACCTGGAGAGCGTGCAGCTCTCTAAAGAAGAGGAGGAGAGCCTTCTCCGTTCGCCAAAACAAGGAACCAGCTCCCCGCGCAAGGACGTGCCGAAGCGTTTAAGCGAGGGGATGAAGGCTAGAGCGCAGTAGCCGCCCTTCGCATCCTGAGCCGGCCCAAAGGAAAAGTCGCTGTATCCCCACAGGAGAAGGCAAAGGTTACCTTGGCCGAGCAAAATGTCGAAGAGGGCAGGCTGCACTTCACCAACCTCCCTAGGTTCTCAGAAGGTTCTCATTCCCATCGCAATCCAAGGGGTCCGGGCCCTGTAGCTGCTGCAGCGACAGAATCCGGACATTCCATGGTCGTAGCTTCTGATAGCTTCCTGCTACATGGCGCATGATAGGACGGCCCCACCGGAGGAACTCAGGAGCATGGTGGAAGCCAGCCCCAGCATCACTACGTGTGGGGGAGCCCCGACATCAACGACAGAGGTGAGTCACTCTTTAACTTTTTATTATCAACTAACTATGCATAGCTAACGTGGGGGAAGAGCATACCTTTGTAGGTCACACCTCCTCGAACTTGCTAGACCTAACACTCGTAAGGGGACAAAGTATTATGGTTTCAGAATGGAGAGTCCTTGAGAGACCATCCTTCTCAGATCATAAGTACATACAATTCCTATACGAATTCGACAACTCTCGCAAACCAACCTCTTTAAGAAACCCCCGGAACACTAGCTGGGTCAGCTCAAACGCGATGACAGACAGTCGTCTGAGGGCAGCGAAAAGGCCCCAACAGCACTAATGCATGCTCACTTCCCAGGATGCACCGAGATATCCGATGCCAACAAGCACCAGGACCTCGTAACTGGAGAAGACCATCTCCCAACAGATTTAACAATTTACAATGGAGGACCTCTAGTATTGTATTTCTTCCAAAAGCAGGGAAGTGCAGCCATATGAGCCCCAAGGATTAAAGGCCGATTAGTCTAACCTCTTTCTTACTGAAGACGGTAGAAAAGCTGCTCGACATATACATCAGAAACGATGTGGGACGACTACTGTCATCCAACCAGCACTCTTAAACGAAAGGTAAATCATTGGAGACGGCACTATACTCACTAGTAGCCACCATTAAGAAATCCCTGCATAACCAAGAATATGCTCTCGGAGTGTTTGTGGATATATTCGGTGCATTCGACATCAGTTTGTGGATAAGAAATCTTCTAAGCTGTAGACGGGAACAATCCGATTGGGGCACTGCCTCCATGGTGAAAGGAGCACATAGGGGCACGTCGCAAGGCGGGGTCCTGTCGCCTCTCCTGTGGAATCTGGTGGTAGATGACCTGATCAAGAGATTCGAAAGGAAGGCCCCGAAGATAACAGCCTATGCTGATGATATAAGCAGTCTGTCCATCGACACTCAGCTCGATTATGGAATCAACGCTCTGGGAGATATGTGAGTGGGCGAAGACAACGCGGACAAGACGGACCTCATTCTCTTCACCAAGAGATACAAGGTACCGCTGTGGGTCCCCCGAAGATAAACTCGACCAGGCTAACCCCGAAGACACAGGTCAAGTACCTCGGAATTGTTTCCGACATCCACGCGCAAAGGAGATGCTGCACAACGCCTAGTTGCATCAGGGAATATGTCTCTATAAGGATTTGGGCATAGTTCAATTGGTCGAGACATGAGTAGTATATCTGACTACATGGTCACCAGAACGTGCCCAGATGTAAGAACAACAACATTCATGGGACCAGACGAATGGAAAACAGGTCAGGACCATGCTCAACACCTCAATATATACACGCACGGCTCCGAGATGGAAGGACGAGTGGGAGCGGACATATACTGTACAGACCCTGAAATGAGGCTGTCGTATAAGCTACCAAGCCAATGCAGCATATTCCAGGCGGAAGTATTCGCCATAGGGAAAGCGGAAGAGCTTGCTCAGAGCATTGACCGCCCACATGAAGCGGTCAACTTGTTCGTAGACAGTCAAGCGGCGATAAGATCCATGCAATCGTCAGCGGTCAGTTCCAAAAGTGTACTGGCAAGCAGGGAGGCACTAGATATCCTTACCACAACCACGTCAGTGCGGATCTACTGAGTTCCCAGCCACCAGGGCATAGATGGTAATGATGTAATTAATATATTATCGCCATGTAATTAATATAATATATCTTTGTCAAAAAGAGAGAGAGCGATCCGGTCACTTCATGGTTCTTTATTTGAATGAATCTTCTGAGCTGATTTTGGGTTCAGCTAACCCGCACATATATTGCTTATCTCTATATATTTCTGAATTGCATTTATACATATACATATGTATGCAGAAGGCATGCATATGTTTATGTATGGCTTGACCACTTGAGCTGCAAAGTGCATGCTCAGCATTCCCAGGCTCCGCGATCGGCTTATGTATAAGCGTTCGATCATATTTCTTGGGCGCTGGAATGCTCATATTATTGTTGTTGGTCATTTTGGGTATTTGTATGTCTTTATTTAGTCTGGCACAATGTGACTATGTACAAACGTTAAGACATACCCATTCTTTGATATATGGAAGGGTAGATATGCTACACCTCCCTTTTTAAAGAAATGACGTAATACATGTAGTCATTTAGTTTTAGTGTGAATTTATTGTGTTTTTTTTTAATTATATATTGAAATGAAATTTATTTGTTTCTTATTATATACTTAATTATTAGTAATGCTCTGTCTCGAGGGTAAAGGCATTTGTGTGTAATGACAAGTAAAGTTTTAAATTGAATTACGTTATGTTTTAAGTTTAAATTTCTTAGAAGAATATATATTTTTTTTTTGTATTTTTATGTATTTTTTTTTTTTGGGGTTGATCAGACCTTTTCTTTAATGAAACGTTTCATCGATTATATATTTTTAACCTATCCTTATGTACTTTTTGTTTCTTATTCTTGTTATCTTTAATTATAATGTTATCCCTATCTTCTATGGTTTCTACCGTATAAGGACCTAAATATGCTGGATCTAACTTATGACCCGCTTCGTTTCTTAGACTTACTTTATCTCCTACTTTTAATTCAAAATCTAACGATTTCTTATCGTAGTTTTGTTTCCTATAAGACTTAGCTTTTTCTAACATAAGTCTAGCTCTGTTGTATGCTATTTCTAATCTAAATTTTATTTCCTTAGAGTAATCTTCTACATTATAAAGTGGTTCTACTCTATTTATTTTATTAAAATCTGCGAACTGTCTTGGTAATCTACCAAAGACTAGTTCATATGGACAGTACTCATGCATGACTGATGGTGTTGTGTTGAAACAATATGTGAAATATTGTATCCAAACGTCCCAATCAGTTTTATCAGCAGAAATGTACGAACGAATGTATTCATTGAATGTTCTATGACTTCGTTCTATTGTCCCTAAAGTCTGGTGACGATATGCTGTGGATGTGAGATTTTCAATCTTCATATATTTACACATGTCTAATATTACTTTGTTTTTATACTCGGTACCCATGTCCGAAATGAACGTCTTCATTGGACCGTACTTTAGTATAAAATTTTCGAATATAGCTTTTGCGACTGTATTTGCGCTCTTGTTCGCAACAGGTATGGCTACCAGATATTTCGTTAAATCACATATTAGTGTGACGATGTATTCATTGTTATATTCTGATTTCGGTAGTGGACCAACGGTGTCCACTATCACTATATCGAAAGCATTTGCTGGGGTTTCTGTTTTAGTCATTGGGGTCTTTGTGTGTGTCGTTGTCTTCGACATTTGGCATTTATGACATCTACGTATGTACTCTTTTATATGACGAGTCATATTTTTCCAATAGTAGTGTCTTTTAATTTTTGCTAGCGTTCTTGTAATGCCTGTATGACCTCCTTGAATTGGATCGTCATGGAATGTAGACAGTATTGATTGTATCTCTTTTTCATTTTGTATAATGGTCACCGGCTGGAGTAGCGCTACTCTCAATGATTTTAATTTCTTGTTGCCCATCTGCTTGAAAGCATCTATTGAAATGGATTCAAAGATTTTTTCACTCGGTGCCAATTTGAGTTGGCTGATCTTTAGTATACCGGCTTGCGTTTCAAGCCTTTGGAAGAACTGATCTAAATCTAGAATTCCATTGGTATATAAATCGTCAACTTCAATTCTTGCAATAACTTTATTTCCTCGTTTTAGTAAACAAATAGATTCAGTTATTCGCAAGGTCACTACTTTTCGTACTTCATCATTTGTTATGACTTCATGTACGTTGGGCTTGGATACATTTTGGATACTTTGCCTAGGCAATAGTTCCTTATTTGATACTGTACAGTTTTTATCCTGTCTACTTTGTTGCCTGGTAGTGACTTTCAGGACTTTATGTTGCATGTCTTTTAATTCTTTTATATTTATACGCGAAAGTGCGTCTGCTACGAAATTATCTTTCCCCTTTAGGTATTCTACAGTGAAGTCGTATTCTTCAAGCTCTAGCCGCATGCGAGTTAATTTGGAACTGGGATTAGTCATAGAGAATAGATACGTTAATGGTCTATGGTCCGTTTTAATAGTGAAATGTTTGCCATAAATGTATGGTCTAAAGTGGGTAATTGCCCAATGAATTGCCGTGAGTTCTTGTTCCGTTGTACTCTTGTTGCTTTCCCCTTTTGTAAATGAACGAGATGCATAAGCTATTGGGAGTTGAATCCCTTCACGGTTCTGAGTTAGAACCGCTCCGCAAGCTAGTTTACTAGCATCTGTTATAATGCAAAATTCTTTGCGAAAATCAGGATATTGTAATAACGTGGGGTGCATAAGCTTTTCTTTAAGGTATTCGAATGCGCTTTGGCATTCGTTTGACCATTCAAAAGGGACATTCTTTTTACATAATCTAGTTATGTGCCGTGAATAGTCGGCGAAGTTTTTTATAAATCGACGATAATAGTTGCAGAATGCTACAAATCGTCTTGCGCTCTCCGCATCATGAGGGGCAGGATAATTTTTGATGACGTCAAATTTCTTGTCATCTGGCAAAACTCCTTTATCAGTGCATTTGTGGCCTAGGAAGGTCACTTCATGCATGAAAAATGAACATTTTTCTGGATGCAACTTTAGGTTATATTTCCTGCATACATTAAAAACATCAGTTAGGTTTTTAATCATGTGTTTTTCGGAACATCCTATCACCATTAAGTCATCCATATAAAGGAATGCCTGAGAAGGTTCCAAACCGGAGAATGATATGGTCATCATTCTCTGGAATGAATTTGGTGCTATTTTAAGTCCAAATGGTAATCGCGTGAAGCGATATGAGCCATTGCTTGTTGAAAATGATGTTATGTTTCTTGAGTTTTCTTCAAGTTCTATTTGATGAAAACCTGACATCAAGTCAAGGCATGAAAAGTATTTAGCTCGACCAAGTTGATCTAAAATGTCATCAATTCTTGGGAGTGGAAATTTATCAGAAAGAAGTTTTTTATTGATTTGACGATAGTCAATTACTAATCGCCATTTCTTTTGTTCTGAATTCGGTAATGATTTTTTCGGAACTAACAAGAGTGGGCTGTTGTACTCGGATACAGACGGTTCTACGATTTTGTCGTTTATTAATTTTCCTACTTGTTTTTGAATTTCATCAATATGGCTATGCGGACTTCTGTAGTTTTTTATATAAATGGGTTGATCATCTTTAAGTCTTAATGTTTGTTTATAAAAATTATTTGTTGATATTGGTTCGGTTTCCAGTCCGAACACATCACTATACTTTGTGCATAATTCAGTTAATTGGCTTTTAAATTGCTCTGGAAAATTTTTCTTTAGTTTGGAAAGTACTTGTTCGCTTCTATTTTCTGGATCGATGTTATGAATGTCGTAATCTTTTAGGTTTTCATATTGGATTTCGTTTACTTTGACCAATTGGTCGAAATTAGTTGTGTTTAGAAGTCGAATGTATACATGTTTGGATGCTGCTATTGTATTTGCAATATAAATTCCATTATGTATTTCCTGATTAGGAACGAAAATGTAATCATTTACGGTATTAATGTCTATTTTTCGAATAACTTGTGATCTGGCTGGCAGAAGGACTGTATTGTTGCCTGCGCTATATGTTATCGGAACGTATATTGGATATTTTAAATTTTGGGGTCTAATTATAAGCCAGTCTTCACTTGGTTTGAAATCTAGTTGGCAATTGAATTTTTTTATAAAGTCAATTCCTATTATTCCATCACATGGTATTGAAAAATTTGAGTCTACCAAATGAAATTCATGTGGAATAATATATTTTGTTGATCGAAGTTCTATTGAGGTTGTTCCATGAGATTTTATTACGCCTTGGCCTATGCCTTCGATGTTTATTATTTTTTCATCGTGAATTTTGAAGTTATCAGAATTTACTTTTAAAAGTGAGATTTCTGCACCCGTATCTATGAGGAATGTTAGTTTATTTTCAGTTGAATGATTATAGAAGGTTACGAATGTATTAAGACTATAATTGATGGTATGAACTTTTGCATTTATTGATTGTTTCCTAAAGGGTTCTGTGAGTTTTCCGACGTATTTTGCAACATCCTCACATTGTTGTTGTTATTGCTCTGATTGGAGTTAACTCGGCCTCTTCCTTGGTTTTGACCTCGTCTTCCTCCACGGTAATTATAGTTATTATTGTTGTAACTGCTACCTCGGTTGTAATTGTTGTGGTAGTTATTTCTGTCACGATTATAACCTCGGCCTCCTCTATTATTGTTATTTGCACCTCGTCGATAATGGAGAACAGTGTTACTTTGACCTGTTATCTCGGTGCAAGAGTTGACAAATTTGGAGATGGCTTCATTCATGTTTGTGAATATGCCTGCTTGCATGATAAGTTTAACTTTATCGATGGAGCAATTTTGTGTCATGGCCTTTACAGCTGCTGTAGTGCTGTATTTATTTGCAATGGATTGGCTGATACCTTCACTGATATAGGCGCCTTCAAGGGCCTTCGTCAGTTTTTCCACCTCTTGGGTGTACTGGTTGGCCGTTTTGTTTTTCTGTTGCAGATTGAGGAGCTTGGCAGATATGACTTCTACCGATTCTCCTTTTACTGCAGTCGACAGTTGGGCAATAATTTCATTAATTGTTTGCTCATTACTGATGAGATTCCTAGCATGGCCTTTAAGTTTTGTTTTTATAAGGCTTACGGCTGTTGTCTCATGAGCGCCCTTTAAGCTGTCTAATAGACCTAGAGCGTCTAAGAAGCTTTGCAGATTTTCATGCCTACCATCAAACTCTGGTATCAGAGATGTGGCTAGCCTGATGAATTCTGTTACTGTCTGAGCCATTTCGGAAATTGTTATTGGTTCAGGCTTAAATTCGATTTGATCGCTTTCCTCTAGTGTTTCAATGTCACTATCGGATTCAGCGTCGCCTGTTTGAATAGATTCATCTAGCCCTTTGAACTGGTCAGGATCGAATTCCACCAATTGATCTAGGCTTTCTGGCACGTTAATTGCAATATGTCTCCTGTTTTTGATATTATTTAATCTTGTATTAAGGGATTTTATTACCCTTAGACATTTGTTGCAGTGCTCAGGTGTGAATCTATTTTTATAGTTATTTACTAAAGTAACTATATTATTATATTCGCCTACTACAATTTCTGTGTGGCTTTTTAGGGTCTCTGGTTTAATTACTGCATCTCTATTAATGCATTTGTAAGATTTGTCAAATCTATAGCGAAAGTCGTCAATGCGTTTCGCTATTTCGCTCCATTCCATTCTTAGATTGTAGCTTCTTGATCATTTCTTTTTTTTTTTAAACCAGATCTAGATGGTTGGCCCTGCTGACATATCTTTTTTTTATAATTTTATTATGCTTAACATAAAGTGTAAGCAAAAATTGTAGAACTAGAACTACTGTTATAATTAGTAGTAAAAGTCGCAAGGATTCAATATCTTCCCTATGATCGATTATTTTTACCTCATTTACTACATTGGCAGTGTTGTCACTTGCCTCCTTGCTAGAGCTAAACCATCCCATTTTAAATTATATATTCAATGGAACCCTTCATTAAAAGAAAAAAAAAATTAGATATTCTATTTCTTCTACGAAATCAATGAAAATAAAATTAAAATTTTCTCTTTTTTTTTTTATTTTACGCTTGTCATTGTACCAAAACCCTTTTTTTTTTTTGAGTGTGAAAAAGTTAGTGTGTGAGTTAATGTGGTTGGCTTACAGATTTAATTACAAATTTTTAAAAAAAAAATTAAAAATCCAACCACATTTGTTAGTAAAAGCCTAACAGAGATTAGTATTTTTCAAGCAGCGGTTTCCCGCATCGGCTTGAATTTAGAAGTTAAAAACTATGGCAAATTGGGGCATTAGCAAAATTTTGCAGCCCGTTTGCGTTATTTCGCACCTTGCGAAACTTGGAAACTTGTCTTCTTGGATGCGCTCTTTGTAGCGTTTTTCGGCTGCCTTGTTTAGGCAAATTGGGGCATTGGCAAAATTTGCAGCCCGTTTGCGTTACTTCGCACCAGTGCGAAGTTTTTCTTCAATTTGTTCCAAACGCTCTTTGTAGCGTTGCCGGTTCTCTTCATCTTTGGCGAGCTGGGTCATTTCTTTGACCAGCCGCCGTTGTTGGAGAAGCTTGACCCGACGGCCACTTCTTTTATGTTTTTTAATTATTTTCTTTTGCTGTCGAGCCCGATACTCAGCTATTGTGAGTGGGCGTGGTCCGTCTGTTGGGTTTTCTAAAGCTTCTTTTAATGTTGGCGGATCTTTCTGCCTTTTTGGCTCCGCTTTTTCGAATTCTGGCTCATCCGCCATTCATTTACACAGTATTTTTTTTTTACACATTAAATCACTTCGGTCCGGGTTCTCTTCCGGATTGTACAAATTATTAATTTGCCGTTTATGATGTAGACGGCTGTGGCGGAGGTCTTCCCCTTCCGGGTGGTGCGCTGCATACACTGCCAGAAATCAAAATTTCACTCACAGTTTGGTTCTTTAAGTCACGGTCGCCATGTAATTAATATATTATCGCCATGTAATTAATATAATATATCTTTGTCAAAAAGAGAGAGAGCGATCCGGTCACTTCATGGTTCTTTATTTGAATGAATCTTCTGAGCTGATTTTGGGTTCAGCTAACCCGCACATATATTGCTTATCTCTATATATTTCTGAATTGCATTTATACATATACATATGTATGCAGAAGGCATGCATATGTTTATGTATGGCTTGACCACTTGAGCTGCAAAGTGCATGCTCAGCATTCCCAGGCTCCGCGATCGGCTTATGTATAAGCGTTCGATCATATTTCTTGGGCGCTGGAATGCTTATATTATTGTTGTTGGTCATTTTGGGTATTTGTATGTCTTTATTTAGTCTGGCACAATGTGACTATGTACAAACGTTAAGACATACCCATTCTTTGATATATGGAAGGGTAGATATGCTACACCTCCCTTTTTAAAGAAATGACGTAATACATGTAGTCATTTAGTTTTAGTGTGAATTTATTGTGTTTTTTTTTAATTATATATTGAAATGAAATTTATTTGTTTCTTATTATATACTTAATTATTAGTAATGCTCTGTCTCGAGGGTAAAGGCATTTGTGTGTAATGACAAGTAAAGTTTTAAATTGAATTACGTTATGTTTTAAGTTTAAATTTCTTAGAAGAATATATATTTTTTTTTTGTATTTTTATGTATTTTTTTTTTTTGGGGTTGATCAGACCTTTTCTTTAATGAAACGTTTCATCGATTATATATTTTTAACCTATCCTTATGTACTTTTTGTTTCTTATTCTTGTTATCTTTAATTATAATGTTATCCCTATCTTCTATGGTTTCTACCGTATAAGGACCTAAATATGCTGGATCTAACTTATGACCCGCTTCGTTTCTTAGACTTACTTTATCTCCTACTTTTAATTCAAAATCTAACGATTTCTTATCGTAGTTTTGTTTCCTATAAGACTTAGCTTTTTCTAACATAAGTCTAGCTCTGTTGTATGCTATTTCTAATCTAAATTTTATTTCCTTAGAGTAATCTTCTACATTATAAAGTGGTTCTACTCTATTTATTTTATTAAAATCTGCGAACTGTCTTGGTAATCTACCAAAGACTAGTTCATATGGACAGTACTCATGCATGACTGATGGTGTTGTGTTGAAACAATATGTGAAATATTGTATCCAAACGTCCCAATCAGTTTTATCAGCAGAAATGTACGAACGAATGTATTCATTGAATGTTCTATGACTTCGTTCTATTGTCCCTAAAGTCTGGTGACGATATGCTGTGGATGTGAGATTTTCAATCTTCATATATTTACACATGTCTAATATTACTTTGTTTTTATACTCGGTACCCATGTCCGAAATGAACGTCTTCATTGGACCGTACTTTAGTATAAAATTTTCGAATATAGCTTTTGCGACTGTATTTGCGCTCTTGTTCGCAACAGGTATGGCTACCAGATATTTCGTTAAATCACATATTAGTGTGACGATGTATTCATTGTTATATTCTGATTTCGGTAGTGGACCAACGGTGTCCACTATCACTATATCGAAAGCATTTGCTGGGGTTTCTGTTTTAGTCATTGGGGTCTTTGTGTGTGTCGTTGTCTTCGACATTTGGCATTTATGACATCTACGTATGTACTCTTTTATATGACGAGTCATATTTTTCCAATAGTAGTGTCTTTTAATTTTTGCTAGCGTTCTTGTAATGCCTGTATGACCTCCTTGAATTGGATCGTCATGGAATGTAGACAGTATTGATTGTATCTCTTTTTCATTTTGTATAATGGTCACCGGCTGGAGTAGCGCTACTCTCAATGATTTTAATTTCTTGTTGCCCATCTGCTTGAAAGCATCTATTGAAATGGATTCAAAGATTTTTTCACTCGGTGCCAATTTGAGTTGGCTGATCTTTAGTATACCGACTTGCGTTTCAAGCCTTTGGAAGAACTGATCTAAATCTAGAATTCCATTGGTATATAAATCGTCAACTTCAATTCTTGCAATAACTTTATTTCCTCGTTTTAGTAAACAAATAGATTCAGTTATTCGCAAGGTCACTACTTTTCGTACTTCATCATTTGTTATGACTTCATGTACGTTGGGCTTGGATACATTTTGGATACTTTGCCTAGGCAATAGTTCCTTATTTGATACTGTACAGTTTTTATCCTGTCTACTTTGTTGCCTGGTAGTGACTTTCAGGACTTTATGTTGCATGTCTTTTAATTCTTTTATATTTATACGCGAAAGTGCGTCTGCTACGAAATTATCTTTCCCCTTTAGGTATTCTACAGTGAAGTCGTATTCTTCAAGCTCTAGCCGCATGCGAGTTAATTTGGAACTGGGATTAGTCATAGAGAATAGATACGTTAATGGTCTATGGTCCGTTTTAATAGTGAAATGTTTGCCATAAATGTATGGTCTAAAGTGGGTAATTGCCCAATGAATTGCCGTGAGTTCTTGTTCCGTTGTACTCTTGTTGCTTTCCCCTTTTGTAAATGAACGAGATGCATAAGCTATTGGGAGTTGAATCCCTTCACGGTTCTGAGTTAGAACCGCTCCGCAAGCTAGTTTACTAGCATCTGTTATAATGCAAAATTCTTTGCGAAAATCAGGATATTGTAATAACGTGGGGTGCATAAGCTTTTCTTTAAGGTATTCGAATGCGCTTTGGCATTCGTTTGACCATTCAAAAGGGACATTCTTTTTACATAATCTAGTTATGTGCCGTGAATAGTCGGCGAAGTTTTTTATAAATCGACGATAATAGTTGCAGAATGCTACAAATCGTCTTGCGCTCTCCGCATCATGAGGGGCAGGATAATTTTTGATGACGTCAAATTTCTTGTCATCTGGCAAAACTCCTTTATCAGTGCATTTGTGGCCTAGGAAGGTCACTTCATGCATGAAAAATGAACATTTTTCTGGATGCAACTTTAGGTTATATTTCCTGCATACATTAAAAACATCAGTTAGGTTTTTAATCATGTGTTTTTCGGAACATCCTATCACCATTAAGTCATCCATATAAAGGAATGCCTGAGAAGGTTCCAAACCGGAGAATGATATGGTCATCATTCTCTGGAATGAATTTGGTGCTATTTTAAGTCCAAATGGTAATCGCGTGAAGCGATATGAGCCATTGCTTGTTGAAAATGATGTTATGTTTCTTGAGTTTTCTTCAAGTTCTATTTGATGAAAACCTGACATCAAGTCAAGGCATGAAAAGTATTTAGCTCGACCAAGTTGATCTAAAATGTCATCAATTCTTGGGAGTGGAAATTTATCAGAAAGAAGTTTTTTATTGATTTGACGATAGTCAATTACTAATCGCCATTTCTTTTGTTCTGAATTCGGTAATGATTTTTTCGGAACTAACAAGAGTGGGCTGTTGTACTCGGATACAGACGGTTCTACGATTTTGTCGTTTATTAATTTTCCTACTTGTTTTTGAATTTCATCAATATGGCTATGCGGACTTCTGTAGTTTTTTATATAAATGGGTTGATCATCTTTAAGTCTTAATGTTTGTTTATAAAAATTATTTGTTGATATTGGTTCGGTTTCCAGTCCGAACACATCACTATACTTTGTGCATAATTCAGTTAATTGGCTTTTAAATTGCTCTGGAAAATTTTTCTTTAGTTTGGAAAGTACTTGTTCGCTTCTATTTTCTGGATCGATGTTATGAATGTCGTAATCTTTTAGGTTTTCATATTGGATTTCGTTTACTTTGACCAATTGGTCGAAATTAGTTGTGTTTAGAAGTCGAATGTATACATGTTTGGATGCTGCTATTGTATTTGCAATATAAATTCCATTATGTATTTCCTGATTAGGAACGAAAATGTAATCATTTACGGTATTAATGTCTATTTTTCGAATAACTTGTGATCTGGCTGGCAGAAGGACTGTATTGTTGCCTGCGCTATATGTTATCGGAACGTATATTGGATATTTTAAATTTTGGGGTCTAATTATAAGCCAGTCTTCACTTGGTTTGAAATCTAGTTGGCAATTGAATTTTTTTATAAAGTCAATTCCTATTATTCCATCACATGGTATTGAAAAATTTGAGTCTACCAAATGAAATTCATGTGGAATAATATATTTTGTTGATCGAAGTTCTATTGAGGTTGTTCCATGAGATTTTATTACGCCTTGGCCTATGCCTTCGATGTTTATTATTTTTTCATCGTGAATTTTGAAGTTATCAGAATTTACTTTTAAAAGTGAGATTTCTGCACCCGTATCTATGAGGAATGTTAGTTTATTTTCAGTTGAATGATTATAGAAGGTTACAAATGTATTAAGACTATAATTGATGGTATGAACTTTTGCATTTATTGATTGTTTCCTAAAGGGTTCTGTGAGTTTTCCGACGTATTTTGCAACATCCTCACATTGTTGTTGTTATTGCTCTGATTGGAGTTAACTCGGCCTCTTCCTTGGTTTTGACCTCGTCTTCCTCCACGGTAATTATAGTTATTATTGTTGTAACTGCTACCTCGGTTGTAATTGTTGTGGTAGTTATTTCTGTCACGATTATAACCTCGGCCTCCTCTATTATTGTTATTTGCACCTCGTCGATAATGGAGAACAGTGTTACTTTGACCTGTTATCTCGGTGCAAGAGTTGACAAATTTGGAGATGGCTTTATTCATGTTTGTGAATATGCCTGCTTGCATGATAAGTTTAACTTTATCGATGGAGCAATTTTGTGTCATGGCCTTTACAGCTGCTGTAGTGCTGTATTTATTTGCAATGGATTGGCTGATACCTTCACTGATATAGGCGCCTTCAAGGGCCTTCGTCAGTTTTTCCACCTCTTGGGTGTACTGGTTGGCCGTTTTGTTTTTCTGTTGCAGATTGAGGAGCTTGGCAGATATGACTTCTACCGATTCTCCTTTTACTGCAGTCGACAGTTGGGCAATAATTTCATTAATTACTGATTACTGATTACTCATTACTGATGAGATTCCTAGCATGGCCTTTAAGTTTTGTTTTTATAAGGCTTACGGCTGTTGTCTCATGAGCGCCCTTTAAGCTGTCTAATAGACCTAGAGCGTCTAAGAAGCTTTGCAGATTTTCATGCCTACCATCAAACTCTGGTATCAGAGATGTGGCTAGCCTGATGAATTCTGTTACTGTCTGAGCCATTTCGGAAATTGTTATTGGTTCAGGCTTAAATTCGATTTGATCGCTTTCCTCTAGTGTTTCAATGTCACTATCGGATTCAGCGTCGCCTGTTTGAATAGATTCATCTAGCCCTTTGAACTGGTCAGGATCGAATTCCACCAATTGATCTAGGCTTTCTGGCACGTTAATTAAAATATGTCTCCTGTTTTTGATATTATTTAATCTTGTATTAAGGGATTTTATTACCCTTAGACATTTGTTGCAGTGCTCAGGTGTGAATCTATTTTTATAGTTATTTACTAAAGTAACTATATTATTATATTCGCCTACTACAATTTCTGTGTGGCTTTTTAGGGTCTCTGGTTTAATTACTGCATCTCTATTAATGCATTTGTAAGATTTGTCAAATCTATAGCGAAAGTCGTCAATGCGTTTCGCTATTTCGCTCCATTCCATTCTTAGATTGTAGCTTCTTGATCATTTCTTTTTTTTTTTAAACCAGATCTAGATGGTTGGCCCTGCTGACATATCTTTTTTTTATAATTTTATTATGCTTAACATAAAGTGTAAGCAAAAATTGTAGAACTAGAACTACTGTTATAATTAGTAGTAAAAGTCGCAAGGATTCAATATCTTCCCTATGATCGATTATTTTTACCTCATTTACTACATTGGCAGTGTTGTCACTTGCCTCCTTGCTAGAGCTAAACCATCCCATTTTAAATTATATATTCAATGGAACCCTTCATTAAAAGAAAAAAAAAATTAGATATTCTATTTCTTCTACGAAATCAATGAAAATAAAATTAAAATTTTCTCTTTTTTTTTTATTTTACGCTTGTCATTGTACCAAAACCCTTTTTTTTTTTTGAGTGTGAAAAAGTTAGTGTGTGAGTTAATGTGGTTGGCTTACAGATTTAATTACAAATTTTTAAAAAAAAAATTAAAAATCCAACCACATTTGTTAGTAAAAACCTAACAGAGATTAGTATTTTTCAAGCAGCGGTTTCCCGCATCGGCTTGAATTTAGAAGTTAAAAACTAAGGCAAATTGGGGCATTGGCAAAATTTTGCAGCCCGTTTGCGTTATTTCGCACCTTGCGAAACTTGGAAACTTGTCTTCTTGGATGCGCTCTTTGTAGCGTTTTTCGGCTGCCTTGTTTAGGCAAATTGGGGCATTGGCAAAATTTGCAGCCCGTTTGCGTTACTTCGCACCAGTGCGAAGTTTTTCTTCAATTTGTTCCAAACGCTCTTTGTAGCGTTGCCGGTTCTCTTCATCTTTGGCGAGCTGGGTCATTTCTTTGACCAGCCGCCGTTGTTGGAGAAGCTTGACCCGACGGCCACTTCTTTTATGTTTTTTAATTATTTTCTTTTGCTGTCGAGCCCGATACTCAGCTATTGTGAGTGGGCGTGGTCCGTCTGTTGGGTTTTCTAAAGCTTCTTTTAATGTTGGCGGATCTTTCTGCCTTTTTGGCTCCGCTTTTTCGAATTCTGGCTCATCCGCCATTCATTTACACAGTATTTTTTTTTTACACATTAAATCACTTCGGTCCGGGTTCTCTTCCGGATTGTACAAATTATTAATTTGCCGTTTATGATGTAGACGGCTGTGGCGGAGGTCTTCCCCTTCCGGGTGGTGCGCTGCATACACTGCCAGAAATCAAAATTTCACTCACAGTTTGGTTCTTTAAGTCACGGTCGCCATGTAATTAATATATTATCGCCATGTAATTAATATAATATATCTTTGTCAAAAAGAGAGAGAGCGATCCGGTCACTTCATGGTTCTTTATTTGAATGAATCTTCTGAGCTGATTTTGGGTTCAGCTAACCCGCACATATATTGCTTATCTCTATATATTTCTGAATTGCATTTATACATATACATATGTATGCAGAAGGCATGCATATGTTTATGTATGGCTTGACCACTTGAGCTGCAAAGTGCATGCTCAGCATTCCCAGGCTCCGCGATCGGCTTATGTATAAGCGTTCGATCATATTTCTTGGGCGCTGGAATGCTTATATTATTGTTGTTGGTCATTTTGGGTATTTGTATGTCTTTATTTAGTCTGGCACAATGTGACTATGTACAAACGTTAAGACATACCCATTCTTTGATATATGGAAGGGTAGATATGCTACAATGAGACGGCAGACGAGCTTGCAAAGGAAGGCGTCGGACTGGTGAATAAAGGATCAGAAAAAGTTCCTGTCTTTCTTAGAACGCTCCAAAGCGAACTGGAAAGACGGACCGACACACAAGCCAAAAGCAGATGGAGGAGAACTTCCACCACCTGAAAATTTTCAAAAATCATCTGCAAAGAGCGCAACTCAAAACTCAGTCACTATGTGCTGCATCTTCCAAGGAAAGACTGCAGACTGATGGTGGGAATTCTTACAGGTCTAGCTGCCTAGCTGCGGCACACGCAGTCAAACTGGGCATTACCGACAATGCCAAATGCCGGAATTGTCCATAAAGAAACATTCGGACAGCTACGGGCCATATTGGACTATGCGCGACCCCGTAAGGGTCCTTCCTAACCTAACCTATGGTCGGAAACGCTTCCACCTGCCTGTTACTTATTTTTCTACGAATCTAGTATACCTTTTTACTCTTCTAATCTATAAGTTTTTTGAAGCGAAGAGTTGCCACAGAAGTAAGGGCACAAATCATAAAACAAAATTATTGAACTATTAAGCTTTTTTATTAGCTACTCTTTTTTCCTAAAGAAAAGTTGATTTATATAAAGCGATTTTAAACGAATAGACTTTATTTTGTTTGTTAGAGCGAAATTTTGAATCGATTAGCGCATGCATGGGTTACGAAAGCGAATGTAATAAGCGACTTAAGGGCACCTTGGATGCTAACGCACATTCTCTGCATAGATAACGAAAGAGGTGCACAGCTAAGGCTGGTAATAAATAAATAAAAGACCCATCGAACAATGCTTGCTCTTTATTTGCAATATTTTTCGTGACAAAATGGATAGTCCCGATATGGTTAGTCGGCTAAAGTTTTCTGTCTCAAGTATATTCACTAGAATTTACTTACCCCTGTAACGAACTGTTTTTCTTATTTCGGCTCGCTACGAAATGCAACGGCTAGCTCAGAGATTTTACCGTATGACCTCTACGCCCTTGGCGGGTTCGAGTCCAAGGTCCAGCGCGGTACCGTTAATTCACGGTCTCTCCGCTTTGCCGGGGTCTAAGGTCCATTATTTACCGTTCGACCTGACCGCCCTTGGCTCCTCTCGCATTCCAGCCGTCTTCGCTGTTGCTATGCCGATCTCCTACACCCGGATTTGTGGGGAGTTTTAAGACTCCTCACATCTCCCCCTTTCTTCGGAAGATTTCAAAAGAATGCTGCTTCCGGCGGTCCTCTGCTTCGGTGTCTCCTTGCATGGGCAACTTCCTCAATCACCTCTCGTCGACCCTGCGCCCTTTGTTCTCAGCCTGGCAGTCGCAGCTTATTAGACCCCGTCGTTCAGCGTCTTGACTTGGCATCTTGAACCTCCTTGCGCCTTCCTGATCGCAGCCTTACGTCTCAGCGTATTCGAGCATCTCGACGTGGCATCTTGATCCTCACCGTTCCATTCTCCTCACGTCGACCTGCGCCTCCTTGATCTCAGCCCGGCAGCCTCAGCCTAGTAGACCCTGTCGTTCGACGTCTCGACTCGGCATCTTGATCTTTGCGCCCTTCTCCAGCCTCCTGTATCTGTTGCCATCCGCTTCTCGTCACCAGCTCCGCATTTAAACTTGCCGCCTCTTCCTCGCTTCGCATCTCTGGCAACTCCACCGATACTCACCATGATCGACTTATCGATGTTGGCGACCGGCGTTGCCACCTCCGATTCCTACCGATATTGTCCCATCGCTGATTGCGCGATCGAGTTATCGATATTGGCGACCGGCGTTGCCACTTCCTGTTCCGATGTTCCGATGTCGTGCCGATTGCTGCCAATAGTGTGGCAGCGTGTTGAAAATCAATTTAATATCCAGTAATTTTGTTCCCTATCGATCTCACTATCGATCGACCGCTATTATCGTAGCGCCCCCATCCCGATTTTCTCCAGACACGTGGATTTCGGAGTTGCAGCTCAATGGAGGTAAGTTTACGGAATTTATTGTAAGAAAACCGCCATATTTACACATCCTCTCTTTTTTGTAGCTCCTCGGACATGCCATGAAGCCCCTTAATGCTCCAGGGTTGCCGGCCCTGGACACGGGCACCCTGGAGGCCCTTCTTCAGGGATCTCGGATGAAATGCCCCTACTTGCTCCGGGCGGCTGCCCCTGGTCCTCAAGCGCCCTGGAGGCCTCCTCTTCCGTCTCCGCGCCTGCGGCAGCCTCGCGTCGATTTGCCGGGCCGCGTGCCTGGCCCCGCGTCCGATTGCTGGCCCGCGTGCCTGGCCCCGCGTCCGCTCGCTGGCCCGCGTGCCTGTTGGCTGCTCGCACCTATTTTTTTACTGTGAGCCACAACTCTCAGTCGTCGTTTTCGTTTTTTTTCCGTGTTTATTCAGGCACGTATACTTGAATGCCCCCGCCGCGACGCACCTTCAGCCGGAACCGCTGGCCGTCCAGCGCGAACAGCTTGGCCCAGCGGTCCTTGTGGCTTCTTCTCGCCTGGGCCTCGGCCTCCTCGACCACTCTGGGTGGCCACTCCGCGCGCTCGAGCTCCTTCCATGGCTTCCCGCCCAGCGACTGCTGCCTGCGGAGGCATGGTCGCTGCGGTGGCGGTCTTGCCTCGGGGCACGACTCCTGCCGCGCGAGCTTCGGTGGTGGTGGTACGGGCCACACCCACGGACCCTTCTCCGGGTTCTCTCCCGCGTCTTCGACCTCTACCCGTGCGCGAACTTGCGGGTCGCGCGCTCGCTTCTCCACCGGCCTCCATCCGACCGCGCCCACCTCCTCCCACACGCGGGCCTCCGGCGTGTCCTCCGGCGGTGCGGGCCACGTCCAGGTCACCGTTTGCTGGTGCCACCGGAGGCCGCCCAGGCCGATCGTGCGCAGCGTTTGCGCGACGTGCGCCTGGTCCACTTCCCAGGACTGCTGCCGCTCGCACCGGGGCCCCTCCTCATCCTGGGGTGGCGGCGTCGGTGGTGCTGGCGGCGGTGTTGGCGTGCGTGGTGGCGGTGGTGGCTGCGGCTGCGCCGGTGGCGGCGTCGGCGGTAACGGCGGCTGCGGTTGCGGCGTCGGTGGCTGCGGCATCCCCGGGTGCTGCGGCTCCGGTGTCGGCGGCTGCGGCTGCTGCTGCGTTGTTGGTGGCGGTGGCGGCTGCGACGGCGGCGGTGGTGTCGGTGGCAACGGCGGCTGCCGTGGTGGCAACGACGGTGCGTGGGGCACCCACAGTGCCTCCTCCTCCTCTTGCCACTCCGACAGGCGTTTTTCCCACGCGGCCTTGGCGGCGGCTGCCTTCCGCTCCACCACCATCCGCTCGAACCGCCGCAGCGTGGCGATCCGTGCCTCCGCGAACTCGCGCACCTCCCGCGGGTCCTTCGACGGCATCGCCTCTCCCAGCCGAATCCGACCGTGGCCCTGTGTCGCCCGCCGCACGCTGCGGTAGGCCATCCTCGCCTTCGCGCTCCGGCCTCCTTCGTCCTCCTCCGAGGATACCACCGGGGTGACGGTCTTACCCCCGTCGTCCTCCTCGCTCTCTGAGGAGAGGGACACGTAATCCACGGGTTCTTCGTGGATCGCCTCCATCGCCTCGTCCTCCGACAGCTCCGTGTCGGGCACCTCCTCCGTGTCCTCCTGGACCGGGGATGGGGATCGCGACACCAAGGGTGACGCCAGAAGCTGGAGGTAGGACTCGGAGTCCGCCCTCCATATCGCTCCGGGCTGTTCCCCGGTGCCGGTCACCCTCACCTCCCGGTTGTTCTCTACGTAGCTGCTCATCTCGTGCCGTCTTGATTTCAAAAGAAAGCCTCTAGCTTTTTCCGCCGCGACGAAACCTCGGTTTTCGATTTATTCCTTTCCGCCGTTATTCCGCGGGGCCTGTACCGGTAACGGGATTCTCCTCCGTGCACCTGCCTCCTACGGAATTCGCAATCGTGTGCGTTAGCCGTTAACGGTTTTCCGGCTGTGTACCCTCCCTGTCCCGCTCTCGCGCTCCAACGGGCCTTTTGTGTGTGTGTGTGAGTGTGAGTGATTAACTGCGACTTCCGACTTCTCGATACCCTGTATCGTCTTCCCCCCTTCTTCGCGAAAGGGTTTTATTGTGGTGTGTCGCTCTCGTTGTCCTCTGGCCCGCCGGCGCCCGCGCTTCCCGGCTTCAAATCGCTAATATGAGCCGTTTTTGTCTTCTTCGTTGTGGCGTGTTCCAAAATACAAATCACCGGCGACGGGAATTTCTTTATTTTGAACGGCCCGTCGAACTTCGGTGCCAGTTTTGCCGCGAAGCCCTCAGCTGCTTTTGATAGGTGGTGCTCCTTGGCCCACACAGTTTCGCCCACCTTGGGTTTCCACGGCCTCCTCCGGAGATTATAGTGGCGCGCCTGATCCTGCGCTGCCTTTTCCATGTTCCTCCGCACCAGTTCGAAGATCTCCTTCAGTTTTCCCGCGTTTTCCGCCGGCGTCTGTGGACATCTGCCCGTTCCGGCCGTCTGTTCGTCGAACAACGCATTTGGCAGCCTCGGTTCTCTTCCCTGCGTTATAAATGCCGGCGAGTATCCAGTGGTTTCTGCCACGCTCGTGTTCACCGCCAACTGCAGCTCTGGCCAGTTCTCGTCCCATGTCCTCTGATCGGCCCCCGTGAACTGCGCGATCATCGTCTTCACGGTCCTGTTGGCCCTTTCGGTCGGGTTTTCTTGTGGAGTGTATGGAGCCGTGAGCTGGTGTTTTACACCCAGCTCCCCCAAAAACCTCTTGAATGCCCTGCTCGTGAACTGGACTCCGTTGTCCGTGATCATGACCTTTGGCACTCCGTACCTGGCCACTATCCGCTCTCGCACGTCCTTTCGCAGCGTCTCGGTGGTCGCCCTACGCATCGGAACGATCTCGGTCCACTTGGAGAACCTGTCCACCAGGACCAGCAGCATCGAATTGCCGTGCTTTGACCTCGGCAATGGGCCCACAAAGTCCGCACATACGGTGGCCCACGGTTCTTCCGGCACCTGTGTCAGCATTTTCCCGGCTGCTTGCAGTTGGTTGGGCTTGTATTTCATGCAGCTCTCGCAGTTCCTTACGTATTTCCTGACGTCTCGGTGCATTCCTGGCCAGTGGTACCTGGCTGCCACCCTCGCCATGGTCTTCCGACTTCCCAGGTGTCCCGCCGTCGGCATGTCGTGGTTCTCGGCCATGACGCGCTGTCTCTCCCTGGTTGGTACACACAGCTTCCATGACACCACATCCTCGTGTCCTGCCCGGTGCGGAATGTGCCTATACAATTGGCCGGCCTCTTCCAGGTAGTCCGGGTACTTTTGGGGCTCCTGCTTCATTTTCCTCCGCATCCCATCTATCCACTTGCACTCCTGCTGTTCGTCCGGTTTCCCTTCTTCCGTTATCCTGCGGCTCGTTTCCTGCAGCGGCTGCCTTGATAGGGCGTCCGCGACGATGTTCAGCTGGCCCTTTCTGTACGAAATCTCGAAGTCCTATTGTTGGAGCTCCAATGCCCATCTCGCGATCCTTCCGGACGGACTCTCGATGCTGTTCAGCCACTTCAGGGCCATGTGATCCGTTATCACTTTGAAATGGTAGCCCTCCAGGTATGGTCTTAATTTCCTGACAGCCCACACTATTGCTAAACATTCCTTCTCTGTTGCAGAATAATTTTTCTCCGCTCCGTTCAGCGATCTGCTGGAGTAGGATATCACCCGCTCGCCTTGCTCGGAGTGCTGTGTGAGGATAGCGCCCAGCCCGTAGTCGCTGGCGTCCGTCTGTAGCACGAACGTCCGTGTGAAGTCGGGGCATGCCAGGATCGGGTCGGCGACCAACATAGTTTTGACGGCCTCGAATGCTTCTTGGTGGGCGTCAGTCCATTCCCATTTTGCTTGTTTCTTTAGGAGTGCGTTCAGTGGTTGTACCAACGTTGCAAAATCCGGTACAAAACGTCTGTACCACGACGCCACTCCTAGATACTGTCGCAGTTCCTTAACGTTTCCCGGGGGCTTTAGCTGAGCTATTGCCGCTACCTTCTCCGGATCCGTTCCGATGCCTTGATCCGTCACCCGGTGGCCCAGGTATTGTAGCTCCTTTCGAAAGAACTTGCACTTATCTGCGTTAACTTTCAGGTTTGCCGCCCTCAGCCTCCGGAACACCTCCTTCAGGTTACGCTTGTGCTCTTGTAGTGTCCGTCCGATCACAATTATGTCGTCCTGGTACGCAAATGCGTGTGGCATCATCTCTGGTCCTATCACCTGGTCCAACGCCCGCTGGAACGTTGCCGATGCGGAGTGCAGTCCGAACGGCATTACTTTCCATTGGAACAGGCCCTTTCCCGGCACCGTAAATGCCGTATATTGCCGACTTGCTGCTGCCAACGGAATCTGCCAGTACCCGTCCTTCAAATCCAGACTGCTTATGTATTTCGCCTCCCTTAGTTGATCCAGAATGTAGTTGATCATTGGCATCGGGTACGCATCCTTCACGGACTTTGCGTTTATTTGGCGGAAATCCACACACAAGCGCCACTGACCCGTCTTCTTTTTCACCATCACTATGGGAGAGCTGTACGGGCTCCTAGACGGCTCGATGCACCCCTTTTGTAGCAACTCGTCGACCTTGGCGTTGATCTCCACCTGCATCTTCGGGTTCTTCGGGTAGTAGCGCTGTTTGACCGGTTGATCGTCTTTCATCGTGATTCTGTGCACCGCCACCGTTGACGTCCCTTGGACTCTTCCCAAATCTGCTAGCTCTGCCTTCAGGAAGCCGTCTATATCTTCCTCCGCAAAGTCGGTCGTCCTTTCCACTACTGCCACTGACAGTTTCTCGTGTGCATTGCTTCGCACCAGCTGTCCCGCCGGTATCGTTGCGCTCAGACCCGCGCATGCTATCCTGGCTCCAACTTTCGTTAGGAAATCCCATCCCAGTACTAGCGCGTCGATGATGTTGTGGAGGATTAGCAGTTGCATTCTTACGGTCCTCTCTCCCAGTCCTACGTCTACTTCGAGCAGCGATGTGACCCCCTCGAACCGTCCATCAGCCATCCGCACCTCTCTTCTCGTGGCTACGACCTCTCCCACTGCCCGCAACCTGTCCGCCAACTCTTCGCTAATAAAGCTTGCTGTGGCTCCGGTGTCCATCGTGGCCTTAACTTCCATTCCGTTTATGAGCACTGTGGCGGACAGTTGCCTTTCTTCCGCCTTCAGCTTGCCCATTAATTTTGAGGGGCAGCACCTTGCGAACCCTGGTTGCCCCTCTGAGGCTGGGGTCGCGTGGCGTTTCCCGATCTTGGGCAGCATTCTGCGGTCTTCCGGCCGATTCGCCCGCACGACCAGCAAAATGTGATCGGTCGGTTCCGACACTCCCGCATCCAGTGCTCCTGGCTTCCGCACCTATGGCAGGCTTGCGCTGGGTTTAGCACAAACCCCCGCCGCGCCGGGTCTGGTCCTCGCCCGTTCGTCTCGTGCCTCGACGGTCCTGTGGGCTCCTCTTGGCACCTTCTGCACACCGTGTGCTGTTCCCCTCTTTGGAAATCCCGCTGGTGGCGGGCTCTTTGGGTCCGCTCTGATTCGAACCGCTCCCTCTGGGAGTCCAGTTCCTCGAATTCGTCGGCCAGGACCATCAGAGCATCCAGGTTTCGGCACTCGTATGGGCGGACAAACATCCGTAGAGCCGGAGTGCTGTTCTCCCTTATCCTCTCCAGGATCTCTTTGTGGGACATCCCCAAGGGCCGCATTAGGGTCTGCATGTCCACCATGTAATCTTTGAAGCATTCGCCATGCCGCTGCTTCCTCTGCCTGACCTGGTCTGCCAACTTCGTCATGAAGCCTCTGGGCAGGAAGAATTCCTGGAAGCTGTGGATGAACTCTGCCCATGTCTCCCAGAACCTGTTGTTGGCGATGAACCACTTTAGGGCCCTGCCCTTCAGCAGTTCCGGCATCGCTCGTGGGATCTGGTTGATATCCAGGCCGTACGTCATTGCTGACCACTCCACCTGTTCCAGGAACTCCAATGGCTTGTCGTGGCCGTCGTACCGGAAGCTCCACTCCCGCACCTGTTTCGCCACCTTTGCGTAATCCGGAGGGGCTACCCTTGCGATGTCTCGCCGATCGCGGCTGGGCTCCCGCCTCTCCCTTCTCTCGCGGCTGCTTTCCCGCCGTTCACTCCCGGTTTCCTGCCTTTCGGGTCTGCTCCCGCTGGCCTCCATCATGCTGTGGACATCGAGGCTCCCCACCAGGCCTTCCACACCGGTGACTTTGATCTCCGGGGCCCCTGGAGGCCCTTCTTCAGGGATCTCGGATGAAATGCCCCTACTTGCTCCGGGCGGCTGCCCCTGGTCCTCAAGCGCCCTGGAGGCCTCCTCTTCCGTCTCCGCGCCTGCGGCAGCCTCGCGTCGATTTGCCGGCCCGCGTGCCTGGCCCCGTGTCCGATTGCTGGCCCGCGTGCCTGTTGGCTGCTGAAGATGACTCGCACCTATTTTTTTACTGTGAGCAACAAAGTGCCCTTACCCTCCCCTGACCCACAACTCTCAGTCGTCGTTTTCGTTTTTTTTTCCGTGTTTATTCAGGCACGTATACTTGAATGCCCCCGCCGCGACGCACCTTCAGCCGGAACCGCTGGCCGTCCAGCGCGAACAGCTTGGCCCAGCGGTCCTTGTGGCTTCTTCTCGCCTGGGCCTCGGCCTCCTCGACCACTCTGGCGGCGGCTGCCTTCCGCTCCACCACCATCCGCTCGAACCGCCGCAGCGTGGCGATCCGTGCCTCCGCGGACTCGCGCACCTCCCGCGGGTCCTTCGACGGCATCGCCTCTCCCAGCCGAATCCGACCGTGGCCCTGTGTCGCCCGCCGCACGCTGCGGTAGGCCATCCTCGCCTTCGCGCTCCGGCCTCCTTCGTCCTCCTCCGAGGATACCACCGGGGTGACGGTCTCACCCCCGTCGTCCTCCTCGCTCTCTGAGGAGAGGGACACGTAATCCACGGGTTCTTCGTGGATCGCCTCCATCGCCTCGTCCTCCGACAGCTCCGTGTCGGGCACCTCCTCCGTGTCCTCCTGGACCGGGGATGGGGATCGCGACACCAAGGGTGACGCCAGAAGCTGGAGGTAGGACTCGGAGTCCGCCCTCCATATCGCTCCGGGCTGTTCCCCGGTGCCGGTCACCCTCACCTCACCTTCTGCCACGCTCGTGTTCACCGCCAACTGCAGCTCTGGCCAGTTCTCGTCCCATGTCCTCTGATCGGCCCCCGTGAACTGCGCGATCATCGTCTTCACGGTCCTGTTGGCCCTTTCGGTCGGGTTTTCTTGTGGAGTGTATGGAGCCGTGAGCTGGTGTTTTACACCCAGCTCCTCCAAAAACCTCTTGAATGCCCTGCTCGTGAACTGGACTCCGTTGTCCGTGATCATGACCTTTGGCAATCCGTACCTGGCCACTATCCGCTCTCGCACGTCCTTTCGCAGCGTCTCGGTGGTCGCCCTACGCATCGGAACGATCTCGGTCCACTTGGAGAACCTGTCCACCAGGACCAGCAGCATCGAATTGCCGTGCTTTGACCTCGGCAATGGGCCCACAAAGTCCGCACATACGGTGGCCCACGGTTCTTCCGGCACCTGTGTCAGCATTTTCCCGGCTGCTTGCAGTTGGTTGGGCTTGTATTTCATGCAGCTCTCGCAGTTCCTTACGTATTTCCTGACGTCTCGGTGCATTCCTGGCCAGTGGTACCTGGCTGCCACCCTCGCCATAGTCTTCCGACTTCCCAGGTGTCCCGCCGTCGGCATGTCGTGGTTCTCGGCCATGACGCGCTGTCTCTCCCTGGTTGGTACACACAGCTTCCATGACACCACATCCTCGTGTCCTGCCCGGTGCGGAATGTGCCTATACAATTGGCCGGCCTCTTCCAGGTAGTCCGGGTACTTTTGGGGCTCCTGCTTCATTTTCCTCCGCATCCCATCTATCCACTTGCACTCCTGCTGTTCGTCCGGTTGCCCTTCTTCCGTTATCCTGCGGCTCGTTTCCTGCAGCGGCTGCCTCGATAGGGCGTCCGCGACGATGTTCAGCTGGCCCTTTCTGTACGAAATCTCGAAGTCGTATTGTTGGAGCTCCAATGCCCATCTCGCGATCCTTCCGGACGGACTCTCGATGCTGTTCAGCCACTTCAGGGCCATGTGATCCGTTATCACTTTGAAATGGTAGCCCTCCAGGTATGGTCTTAATTTCCTGACAGCCCACACTATTGCTAAACATTCCTTCTCTGTTGCAGAATAATTTTTCTCCGCTCCGTTCAGCGATCTGCTGGAGTAGGATATCACCCGCTCGCCTTGCTCGGAGTGCTGTGTGAGGATAGCGCCCAGCCCGTAGTCGCTGGCGTCCGTCTGTAGCACGAACGTCCGTGTGAAGTCGGGGCATGCCAGGATCGGGTCGGCGACCAACCTAGTTTTGACGGCCTCGAATGCTTCTTGGTGGGCGTCAGTCCATTCCCATTTTGCTTGTTTCTTTAGGAGTGCGTTCAGTGGTTGTACCAACGTTGCAAAATCCGGTACAAAACGTCTGTACCACGACGCCACTCCTAGATACTGTCGCAGTTCCTTAACGTTTCCCGGGGGCTTTAGCTGAGCTATTGCCGCTACCTTCTCCGGATCCGTTCCGATGCCTTGATCCGTCACCCGGTGGCCCAGGTATTGTAGCTCCTTTCGAAAGAACTTGCACTTATCTGCGTTAACTTTCAGGTTTGCCGCCCTCAGCCTCCGGAACACCTCCTTCAGGTTACGCTTGTGCTCTTGTAGTGTCCGTCCGATCACAATTATGTCGTCCTGGTACGCAAATGCGTGTGGCATCATCTCTGGTCCTATCACCTGGTCCAACGCCCGCTGGAACGTTGCCGATGCGGAGTGCAGTCCGAACGGCATTACTTTCCATTGGAACAGGCCCTTTCCCGGCACCGTAAATGCCGTATATTGCCGACTTGCTGCTGCCAACGGAATCTGCCAGTACCCGTCCTTCAAATCCAGACTGCTTATGTATTTCGCCTCCCTTAGTTGATCCAGAATGTAGTTGATCATTGGCATCGGGTACGCATCCTTCACGGACTTTGCGTTTATTTGGCGGAAATCCACACACAAGCGCCACTGACCCGTCTTCTTTTTCACCATCACTATGGGAGAGCTGTACGGGCTCCTAGACGGCTCGATGCACCCCTTTTGTAGCAACTCGTCGACCTTGGCGTTGATCTCCACCTGCATCTTCGGGTTCTTCGGGTAGTAGCGCTGTTTGACCGGTTGATCGTCTTTCATCGTGATTCTGTGCACCGCCACCGTTGACGTCCCTTGGACTCTTCCCAAATCTGCTAGCTCTGCCTTCAGGAAGCCGTCTATATCTTCCTCCGCAAAGTCGGTCGTCCTTTCCACTACTGCCACTGACAGCTTCTCGTGTGCATTGCTTCGCACCAGCTGTCCCGCCGGTATCGTTGCGCTCAGACCCGCGCATGCTATCCTGGCTCCAACTTTCGTTAGGAAATCCCATCCCAGTACTAGCGCGTCGATGATGTTGTGGAGGATTAGCAGTTGCATTCTTACGGTCCTCTCTCCCAGTCCTACGTCTACTTCGAGCAGCGATGTGACCTCCTCGAACCGTCCATCAGCCATCCGCACCTCTCTTCTCGTGGCTACGACCTCTCCCACTGCCCGCAACCTGTCCGCCAACTCTTCGCTAATAAAGCTTGCTGTGGCTCCGGTGTCCATCGTGGCCTTAACTTCCATTCCGTTTATGAGCACTGTGGCGGACAGTTGCCTTTCTTCCGCCTTCAGCTTGCCCATTAATTTTGAGGGGCAGCACCTTGCGAACCCTGGTTGCCCCTCTGAGGCTGGGGTCGCGTGGCGTTTCCCGATCTTGGGCAGCATTCTGCGGTCTTCCGGCCGATTCGCCCGCACGACCAGCAAAATGTGATCGGTCGGTTCCGACACTCCCGCATCCAGTGCTCCTGGCTTCCGCACCTATGGCAGGCTTGCGCTGGGTTTAGCACAAACCCCCGCCGCGCCGGGTCTGGTCCTCGCCCGTTCGTCTCGTGCCTCGACGGTCCTGTGGGCTCCTCTTGGCACCTTCTGCACACCGTGTGCTGTTCCCCTCTTTGGAAATCCCGCTGGTGGCGGGCTCTTTGGGTCCGCTCTGATTCGAACCGCTCCCTCTGGGAGTCCAGTTCCTCGAATTCGTCGGCCAGGACCATCAGAGCATCCAGGTTTCGGCACTCGTATGGGCGGACAAACATCCGTAGAGCCGGAGTGCTGTTCTCCCTTATCCTCTCCAGGATCTCTTTGTGGGACATCCCCAAGGGCCGCATTAGGGTCTGCATGTCCACCATGTAATCTTTGAAGCATTCGCCATGCCGCTGCTTCCTCTGCCTGACCTGGTCTGCCAACTTCGTCATGAAGCCTCTGGGCAGGAAGAATTCCTGGAAGCTATGGATGAACTCTGCCCATGTCTCCCAGAACCTGCTGTTGGCGATGAACCACTTTAGGGCCCTGCCCTTCAGCAGTTCCGGCATCGCTCGTGGGATCTGGTTGATATCCAGGCCGTACGTCATTGCTGACCACTCCACCTGTTCCAGGAACTCCAATGGCTTGTCGTGGCCGTCGTACCGGAAGCTCCACTCCCGCACCTGTTTCGCCACCTTTGCGTAATCCGGAGGGGCTACCCTTGCGATGTATCGCCGATCGCGGCTGGGCTCCCGCCTCTCCCTTCTCTCGCGGCTGCTTTCCCGCCGTTCACTCCCGGTTTCCTGCCTTTCGGGTCTGCTCCCGCTGGCCTCCATCATGCTGTGGACATCGAGGCTCCCCACCAGGCCTTCCACACCGGTGACTTTGATCTCCGGGGCCCCTGGAGGCCCTTCTTCAGGGATCTCGGATGAAATGCCCCTACTTGCTCCGGGCGGCTGCCCCTGGTCCTCAAGCGCCCTGGAGGCCTCCTCTTCCGTCTCCGCGCCTGCGGCAGCCTCGCGTCGATTTGCCGGCCCGCGTGCCTGGCCCCGCGTCCGATTGCTGGCCCGCGTGCCTGGCCCCGCGTCCGCTCGCTGGCCCGCGTGCCTGTTGGCTGCTGAAGATGACTCGCACCTATTTTTTTACTGTGAGCAACAAAGTGCCCTTACCCTCCCCTGACCCACAACTCTCAGTCGTCGTTTTCGTTTTTTTTTCCGTGTTTATTCAGGCACGTATACTTGAATGCCCCCGCCGCGACGCACCTTCAGCCGGAACCGCTGGCCGTCCAGCGCGAACAGCTTGGCCCAGCGGTCCTTGTGGCTTCTTCTCGCCTGGGCCTCGGCCTCCTCGACCACTCTGGCGGCGGCTGCCTTCCGCTCCACCACCATCCGCCGCAGCGTGGCGATCCGTGCCTCCGCGGACTCGCGCACCTCCCGCGGGTCCTTCGACGGCATCGCCTCTCCCAGCCGAATCCGACCGTGGCCCTGTGTCGCCCGCCGCACGCTGCGGTAGGCCATCCTCGCCTTCGCGCTCCGGCCTCCTTCGTCCTCCTCCGAGGATACCACCGGGGTGACGGTCTCACCCCCGTCGTCCTCCTCGCTCTCTGAAGAGAGGGACACGTAATCCACGGGTTCTTCGTGGATCGCCTCCATCGCCTCGTCCTCCGACAGCTCCGTGTCGGGCACCTCCTCCGTGTCCTCCTGGACCGGGGATGGGGATCGCGACACCAAGGGTGACGCCAGAAGCTGGAGGTAGGACTCGGAGTCCGCCCTCCAACCTCGGTTTTCGATTTATTCCTTTCCGCCGTTATTCCGCGGGGCCTGTACCGGTAACGGGATCCTCCTCCGTGCACCTGCCTCCTACGGAATTCGCAATCGTGTGCGTTAGCCGTTAACGGTTTTCCGGCTGTGTACCCTCCCTGTCCCGCTCTCGCGCTCCAACGGGCCTTTTGTGTGTGTGTGTGTGTGTGTGTGAGTGATTAACTGCGACTTCCGACTTCTCGATACCCTGTATCGTCTTCCCCCCTTCTTCGCGAAAGGGTTTTATTGTGGTGTGTCGCTCTCGTTGTCCTCTGGCCCGCCGGCGCCCGCGCTTCCCGGCTTCAAATCGCTAATATGAGCCGTTTTTGTCTTCTTCGTTGTGGCGTGTTCCAAAATACAAATCACCGGCGACGTGAATTTCTTTATTTTGAACGGCCCGTCGAACTTCGGTGCCAGTTTTGCCGCGAAGCCCTCAGCTGCTTTTGATAGGTGGTGCTCCTTGGCCCACACAGTTTCGCCCACTTTGGGTTTCCACGGGTGTTTTACACCCAGCTCCTCCAAAAACCTCTTGAATGCCCTGCTCGTGAACTGGACTCCGTTGTCCGTGATCATGACCTTTGGCACTCCGTACCTGGCCACTATCCGCTCTCGCACGTCCTTTCGCAGCGTCTCGGTGGTCGCCCTACGCATCGGAACGATCTCGGTCCACTTGGAGAACCTGTCCACCAGGACCAGCAGCATCGAATTGCCGTGCTTTGACCTCGGCAATGGGCCCACAAAGTCCGCACATACGGTGGCCCACGGTTCTTCCGGCACCTGTGTCAGCATTTTCCCGGCTGCTTGCAGTTGGTTGGGCTTGTATTTCATGCAGCTCTCGCAGTTCCTTACGTATTTCCTGACGTCTCGGTGCATTCCTGGCCAGTGGTACCTGGCTGCCACCCTCGCCATAGTCTTCCGACTTCCCAGGTGTTCCGCCGTCGGCATGTCGTGGTTCTCGGCCATGACGCGCTGTCTCTCCCTGGTTGGTACACACAGCTTCCATGACACCACTTCCTCGTGTACTGCCCGGTGCGGAATGTGCCTATACAATTGGCCGGCCTCTTCCAGGTAGTCCGGGTACTTTTGGGGTCCTGCTTCATTTTCCTCCGCATCCCATCTATCCACTTGCACTCCTGCTGTTCGTCCGGTTGCCCTTCTTCCGTTATCCTGCGGCTCGTTTCCTGCAGCGGCTGCCTCGATAGGGCGTCCGCGACGATGTTCAGCTGGCCCTTTCTGTACGAAATCTCGAAGTCGTATTGTTGGAGCTCCAATGCCCATCTCGCGATCCTTCCGGACGGACTTTCGATGCTGTTCAGCCACTTCAGGGCCATGTGATCCGTTATCACTTTGAAATGGTAGCCCTCCAGGTATGGTCTTAATTTCCTGACAGCCCACACTATTGCTAAACATTCCTTCTCTGTTGCAGAATAATTTTTCTCCGCTCCGTTCAGCGATCTGCTGGAGTAGGATATCACCCGCTCGCCTTGCTCGGAGTGCTGTGTGAGGATAGCGCCCAGCCCGTAGTCGCTGGCGTCCGTCTGTAGCACGAAGTCCGTGTGAAGTCGGGGCATGCCAGGATCGGGTCGGCGACCAACCTAGTTTTGACGGCCTCGAATGCTTCTTGGTGGGCGTCAGTCCATTCCCATTTTGCTTGTTTCTTTAGGAGTGCGTTCAGTGGTTGTACCAACGTTGCAAAATCCGATACAAAACGTCTGTACCACGACGCCACTCCTAGATACTGTCGCAGTTCCTTAACGTTTCCCGGGGGCTTAGCTGAGCTATTGCCGCTACCTTCTCCGGATCCGTTCCGATGCCTTGATCCGTCACCCGGTGGCCCAGGTATTGTAGCTCCTTTCGAAAGAACTTGCACTTATCTGCGTTAACTTTCAGGTTTGCCGCCCTCAGCCTCCGGAACACCTCCTTCAGGTTACGCTTGTGCTCTTGTAGTGTCCGTCCGATCACAATTATGTCGTCCTGGTACGCAAATGCGTGTGGCATCATCTCTGGTCCTATCACCTGGTCCAACGCCCGCTGGAACGTTGCCGATGCGGAGTGCAGTCCGAACGGCATTACTTTCCATTGGAACAGGCCCTTTCCCGGCACCGTAAATGCCGTATATTGCCGACTTGCTGCTGCCAACGGAATCTGCCAGTACCCGTCCTTCAAATCCAGACTGCTTATGTATTTCGCCTCCCTTAGTTGATCCAGAATGTAGTTGATCATTGGCATCGGGTACGCATCCTTTACGGACTTTGCGTTTATTTGGCGGAAATCCACACACAAGCGCCACTGACCCGTCTTCTTTTTCACCATCACTATGGGAGAGCTGTACGGGCTCCTAGACGGCTCGATGCACCCCTTTTGTAGCAACTCGTCGACCTTGGCGTTGATCTCCACCTGCATCTTCGGGTTCTTCGGGTAGTAGCGCTGTTTGACCGGTTGATCGTCTTTCATCGTGATTCTGTGCACCGCCACCGTTGACGTCCCTTGGACTCTTCCCAAATCTGCTAGCTCTGCCTTCAGGAAGCCGTCTATATCTTCCTCCGCAAAGTCGGTCGTCCTTTCCACTACTGCCACTGACAGCTTCTCGTGTGCATTGCTTCGCACCAGCTGTCCCGCCGGTATCGTTGCGCTCAGACCCGCGCATGCTATCCTGGCTCCAACTTTCGTTAGGAAATCCCATCCCAGTACTAGCGCGTCGATGATGTTGTGGAGGATTAGCAGTTGCATTCTTACGGTCCTCTCTCCCAGTCCTACGTCTACTTCGAGCAGCGATGTGACCTCCTCGAACCGTCCATCAGCCATCCGCACCTCTCTTCTCGTGGCTACGACCTCTCCCACTGCCCGCAACCTGTCCGCCAACTCTTCGCTAATAAAGCTTGCTGTGGCTCCGGTGTCCATCGTGGCCTTAACTTCCATTCCGTTTATGAGCACTGTGGCGGACAGTTGCCTTTCTTCCGCCTTCAGCTTGCCCATTAATTTTGAGGGGCAGCACCTTGCGAACCCTGGTTGCCCCTCTGAGGCTGGGGTCGCGTGGCGTTTCCCGATCTTGGGCAGCATTCTGCGGTCTGATCGGTCGGTTCCGACACTCCCGCATCCAGTGCTCCTGGCTTCCGCACCTATGGCAGGCTTGCGCTGGACCATCAGAGCATCCAGGTTTCGGCACTCGTATGGGCGGACAAACATCCGTAGAGCCGGAGTGCTGTTCTCCCTTATCCTCTCCAGGATCTCTTTGTGGGACATCCCCAAGGGCCGCATTAGGGTCTGCATGTCCACCATGTAATCTTTGAAGCATTCGCCATGCCGCTGCTTCCTCTGCCTGACCTGGTCTGCCAACTTCGTCATGAAGCCTCTGGGCAGGAAGAATTCCTGGAAGCTATGGATGAACTCTGCCCATGTCTCCCAGAACCTGTTGTTGGCGATGAACCACTTTAGGGCCCTGCCCTTCAGCAGTTCCGGCATCGCTCGTGGGATCTGGTTGATATCCAGGCCGTACGTCATTGCTGACCACTCCACCTGTTCCAGGAACTCCAATGGCTTGTCGTGGCCGTCGTACCGGAAGCTCCACTCCCGCACCTGTTTCGCCACCTTTGCGTAATCCGGAGGGGCTACCCTTGCGATGTCTCGCCGATCGCGGCTGGGCTCCCGCCTCTCCCTTCTCTCGCGGCTGCTTTCCCGCCGTTCACTCCCGGTTTCCTGCCTTTCGGGTCTGCTCCCGCTGGCCTCCATCATGCTGTGGACATCGAGGCTCCCTACCAGGCCTTCCACACCGGTGACTTTGATCTCCGGGGCCGGTCTTCTTGCGTACTCCCTCTCCAACGCCTCGAGTATGGCGACTGTTTCGGGCTCGTCTGTGGTCTGCTGGATAAATTCGGACAGCGTCCTCCGCATATCCTCGACCAACCCTTCGAGCTTAATGCCTAGGGCGCTTGCTATTGCGGGAAAGTCATCCCTCTTCGGGCTGTATAGCCACGATTTCCCCATCTTCTCCTCTGTTCTTTTTGATCAGGACAATCACGGTTGGGCGCCAGATGTAACGAACTGTTTTTTTTATTTCGGCTCGCTACGAAATGCAACGGCTAGCTCAGAGATTTTGTTTGTTCGTCCCACCAAATTTATGATTTGTGTGATTGCCCGACCAAGAAGAAGACAGATTCTCAGATTTAACCACTTTTATTTATCGTCACTTGTTGACCAGGATTCGGTGATCCTCGCCGCTGGATGCACGTCGTTGCTCCCTCGTCGTCCTTCCGTCGTACGCCTGCGTCGCTGCCGACGGGGATCCGTACCGGCTCGCCTGGGGCTTAGGATGTTATGGGGCAGGGTGTATCGTCCACGAGTTAAGCTAGCGCTCCCCTCCGAACCACCGTTGCGACCACTGACTCCACTGTCCCTTTCTGACCACGCTAGGTCCTTGTGTTCGCTCGTCCTTCGCTGATCTTCACGTGCGGCGATCCACTCTGGCTGCCCGCTTGACGCACTTGTGTTCCCGTCGTTTCACTGTCACTCGGTATCGACTCTTCGCGTACTTCTTCTTGACTGTCTGGCTGTAAGGCCCTCGCGTACTTCTTCTTGACTGTCTGGCTGTAAGGCCCTCGCGTACTTCTTCTTGACTGTCTGGCTGTAAGGCCCTCGCGAACTTCTTCTTGACTGTCTGGCTGTAAGGCCCTCGCGTACTTCTTCTTGACTGTCTGGCTGTAAGGCCCTCGCGTACTTCTTCTTGACTGTCTCGAGCTGCGCCGGCGCCGTCCCTTATATCGGCTGCGGGAATCCCGTTATTTCCCGTTTTGCACACGGCTCGCTCGGGTACAAGGTCCAAACATGTCCCGTTAGTTCACGGTGCGTCCTCTTTGTGCCTGTCCAAAGTCCGCACCGTTACCGTATGACCTCTACGCCCTTGGCGGGTTCGAGTCCAAGGTCCAGCGCGGTACCGTTAATTCACGGTCTCTCCGCTTTGCCGGGGTCCAAGGTCCATTATTTACCGTTCGACCTGACCGCCCTTGGCCCCTCTCGCATTCCAGCCGTCTTCGCTGTTGCTATGCCGATCTCCTACACCCGGATTTGTGGGGAGTTTTAAGACTCCTCACACCCCTAATTGTAGATCTAACTATGAGCTGCTTGTCCTACAGAATATTAGGTTCTGACTATTCTGACCTTTATCCTATTATTTCAAATTTAAACCGCACTTTAAGCGATCTAAAGCGATTTAAGCGATAACGCAGTGAAAAATGGCGCTCAAAAAAATAATAATATTAATTTCTTCAATTCCCTAATTACTCAAAGGTGATAACGTAGCTTTGGACTGTAGCGCTTGTGGCAATAAAACTAGTCGGCAGGCAAGAAAGGCGGTGGCGCCATCTACATGTCGTTCCCGTAACGAGAATAGGGGGCAGACGGGGAAAGTCGGGAGTGTTGGGATAGATAGAGGCAACATAGGCATCTGTCAGGTCTCGGCCGATACCGTAGGCTCGGCGTGTGAGAGCAGGGATAGCTTCCCAGTAACTTCAACTCAACGCCAGCTTTCTTTTCTGATTGGGCTGTTCACGAGAAGAGTTGGGCGCTGAAAGAAATTGGAGGCGTTACCAAGTGGCAGTGAAAAGAAAATGGCGAAGCACTATGAAGGGAATCCAGCCAAAAGCAGCGCTAAGTCCAATTGCAGGGTAAGCGAGGGATAAAAATAAGTGCGATTTGGCCGGTGGTGCAAGAGGTCTATTGTTTTATCCAGATTTGGCGCTTAGTACGAGATCTAAGATCGACCAAAAATTCGGCCGAACATCGAGCGGAATAACGATCGAATTAATACCCTGGAAGAGCGGATCGTTGGCCTCCCGAATTCTCACAGCGGGCAGAAGCGGAAATGTTATGAGAAAACAGCTTATTACATAATTAATCCCTGACCTTTCGCAAGGCTTATGTTAAGAAAGTCCGAAAAACGGCCCCAAATAGTTAGATCCCAATTAGCAAATTGGCCGGAATTTATTCTCTTTAAGTTTCTCTTTTAAAAAATTGCATCGTGACGTCAGAACCTCAATGGTCTGCAATTTCTACTTGTTCCTAATGAGTACCTAAACAAGGGAACGAAAAGGAAAGATAGAGAGAACTCAAGTCAAAGTCCCCAGTTCTCATTTCGAATTATTGTTTGGCGGACGCAAAACGGAGAAGCGGAATTGTAAATTTTGTCGCGCGGGTGCATACGCTCTAGGAAACGGAAAACTCTTCGTCTTCTAGTTCAATAACTTATGTAAGTGAACTCCTCATCGCCCTGGACCTAGGGTCCGCCGACATAGCTTTGGTCCAAAAGCCATGGATTGCCTCGGGCAATGCCGTCGCCGGACTAAAGTCCTCTAATTACAACCTGTTCTATACACCATCGGTAAGCAGAAACAGAACCACCATACTTGTAAGGAAGGGCCTGCATGCTAACCTTATGTCTCACTACAGCACGGATGACCTGAATGTTGTGATGCTGGAGAGCGAAAGGAAGCGCCTTCTGATAGCTTCCTGCTACATGGCGCATGATAGGACGGCCCCACCGGAGGAACTCAGGAGCATGGTGGAAGCCAGCCCCAGTATCACTACGTGTGGGGGAGCCCCGACATCAACGACAGAGGTGAGTCACTCTTTAACTTTTTACTATCAACTAACCTATGCATAGCTAACGTGGGGGAAGAGCATACCTTTGTAGGTCCCACCTCCTCGAACTTGCTAGACCTAACACTCGTAAGGGGACAAAGTATTATGGTTTCAGAATGGAGAGTCCTTGAGAGACCATCCTTCTCAGATCATAAGTACATACAATTCCTATACGAATTCGACAACTCTCCCAAACCAACCTCTTTCAGAAACCCCCGGAACACTAGCTGGGTCAGCTCAAACGCGATGACAGACAGTCGACTGAGGGCAGCGAAAAGGCCCCAACAGCACTAATGCATGCTCACTTCCCAGGATGCACCGAGATATCCGATGCCAACAAGCAAAAGGACCTCGTAACTGGAGAAGACCATCTCCCAACAGATTTAATATCCTCTAGAAGAATCCAATGGGCTACATACTCATTTGCGGGAATAAAAGCACCGGGACTAGATGGAATATTTCCAGCCATGCTAAAGGTGACCAAAGAAGTGATCACCCCATGGCTTTGCGCTATATTCACAGCTTGCTTAAGCACGGACTGTATCCCTATACAATGGAGGACCTCTAGTATTGTATTTCTTCCAAAAGCAGGGAAGTGCAGCCATATGAGCCCCAAGGATTAAAGGCCGATTAGTCTTACCTCTTTCTTACTGAAGACGGTAGAAAAGCTGCTCGACATATACATCAGAAACGATGTGGGACGGCTACTGTCATCCAACCAGCACGCTTTCAGAAAGAGGAAAGTCAGTGGAGACGGCACTACACTCATTAGTAGCCACCATTGAGAAAGCCCTGCATAACCAAGAATATGCTCTCGGAGTGTCTGTGGATATATCCGGAGCATTCAACAACGTGACCACAGATGCTATAATGGACCGCCTAGAAGCGGCCAACACGACCCCCGCTATCAGTTTGTGGATAAGAAATCTTCTAATCTGTAGACGGGTACAATCCGATTGGGGAGCACACAGGGGCTCGCCGCAAGGCAGAGTCCTGTCGCCTCTCATCTGGAATCTTGGAATCTGGTGGTAGAAGACCTGATCCAGAGATTCGAGAGGAAGGCCCCAAAGTTAACAGCTTATGCTGACGACATAAGCATAATTATCACGGGAGTCTGTCCATCGACACACAGCTCGATTATTGAATCAAAGGTCTGGGAGATATGTGAGTGTGCGAGGAAGGTAGGACTCACTATTAACGCGGACAAGACGGACCTCATTCTCTTCACCAAGAGATACAAGGTACCGCTATGGGTCCCCCCGAAGATTAACTCAACCAAGCTAACCCCGAAGACACAGTTCAAGCTGACATGTCAGCCCCATGTATTAAAGAGAGTGAAAAAGGCCAGCATAGCGCTATATGCCTCCTAGAAGATGCTTAGCAGCACATGGGGCCTCTCACCCGCTCTAATGCACTGGGTTTACATCTCGGTGGTGCGTCCAACTCTGATGTATGGAGTCTTAGTGTGGTTGCAGGACATGGAAAGACGACTTACAACAAGCTCATGGAGAGAACTCAGCGGCAGCCACTGCTCTGCATAACAGGAGCGCTGAGGTCAACCCCCACAAAAGCACTCGAAACTATAATTCGAGTTGATCCCCTAGACATCCACGCGCAACTGATTGCAGGAAAGGCTGCACATCGCTTAGTTGCATCAGGGAATATGTCTCTACAAGGATTCGGGCATTGTAACATTGATCGAGACATGAGCAGTATATCTGACTACATGGTCACCAGAACGTGCCCAGATGTAAGAACAACAACATTCATGGGACCAGACGAATGGAAAACAGGTCAGGACCATGTTCAACACCTCAATATATACACGCACGGCTCCGAGATAGAAGGACGAGTGGGAGCGGACATATACTGTACAGACCCTGAAATGAGGCTGTCGTATAAGCTACCAAGGGATTCCAGGCGGAAGTATTCGCCAAAGGGAAAGCGGAAGAGCTTGCTCAGAGCATTGACCGCCAACATGAAGCGGTCAACTTGTTCGTAGACAGTCAAGCGGCGATAAGATCCATGCAATCGTCAGCGGTCAGTTCCAAAAGTGTACTGGCAAGCAGGGAGGCACTAGATATCCTTACCACAACCACGTCAAAGCGGATCTACTGGGTTCCCAGCCACCAGGGCATCGATGGTAATGAGACGGCCGACGAGCTTGCAAAGGAAGGCGTCGGACTGGCGAATAAAGGATCAGAAAAAGTTCCTGTCTTCCTTAGAACGCTCCAAAGCGAACTGGAAAGACGGACCGACACACAAGCCAAAAGCAGATGGAGGAGAACTTCCACCACCTGAAAAATTTCAAAAATCATCTGCAAAGAGCGCAGCTCAAAACTCAGTCACTATGTGCTGCATCTTCCAAGGAAAGACTGCAGACTGTCGGTGGAAATTCTTACAGGTCACTGCCTAGCTGCGGCACACGCTGACAAACTGGGCATTACCGACAACGCCAAATGCTGGAAATGTCCATAAGGAAACATTCGGACAGCTACGGGCCATATTGGACTATGCGCGGCCCCGTAAGGGGCCTTCCTAACCTAACATATGGTCGGAAACGCTTCCACCTGCCTGTTACTTATTTTTCTACGAATCTAGTATACCTTTTTACTCTACTAATCTATAAGTTTTTTGAAGCGAAGAGTTGCCACAGAAGTAAGGGCACAAATCATAAAACAAAATTATTGAACTATAAAGCTTTTTTATTAGCTACTTTTTTTTTCCTAAAGAAAAGTTGATTTATATAAAGGGATTTTAAACGAATAGACTTTATTTTGTTTGTTAGAGCGAAATTTTTTATGGATGAGCGCATGCATGGGTTACGAAAGCGAATGTAATAAGCGACTTAAGGGCACCTTGGATGCTAACGCATATTCTCTGCATAGATAACGAAAGAGGTGCACAGCTAAGGTTGGTAATAAATAAATAAAAGACCCATCGAACAATGCTTGGAACTGTCTTTATTTGCAATATTTTTCGTGACAAAATGGATAGTAACTTCAACTCAAGTAACTTCCCAGTAACTTCAACTCAGCGCCAGCTTTCTTTTCTGATTGGACTGTTCACGAGAAGAGTTAGGCGCCGAAAGAAATTGGAGGCGTTACCAAGTGGCAGTGAAAAGAAAATGGCGAAGCACTAAGAAGGGAATCCAGCCAAAAGCAGCGCTAAGTCCAATTGCAGGGTAAGCGAGGGATAAAAATAAGTGCGATTTGGCCGGTGGTGCAAGAGGTCTATTGTTTTATCCAGATTTGGCGCTTAGTACGAGATCTAAGATCGACCAAAAATTCGGCCGAACATCGAGCGGAATAACGATCGAATTAATACCCTGGAAGAGCGGATCGTTGGCCTCCCGAATTCTCACAGCGAGCAGCAGCGGAAATCTTATGAGAAAACAGCTAATTACTTAATTAATCCCTGAGCTTTCGCAACGCTTATGTTAAGAAAGTCCGAAAAACGGCCCCAAATAGTTAGATCCCAATTAGGAAATTGGTGATACCCATTTTTCCAATTCGGCCGGAATTTATTCTCTTTAAGTTTCTCTTTTAAAAAATTGCATCGTGACGTCAGAACCTCAATGGTCTGCAATTTCTACTTGTTCCTAATGAGTACCTAAACAAGGGAACGAAAAGGAAAGATAGAGAGAACTCAAGTCAAAGTCCCCAGTTCTCGTTTCGAATTATTGTTTGGCGGACGCAAAACGGAAAAGCGGAATTGTAAATTTTGTCACGCGGGTGCATACGCATCGGGGTAATCGGGAAAACTAGGAAACGGAAAATTCTTCGTCTTCTAGTTCAATAAGTTATGTAAGTGGTATTCCGGTGAGGAGAAGAAAAAGTGATTAAGAATAAGCGGAGACGAAAAGAAAAATGGCAGTGTAAAGAAAATTGTGAAAAGGGTAACAAAGAAGGATCGGCTAATTTTCGTCCCCCGTATGCGCTCTATCTCTTTCATCATTTTTTTTTGTTTTTTTTTTTTGGTTTGCTCAGCCTGCAATAAGGCACAGTGGGTCAAAGACCAAAAATATATTAGGGAAAAGGATTATTAATGTTTTCAACAGTTGCGGAAACCAACGGAAGCGCTTTGGTCGGTGGAAACTCGGATTTCTGGTGAGTGTACAAATCTCTAGAATTTTAGTGGCGAGCATTGAAGAAAGAATGCAAAGAGATTAAGCCCACGATATTTTACGCCTTGTCACACTGTATGCGCGATTAAAAGTAGGGTAAAGTTTTAGAGCCTCTGAACGAAGGGAAGAGGAGAAATGAAATTTCAAGTTCAAGGTTAAGCGCGGAACATTGGGATAGAATCTGAGTTGTTTTTGCTTTGTCTCTCTTTAACTTTTTCTGCAGTTTTTTGATCGTGCCACCACGGCAGCAGTTTACTTTAAATATTTATATTTTGTCGATGCGTTCACAATTCGCTATTATATGCTTTCGTCTCGTTCGCAGCCGCATAGTTTAGATGAGATCTAATTTGTGAAGTTTACTTTTATGTTATGTTTACACAAGAATCTTTGTAGTTGTTCAAGGCATACTTTTATATCGCATGCGATTTCTGCATATTGTATACATTGGTTTCGGGCGTAGATATTAGTCGTTGGCCCGTGTTCATTTTTCTTCAAGTTGTTAGTTGTAAGGAAATTCATTTGGTATGCTAAGAATAAATTTTTAATTGTGGTAGAAAACCTTTTGTTTGCCTATGGCTAGGATAACTCCCTCGTGAACATGTGTTAGTAATCTAGTATAGTGTGCAATGCAGGAAAGGTAGTTGTCGTTCGATTTTCTGTGTTATGTTAAACTCTTTCAGCCCTTATCAAATTCTTGTCGCTGCATGCGAATTTATTTGAATATTTAGAGGAGGATCAGGCTGAGATATAGGGACAAAACCACCACCCCACATAGCCGACAAGGAGCCGCTGGATTGCGCGTACCTCCCACCACCACTCAAGCCGAGTAGCAATCCGTTACAGGACCTTGCCTCACCGCTGATATTACAGTTGAGGTGGATATAGAATGCGTAGAAAAGGTCTCATAACATCGACCAATAATCATAGTTGACACCTAAAATAGTACAGTGTATTAGAAGTACGCGGCACCCACTAAGAAAAGGTACCGGTTTGGAGCTTGTTAAACGCCAGCGGTTGTTTAATACAAAAAAACAGCAGATAAGTGAACGTCCAGTACTATTTTTTTTACTTTGTCCCAGAGAGCCGGTAATTGCCCAACCCGGACGTTGTTAGAGTGAACAGACGGTTCTTGGTGTGCTGGGGAACGTACTTTGGCTGGCGAGATAACTCATTTAAGCTCAACGAATATTTTAAAGTCCAAAGTCCAGCCTATTTTGGAGCAAATAAATTCGATGGACTTTTATTTAAACGCTGATTCGGTTAATCAGTTTAATAAAGCGGTTTTACTAGCGCAAGTGGAATGGATCAATTCCCTATCCCTAGCTATTTACATTACTAATATTGCGGATTTTTCTTTTCGATCTAGGAAGCCATGGTTGCCAAATCTGGAATCAAAATCTACGATGCCATTTAACTGGGACCCATACACTCGTTGGAACCCTTGAATGCGAATAATAAAAAGATTATGAATTTACTGATTAATCGATTTGCTAATAAAGTTTTAAACTTTCAGGAAACTTTCACGTGTAGGCAATATTTGGTTTAAACAGTGTCGAGAAGGAATCATCAAACTGTCTTGGGAAACTCAGTGATTGCATAAATGGTCAGCTGCAGTCAATTTGAAATCTGCCACCAATTTAGGATGTACTTCTGATTCACATCGTCGCTAAAAAACTAGATCAGAGGACGAGGGAAAATGGGACGAGGATTTATCAATCAATGAGCTGTCTGCCTAGGTGCAGGATGATGGAAAACTTGAATCAAGGCTTGGTAACTTTAACACCAGGCCAGCAGGTGGGAAAAACTTGAACAAATATAACCAAAATACATTTATTGCTTCTGCTACTAACTCAAATAAACCGTTATGTTTATTTTGTAAGGCGAGGGATCATTCTTTATTATCATTACAAAGAACTCACGATTTTTAAATTTCAGTCCGAATCTATGGAAATATATAAGTTCCACCTTTGCCTTAACTGTTTGCGCAGGGGATATAGTTTGCAGCACGGCATATCGACTTACTGCATATATTGTCGCATGAAGCACCACTCATTATTGTATATACATCATGACCCACCCGCAACATCCACCTAATTTTTAACTCTGTCATGTGACCCAACGTTGAAAAATACAACTTAGAACGCTTAATTATTATCTAAAATTAAAACAATGCTTTAGAAGATATCCCCGACTATCAGATACCCGTTACTCAGCTAGTTAAAGTAAAGGTTTGTGGCCGTTAGAGTGGGCGTGGCAAAAAGTTTTTTGACAAATTGATAGACATTTACAAGACTAATACAAAAATGAAAAATATCAAAACATTTTTCTAAAGTGTGGGCGTGGCACCTTTGGGCGGTTTGTGGGTGTTAGAGTGGGAGTGGCAACAAGTTTTTTGGCAAATCGATAAAAATTTACAAGACCAATACAAAACTGAAAAAATATTACAACATTTTTCAAAAGTGTGTGCGTCGCTGTTTGTGGGCGTGGCAACATGAATCGACAAATCTGCGCTGCGTCCATGTCCCTGAAGTCTATATGCTTAATCTCGACTTTCTAGCTTTTGTAGTTTCTGAAATCTTTGCGTTCATACGGACGGACAGACAGACGGACGGACAGACAGGCAGACGGACATGGCCAAATCGATTCGGCTATTGATCCTGATCAAGAATATATATACTTTATATGATCGGAAACGCTTCCTTCTGCCTGTTACATACTTTTCAACAAATCCAGTATACCCATTTACTCTACGAGTTTTTTTTATTCCTCTCGGGAACTTAGAGCTTCTACGAGAGCCTTTCATCTAACTCTGTTTTGTGCTGTCTGTTTAGCATTTCTCATGTTATGTTTATTTGGGCAAGTTCTTGTTGACCGGTTCTTCTTCATGTTGCTCTTGGCCTTCCTACCCTACTGCTTTCTACTATGCTACCAGGGTTTCTGCTGAGAGCGTGCCCTAACCACATCCATTCTTCTTCCTTATTTGGGTGTGTATCGGGGGCTCGCTTGAAACGCGCCACGGCTCTGTGTTGGCTATACTGTTTGTCCAGAAAATCGCACATATGATTCTCAGGCATTTTAGGTCCAGAGCTTTGTTCGTCGGCTTATTTGTCTGTTTTTCCATATGCAGTATAGTCTCCCAAATGCTGAGCGGGCTTTGCCAAGACGACTCGAGACATCATCATCCAAGGTATGGGAAGCTGTTGACGAACTCGATTGGGCTCCCATGTATGATGATGTTTCCTTGGCTGGAGTGGTTGAATCGCATAGCTTTTGTTTTTGCTACGTTTATCTCGAGTCCGACGCTGCTGGCTATCCTGACGAGGTTATCACATTTCCTCTGTATGTAGCCGAGTCTGTGAAAGATAAGGCAGATGTCGTCTGCATAGTCCAAGTCTGGTAAGGCTCCACATAATTTCGCGCTTGGACGATCATACTTCGCTCATTAACTCGTCGACCACGATGTTGAAGAGTAGAGGTAATAGCGGGCATTCTTGCCGATCTCCGGTGTTCGTCTGGAAAGGTTCACTTGTTTTCCCGTTGTGCAGTACCGCCAAGTTGGAATCGTCATACATCGATTTTTTGATAGCGATGAGGTAAGCAGGTACTCCTTTTCTTACAAGTGATCGCCATATTGCTACCCTTTTCAACTGAGTCAAACGCGTTCTTGAAGTCGATGAACAGGAGGTAACATCTTGCTCGGTAATTATGCGTATTGTGTTTGCCTGATCTACGAAACTCCTGTGTGGTCTGAACCATGCCTGTTCGTCTCGGATTGTTGGCTCGATTTTTTTCTGGAGGCAGTGTTCCTTGAGTAGTTGCGATTCAACCAACGATTGATCACTGTCTATAGATGCTCCCCTTTTGTTCCGTAGGTTCAGTAGTGAGTGTCTCCATTTCCTGCTAATGCAAATGTGGTCGATCTAGTTGCCCGTGTTACCACTAGGAGATGTCCAGGAGTATTTGTGGACATCTTTGTGTGGGATTATTGTGCGGCCGATAACCAGTTGGAATAGCTGGAAGAGTTCCACTAATCTCTCTCGGTTGTCATTGCGAGTCCCAGTTCCATGTAGGCCCATGACAGATCTTAGTCCGGTGTTGTTGGGACCTACTTTCGCATTAAAGTCACCCATAAGGATGTTAATGTCACCTTGCCGTGTCTTGTTGAGCGTTGCTGGGAGGGCAGTGTAGAAGTCGTCCTTGGTGTCATCTTTGGCGTCTTCCGTCAGGGCAAAGTATTGTATGATGTTTATATGTCCAGCTCTACTGCCAGACCACCTCATCTCACTGATTCCAGCTATTGCAATATGGAGTCTCTATTTCTCCGTCTCGAAGTGTGCTGATCTAGATGGTTCTCTCGTTCCATTGTCCAATTCGTGTCCGTTTTGATATGACTATGGTCGTCATCGAATTTGGGAAGCCGTTTATGTTTAATCTTCTCGTATTTATTTCGGTAATCGATTAAGTTTTTCGACAGATCTAGTAATTGGCCAGATGCGGCTTTTCCTAGTGGTGGGGCTACCACCTAACGTCATCGGGGAGTGGCGTCTACGGTGATGTTGCTAGTCGTACAAAACCGAAAAGTCTCGCAACGCGCGTCAGACTCTGCTGGGTATTGTTGCTGTTCGCAGAACACAGGGTGCACTTGGTAACTATGTGGGGGACCCCGTTTTTACTCCATATTTTTTTTATTTTGTTTTTCGCTCGAGTCCACACATCCCGCCCAATCGACCGAGGGGCGCTGCCGTGTATCGTACGGCTCGAATCGCGGGAGGATAGACGCGATATAGAAGACAGTAAAGAACGAGGAAATATATATATTCACTAGTAAAATCAAAGAATTTTTTAAATACGTTAGTATAGATCGCTTTAAGAACGGCAGAGAGTCAGAATTAGATATAATAGGATAGAATCTATTATAGTCAGAACATAATACTCTGTAGGAATCATGCAACTCATAATTAGATTTACATTGATTTAAAATTAACGGTACGTAATCTCTAGTAAATCTGCTTGGAATAGTGAAGATTAGCCGACTAACCAAGTCGGGACTATCAACTTCACCATGAATAAGGTTAAAAATAAAGCATCGTTCTACGGTTAGCTAAGGAGGGTAAGTTAATTAACATTAGTCTACTTTAATAAGGAGGTAATCTAAGGTTTGCATCCCAATTAAGGCACCGTAAGGCAAAAAGTAAGAAGTTCTATTGAACCGATTCAATTCGGACCGAGTAAACTTCATATTGTGGACTCCAAACAGGTGATCCATACTCGAGGATCGGACGGACTAGAGATGTAAATAAGGTTTTGGCCATGTAAGGATCATCAAATTCGTTTGACCACCTAAGCACACCCCACTTAGAGTGTAAGTGGCGTGCATTAAATTGGCACGACAAAAGATCATAACTTTACATTTAGTGCCATTTAAGTTTAATACGTTATCACGGCACCAGGCTTGAAAGCTATCTATTATATCATCAGCGTACATGAGTACACGCGAATGCTATATTATTAAGGGAAGGTCGTTAATAAATAAGGTAAAAAGGAGCGGACCTAGGTGGCTTCATTGTGGGACACCGGATGTGACTCGGAGAATACAAGAAAGAGAATTTTTAATGAGGGCCCGTTGCGCCCTGCCATTCACATAACTTAGAATGCAATTTAGGAGATCAACAGGGAAACCTAATAAATTAAGGTTTTTTTAATAAAAGTGAATGATTAACAGAGTGGAATGCTTTACTAAAATCTATATAGATGACATCTGTTTGAAAATTATTTTTAAAGCCCTGAACTACGATGGAGGTTAGCTTCAGAAGGTTAGTATTTGTTGATCTGCGTTTCATGAACCCATGCTGACATGATGATATAATAGACCTACAAAGGTGTTGCAAATGAGGAGTGATAACGTTTTCAAACATCTTAGGAATAGCAGACAATTTTGAGATTCCTCTTTAATTGCTTGCATCCGATTTGCTACCTTTTTTATGGAGAGGAATCACAAAGGACTCCTTGCATATATGGGGGAACTGTGAAGAGTCCAGAGATATATTGAATAATTTCAGACGAGGTTTGCACAAGGCTTCCGCACATAATCTAAGCACACAGCCAGGAATTCCGTCGAGACCTGGCGAATAAACAGGCTTAACTCGCTGAAGATCATAAAGCAGTGAGCTTTCGTTTAGAGTGGAACAGAATATTAAATTCAACTTTGATACCACGTAACAGTAAGGCCGTTCGGAAGGAGGTTACGTAGAATATGTGGCTTAAAAAAACTTGTCAAATAGATCGGCTATTGCCTGATCCGATGTTACCGTAGTATTTTCAAAAAATAGCGAGGAAGGGAAGCTGCTTGTTTTGCGCTTAGTGTTGACGAACGGAATAGCGTGGAGAGGGGGTGAGGCGGTTGGGCAAGAGTACAAATATCCAAATATTTTCTAAACGTGTGGGTTAGGCAGTTTGGGCGGTATGTGGGCGTTACGGTGGGCTTGGCCATATGGGCTGCGTCTATGTCTCTAGAAACTTTAGGCTTAGTCTCAAGTTTCTAGCTTTTATAGTTCCGGTTGTCTCGGCGTTTATACTGACGGACATGGCCAGATCGATTCCGCTGTTGATGCTGATCAAGAATATATGTACTTTCTATGGTGGAAAACACTTCCTTTAGCATGTTTATACTTTTCAACAAATCTAGTATAACCTCTTACTCTCCGAAACACTATAGCATCAGCGATCTTTAAATAGGACAAACTAGTAGCATTAGCTATAATATTCTCTGTCCAAGTTACGGGGTTTGGACTCTCACCCGCTCTCCGCTCCCTCTCTCTCTCTCGCTATTCACCACAGAGTCTCCAACTCTACTCTCCCCGTGACAGCTCAAATTGGAGTCTCCGCTGCGCTCGGGAGAGCCTAGCTAATTAGAATAAGCTTTAGTGTAAAACTGATTTTCAACGAATAAACATACGCCCGGTCACACCCGCGCAATTACGAAAAGTCTAGTGTTCGCTTTTTTTAGAGTTGTTCTATTTCAGCATATTAGGAAAATTCCAGGACAGCAACCCCTATCACCCCAACATTTTGGTCGAGCCGGAAAACTTGGATTTTCAATTTTGTCCATCAGCGAACAAATGACAAGATAAGTACGAAATTTTCATTCCTTTTAATCGCCGGTCTGCAGCAAAAGGTTCGAAAATCCAATTTCGTTCAATTTGCTGTAAGATTTATTGGCAAATCTAACGCATTTCTCCGACAAGAGGCAATTAAAGAAAAGTACTTATTCATTTTTACGGGCGCCGCCATATTACCCACCGTTCTCTTTCGACCACATTCGTGAAAGTAAAAGTCCAAATTTCCGAATATATTTAAATATTCATCCTGAAATTTCAAGAATTCAAAGAATAAAAATATTCATCCCGAAATTTCAAATTGCAAAAAGAATAAAAAGTTAAAAAAAAGTGCAAAATTCCAAATGTGAAAAAGTAAAATAATTTGTGCCAAGTTCAGTGAAAATTTCTAAGTCCAAAGCTCTGCCAAAAGTGGCAACCATTCTGTCCTCGTTTCACTGTGTCCAACGCAAGCCAAATTCTTTTCGCAACACATTTTTGCTTTAACTCCGCAGTCCATTTAATACAATTTGCTATCGAAAAATACAATAACAAAACAAACAACACATACCCTCTGGCCATTCCAAAGAAAATATTAATTAAACATTTACACGCCAGTTCCATATATTACATCAACATATATTACATCAACATACATTACATATATTACACCCACATATGTATATTATCTACATATATTACCGACATACATTGCGCATATTATCTGCATTCCTTATAAACATATACCAAAGTGTAAATTGGTTCCCGTCGGCAAGTCCAAGCCACAAATAAAATGTTTTCCAAGTGTCGACGCGGAGAAGGCGTTTTGTTTTCCATCAATTTTTTCCATACATTTTCAAATCAATTTCCAAGCAATAAATTATAAGCGGTTTTTTCTTTTTTAACAAATAAATTTTTCAATATTTATTTAATTATTTTTAAATTTTCATAAAAACTATAAGACCCACAATAATTCTTTCATCCAATAAACAAAAATTTTTTTTGTAAACCAAAATTTTAAAAAAAAAACTAAATAGACGACCGCCAAATATAGGTCGTTCACCCGACAACTATTTTTTCCTGTATTGCTTGGATAAAAATATGTGTTTGTTTTTAGAAGTACTTACAACGCGGAGAATAGAATACAATTCCACCATTCCAAATTTCTCCGTTCCCAGATGTAAAGAAAAAATAAAATTTTCTACGTTCTAATAAACACTTTTTCGACCGTGTTCCACATTCCAAGTGCTCTAACCGTAAATCAGGTGGACCTGATTACCATAAATCACCGGTCATTTATACAATTCGCTGGTCACTCCAAGTCAGCTGTCCAATTAGTCTAAACTACGGCGTTTCCACTTCGTAAATTATACACCACTTTCACACCCGTTACATCCTATACGGTCTTTTTCCGCTGCTTTCTACCGTTCACGGCGGCAAGCTTAAATTTATTAAGTGCAGTCTAAGGACTCTGTCCACATTTGAAAAAGTGCGACCGTGCTCCAAAACCGCTTCCTTTCCATTTCGCATTTCTTCGATTATGCCCATCGGGGACGATAAAAAAAAATTGTCCGCTGACAAACTCAGGTCTATTTTTTCACCACAAGGGCCGAAGAGTTCAAGCATTTCGGTGAAAACGCCTGCGCAGATTTGCGACGACTGTGCTACTCCATCCAAAGCCACAGTACAGCGCATAGCTAAAAATATGGCTGCTTCCGATCTAGCGCTAGCCAAATTTATTTCGGTTTCTGACCGCTTTAGCGAATTTGAGGCTCAGATCAACACTCCAGAATCTGCTGCTCCAACCGTCACGATGCTTAGCGTCCGAATCCTATTGGATAAGGTTGATAAGGAATTCAACATCTGCTCAGAGTGCCTTGTGTCAGCAGGCGAAGCGGCACAGGCAACATTCCTATTCTCAGGGCTAAATACACGACGCGCTTGCCATCGTTTCGATTTCGCCTCTCACCAACGAGGGTTTCCGCTCTGCGTGAGAGAACATAACAGAGCGTTTCGAAAATAAACGATTGTTGGTAAACAGTCAATTAAAAATCCTTTTTAATGTGCAGTCGATACCAAAGGAACCTGGGGCGGCCTTGAAGGTACTGCCAAGTACTGTTCAAGGTTGCTTGACTGCCTTAGAAATGTCAGGCATCAACATTAAGAACTGGGACTGCATATACTGGTATATCTGTGTTCATCCAAGCTCCCGAAGATAACTCTCTCCTTATGGGTAGAGCTGAACACCTTCCTCACAGAACGCCATCGAACACTAGAGGCCATCGATGATGTGAGACCGCCCGTACCAAGTCAGTCGCACTCCAAAGCAATGAATTCAAGTGGGCCTTCTACGAGACGAAAGTGGCTCCAAAAACTAAAAGTTGCGACTTGTGCAACAAGGAAAACCATCCTGTCCGTGTATGTCCGCGTTTTCTCCAAATGTCGGTTGACGACCGGTCAGCCTACATAAAACGGAAGCAGTTATGCTTAAACTGCTTTGCAAAGGGACATCAGCTTGTTGAGCCGACATTCTGCCTTCGGTGCTTCTGAGTGGAGCAAAAATTAACATCTGTGGCTCCCTCTTGGGGCAAGAGACCATTTTCGGCTGGGTACTAACTGTGCCAGTGTCAGCCTCAGCACAAAGCAGAATCTCCCACGCGTACGATAATTCACTGGACAAACTACTCACAAAATTTTGGGAGGTGGAGAATATACCAACAAAGTTGGTAAAAGAATCCGATTCCATGTGCGAGAAGAATTTCCTTCAAACGACCACGAGAAACGAGTGCGGCAAATATGTCGTTACTCTGCCTTTTCGCGATTCAGAACATATCGGTTCCGGGCTAGGGCATTCTAGGTCTTTCGCGTTGGCTCAGTTTTTAAGGAATGAGCAGCGTCTAAAAAGAGATGAGGCCTTAAAAGCGAGATACGATTCGGTGATCCAGGAATATCTCGACTTAAAGCATATGCGACAAGTTCTTCCTACCCATGATGGCAAGGCCTATTATATGCCACATCACGCCGTCTTAAAACCGGAGAGCGTAACTACTAAACTCCGTGTAGTATTCAATACCTCCAGCCTTTCATCGAATGTTACTAATTTAAATAATATCCTTCATTATGGCCCTGTCTTACATTCCGAGTTAACCATTCAAATTCTGCAGTGGCGCTATTTCCGATACGTGTTCAGCGCCGATATCGAAAAAATGTATCGGCAGATCTGGGTAGATCCGAAACACACTCCATTCCAGCGAATACTTTTCCGTAACAATAGAGGGGAAATCAGAGATTTCGAATTGAAAACAGTAACCTTTGGAGTCAATTGCGCGCCTTTCCTGGACATCCGAGTACTGCAGCAGCTAGAAGCTGACGTAGTACTCAGCCATCCAAAAGCTAGCAATATCATTCGAAATTTCATGTATGTGGATGACGTTCTATCCGTAGCGGACTCCATGGAAGAAGCTCAGCTCATGGTGCAAGAGCTCCGAGACGCTCTGAATTCCGCCGGATTTCCATTGAGGAAATGGACCTCCAACCAAAAGGAAGCCGCCGTTCAGAGCAACCATCTATTAAATACTGATTTTCTCGAGATCGATGAAGAAAGCACTGCCAAAACGACGAATTCTTCTTCGTCCCGCCAGAGTTGGCTATTGAAACGTCCTTTACAAAACGCCAAGTCCTGTCCCAAATTGCCAAATTGTTCGACCCTGCAGGCTGGTTAGCGCCGTTTATCGTTTGAGCTAATTTTCATGCAAGAGATTTGGCTGCAGGAGCTTGGGTGGGACGAAAACATTCCAAATGAGCTTTTTCAGCGATGGCCTAATTTTCTCCACAGTTATTCGGTTTTAGAGCAGATACGCATTCCACGCTGGCTATCGTTTCATCCAGATTTCAAGGTCGAGCTTCATGGCTTTTGCGATGCATCGCAAAAGGCTTATGGGGCGGCAATATATGTCCGCGTAGAAGTGGGCAGCACCATTATGGTGCAACTCCTAACCGCGAAAACCCGGGTAGCACCAGTAAAAACGGTTTCGCTCCCAAGACTGGAGCTGTGCGGAGCGTTATTGCTTTCCGAAATGGCTGCAGCCATAATTCCGCAGATGCCTACGATTAATTCCGAAATTTACTGTTGGACGGACTCCACGATAGTGCTTGCATGGTTAAGCAACCCAGCGTGCCAGTGGACCACATTTGTAGCCAATAGGGTGACAAAGATCGCCCAGGCCACAAAATCAGAAAATTGGTCTCATGTTCAGTCTGAGCATAATCCAGCTGACCTGGCAAGTAGAGGAGTTTCCCTCCAAGATCTAGCCGATAGCCAGTTATGGTAGCACGGACCGACTTGGTTGCAAAATCCACGCAACCAATGGCCAACTCAGGTCGACAACGGTCCGGTGACCGACCTAGAGAAGCGTGCTCTAAAAGTCCATCTCGCAAAAGATCCTTCTGAAGAGTTCTTGGCACGTTTCTCCAAGCTTGAGAAAGCTTTACGGGTCCTTGCTTATGTTCATCGCTTCATTCAGCGGTGCAGAAAGCAGACATCCCCATCTGATGTGCATTTGCTGGCCACTGAAATCGCCGCCGCCGAGCGGTTCCTAATTTCGAACACTCAGCGCAGAGAATTCCCTGTGGAATTTCACTGCCTAAGTGAAAAGCGTGCAGTGCCAAGTTCAAGTGCCAACCTAAGCATGAACCCGTTTCTAGATCCGCAAGGACTGATCAGGGCGTGCGGCCGTGTGGCGGCTTCCGAAAGCCTTCAATACAATGAACGGCATCCAGTGATTCTTCCGTATAACTGCCTGCTTTCTCGCCTCCTTGGGAATTTCACTCATCGTATAACTCTCCATGGTGGTAAACAGTTAATGGTGAGCCTCATCCGGTCGAAATACTGGATTCCGAGAATTAAGAACCTGATGAAAGCAGTAGTAAATTCGTATACAGTATGTGTGATCCACAAAAAGCGGTTGCAAAGCCAACTGATGGGTGTCCTGCCCAGAGAAAGAGCATCGTTCTCCCGACCGTTCACGTATACTGGCATGAATTACTCCGGTCCGTTCGATATAAAGAACTAAACGGGAAGAGCATGTCTTATTACAAAGGGGTATGTGTTAGTTTTTGTTTGTTTCTCCACCAAGGCCATCCATTTAGAGCCTACATCTGACTTAACGACCAAAAAGTTTCTGGCCGCTTTCGCTCGTTTTGTATCCAGAAGAGGGTGTCCACGTCAAGTCCAGTCAGACAATGTCAAAACCTTTGTTGGCGCTGCCACCCTGCTTTCCCGCGATTTCCTTCAAGCCGTAAAAGAGTCGGTGACGGATGCCTATAGTCATCAAGAGATGCAATGGCAATTTATTCCTCCGGGGGCACCCCATACGGGAGGCCTTTGGGAAGCAGGCGTAAAAAGTTTTAAGACGCTATTTTACAAATGCACTGCCACACGAAAATACACGTTTGAAGAGCTCTCCACGCTCTTGGTAAAAATAGAAGCGTGCCTTAACTCCAGGCCGCTCTCTCCTAAGTCTGAGGATCCGACAGATTTGCTGGCTCTGACGCCAGGTCATTTCCTTGTTGGGGGACCCCTTATGTCCACGGTGGAACCCGAAGTAAAGGGAGAAACGAAATCCATTCTTAATCGGTGGCAGCATTTGAAAGCTCTCCATCAGCAGTTCCGTGTGCGATGGAAAGAAGAGTACCTCATAGAACTCCACAAGCGCACTAAATGGCAGGCCCCGTCCAAAAATCTCCGCATCGATGACATGATGAGTGGCGGCTCGGCAGAATTGAGTCTGTTTTCCCAGGAGCCGACGGCAAAGTCCGTGTAATAAATATCCGTACTGCACTAAAGCTCAGCGCAGAAAAGCGTTTGCGACAGTCCTCATTAACAAATACTGCGCCAATTGCCTCGCTCACGAGCATTCCACGGGAGACTGCCGAAGCGGTGATCGTTGCAAGAAGTGCGACCGATCCCACCACACGCTGCTCCATATGCCCGAGCAGGCTAGCTCGTCGTCGCGGTCACGAGCGCGCTCTCGTCTCCAACCGGTGTCAACCCGGCAATCAGCTTCGGCCTCGTCCCAGCGTTCCCGCCTGCAAAATCCGCCGACTCAGCGTGGGAGTACCCCGCTACAACTCCCGGAATCGACCACGCCAGGCCCATCGCTCTCGCTGCTGCTGCAACGCCACAGCGTGAACATCCTGACAGCGCTGGTCAAGTTGGAGACCGGGACGAAGACCTTCGAGACCGCAGCACTCATCGATCCGTGCACACCCATGAGCTGCATCGACGCTTCGTTGGCGTCAGCCTTTTTGTTACCGATGACCAATGTTGGCGACGAGAAGGTCTGTACGACGACGATTCGCTCCAGGGTCGACGCGAAAACGAAACTAGAGGTCGTACATAAGATCGAGCCTAGTGTGCAGATCCGCACACCTGTCCGGGCATTGAGCGACACAGTGATGTCCAAGTTCCAGGACATCGTGCTGGCTAATGACCAGTTCTATCGGCCTGCTACAGTCTCCATGGTCCTGGGAGCAGACGTTCGACGAGGAAATGCCGGTCGTTAAAAAAACTGCCGTAGGATGGATATGTTGCAACCCCAGTGATTGCAAGGGGGCGGAATGACCAAGTTACGGGGTTTGGACCGTCACCCGCTCTCCGCTCTCCACTCCCTCTCTCTTGCTCTTCACCACAGAGTCTCCAACTCTCCTCTCCCCGTGGCAGCTCAAATTGGAGTCTCCGCTGCGCTCGGGAGAGCCTAGCAAATTAGAATAAGCTTTAGTGTAAAACTGATTTTCGTCGAATAAACATACGCCCGGTCGCGCCCGCGCAATTACGAAAAGTCTAGTGTTCGTTTTTTTTCCGAGTGTTTCTATTTCAGCATATTGGGAAAATTCAAGGACAGCCACCCCCATCACCCCAACATTCTCGATTAGGGCAATGTACTCAGGATTTTTAGGCTGGAAAGATTCCAGATCTACAAGTAGGCCATGACGCGCGTCTACTGCAGCCAACTCCTCTTCGTTGACTCGCGACAAAGCATCAGGGACAACATTGAGCTTACCACGCCGGTGTCCAATTTTGATTTTAATGCCCACCTCGAAAGACGAGAATTAAGGTCAGTCTGCGATATCAGCCACTTAAGAGGGTGATCAGAAGGTGATCACCGTAACTTCGTGGCCCTCGACATATGCTTGAAACCGTTTAATACAAATAATGGCTGCCAAACACTTTGGTTCTGTAACTGAATAGTTTCTTTGAAACAAAAGCAATTGGCCATTCCTCGCCTTTCTCTGAAAACGCCAAAACGCCGCTTACCCCCGTATTGCTAGCTTCGCAGTGAATATAAAATATGACTGAATAGTTTCTTTGAAACAAAAGCAATTTGCCATTCCTCGCCTCTTTCTGAAAACGCCAAAACGCCGCTAACCCCCGTATTGCTACCTTAGCAGTGAATATAAAGTGACTTGGTGAAATCAGGATTGCAAAAAACTGGGGCGGAGCACAGCATCTCCATAAGCTTTAGAAACGCGTGCTCACCCTCAATAGTCATCACGAATTTTTTTCAACAGATCTTTCAAAGGCGCTGATACTACCCCAAATGATAAATTTCCTGTAGCACCCGACAATGCCCAAAAATTTTCTGAGTGCCTTCAGAGACTTTGGCAATGGATAGTTGGTCATAGCCGAAATTTTATCAGTTCGCACAACACCTTCTCCCACAATATGGCCCAGGTATTTGACACTTTTCATGCCAAAATTACTTTTCTTAAGGTCCGTCCTGCAGCCGTAACATAGCTTGCACCTGCACCTAGAACTTTTAAGTGGCTATCAAAGCTATATGACATGATAAGCAAGTCATCGAGGTACACAAAAACTTAATTTCTCAGCTCGGCAGGTATTACCTTATCAATTACCTTTATTACCATTATTACCTTATCCAAAAGGCATTACTTTACCTTACTGATATAATGCCTTTTCCAGTATGGAGAAAACTGTTTTATCGCGGGACTTTGGATATAAAGGCATTTGCCAATAGGTGTTCTTGAGATCTAGACTGGAAATATAAGTCGACCCGGGAGCCTTCTACGAATCCCATTAATTTGGGGAAATGGATATGTGTGGACCGCATTTACCCTTAGACTGTCGAGACAAAGACGAACCTTTCCTGGCTTCTCCACCAAGACAACTGACGATAACAAAGGTCTACCAGACTTCTCGATCACGACCAAGCAATTTCTAAATCGCTGGCGATACGGGAAAATGTCTTTGCTTCACTGGTTTCGCGTCACCCACCATTATGGTGTGAGAAAGCAGACTTGTTTTTTCTAATCCTGACACCACAAAGGATGTAAATTTACCTACGACAGCTGGCAATTTTGCCTGTCAGACACCTGGATAATTTGGCCAGATATATCATAATAACATACACCTGGATAAATTGGCCAGATATTATGATATCTGTAAATAAAATTGTCTATGCTTAATCCACCCATAAATTATATGTCCAACCTTGTCCGGCCTCTGGCCCAGATCGGAGCCTAGGGCTGAGCTCAATCTTAAGGGCTTAAATGGTTGCAGTTGTGTCCGGGGACATTCCGACACATTCGGTGTCGGAAGTGCCCGACACTTGTCTCAATGAGCTGGGCCATCATTTCCGACAGTTGAGTCAACAAATCGTTTCCTATAACCTTGACCTGTTGCTCAACAATCTTGCCAATGCCTTGCATGGTAATTGCCTGGGCCTCCCGTGCTGCTTGGGGGACTTGCCTTCTTTTCAGACCTCTGGTAAATGGAGGTACCTTCTCGAAGCATATTGCTTTACAAATTAGACAATTGCTGTGAGTTTTTTCATGATCTTCTATACACGACTTATGAAAATCGTGTCTGTATTTTTTTCGGACTTGTGGAGCAGATGCCAAACTTTTGTCGTAAGTACACACTTTGGCGTAGAAAATGGCAATACCTTTTCCTCCAAGGAATTCATTCTTACAGAATGATAAAAATAAACTTATCAGATGCCTTGATACCTTGTCTGCGATCTGACGTTCTGCTGTCGTTTTTTTTTTTAGTCGCGAACACGCTCCAATATACAGCGGATCGGAACTCACGCCAATTCTGTGCCAATGCGATCGAACAAAATCCACTGAACAAAATTTGGGCTTATGGCGGGTTATAAACTTCAAATTAAAATATGACCAGCGGTAAATCCACTTAAATCAAATAAATTTAACATAATTTAATCCGAACGCCTGAGCACCTAATTCTATGATTGCCGTCGGTCAATTGACAAGTGACAAATGGCATCTCCCGTGGCCTGCGATTCAATTTAAAAACAAGAGAGAACAATATAGTCGAGTTCCCCGACTATCTGATACCCGTTACTCAGCTAGTGTAAGTGCGAAGGAGAGTCTTTAACACTGACAGTTTTTGGCGGTTTGTGGGCGTTAGAGTGGTCTTGGCAGAAAGTTTTGGCAAATAGATAAAAATTTACAAGACTAATACAAAAATGAAAAAATATCAAAACAAATCGATAGAAATTTACAAGACCAATACAAAAATGAAAACATATTAAAACATTTTTCAAAAGTGTAGGCGTGGCAGTTTTAGTCGGTTTGTGGGCGTTAGAGTGGGCGTGGCGACACCAATCGACAAACTTGCGCTGCGTCTATGTCTGGAGTCTGTGTGCTTAATCTCAACCTTCTAGCTTTAGTAGTTCCTGAGATCTCAGCGTTCATACGGACGGACAGACAGACGGACAGACGCGGGCGCGACCGGGCGTAATGTTTATTCGGCGAATACCAATTAGACACTAATACTTATTCTACTTATATAAGCTCTCACGAGCGCAGCGAAGATTCCAATTTGAGCTGCCACGGGAAGAGTAAATTGGAGATTCTGTGGTGAAGAGCGAGAGATCACAGCAATCACTGGGGTTCCAACATATCCATCCTACGGCATGCTGCAGGCACCGGACACGGTGCACCCAAAAACTGTTTTCTGGGCGACCGGCATTCCCTCGTCGAAGGTCAGGAATCCGGATTGTATGACCTTTTGGTAAACGTCTGCTCCCAGGACCATGGAGACGGTAGCAGGCGAAAAGGCTGACGCCAACAAAGCGTCGATACAGCTCATTGGGGTGCACGGATCAATGAGTGCTGCGGTCTCGAAGGTCTTCGTCCCAGTCTCCAACTTGACCAGCGCTGTTGGAAATATGTTCACGCTGTGGCGTTGCAGCATGGGCCTGGCGTGGTCGATTGCGGGCGTTGTGGACGTGAACTCCTACGCTGAGTTGGCGGATTTTGCCGGCGGGAACGCTGGGACGAGGCCGAAGCTGCTTGCCGGGTTGGCACCGGTTGGAGACGAGAGCGCTCTCGCGACCGCGACGAAGAGCTAACCTGCTGCTCCTGGAAAGACAGACTCAATTCTGCCGAGCCTCCACTCATTAGAGGGTAAGATTTCGTCTTTGATGACGACCATGTCATCGATGCGAAGATTTTTGGTCGGGGCCTGCCATTTAGTGCGCTTATGGAGTTCTTTGAGGTACTCTTCTTTCTATCGCACACGGAAATGCTGCCACCGATTTAGAATGGATTTAGTTTTTGCCTTTACTTTGGGTTCCACCATGGACATAAGGGGTCCCCCGACAAGGAAATGACCTGGCGTCAGGACCAGCAAATCTGTCGGATTCTCAGACTTAGGAGAGAGCGGCCTGGAGTTAAGGCACGCTTCTATTTTTGCCAAGAGCGTGGAGAGCACTTCGAACGTGTATTTTCGTGTGGCAGTGCATTTGTAAAATAGCGTCTTAAATCTTTTTACGCCTGCTTCCCAAAGGCCTTTCGTATGGGGTGCCCCCGGAGGAATAAATTGCCATTGCATCTCTTGATGACTATAGGCATCCGTCTCCGACTCTTTTACGGCTTGAAGGAAATCGCTGGAAAGCAGGGTGGCAGCGCCAACAACGGTTTTGCAATTGTCTGACTGGACTTGACGTGGACACCCTCTTCTGGATACAAAACGAGCGAAAGCGGCAAGAAACTTTTCGGTCGTTAAGTCAGATGTAGGCTCTAAATGGATGGCCTTGGTGGAGAAACAAACAAAAACTAACACATACCCCTTTGTGATAAGACATGCTCTTCCCGTATAGTTCTTTATATCGAATGGACCGGCGTTATCCATGCCAGTATATGTGAATGGTCGGGAGAACGATGCTCTTTCTCTGGGCAGGACACCCATCAGTTGGCTTTGCAACCGATTTTTGTGGAATATACAAACCTTGCACGAATTTACTACTGCTTTAATCAGGTTCTTAATTCTCGGAATCCAGTATTTCGAACGGATGAGGCGCACCATTAACTGGTTACCAACATGGAGAGGTTTGCGATGTGTGAAATTCGCAAGGAGGCGAGAAAGCAGGCAGTTAAACGGAAGAATCACTGGATGCCGTTCATTGTATTGAAGGCTTTCGGAAGCCGCCACACGGCCGCACGCCCTGATCAGTCCTTGCGGATCTAGAAAAGGGTTCATGCTTAGGATGGAACTAGAACTTAGCACTGGACGCTTTTCACTTAGGCAGTGATATTCCACGGGGAATTTTCTGCGCTAAGTGCTCGAAATTAGGAACCGCTCGGCGGCGGCGATATCAGTGGCCAGCAGGTGCACATCAGATGGAGATGTCTGCTTCCTGCACCGCTGTATGAAGCGATGAACATAAGCGAGGACCCGTAGGGCTTTCTCAAGCTTGTAAAAACGATCCAACAACTCTTCAGAAGAAGCTTTTGAGAGATAGACTTTCAGAGCACACTTCTCCAGATCGGTCACCGGACCGTTGTCGACCTGAGTTGGCCATTGGTTGCGTGCCATAACTGGCTATCGGCTAGATCTTGGAGGGAAACTCCTCTACTTGCCAGGTCTGCTGGATTATGCTCAGATTGAACATGAGACCAATTTTCTGTTTTTGGGGCATGGGCGATCTTCGTCACCCTATTGGCTACAAATGTGGTCCACTGGCACCCTGGCTTGCTTAACCATGCAAGCACTATTGTGGAGTCCGTCCAGCAGTTAAGTTCGGAATTGATCGTAGGCATCTGTGGAATGATGGCTGCAGCCATTTCGGACGGCAATAACGCTCAGCACAGCTCCAGTCTTGGGAGCGAAACCGTTTTGACTGGTGCTAACCGGGTCTTCGCGGTTAGGAGTTGCACCATAATGGTGCTGCCCACTTCTACGCGGACATATATTGCCGCCCCATAAGCCTTTTGCGAAACATCGCAAAAGCCATGATGCTCGACCTTGAAATCAGGATGAAACGAGAGCCAGCGTGGAATGCGTATCTGCTCTTAAACCGAATAACTTTGGCGAAAATTTTGCCACCGCTGAAAAAACTCATTTGGAATGTCTTCTTCCCACCCAAGCAACTGTAGTCAAATCTCCTGCATGAAAATTTGAGTTCGAACGATAAACGGCGCTAACCAGCCTGCAGGGTCGAACAATTTGGCAATTTAGGACAGGAATTGGCGTTTTGTGAAGGACGTTTCAATGGACAACTCTGGCGAAACGAAGAAGAATTCGTCGGAAGTTCCCTTCCAGCGAATACCGAGGGTTTTGGCAGTGATTTTTGCATCGATCTCGAGAAAATCAGTATTTAAGAAATGGTCGCTCTAATTGGCCGCTAAAACTTCCTTCTGGTTGGAGGTCCATTTCCTCAATGGAAATCAGGCGGAATTCAGAGCGTCTTGGAGCTCTTGCACCATGAGCTGAGCTTCTTCCGTGGAGTTCGCTCCGGCTAGAACATCATCCACATACATGAAATTTCGAATGATATTGCTAGCTTTTGGAAGGCTGAGTTCTACGTCAGCTGCTAGCTGCTGCGGTACTCGGATGGCCAGGAAAGGCGCGCAATTTACTCCAAAGTTTACCGTTTTTAATTCGAAATCTCTGATTTCCCTTCTATTTTTTCGGAAAAGTATTCGTTGGAATGGAGTGTGCTTCGAATCTACCCAGATCTGCCGATAGATTTTTTCGATATCGGCGCTTAACACGTATCGGAAATAGCGCCACTGCAGAATTTAAATGGTCAACTCGGAATGTAAGACAGGGCCATAATGAAGGATATTATTTAAATTAGTAAAATTCGATGAAAGGCTGGAGGTATTGAATACTACACGGAGTTTAGTAGTTACGCTCTCCGGTTTTAAGACGGCGTGATGTGGCATATAATAGGCCTTGCCATCATGGGTAGGAAGAACTTGTCGCATATGCTTTAAGTCGAGATATTCCTGGATCACCGAATCGTATCTCGCTTTTAAGGCCTCATCTCTTTTTAGACGCTGCTCATTTCTTAAAAACTGAGCCAACGCGAAAGACCTGGAATGCCCTAGCCCGGAACTGATATATTCTGGGTCGCGAAAAGGCAGAGTAAAGACATATTTGCCGCACTCGTTTCTCGTGGTCGTTTGAAGGAAATTCTTCTCGCACATGGAATCGGATTCCTTTACCAACTTTATTGGAATATTCTCCACCTCCCAAAGTGTTGTGATTAGTTTATCCAGTGAATTATCGTACGCGTGGGAGATCTGCGTCGAAAATGAGGAAATTCTGCTTTGTGCTGAGGCTGACACTGGCACAGTTAGTACCCAGCCGAAAATGGTCTCTTGCCCCAAGAGGGAGCCACAGATGTTAATTTTTGCTCCACTCAGAAGCACCGAAGGCAGAATGTCGGCTCACGAAGCTGATGTCCCTTTGCAAAGCAGTTTAAGCAAAACTGCTTCCGTTTAATGTAGGCTGACCGGTCGTCAACCGACATTTGGAGAAAACGCGGACATACACGGACAGGATGGTTTTCCTTGTTGCACAAGTCGCAACTTTTAGTTTTTGGAGCCACTTTCGTCTCGTAGAAGGCCCACTTGAATTCATTGCTTTGGAGTGCGACTGACTTGGTACGGGCGGTCTCACATCATCGATGGCCTCTAGTGTTCGATGGCGTTCTGTGAGGAAGGTGTTCAGCTCTACCCATAAGGAGAGAGTTATCTTCGGGAGCTTGGATGAACACAGATATACCAGCAGGCGGTCCCAGTTCTCAATGTTGATGCCTGACATTTCTAAGGCAGTCAAGCAACCTCGAACAGTACTTGGCAGTACCTTCAAGGCCGCCCCAGATTCCTGTGGTATCGACTGCACATTAAAAAGGATTTTTAATTGACTGTTTACCAACATGGCGTCGCCACTTGTTTTGGCATTTAAATGGATTAACTTTTCCACCGGAGTCAGCCGTGGATTATTTATATAAATGGCTGTGAAAAGATTACGGAAGGTCGGCCAGCGAAGATATTCGCCTGCGAAAACTTCTGTATCGCATGGAGGCAACCGATAGCCAGTGGAAATGTAGGCCTGGGGCGCAGCGTTCGCTGCTGGGATGGACTGAGACGCGCCCTGTTCGATTTTATCAACGAGATGGGCAACACACCTTTCATAGACTGAATAGCAATAACTGTATTTAGCCCTAAGAATAGGCATGTTGCCTGCTGCCGCTTCGCCTGCTGACACAAGGCACTCTGAGCAGATGTCGAATTCCTTTTCAAGCTTGTCCCATAGGATTCGGACTTGGTCGCGACGTACTCTAAGCATCGTGACGGTTGGAGCAGCAGATTCTGAAGTGTTGATCTGAGCCTCAAATTTGCTTAAGCGGTCAGAAACCGAAATAAATTTGACTAGCGCTAGATCGTAAGCAGCCATATTTTTAGCTATGCGCTGTACTGTGGCTTTGGATGTAGTAGCACAGTCGTCGGAAATCTGCGCAGGCGAAATGCTTCTTGGAATTCTTGGACTCTTCGGCCCTTGTGGTGAAAAACTAGACCTGGGTTTGTCAGCGGACAATTTTTTCTTATCGTCCCCGACGGGCATAATCGAAGAAATGCGAAATGGAAAGAAAGCGGTTTTGGAGCACGGTCCCACTTTTTCAAATGTGGACAGATTCGTTAGACTGCACTTAATAAGCTTAAGATTGCTGCCGTGAACGGTAGAAAGCAGCGGAAAAAGATGGGATGTAACGGGTGTGAAAGTGTGAAGTGAAATTTACGAAGTGGAAAAGCCGTAGTTTAGACTAATTGGACAGCTGACTTGGAGTGACCAGCGAATTGTATAAACGACCGGTGATTCATGGTAATCAGGTCCACCAGATTTACGGTTGGAGCACTTGGAATGTGGAACACGGTCGAAAGAATGTTTATTAGAACGTAGAAAATTTTATTTTTTTTTTTACAACTGGAAACGGATTCCAATCCTGGCTTTTGCCGAATTTTGGCGAAATAGGTCTCTTTTATTTTTTGGATAACTGCGCTGGCGTGCGTTGCCCAATAAAAGAATATCCTGGGAATTAGATTCTGGACCCCCGGGATCCTATAACTCTTAGACTTACCTATGCTATCTCCTGCCACTCTGCTCAGAAAAAAACAACCTTCTCCGTTGCCTTCGATGATTATATCCACTCGCGTCACTCAGTAAAATAATTTTAGCATTCCTGCGACACTTTATAAAACACTTGGGAATTAGATTCTGGCCCCCCGGGATCCTATAACTCTTAGACTTACCTATGCTACCTCCTGCCACTCTGCTCAGAAAAAAACAACCTTTTCCGTTGCCTTCGATGATTATATCCACTCGCGTCACTCAGTGAAATAACTTTAGCATTCCGGCGACACTTTATAAAACACTTGATACTTGATACTGGTACAAGCTTACAGTTGATCGGCCAAAACGGAAAAGACCGCTTCCGGTCTAGGGAATGAGGTGAAAAGCGCGTACTTCAAGTCAGTATCGAGAGAATGACACTTAATTATTAGGTGTTGTCCTTTGTAAGTCCTAAGGAAGTCGTAAGTAAGTCGTAAGTCCTTTGAGCAGTGGGATTGCGTTCCTCCGAGTCGAACTGCTGAGTTCTTCCCGTCGATTCTTATGATGAAAACTCTGTCGTTGTCGCAATTGATGATTTCGTACGGTCCGTTATAGGAAGCCAATACATGAGTGCATTGGGAGCTGGTCGAACTTTCTGCATGTGCTCTTGAAAACTGCTCAGGAATGTCGTAGGATCTACAGTTTTATCCATGTTGGCGAAGAATTCGTTTGGCAGTGAATTGGTACTCGATACAACATCTCAGCTGCAAATTTTTTTTTTATGTACGAAGTCCAAGTAGCACAGATGGCAATAGTTGAGGGCACGGCGTGCCATTGCTGCACTTAAAGGACGATTTGAAGAGCGGTGGCATTAGAGACAAAATCTACACAATTTGAGGACATCGAAAGCCAGACAAATTTCTGTTAGATTTGACGGGCAATTACTCGCCCACTGGGATGAGATAGATTGTGGATATATGAGTAAGCCTGTTAGCGAAGTGATTGCAAAAGGTGATTACAAAAGGACGGAGATTTGGTGTGGATACGTCACAGTATATCGAAAATTCTCCACCGAAACAAACTTTCTTGAGCTTTAGAGAAGTAGTTCCTTGCAAGATGCGTGCCAATTCAGCATCCGAGGCGTGCTCCTTCTCGAGCTGCGCCGCGGTGGGCATCGTGATAGTGCATTTTTCCAGTTCCTTTTATGTGAAGGATGGTCGCCTAGAATTGCGAAATATATTTTAAAGGCCGCTGTTGGAATGCGTATACTAATGGCTTGTGATTAGTCTTGATCACAAATATGCGTGCATCTTTGACTGACTCGTATATGGCAAGAAGCTCCCGGTCGTACGTGGAGTAATTTCTCTTAGTGTTGCTGAGCTTCTTGGAGAAAAATCCTAGAGGTTGCCAGTCATGACTAGTGCGTTGTTCCAGAACTGCTCCGATGGCGAGGTCCGATGCGTCACAAGCCAGTTGCAGTTCAGTTTTCGATGCTTGCAATTCTCAAAGGCTGATATGAGTTCTGCAGTCCTGAGGATGTCGTTCGTCGTTCTTCTTTACATTCCTTAGCAGCTCGGACAGCGGTGCCTGAGTGTGCGAAGACCGGGGTAGGCATCTGCGATAGTAGTTTATAGCGCCCAAGAAGCAGCCTAGTTGGCTGATAGTTTCAGTACAAGCATAATTGAGAATGGCTAAAGGACGGTGGTTTGATGACGTGTTTGTTAATCGTGTAGCTGAGAAAATTAACTTGCTTTTGCGCTTATTGACATTTGCTGAGATTGATGCTTAGCTCGTGTTTTTGCCAGACTGATAACTTTTGCTATCGTAATCGAGTTGAGCTTTCGGTAATCACCGCATGCTCTCGACCTACCGTCTTTTTTGGAGTCTTTGTGTAGTGGGCTGGACCAAGGACTTTTGGACATATGCCTTGCTCGATCAGAAAAATGATTTCCTTTGCAGTGGCAAGTTTATCTCGAGATAAGCGTCGTTGTCGGTCAGAAAAGGGTGTCCCATATGTTTCAATGTGGGGTTGTACATCATGTTTCTTTATATACTTCGATGATGGACTTCCTCAAACTCTTGCAGAAGCTCTCGAAATGTAAAAATATCCTGCACAGTGGATTTCATTCGCTTGGCACGCTAGGCACGTGGTTGTTGACAGTTCTGTGATCGAGTCAATAAGGCATCTGTTTTTGAGATCAATAAGAAGCTGGAACTCGGCCAAAAAGTCTGCTCCAATTATAGGTGTGTAAACGTCAATGATGATTGGCCAGGTAAAATTGCGTCTGAGATCCAAGTCCAGCTTAGTTATATATCTGATGTTGGAGGTACGATCGGTGACGTGCAAACGCTGCTCTCGTGGAACAGCTGACTAAACTGATGGATCGCTGCTGCTGTCCTTGCAGCTGTCCTTGCAACGACGTAAAGCGTGGTTGGCATTTATTTGCGTCGTGGTAGAAACAAAGAGGTCTGTTAACAGGAATTGTCCGCTGGTCTGGCGCCACGAGATGAACACCGTGATCGGTTGCGGGATTGGATGCGCTTGTCATCCTTTTTCAATGCCGTGACATCTTGCATGAGCGAACGTAAGTTGTCGGAAAGTTCTTTCAAAGGGTCTGCAGGGGGAACCTCGCAGATAGCCGGATTTGCAGGAGAAAAAAATCGCCTTCTAGCTTCCAAGCGAACGGTCGTGTTTTTTTCCGCGCCCCGAATTTATTTTTGTTTTTGCAAAGTCCAGCGGTGGATTTTAATAAATTCACGGTTTACCCGCTCTCTCGCTCTTCCATACAAAATCTGTGACGCGCCGAACGCGCACATAGTCTAAGTGGAAAAACATGTATAGTATAAAACATAAGGATATAAATAAAATAATGAATAAAGGAGAAAGAAAAAGAAGGCAAAGAAACACACACACAACCCGCATTTTAATTCAAACCCAATGCGCACGTGCTCGCCAAGGATCGTTCGCGAAGGTTCACACTGGCCCAAAAATAAGGCGCACCACATCCTCCGTTAGGCATTCAGTTCGGCCAGCGATCGGCGACAAGACCTCCAGGAGAAGCTAGCAGAAACGGACCAGCAGCCAAGGATCAGCGGTAAGGAGTCCAACAGAGCCATAGGAGGCGAGTAACGACGTGGTAACTAACTAATCATAGTAGTCTTTGCGTATTACGTCTCATTCTCCGGCTCGGTTCACCGACCCGTGTGTTTAAGCTATAGTAGACCTCACCGGCCTCTAAAACTCCTCTTAGTAGACCTGATCGGCCTCTAAAACCCTTTTCATCATTAGCAGACCTAACCAGCCTCTAAATCGCTTCGCATAATTAGTAGACCTGACCGGCCTCTAAACTCTTCTCACCATTAGCAGACCTAACCGGCCTCTAAAACTCTTCTCGTAATTAGTAGACCTGATCGGCCTCTAAAAACTGTTCTCATAATTAGTAGACCTAACCGGCCTCTAAAACGGTTCTCATACTTAGTAGACCTAACCGGCCTTTAAAACTGTTGTCACACTAAGTAGACCTAACCGGCCTCTAAAACTGTTCTCATAATTAATAGACCTGACCAGCCTATCAAATTTTCCCCACACTAAGTACACCTAACCAGGCCTCTAAAACTGTTATCATATTTAGTAGACCTGACCGGCCTCTCAAATTTTCCCCTTAATTGGTAGACCCGAACGGTCTCTGCCCCATTATTTTCCGTTCACAGGCAGTAGAGGAACTCGCGGCCGCGTGACTGGACGACTATTGAGCTGCCATCTCGGGAGTCTGGCGTCAATCCGTACCCATCGTGGAGATGTACGGCCCTAGGAACGAGACAAGACGCCCCGAGCCAACCAGCCGCCGATCTCGCCACGAGGACTGCAGCGCACTGAAGCGACTGTAAACACATTACTTACTTACGAACCTCTGGGACCCGGTTCGTATTCTCTTTCAGCAACCCCACCTGAACCAAATCAAATATCTGCGACAAATCCTGACCATCCTTGAGCCAACCGAGCACTGACAGATGGTCACAAATCCTAAAGTTCTAGGCATGCAGACTGCGCTCTAGCCGTACATTTTTGATGTTGTGTTTTGGTACGGTGGTCAAAATCCAATTAAAAGTTGTCTGCATCCAAAACAAATGCCGTCAAATAAAGCCTGAGCAATCAAAAATGACCTGTTGGCTATGTGATAGAATGGTGCACACTAAGTGCGCTGATCTTAACGGTAGAACCAGTGATGACCCAGCTAAAGGCCCTAATCTAAAATACTGTTGTGATACTTGCCTAGGAGTTGCGAATGAAATAAATCTCTTTATGCTGCAAACTTAAGGTGGGTTAAAAGGACTGATTAGCAGTTTTGGCGTGGCTAGAGATCATTTTCGTCGAGCTGATGATCTTCTTTCCGCGCTAGTTTCACAATTTAATACCCTCAAGCTATTGGAGGAATCTCCAAAGCGCAAGAAAGCAGCTGGTGGTTGCCTAAGGGGAATGCACCGCAACCTCCGGCAAGTGATCAACAGGACTCAACAGCTGATCAGTTGACGATCGCAGCAAACCCTCAATCGGCAGCTAAAAAAGATTCGGAGTAATCCGATCAATCCGTTGTGGAGGGAGTCCAGCCTGGGATTGCTACAGATTCCGTTTTGTATGAACTGGTTTTTCAACCGGTGATTCCACCTGTCCCGAATTACCACCACAAAAGAATATTGAGTCCGGACTACCGGCACAAGCTGGCACTTCAGAAATACAACCTGCAGTGCCAAAACCCCACTCGGTGGTTCCACTTAAGAAACAAATTTTCGTTTCTAGGCTTTCCCTGATCATACATCATTTTATGTATTGTCTTTAAAAAAAAAGTCAAAACAAAAGCCCACAACATAAAAGGGACATCTCATCTTTCTAGATTACTATCCCTAATGAGCCATTCTCGACCATATGTTCTGGTGATTTTTGGCCGGATAGTATGGTTGTGAAAGAGTTCAAAGCTAAGATAAAAAATAGAAAAAAAGGGCCCGTGGAAATTAAACTTCCCACACGTGGCCAGATTACTGCCCCATCCTCCTCTTCTACTTCTACTTCTACTTCTACTTCTACTTCTACTTCTACTTCTACTTCTACTTCTACTTCTACTTCTACTTCTACTTCTACTTCTACTTCTACTTCTACTTCTACTTCTACTTCTACTTCTACTTCTACTTCTACTTCTACTTCTACTTCTACTTCTACTTCTACTTCTACTTCTACTTCTTTATCTTCAAAAACCTAAAATCTAGTCTCACTATCTGCTATCAAAATGTAAGAGGCTTGTTTAATAAGCTACCTAATTTGTATTCAGATAGCCCTTCCTTTGCATCCCATATTATTGTGTTTACAGAGACTTGGTTAAAACCGGAGATACTTAACTCTGAAGTTTTCCCAGGTATGTACACAGTATACAGGTATGATCGTCCCTCCAGGCGGGGAGGCGGAGTCCTAATTGCCGTTAGGTCCCACGTCAGAGGAGGTACTTTTTGACGAGTTTCGTAACATAGAATTCTTGATATTACGTGCTCTTACATTCCGCCGTCTTCTGAATTTCCTATCCAATACGTTTCCGATATCCAATACGTTTTATATAGACTGTCCGATAGGGAACCACTGGTTGTTCTAGATGACTTTTATATACCAGGCACTTAGTGGTCTATAGAAGAATAGTCGAATACCCCTATCTCATAGCACAGCATGACTTTATTGAAGGCTTGCTCGACATATTGTTGTCGCAAGTTAATTATATTCGAAATTCTTTTGCACGATTATTGGATCTATGCTTTGTTACAAGTCATGAAACACACACAAGTGTGTTTCTGACTAGGGTAGCACCTCTTAGTCAACCAGAAGATCCATAACATCCAACTTTCGAGGTGACAATCGACACAGGTACCGTAATAAAAGAGAGGCCAGATAAGTCAGCTAAACGAATTCATTATTTTCGTAAGGCAAACTTTCTATCTCTAACAAACCTCCTTGGTTTAATAAAGAGTTGACACATCTAAAAAATGTTACGCCCAGACTTTATATAAAATTTAAAAATACCGGTTAAATTTTGCCGTGTTTAATGCTCAGTGTTATAGGAATTATTTAAACCGTTGTACGTTACAGTTCGCACATGTTCCCAAACAGTTTTATAATTTCGTTAACACTAAGCGCAAAACAACTAGTTACCCTTTCTCGCTATTTTTTGAAAATACTACGGTAACATCGGATCAGGTCATAGCCGATCTATTTGCCAAATTTTTTTCAAACCACATATTCTACGTTACCTCATTCTGAACGGCCTTACTCTTACGCGGTATCAAAGTCAAATTTAATATTCTGACCCACTTTAAACGAAAGCTCACTGCTTTATGATCTCCAGCGAGTTAAGCCTGTCTATTGGCCAGGTCCCGACGGAATACCTGGCTTGTGTGCTTAGATTCTTTGCGGAAGCCTTGTGCAAATCTCTACTGAAACTGTTTAACTTATCTCTGGAATCTTCACAGTTCCCCCATATATGGCAGGAGTCCTTTGTGATCCCTCTCCATAAAAAAGGTAACAAAATGCAAGCAATAACATAGGAATCTCCAAATTGTCTGCTATCCTAAGCTTTTTGAAAACGTTATCACTCCTCATTTGCAGCACCTTCGTAGGTCAATAATATCACCATGTCAGCATGGGTTCATGAAACGCAGATCAACAACTACTATCTTCCTGGACTTAACCTCCTTCGTAGGTTACCTTATTTATTAACGACCTTCCCTTAATAATAAAGCATTCGCATGTACTTATGTACGCTGATGATGTAAAATTATGCCTGCAGTATAAGGACATTTCTCGCCATTTGGACTTACAATCCGATCTAGATAGCTTTCAAACCTGGTGCCATGATAACGTGTTAAACTTAAATGGCTCTAGGTGCAAAGACCTTTTGCCGTGCTAACCCAATACACGAGACTTACACTCTAAATGGGTGCTATTTGGACAGAATAACACATGTTGATGATCTTGGTGTTCTTCTTGACCCTAAACTTAAATTTTCAAGCCATATTTCGTCTATCGTCAATAAGGCCAGGGGTGTGCTTGGTTTTATAAAACGGTGGTCAAAAGAATTTGATGATCCTTACATGACCAAAACCTTCTTCATATATCCAGTCCGTCCCATCCTCGAGTATGGATCACCGGTTTGGAGTCCACAATACAAAGTGCAATACAAAAGAACTTCTTACTTTTTACTGGTTAGTCGGCTAAGCTTCACTGTTCCAAGCAGATTCATTAGAAATTACGTACCGTTAGTTTTAAATCAATGTAGATCTAATTACACACATTACCTACAGAGATATATGTTCTGACGATAATAGATTCTATCCTATTATCTCTAATTCTGACTCTCTACCGTTCCTAAAGCGATCAATACTAACGTATTTAACAAATTCTTAAATCTTACTAGTATACATATATTTTCTCGTCCTTTACTGTCTTCTATATCGCGTCTATCTTCCCGCGACCTCGGTCGGTTGGGCGGGATGTGTGGCCGTGGGACTCGCGAAATAAATAAAAAACAAGAGATGGGGACGAGCCGATAGCAAACGAGGCGTTCGTGCTAACGGCTTCGAGCATTTTGTCTGCGATCTTTGCATGCTTGTCCAAGTCCGTCTCATCCCATAAGGTGAGCAGCGGACGATTGGAGGACGGCATCTCAGCGAGGAATAGGTTATGAAGCTTTCGTTGACAGGATCCGGGGCCAAGCGTCGCATATTTGTTAAAATTTCCGAAGGTGTTAATCTTGTTAATTTTTATGTTTAGTTTGATTTATTGTAAAAAAGCCAGGAGCTTTTGCTCTAGTTGATGTTCTTTATTAAAATGCTCACAATTGGGTTCCGCCAACCCGCTCATATAATGCTTATATTTATGTGTTCTTAATTACATAAGTACATATACATATGTATGCAGAAGGCATGCATATGTTATGCATAGCTTGACCACTTAAACTGCAAAGTGCATGTTCAGCATTCCCACGCTCCTCGATCGGCTTATGTATGAGCGTTAGATCGTATAACTTGGGTTGTGGAATGCCTTTGGGTCGTTGGTCTTTTGGGTGTTTGTATATTTATATTTATTTTGACAAAGTGTTGACACAATGTTGTTGGCGGAACTCATATTGTCGGTCATTGTTTATTGTTTGTTGTTTATTGTTGGCGCGTGAAGTAGAAGTGAAGTTAGTTTAGGGCGAAGGAGGGAGCATAATAAAGTTCTCTCTCGCTCTTTGCGAATTCGCCCCGTCTTCGCCAACCTCTGTTAAGCTAGGCCTAAGAACACATATGTTAAATAGAGAGGAAGTCGAAAAATTGAATTCAACACGAGCACACGCATTTTTTCGTTGTCGTAGTTCCGAAATTAAACCTAATTATTCTTACCACCAAAGTTCAATATTTTTAATAAACTAATTAAAATCTTCATGGCGCCCCCGGGTGGACAAGAATTAGTTTAAACAAATTAAAGTGACAGTGACACATAATATATAATATAATATATATATATATATAATAATATAAAAGTGCAACATTAAAAAAAAAATAAAGTTCTCTCTCGCTCTTTGCGAATTCGCCCCGTCTTCGCCAACCTCTGTTAAGCTAGGCCTAAGAACACATATGTTAAATAGAGAGGAAGTCGAAAAATTGAATTCAACACGAGCACACGCATTTTTTCGTTGTCGTAGTTCCGAAATTAAACCTAATTATTCATACCACTAAAGTTCAATATTTTTAATAAACTAATTAAAATCTTCATGGCGCCCCCGGGTGGACAAGAATTAGTTTAAACAAATTAAAGTGACAGTGACACATAATATATAATATAATATATATATATATATAATAATATAAAAGTGCAACATTAAAAAAAAAAATGGTTCTTTGTTTTTTTTTGAGTGCAATAAATAAATATATTGTTGCCCGCGACGCGCTATTATGTTTAAACAATAAATATTTCTTAAACATATTCCGTGTCGGTCGCGAAATACCCTGCTTCCGGAATTGCCGCCACCACTGAGGGAACTTTAAAGGAAAGTGGCCGCTAAAATTAGCATTCGGAAGTCACAGGTATTTGTGCAAAAAATTAAAAGCTAGAGTTATAGACCAATTTTATGTTTATTGTCTTGTGCTGGAATATTGCACCTCGCTTGCAGTTCTTGGCACATTTGTACCTATTAATATAGTAAAGCTAGATTGCATGAAAATTATTCAATTTATTGGTTGATAAAATAAATACACATACATATATTGAACCGCTTTTGGACCCAACATTTATTTATTATTTTGTACTGTATTATTGCAATCACTGTCGTTGTTCTCATCAGAAAAATATTTAATATACATTTCGAACAATAAATTAATAATTTATGAAATTAAAAATAACCTATTTTTTTGGTTTAATAAATTTCTAATTATTGATTCGTAGGTTATTAAATTATATTGTCGGTCTGATTTGAGATAATTTGTTTCGGCCATTTATTTATTTAATTCGGAAATAAAATTTAATTAATTTAAATATTTAATTGAAAATGAGCCTAGAAACCAAAAATAAATCTGTTCTGCAAGAGCTGAATAGCAAGTTCCAGAACAGTCAGAACAATTCGCCGATTAAATGAACGATTAGAAACGGGATCGATTCCGCTATTAGAGGAAGAATTGAAATGTCGACTAGAAAACTTAAATGCTTCAATTAGTAAGGCAAATCAATTACAAGAACAGATGGAAAACATAGATTGTAGCGATGAATTTGGCGACGAGTTGGAAGAGCTTTGTATAGTGACCAAGGCAAAAATAATGTCCCTGTTGTCTGCCTTGAAGGTAGCAAGCGTCAGCGAAGCTCCGAGATCTTCATTGCAACATTGCATTCGAAATTTTTGTATCATCTCCTATCGATAACAGAGAACTATAAATCGAAGAAACAGTATCGATAAGGTTTCTCAAGGAGGAAGCGGACTAATGCGATATTTTAGGCAGACTAAACAATGTTGATATAATATTCATAAAGATGAGGCATTCGTTATCGTAAACCTTTCTTAAACTAGCTAGTGCCTTTTCGTAATTACTCTCAGTGACTTGGTAAGCTTTAACTGTTCCTAAAGCTTCACCAGAGAGACATGAAATTAAATGGTTAAATTTTTAGATAACTGGAATGCTGACGTCTTTATGAACCAAAGTTTCGAAAAGGCTGATGACATTTTTGAACTCCGAATAATCTCCAATGAATTTTGGCAATGCCAAATTCGGAAGTCGCGCACGAGTTGGAGCTACAGCAGCTGATCCCGGAGCTTCGCTGACGCTTGCTACCTTCAAGGCAGACAACAGGGACATTATTTTTGCCTTGGTCACTATACAAAGCTCTTCCAACTCCCAGACCCATATTTCTACAAGTCACAAAAAATTTATATGTTGATAGGAGCAGAATCATTTTTCGAATTGCTAGCTGTTGGTCAAATTAGACAAGGTCCTGACTATCCAACTCTACAAAAGACCCTACTTGGTTGGGTTGTTTCGGGCAGATACAAGTCTGCAGTCCCTAAACAAGTTGTGAATAGTTTCAGTTGTAGTGAAGAGCCTTTAGTATCGATTGACAGCACACTACAGAAATTTTGGTCGCTGGAGGAAATGCCAAATCCAAAGAAAATTCTGTCGCCTGAGCACAAGTTATGTGAAGATCATTATAGGAAGACTACTCAGGTATTGCCATCAGGTCGGTTTGAAGTTAGGCTGCCGTTTAAATCTGATCCAAATGGATTAGGCAACTCCTTCGAGGTTGTCTCGAGATCCTAACTTGAAGACCATGTACTTGGAATTCATGGAAGAATATCTCGCCCTAGGTCAAATGTCGCCTACAGACAACAAAATCCCTTCCACTCCACATTATGTCATTCCCCATCAATGCGTGTTAAGGCCCCATAGTACGTCAACAAAGTTGTGCGTCGTGTTCGATGCGTCCTGCAAAACATCGTCTCAGGTGGCCTTAAACGACATCCTGATGGTGGGGCCGACAATTCAAGAAGAGTTGTACTCCACTCTACTCCGCTTTCGGCTGCACAGGTATACCCTGACTGCCGATGTAAAAAAGATGTATCGCCAAGTAGGATAGGAAGTTTCAACTCAGTGTGGAGGAGAGACCCCTCTGAATCCTTGAGATCACCGTCACATATGGTACTGGACCAGCCCCATTTCTGGCTATTCGGTGTTTAAAGAGATTGAGCAATCAAAAATGACCTGTTGGCTATGTGATAGAATGGTGCACACTAAGTGCGCTGATCTTAACGGTAGAACCAGTGATGACCCAGCTAAAGGCCCTAATCTAAAATACTGTTGTGATACTTGCCTAGGAGTTGCGAATGAAATAAATCTCTTTATGCTGCAAACCTAAAGTGGCTTAAAAGGACTGATTAGCAGTTTTGGCGTGGCTAGAGATCATTTTCGTCGAGCTGATGATCTTCTTTCCGCGCTAGTTTCACAATTTAATACCCTCAAGCTATTGGAGGAATCTCCAAAGCGCAAGAAAGCAGCTGGTGGTTGCCTAAGGGGAATGCACCGCAACCTCCGGCAAGTGATCAACAGGACTCAACAGCTGATCAGTTGACGATCGCAGCAAACCCTCAATCGGCAGCTAAAAAAGATTCGGAGTAATCCGATCAATCCGTTGTGGAGGGAGTCCAGCCTGGGATTGCTACAGATTCCGTTTTGTATGAACTGGTTTTTCAACCGGTGATTCCACCTGTCCCGAATTACCACCACAAAAGAATATTGAGTCCGGACTACCGGCGCAAGCTGGCACTTCAGAAATACAACCTGCAGTGCCAAAACCCCACTCGGTGGTTCCACTTAAGAAACAAATTTTCGTTTCTAGGCTTTCCTGATCATACATCATTTTATGTATTGTCTTAAAAAAAAAAAGTCAAAACAAAAGCCCACAACATAAAAGGGACATCTCATCTTTCTAGATTACTGTCCCTAATGAGCCATTCTCGACCATATGTTCTGGTGATTTTTGGCCGGATAGTATGGTTGTGAAAGAGTTCAAAGCTAAGATAAAAAATAGAAAAAAAGGGCCCGTGGAAATTAAACTTCCCACACGTGGCCAGATATCTGCCCCATCCTCCTCTTCTACTTCTACTTCTACTTCTTTATCTTCAAAAACCTAAAATCTAGTCTCACTATCTGCTATCAAAATGCTAAAAAATGTAAATGTGTTTAGTAAGCTAACTAATTTGTATTCAGATAGCCTTTCCTTTGCATCCCATATTATTGTGTTTACAGAGACTTGGTTAAAACCGGAGATACTTAACTCTGAAGTTTTCCCAGGTATGTACACAGTATACAGGTATGATCGTCCCTCCAGGCGGGGAGGCGGAGTCCTAATTGCCGTTAGGTCCCACGTCAGAGGAGGTACTTTTTGACGAGTTTCGTAACATAGAATTCTTGATATTACGTGCTCTTACATTCCGCCGTCTTCTGAATTTCCTATCCAATACGTTTCCGATATCCAATACGTTTTATATAGACTGTCCGATAGGGAACAACTGGTTGTTCTAGATGACTTTTATATACCAGGCACTTAGTGGTCTATAGAAGAATAGTCGAATACCCCTATCTCATAGCACAGCATGACTTTATTGACGGCTTGCTCGACATATTGTTGTTGCAAGTTAATTATATTCGAAATTCTTTTGCACGATTATTGGATCTATGCTTTGTTACAAGTCATGAAACACACACAAGTGCGTTTCTGACTAGGGTAGCACCTCTTAGTCAACCAGAAGATCCATAACATCCAACTTTCGAGGTGACAATCGACACAGGTACCGTAATAAAAGAGAGGCCAGATAAGTCAGCTAAACGAATTCATTGTTTTCGAAAGGCAAACTTTCTATCTCGAACAAACCTCCTTGGTTTAATAAAGAGTTAACACATCTAAAAAATGTTACTCCCAGACTTTATATAAAATTTAAAAATACCGGTTAAATTTTGCGTGTTTAATGCTCAGTGTTATAGGAATTATTTAAACCGTTGTACGTTACAGTTCGCACAGGATCCCAAACAGTTTTATAATTTCGTTAACACTAAGCGCAAAACAACTAGTTACCCTTTCTCGCTATTTTTTGAAAATACTACGGTAACATCGGATCAGGTCATAGCCGATCTATTTGCCAAATTTTTTTCAAACCACATATTCTACGTTACCTCATTCTGAACGGCCTTACTCTTACGCGGTATCAAAGTCAAATTTAATATTCTGACCCACTTTAAACGAAAGCTCACTGCTTTATGATCTTCAGCGAGTTAAGCCTGTCTATTGGCCAGGTCCCGACGGAATACCTGGCTTGTGTGCTTAGATTCTGTGCGGAAGCCTTGTGCAAATCTCTACTGAAACTGTTTAACTTATCTCTGGAATCTTCACAGTTCCCCCATATATGGCAGGAGTCCTTTGTGATCCCTCTCCATAAAAAAGGTAGCAAAATGCAAGCAATAACATAGGAATCTCCAAATTGTCTGCTATCCTAAGCTTTTTGAAAACGTTATCACTTTTCATTTGCAGCACCTTCGTAGGTCAATAATATCACCATGTCAGCATGGGTTCATGAAACGCAGATCAACAACTACTATCTTCCTGGACTTAACCTCCTTCGTAGGTTACCTTATTTATTAACGACCTTCCCTTAATAATAAAGCATTCGCATGTACTTATGTACGCTGATGATGTAAAATTATGCCTGCAGTATAAGGACATTTCTCGCCATTTGGACTTACAATCCGATCTAGATAGCTTTCAAACCTGGTGCCATGATAACGTGTTAAACTTAAATGGCTCTAGGTGCAAAGACCTTTTGCCGTGCCAACCCAACACACGCGACTTACACTCTAAATGGGTGCTATTTGGACAGAATAACACATGTTGATGATCTTGGTGTTCTTCTTGACCCTAAACTTAAATTTTCAAGCCATATTTCGTCTATCGTCAATAAGGCCAGGGGTGTGCTTGGTTTTATAAAACGGTGGTCAAAAGAATTTGATGATCCTTACATGACCAAAACCTTCTTCATATATCCAGTCCGTCCCATCCTCGAGTATGGATCACCGGTTTGGAGTCCACAATACAAAGTGCAATACAAAAGAACTTCTTACTTTTTACTGGTTAGTCGGCTAAGCTTCACTGTTCCAAGCAGATTCATTAGAAATTACGTACCGTTAGTTTTAAATCAATGTAGATCTAATTACACACATTACCTACAGAGATTTATGTTCTGACGATAATAGATTCTATCCTATTATCTCTAATTCTGACTCTCTACCGTTCCTAAAGCGATCAATACTAACGTATTTAACAAATTCTTAAATCTTACTAGTATACATATATTTTCTCGTCCTTTACTGTCTTCTATATCGCGTCTATCTTCCCGCGACCTCGGTCGGTTGGGCGGGATGTGTGACCGTGGGACTCGCGAAATAAATAAAAAACAAGAGGTGGGGATGAGCTGATAGCAAACGAGGCGTTCGTGCTAACGGCTTCGAGCATTTTGTCTGCGAAGTCCGTCTCATCCCATAAGGTGAGCAGCGGACGATTGGAGGACATCATCTCAGCGAGGAATAGGTTATGAAGCTTTCGCTGACAGGATCCGGGGCCAAGCGTCGCATATTTGTTAAAATTTCCGAAGGCGTTAATCCGGTTTATGTTTAGTTTGATTTATTGTAAAAAAGCCAGGAGCTTTTGCTCTAGTTGATGTTCTTTATTAAAATGCTCACAATTGGGTTCCGCCAACCCGCTCATATAATGCTTATATTTATGTGTTCTTAATTACATACATATATACTTATACATATGTATGCAGAAGGCATGCATATGTTATGCATAGCTTGACCACTTAAACTGCAAAGTGCATGTTCAGCATTCCCACGCTCCTCGATCGGCTTATGTATGAGTGTTAGATCGTATAACTTGGGTTGTGGAATGCCTTTGGGTCGTTGGTCCTTTGGGTGTTTGTATATTTATATTTATTTTGACAAAGTGTCACCATGTTGTTGGCGGAACTCATATTGTCGGTCATTGTTTATTGTTTGTTGTTTATTATAGAGAAGTAGAAGTAGAGAAAATTTGAAGTCTAGTGTAAGTTAGTTTAGGGCGAAGGCGGGAGCATAATAAAGTTCTCTCTCGCTCTTTGCGAATTCGCCCCGTCTTCGCCAACCTCTGTTAAGCAAGGCCTAAGAACACATACGTTAAATAGAGTCGAAAAATTGAATTCAACACGAGCACACGCATTTTTACGTTGTCGTAGTTCCGAAATTAAACCTAATTATTCTTACCACCAAAGTTCAATATTTTTAATAAACTAATTAAAATCTTCATGGCGCCCCCGGGTGGACAAGAATTAGTTTAAACAAATTAAAGAGACAGTGACACATAATATATAATATAATATATATATATAATAATATAAAAGTGCAACATAAAAAAAAAAATTGTTCTTTGATTTTTTTTGAGTGCAATAAATAAATATATTGTTGCCCGCGACGCGCTATTATGTTTAAACAATAAATATTTCTTAAACATATTCCGTGTCGGTCGCGAAATACCCTGCTTCCGGAATTGCCGCCACCACTGAGGGAACTTTTAATTAGCATTCGGAAATCATAGGTATTTGTGCAAAAAATTAAAAGCTAGAGTTATAGACAAATTTAATGTTTATTGTCTTGTGCTGGAATATTGCACCTCGCTTGCAGTTCTTGGCACATTTGTACCTATTAATATAGTAAAGCTAGATTGCATGAAAAATTATCAATTTATTGGTTGATAAAATAAATACACATACATATATTTTTTTTTTATTATTTTGAATTCCGACCATGTGAACTAGCAAAGGTTATCAAAGAGCAACTGAACCCAAGAAAATCGCCTGGCTACGACCTAATAACTCCAAGAATGCTCATTGAACTCCCAAAGTGTGCTATTCTTCACATCTGCCTGTTGTTCAACGCAATCGCCAAGCTTGGATACTTCCCTCAAAAATGGAAAAAGTCGACCATAGTAATGATTCCAAAGCCAGGAAAAGATAAAACGCAGCCATCATCATATAGACCGATAAGCTTACTAACATGTCTTTCAAAGCTGTTTGAAAAAATGCTACTCCTTCGGATTAGCCCTCATCTTAGAATAAACAACACACTTCCAACACATCAATTTGGCTTTAGAGAAAAACATGGAACCATCGAACAGGTCAATCGAATCACATCAGAAATTCGTACTGCTTTTGAACATCGAGAATACTGCACAGCCATTTTTCTAGACGTCGCGCAGGCATTTGACAGAGTGTGGCTCGATGGACTTTTGTTTAAAATAATCAAGCTGTTGCCCCAAAACACACATAAGCTACTGAAGTCATACCTATATAACAGAGTGTTTGCAATAAGATGCGATACAGCACTTCACGCGATTGCGCAATCGAAGCTGGAGTGCCGCAAGGCAGTGTACTGGGTCCAATCTTATACACCCTGTATACGGCGGATTTCCCCATAGACTACAATCTAACAACCTCCACGTTCGCTGATGATACCGCGATACTCAGTCGCTCCAAATGCCCAATAAAAGCCACGGCACTCCTATCCCGACACTTAACATCTGTAGAACGATGGCTTGCCGACTGGAGAATTTCAATAAATGTTCAAAAATGCAAGCAGGTTACCTTTACCTTAAACAAACAAACATGCCCACCACTGGTCTTGAATAACATATGCATTCCACAAGCCGACGAGGTAACATATCTGGGTGTTCATCTGGACAGGCGGCTCACTTGGCGCAAACATATAGAAGCCAAATCGACACATCTTAAACTTAAAGCAAGGAACCTCCACTGGCTCATAAATGCTCGCTCTCCACTTAGTCTGGAGTTCAAAGCTCTTCTATACAACTCCGTCTTAAAACCTATCTGGACTTATGGCTCCGAGCTGTGGGGCAACGCATCCAGAAGTAACATAGACATTATTCAGCGAGCACAGTCAAGAATTCTGAGAATTATCACTGGAGCGCCGTGGTACCTTCGGAACATGTTTTCGTTCCTGGACTTAACCTCCTTCGTAGGTTACCTTATTTATTAACGACCTTCCCTTAATAATAAAGCATTCGCATGTACTTATGTACGCTGATGATGTAAAATTATGCCTGCAGTATAAGGACATTTCTCGCCATTTGGACTTACAATCCGATCTAGATAGCTTTCAAACCTGGTGCCATGATAACGTGTTAAACTTAAATGGCTCTAGGTGCAAGGACCTTTTGCCGTGCCAACCCAATACACGCGACTTACACTCTAAATGGGTGCTATTTGGACAGAATAACACATGTTGATGATCTTGGTGTTCTTCTTGACCCTAAACTTAAATTTTCAAGCCATATTTCGTCTATCGTCAATAAGGCCAGGGGTGTGCTTGGTTTTATAAAACGGTGGTCAAAAGAATTTGATGATCCTTACATGACCAAAACCTTCTTCATATATCCAGTCCGTCCCATCCTCGAGTATGGATCACCGGTTTGGAGTCCACAATACAAAGTGCAATACAAAAGAACTTCTTACTTTTTACTGGTTAGTCGGCTAAGCTTCACTGTTCCAAGCAGATTCATTAGAAATTACGTACCGTTAGTTTTAAATCAATGTAGATCTAATTACACACATTACCTACAGAGATTTATGTTCTGACGATAATAGATTCTATCCTATTATCTCTAATTCTGACTCTCTACCGTTCCTAAAGCGATCAATACTAACGTATTTAACAAATTCTTAAATCTTACTAGTATACATATATTTTCTCGTCCTTTACTGTCTTCTATATCGCGTCTATCTTCCCGCGACTTCGGTCGGTTGGGCGGGATGTGTGACCGTGGGACTCGCGAAATAAATAAAAAACAAGAGGTGGGGATGAGCTGATAGCAAACGAGGCGTTCGTGCTAACGGCTTCGAGCATTTTGTCTGCGAAGTCCGTCTCATCCCATAAGGTGAGCAGCGGACGATTGGAGGACATCATCTCAGCGAGGAATAGGTTATGAAGCTTTCGCTGACAGGATCCGGGGCCAAGCGTCGCATATTTGTTAAAATTTCCGAAGGCGTTAATCCGGTTTATGTTTAGTTTGATTTATTGTAAAAAAGCCAGGAGCTTTTGCTCTAGTTGATGTTCTTTATTAAAATGCTCACAATTGGGTTCCGCCAACCCGCTCATATAATGCTTATATTTATGTGTTCTTAATTACATATATACTTATACATATGTATGCAGAAGGCATGCATATGTTATGCATAGCTTGACCACTTAAACTGCAAAGTGCATGTTCAGCATTCCCACGCTCCTCGATCGGCTTATGTATGAGTGTTAGATCGTATAACTTGGGTTGTGGAATGCCTTTGGGTCGTTGGTCCTTTGGGTGTTTGTATATTTATATTTATTTTGACAAAGTGTCACCATGTTGTTGGCGGAAGTGTACTGGGTCCAATCTTATACACCCTGTATACGGCGGATTTCCCCATAGACTACAATCTAACAACCTCCACGTTCGCTGATGATACCGCGATACTCAGTCGCTCCAAATGCCCAATAAAAGCCACGGCACTCCTATCCCGACACTTAACATCTGTAGAACGATGGCTTGCCGACTGGAGAATTTCAATAAATGTTCAAAAATGCAAGCAGGTTACCTTTACCTTAAACAAACAAACATGCCCACCACTGGTCTTGAATAACATATGCATTCCACAAGCCGACGAGGTAACATATCTGGGTGTTCATCTGGACAGGCGGCTCACTTGGCGCAAACATATAGAAGCCAAATCGACACATCTTAAACTTAAAGCAAGGAACCTCCACTGGCTCATAAATGCTCGCTCTCCACTTAGTCTGGAGTTCAAAGCTCTTCTATACAACTCCGTCTTAAAACCTATCTGGACTTATGGCTCCGAGCTGTGGGGCAACGCATCCAGAAGTAACATAGACATTATTCAGCGAGCACAGTCAAGAATTCTGAGAATTATCACTGGAGCGCCGTGGTACCTTCGGAACGAAAACATACACAGAGACCTAAAAATCAAATTAGTAATCGAAGTAATAGCTGAGAAAAAAACGAAGTATAACGAAAAGCTGTCCACCCATACAAATCCCCTCGCAAGAAAACTAATCCGAGTATGCAGTCAAAGCCGGCTGCACCGCAACGACCTCCCAGCCCAGCAATAAACTTATTAGGGCATTAATGAAAAAACTATCACTAAGTGAAAGTTAATTAAGTTAGATTAAGATTTGAACACTTATTGTTAGTCTCTTAACACAAAGGGAAGATTCAATAAATAATAAAAAAAGCGAAAAAAAAAAAAAAAACGTACATATATTGAACCGCTTTTGGACGCAACATTTATTTATTATTTTGTACTATATTATTGCAATCACTGTCGCCCCCCCTTCCCCCTCCCGTTCGTTGAAACTCGCATTAATATTTGCGCACTAATACACAGACAGCCTTATATACTAGCAGCTGCAGCGGTGAACTTTTCGTTTTCGCTTCGCTTTTGCACCGCTACCTGCGTTGTTGTTGTTTGGCCCTTTTTCGTTGGCGCGCTTAGATTAGCGGATCTAGAGGGCCCACTTGAATTCATCGCTTTAGAGTGCGACTGACTTGGTACGGGCGGTCTCACATCAACTATGGCCTCTAGGGTTCGATGGCGTTCTGTGAGGAAGTTATTCAGCTCTACCCATGTCGGGATGTCGGCTTTCTTATGGAGCGCCTGCTCCCATAAGGAGAGAGATATCTTCGGGAGCTTGGATGAACACAGATATACCAGCAGGCAGTCCCGGTTCTCGATGTTGATGCCTGACATTTCTAAGGCAGTCAAGAAACCTTGAACAGTACTTTACAGTACCTTCAAGGCCGCCCCAGATTCCTGTGGTATCGACTGCACATTAAAAAGTATTTTTAATTGACTGTTTACCAACAATCGTTTATTTTCGAAACGCTCTGTTAGGTTCTCCCACGCAGGGCGGAAACCCTCGTTGGTGAGAGGCGAAATCGAAACGATGGCATGCGCGTCGCCACTTGTTTTGGCATTTAAATGGAATAACTTTTCCACGGGAGTCAGCCGTGGATTATTGATATAAATGGCTGTAAAAAGATCCCGGAAAGTCGGACAGCGAAGATAGTCGCCTGCGAAAACTTCTGTATTGCATGGGGGCAACCGACAGCCAGAGGAAATTTAGGCCTGAGGTGCAGCGTTCGCGGCTGGGATGGATTGAGACGCGCCCTGTTCGATTTTATCAACGAGCTGGGCAACACACCTTTCATAGACTGAATGGCAATAACTGTATTTAGCGTTGAGAATAAGCATGTTGCCTGCTGCCGCTTCGCCTGCTGACACAAGGCACTCTTAGCAAATGTCGAATTCCTTTATAACTTTGTCCCATAGGGATCGGACTCGGTCGCGACGGACGCTAAGCATCGTGACGGTTGGAGCTGCAGATTCCGGAGTGTTGATCTGAGCCTCTAATTCGCTTAAGCGGTCAGAAATGAACTTGGCTAGCGCTAGATCGGAAGCTGCCAGATTTTTAGCTATGCGCTGTACTGTGGCTTTGAATGGAGTAGCACAGTCGTCGGAAATCTGCGCAGGCGAAATGCTTCTTGGAATTCTTAGACTCTTCGGCCCCTGTGGTGAAAAAAAGACCTGGGTTTGTCAGCGGATGGGTATAATCGAAAAAATGCGAAATGGAAAGGAAGCGGTTTCCGAGCACGGTCACACTTTTTCAAATGTGGACAGATTCGTTAGACTGCACTTAATAAGTTTAAGATTGCTCCCGTGAACGGTAGAAAGCAGCGGAAAAAGACCGTATAGGATGTAACGTGTGAGAAAGTGGTTTGGACTAATTGGACAGCTGACTTGGAGTGAACAGCGAATTGTATAAATGACCGGTGATTCATGGTAATCAGGTCCACCTGATTTACGGTTGGAGCACTTGGAATGTGTTTATTAGAACGTAGAAAATTTTATTTTTTCTTTACAACTGGAAACGGAGAAATTTGGAGTGGTGGAATTGGAATCTTTTCTCCGCGTTTTAAGTACTTCTAAAATCAAACACAAATTAATATCCAAGCAATACAGGAAAAAATATTTGTCGGGTGAACGACTTATATTTGGCGGTCGTCTATTTATTTTTTAAATTTTGGTTTACAAAGAAAATTTGTTTTTGGATGAAAAATATTCTTGTGGTTCCTGTAGTTGTTATGAAAATTTAAAAATAATTAAATAAATATTGAAAAATGTATTTGTTATAATTTATTGCTTGGAAATTGATTTGAAAATATATTTTTCTTGCATTTTATGGATGGAAAACAAAACACCTTCTCCGCGTCGGCACTTGGAAAAAATGTTATTTGTTGCTTGGGACTTGCCGACGGGAAACACTTTACACTTTGGTAAATGTGTATAAGGAATGCAGAGAAAATGCTCAATGTATGTCGGTAATATATGTAGATAATATATATGTGTATAATATATGTAATGTATGTTGATGTAATATATGTAATATATGGAACTGGCGTGTAAATGTTTAATTTATATTTTATTTGGAATTTTGGGAATTTTTGGTATGTGTTTTTTGTTTTGTTATTGTATTCTTCAATAGCAAATTGTATTAGGTGGACTGCGGAGTTTAAGCAAAAATGTGTTGCGAAAAAAATTTGGCTTGCGTTGGACACAGTGAAACGAGAACAGAATGGTTGCCACTTTTGGCAGAGCTTTGGACTTAGCAATTTTCACTGAACTGGGCGCAAATTATTTTCACTTTTTCACATTTGGAATTTTGCACTTTTTTTAAACTTTTTATTCCTTGAATTCTTGAAATTTCAAATAAATATTTAAATATATTCGGAGATTTGGACTTTGACTTTTACGAATGAGGGTGAAAGAGAACGGTGGGTAATATGGCGGCGCCCGTAGAATGAATAAGTACTTTTTCTTTAATTGCCTTTTGTCGGAGAAATCCGTTAGATTTGACAAAAAAATCGTACAGCAAATTGAACGAAATTGGCTTTTGGAACCTTTTGCTGCAGACCGGCAATTAAAAGGAATGGAAACTTCGTACTTATCTTGTAATTTGTTCGCTGGTGGACAAAATTGAAAATCCAGGTGATCTGGCTCGAATGGATCAAAATTTTGGGATGATGGAGGTGGCTGTCCTGGAATTTTCCAAATATGCTGAAATAGAAACACTCGAAAATAAGCGAACAATAGACTTTTCGTAATTGCGCGGGCGCGACGGGCGTAAAGCTTATTCTAATCAGCTAGGCTCTCCCGAGCGCAGCGGAGACTCCAATTTGAGCTGCCCCGGGGAGAGTACAGTTGGAGACTCTGTGGTGAAGAGCGAGAGAGAGCGAGAGGGAGCGGAGAGCGGGTGACAGTCCAAGCCCCGTAACTTGGACAAACATAAAAACAGTTGGTGCGACTAAGCAAACAGAGGATGTGAAAAAATCAGTAACAAAACTAATAAAGAATTGACCCGCAGACTGCGAGCGCCTTTATATTCACCACGCTGCGAGTATAGCTGCATGGCGAAAAGAACGCAAGCAACTAATTAACTGGACTGTCAGAAAAGGTAAACGCGGTGAATTATCCGTGCACTGCGTCAACGACTGGATTGTAAAAAGAAGTAAACGCGGTGAACTATCTGTCCACTCATCAACGACTGAATTGTAAAAAGAAGTAAACGCGAAGACAAAATAGATATGAAAGCACATCAAAACAAATAGGTAAATGTCATTTAACAATTCTTTAAGTAAATTATATCTAGACCCATTATATTCAGAAAAAACTGTATTAGGAGAAAACTTTTTTTTAAACATGGGTCTAGTAGATGTTAAGTCAGTGGACTCCACTGCTAATATAATCAACAAGGTTGAAGTTGTACCTTTAAACCTAGATATTATAATAATCTTTTTGATCATTATGACAATAATTATGTTGTTCAATATACGCTGTAAATTATATAAAATGCATAATAAATGGTTTAAGAAAAGAGATATAAGCAGAGCTAATGATTTAGACAGAGTTTGAGTGCTGAAAGGCAATAAGTAAAGCAAAAACAAATAAAAAAGTTCTAACCCTATTAAGCAACCCTAAACCTGTCATGTCAAAAGTTTCAAAAAGTATTTAAATCACAAAAATCACAGAAATAATAAAAATTGATTGTTGAAATGTAATGAGTACAACAACTAAATTTGAAAAAAAAAAACAATGAAATAAATGCCCTTTATGCTCTTTAAGAACACAGAAACAAATATTAAAACAGAACATTAAATATAATTAAATAAATCTTTTGATTAAACGCCCAGCTTCTAACTTGATGGATTGGCTAAATATAATAGCTAAAATCAAGGAACTGCGCGACGACTTTGATAGATCGTTTAAATGCCTCAATAAGAGTGCACCAATAGGTAACGATACATAGATAAACCATTTAGAGATACTATTAGAAAAATATAACGAGGTCCGTGTCATAATACTTGACCACAATACGAAATTTTTTTCGTTACAACAGACATTTGGACATTTCCTTGTTGCACAAGTCGCGACTTTTAGATTGCAGCCACTTTCGTCTCGTAGGAATTTATTGTTCTAGAGGGCCCACTTGAATTCATCGCTTTAGAGTGCGACTGACTTGGTACGGGCGGTCTCACATCAACGATGGCCTCTAGGGTTCGATGGCGTTCTGTGAGGAAGTTGTTCAGCTCTACCCATGTCGGGATGTCGGCTTTCTTATGGAGCGACTGCTCCCATAAGGAGAGAGTTATCTTCGGGAGCTTGGATGAACACAGATATACCAGCAGGCAGTCCCAGTTCTCGATGTTGATGCCTGACATTTCTAAGGCAGTCAAGAAACCTTGAACAGTACTTTGCAGTACCTTCAAGGCCGCCCCAGATTCCTGTGGTATCGACTGCACATTAAAAAGGACTTTTAATTGACTGTTTACCAACAATCGTTTATTTTCGAAGAGCTCTGTTAGGTTCTCCCACGCAGGGCGGAAACCCTCGTTGGTGAGAGGCGAAATCGAAACGATGGCATGCGCGTCGCCACTTGTTTTGGCATTTAAATGGAATAACTTTTCCACCGGAGTCAGCCGTGGATTATTGATATAAATGGCTGTAAAAAGATCCCGGAAAGTCGGACAGGCGAGATAGTCGCCTGCGAAAACTTCTGTATTGCATGGAGGCAACCGACAGCCAGAGGAAATTTAGGCCTGAGGTGCAGCGTTCGCGGCTGGGATGGATTGAGACGCGCCCTGTTCGATTTTATCAACGAGCTGGGCAACACACCTTTCATAGACTGAATGGCAATAACTGTATTTAGCGTTGAGAATAAGCATGTTGCCTGCTGCCGCTTCGCCTGCTGACACAAGGCACTCTTAGCAAATGTCGAATTCCTTTATAACTTTGTCCCATAGGGATCGGACTCGGTCGCGACGGACGCTAAGCATCGTGACGGTTGGAGCTGCAGATTCCGGAGTGTTGATCTGAGCCTCTAATTCGCTTAAGCGGTCAGAAATGAACTTGGCTAGCGCTAGATCGGAAGCTGCCATATTTTTAGCTGTGCGCTGTACTGTGGCTTTGAATGGAGTAGCACAGTCGTCGGAAATCTGCGCAGGCGAAATGCTTCTTGGAATTCTTGGACTCTTCGGCCCCTGTGGTGAAAAAAAGACCTGGGTTTGTCAGCGGATGGGTATAATCGAAAAAATGCGAAATGGAAAGGAAGCGGTTTCCGAGCACGGTCACACTTTTTCAAATGTGGACAGATTCGTTAGACTGCACTTAATAAGTTTAAGATTGCTCCCGTGAACGGTAGAAAGCAGCGGAAAAAGACCGTATAGGATGTAACGTGTGAGAAAGTGGTTTGGACTAATTGGACAGCTGACTTGGAGTGAACAGCGAATTGTATAAATGACCGGTGATTCATGGTAATCAGGTCCACCTGATTTACGGTTGGAGCACTTGGAATGTGTTTATTAGAACGTAGAAAATTTTATTTTTCCTTTACAAATGGAAACGGAGAAATTTGGAATGGTGGAATTGGAATCTTTTCTCCGCGTTGTAAGTACTTCTAAAAACAAACACAAATTAATATCCAAGCAATACAGGAAAAAATATTTGTCGGGTGAATGACTTATATTTGGCGGTCGTCTATTTATTTTTTAAAATTTGGTTTACAAAGAAAATTTGTTTTTGGATGAAAAATATTCTTGTGGTTTCTGTAGTTGTTATGAAAATTTAAAAATAATTAAATAAATATTGAAAAATGTATTTGTTATAATTTATTGCTTGGAAATTGATTTGAAAATATATTTTTCTTGCATTTTATGGATGGAAAACAAAACACCTTCTCCGCGTCGGCACTTGGAAAAAATTTTACAAAAAAAACACTTTACACTTTGGTAAATGTGTATAAGGAATGCAGATAATATGCTCAATGTATGTCGGATATATATGTAGATAATATATGTGTGTGTAATATATGTAATGTATGTTGATGTAATATATGTAATATACGGAACTGGTGTGTAAATGTTTAATTTATAATTTATTTGAAATTTTGGGATTTTTGGTATGTGTTTTTTGTTTTGTTATTGTATTCTTCGATAGCAAATTGTATTAGGTGGACTGCGGAGTTTAGGCAAAAAAGTGTTGCGAAATAATTTGGCTTGCGTTGGACACAGTGAAACGAGAACAGAATGGTTGCCAATTTTGGCAGAGCTTTGAACTTAGCAATTTTCACTGAACTTGGCTCAATTTTCACTTTTTCACATTTGGAATTTTGCACTTTTTTTTAAACTTTTTATTCATTGAATTCTTGAAATTTCAAATGAATATTTAAATATATTCGGAGATTTGGACTTTGACTTTCACGAATGAGGGTGAAAGAGAACGGTGGGTAATATGGCGGCGCCCGTAGAATGAATAAGTACTTTTTCTTTAATTGCCTTTTGTCGGAGAAATCCGTTAGATTTGACAAAAAATCTTATAGCAAATTGAACGAAATTGGATTTTCGAACCTTTTGCTGGAGACCGGCAATTAAAAGGAATGGAAATTTCGTACTTATCTTGTAATTTGTTCGCTGGTGGACAAAATTGAAAATCCAGGTGATCCGGCTCGAATGGATCAAAATGTTGGGATGATGGGGGGTGGCTGTCCTGGAATTTTCCAAATATGCTGAAATAGAAACACTCGAAAATAAGCGAACAATAGACTTTTCGTAATTGCGCGGGCGCGACGGGCGTAAAGCTTATTCTATTCAGCTAGGCTCTCCCGAGCGCAGCGGAGACTCCAATTTGAGCTGCCCCGGGGAGAGTAGAGTTGGAGACTCTGTGGTGAAGAGCGAGAGAGAGGGAGCGAAGAGCGGGTGACAGTCCAAGCCCCGTAACTTGGTCAAACATAAAAACAGTTGGTGCGACTAAGCAAACAGAGGATGTGAAAAAATCAATACCAAAACTAATAAAGAATTGCCCCGCAGACTGCGAGGCGCCTTTATATTCACCACGCTGCGAGTATAGCTGCATGGCGAAAAGAACGCAAACAACTAGTTAACTGGACTGTCAGAAAAGGTAAACGCGGTGAACTATCCGTGCACTGCGTCAACGACTGGATTGTAAAAAGAAGTAAACGCGGTGAACTATCTGTCCACTCATCAGCGACTGAATTGTAAAAAGAAGTAAACGCGAAGACAAAATAGATATGAAAGCACATCAAAACAAATAAGTAAATGTCATTTAACAATTCTATAAGTAAATTATATCTAAAATTTATCTATTAAGAAAAAACTGTATTAGGAGAAAACATCTACTAGACCCATGTTTAAAAGGAAGTTAAGTCAGTGGACTCCACTGCTAATATAATCAACAAGGTTGAAGTTGTACCTTTAAACCTAGATATTATAATAATCTTTTTGATCAATATGACAATAATTATGTTGTTCAATATACGCTGTAAATTATATAAAATGCATAATAAATGCTTTAAGAAAAGAGATATAAGCAGAGCTAATGATTTAGACAGAGTTTGAGTGCTGAAAGGCAATAAGTAAAGCAAAAACAATTAAAAAAATGTCTAACCTTATTAAGCAACCCTAATCCTGTCATGTCAAAAAGAATTATAATCACAAAAATTTCCGAAATAATAAAAATTGATTGTTGAAATGTAATGACTACAACAACTAAATTTAATTTAAAAAAAAACAATGAAACAAATATTAAAACAGAACATTAAATATAATTAAATAAATCTTTTGATTAAACGCCCAGCTTCTAACTTGATGGATTAGCTAAATATAATAGCTAAAATCAAGAAACTGCGCGACGACTTTGATAGATCGTTTAAATGCCTCAATAAGAGTGCACCAATAGGTAACGATACATAGATAAACGATTTAGAGATACTATTAGAAAAATATAACGAGGTCCGTGTCATAATACTTGACCACAATACGAAATTTTTTTCGTTACAACAGACATTTGGAGAAAACGCGGACATACACGGACAGGATGGTTTTCCTTGTTGCACAAGTCGCGACTTTTAGATTGCAACCACTTTCGTCTCGTAGGAATTTATTGTTCTAGAGGGCCCACTTGAATTCATCGCTTTAGAGTGCGACTGACTTGGTACGGGCGGTCTCACGTCAACGATGGCCTCTAGGGTTCGATGGCGTTCTGTGAGGAAGGTGTTCAGCTCTACCCATGTCGGGATGTCGGCTTTCTTATGGAGCGACTGCTCCCATAAGGAGAGAGTTATCTTCGGGAGCTTGGATGAACACAGATATACCAGCAGGCAGTCCCAGTTCTCGGTGTTGATGCCTGACATTTCTAAGGCAGTCAAGAAACCTTGAACAGTACTTTACAGTACCTTCAAGGCCGCCCCAGATTCCTGTGGTATCGACTGCACATTAAAAAGGATTTTTAATTGACTGTTTACCAACAATCGTTTATTTTCAAAACGCTCTGTTAGGTTCTCCCACGCAGGGCGGAAACCCTCGTTGGTGAGAGGCGAAATCGAAACGATGGCATGCGCGTCGCCACTTGTTTTGGCATTTAAATGGAATAACTTTTCCACGGGAGTCAGCCGTGGATTATTGATATAAATGGCTGTAAAAAGATCCCGGAAAGTCGGACAGCGAAGATAGTCGCCTGCGAAAACTTCTGTATTGCATGGGGGCAACCGACAGCCAGAGGAAATTTAGGCCTGAGGTGCAGCGTTCGCGGCTGGGATGGATTGAGACGCGCCCTGTTCGATTTTATCAACGAGCTGGGCAACACACCTTTCATAGACTGAATGGCAATAACTGTATTTAGCGTTGAGAATAAGCATGTTGCCTGCTGCCGCTTCGCCTGCTGACACAAGGCACTCTTAGCAAATGTCGAATTCCTTTATAACTTTGTCCCATAGGGATCGGACTCGGTCGCGACGGACGCTAAGCATCGTGACGGTTGGAGCTGCAGATTCCGGAGTGTTGATCTGAGCCTCTAATTCGCTTAAGCGGTCAGAAATGAACTTGGCTAGCGCTAGATCGGAAGCTGCCATATTTTTAGCTGTGCGCTGTACTGTGGCTTTGAATGGAGTAGCACAGTCGTCGGAAATCTGCGCAGGCGAAATGCTTCTTGGAATTCTTGGACTCTTCGGCCCCTGTGGTGAAAAAAACACCTGGGTTTGTCAGCGGATGGGTATAATCGAAAAAATGCGAAATGGAAAGGAAGCGGTTTCCGAGCACGGTCACACTTTTTCAAATGTGGACAGATTCGTTAGACTGCACTTAATAAGTTTAAGATTGCTCCCGTGAACGGTAGAAAGCAGCGGAAAAAGACCGTATAGGATGTAACGTGTGAGAAAGTGGTTTGGACTAATTGGACAGCTGACTTGGAGTGAACAGCGAATTGTATAAATGACCGGTGATTCATGGTAATCAGGTCCACCTGATTTACGGTTGGAGCACTTGGAATGTGTTTATTAGAACGTAGAAAATTTTATTTTTCCTTTAAAAATGGAAACGGAGAAATTTGGAATGGTGGAATTGGAATCTTTTCTCCGCGTTGTAAGTACTTCTAAAAACAAACACAAATTAATATCCAAGCAATACAGGAAAAAATATTTGTCGGGTGAACGACTTATATTTGGCGGTCGTCTATTTATTTTTTAAATTTTGGTTTACAAAGAAAATTTGTTTTTGGATGAAAAATATTCTTGTGGTTTCTGTAGTTGTTATGAAAATTTAAAAATAATTAAATAAATATTGAAAAATGTATTTGTTATAATTTATTGCTTGGAAATTGATTTGAAAATATATTTTTCTTGCATTTTATGTATGGAAAACAAAACACCTTCCCGCGTCGGCACTTGGAAAAAATTTTATTTGTTGCTTTGGACTTGCCGACGGGAAACACTTTACACTTTGGTAAATGTGTATAAGGAATGCAGATAATATGCTCAATGTATGTCGGATATATATGTAGATAATATATGTGTGTGTAATATATGTAATGTATGTTGATGTAATATATGTAATATACGGAACTGGTGTGTAAATGTTTAATTTATATTTTATTTGAAATTTTGGGATTTTTGGTATGTGTTTTTTGTTTTGTTATTGTATTCTTCGATAGCAAATTGTATTAGGTGGACTGCGGAGTTTAGGCAAAAAAGTGTTGCGAAATAATTTGGCTTGCGTTGGACACAGTGAAACGAGAACAGAATGGTTGCCAATTTTGGCAGAGCTTTGAACTTAGCAATTTTCACTGAACTTGGCTCAATTTTCACTTTTTCACATTTGGAATTTTACACTTTTTTTTAAACTTTTTATTCATTGAATTCTTGAAATTTCAAATGAATATTTAAATATATTCGGAGATTTGGACTTTGACTTTCACGAATGAGGGTGAAAGAGAACGGTGGGTAATATGGCGGCGCCCGTAGGAATGAATAAGTACTTTTTCTTTAATTGCCTTTTGTCGGAGAAATCCGTTAGATTTGACAAAAAATCTTATAGCAAATTGAACGAAATTGAATTTTCGAACCTTTTGCTGGAGACCGGCAATTAAAAGGAAGGGAAATTTCGTACTTATCTTGTAATTTGTTCGCTGGTGGACAAAATTGAAAATCCAGGTGATCCGGCTAGAATGGATCAAAATGTTGGGATGATGGGGGGTGGCTGTCCTGGAATTTTCCAAATATGCTGAAATAGAAACACTCGAAAATAAGCGAACAATAGACTTTTCGTAATTGCGCGGGCGCGACGGGCGTAAAGCTTATTCTATTCAGCTAGGCTCTCCCGAGCGCAGCGGAGACTCCAATTTGAGCTGCCCCGGGGAGAGTAGAGTTGGAGACTCTGTGGTGAAGAGCGAGAGAGAGGGAGCGAAGAGCGGGTGACAGTCCAAGCCCCGTAACTTGGTCAAACATAAAAACAGTTGGTGCGACTAAGCGAACAGAGGATGTGAAAAAATCAATACCAAAACTAATAAAGAATTGCCCCGCAGACTGCGAGGCGCCTTTATATTCACCACGCTGCGAGTATAGCTGCATGGCGAAAAGAACGCAAACAACTAGTTAACTGGACTGTCAGAAAAGGTAAACGCGGTGAACTATCCGTGCACTGCGTCAACGACTGGATTGTAAAAAGAAGTAAACGCGGTGAACTATCTGTCCACTCATCAGCGACTGAATTGTAAAAAGAAGTAAACGCGAAGACAAAATAGATATGAAAGCACATCAAAACAAATAAGTAAATGTCATTTAACAATTCTATAAGTAAATTATATCTAAAATTTATCTATTAAGAAAAAACTGTATTAGGAGAAAACATCTACTAGACCCATGTTTAAAAGGAAGTTAAGTCAGTGGACTCCACTGCTAATATAATCAACAAGGTTGAAGTTGTACCTTTAAACCTAGATATTATAATAATCTTTTTGATCAATATGACAATAATTATGTTGTTCAATATACGCTGTAAATTATATAAAATGCATAATAAATGCTTTAAGAAAAGAGATATAAGCAGAGCTAATGATTTAGACAGAGTTTGAGTGCTGAAAGGCAATAAGTAAAGCAAAAACAATTAAAAAAATGTCTAACCTTATTAAGCAACCCTAATCCTGTCATGTCAAAAAGAATTATAATCACAAAAATTTCCGAAATAATAAAAATTGATTGTTGAAATGTAATGACTACAACAACTAAATTTAATTAAAAAAAAAACAATGAAACAAATATTAAAACAGAACATTAAATATAATTAAATAAATCTTTTGATTAAACGCCCAGCTTCTAACTTGATGGATTAGCTAAATATAATAGCTAAAATCAAGAAACTGCGCGACGACTTTGATAGATCGTTTAAATGCCTCAATAAGAGTGCACCAATAGGTAACGATACATAGATAAACGATTTAGAGATACTATTAGAAAAATATAACGAGGTCCGTGTCATAATACTTGACCACAATACGAAATTTTTTTCGTTACAACAGACATTTGGAGAAAACGCGGACATACACGGACAGGATGGTTTTCCTTGTTGCACAAGTCGCGACTTTTAGATTGCAACCACTTTCGTCTCGTAGGAATTTATTGTTCTAGAGGGCCCACTTGAATTCATCGCTTTAGAGTGCGACTGACTTGGTACGGGCGGTCTCACATCAACGATGGCCTCTAGGGTTCGATGGCGTTCTGTGAGGAAGGTGTTTAGCTCTACCCATGTCGGGATGTCGGCTTTCTTATGGAGCGACTGCTCCCATAAGGAGAGAGTTATCTTCGGGAGCTTGGATGAACACAGATATACCAGCAGGCAGTCCCAGTTCTCGGTGTTGATGCCTGACATTTCTAAGGCAGTCAAGAAACCTTGAACAGTACTTTACAGTACCTTCAAGGCCGCCCCAGATTCCTGTGGTATCGACTGCACATTAAAAAGGATTTTTAATTGACTGTTTACCAACAATCGTTTATTTTCGAAACGCTCTGTTAGGTTCTCCCACGCAGGGCGGAAACCCTCGTTGGTGAGAGGCGAAATCGAAACGATGGCATGCGCGTCGCCACTTGTTTTGGCATTTAAATGGAATAACTTTTCCACGGGAGTCAGCCGTGGATTATTGATATAAATGGCTGTAAAAAGATCCCGGAAAGTCGGACAGCGAAGATAGTCGCCTGCGAAAACTTCTGTATTGCATGGGGGCAACCGACAGCCAGAGGAAATTTAGGCCTGAGGTGCAGCGTTCGCGGCTGGGATGGATTGAGACGCGCCCTGTTCGATTTTATCAACGAGCTGGGCAACACACCTTTCATAGACTGAATGGCAATAACTGTATTTAGCGTTGAGAATAAGCATGTTGCCTGCTGCCGCTTCGCCTGCTGACACAAGGCACTCTTAGCAAATGTCGAATTCCTTTATAACTTTGTCCCATAGGGATCGGACTCGGTCGCGACGGACGCTAAGCATCGTGACGGTTGGAGCTGCAGATTCCGGAGTGTTGATCTGAGCCTCTAATTCGCTTAAGCGGTCAGAAATGAACTTGGCTAGCGCTAGATCGGAAGCTGCCAGATTTTTAGCTATGCGCTGTACTGTGGCTTTGAATGGAGTAGCACAGTCGTCGGAAATCTGCGCAGGCGAAATGCTTCTTGGAATTCTTAGACTCTTCGGCCCCTGTGGTGAAAAAAACACCTGGGTTTGTCAGCGGATGGGTATAATCGAAAAAATGCGAAATGGAAAGGAAGCGGTTTCCGAGCACGGTCACACTTTTTCAAATGTGGACAGATTCGTTAGACTGCACTTAATAAGTTTAAGATTGCTCCCGTGAACGGTAGAAAGCAGCGGAAAAAGACCGTATAGGATGTAACGTGTGAGAAAGTGGTGTAAAATTTACTAAGTGGGAACGCCGTAGTTTGGACTAATTGGACAGCTGACTTGGAGTAAACAGCGAATTGTATAAATGACCGGTGATTCATGGTAATCAGGTCCACCTGATTTACGGTTGGAGCACTTGGAATGTGTTTATTAGAACGTAGAAAATTTTATTTTTCCTTTACAAATGGAAACGGAGAAATTTGGAATGGTGGAATTGGAATCTTTTCTCCGCGTTGTAAGTACTTCTAAAAACAAACACAAATTAATATCCAAGCAATACAGGAAAAAATATTTGTCGGGTGAACGACTTATATTTGGCGGTCGTCTATTTATTTTTTAAATTTTGGTTTACAAAGAAAATTTGTTTTTGGATGAAAAATATTCTTGTGGTTCCTGTAGTTGTTATGAAAATTTAAAAATAATTAAATAAATATTGAAAAATGTATTTGTTAAAAAAGAAAAACCGCTTATAATTTATTGCTTGGAAATTGATTTTTCTTGTATTTTATGGATGGAAAATAAAACGCCTTCTCCGCGGCGGCACTTGGAAAAAATTTTATTTGTTGCTTTGGACTTGCCGACGGGAAACACTTTACACTTTGGTAATACACTTTCGGTAATATATGTAGATAATATATGTAGATAATATATGTGTGTAATATATGTAATGTATGTTGATGTAATATACATAAGTAATATATGGAACTGGCGTGTAAATGTTTAATTTATATTTTATTTGGAATTTTGGGAATTTTTGGTATGTGTTTTTTGTTTTGTATGTATGTTTTGTATTCTTGGATAGCAAATTGTATTAGGTGGACTGCGGAGTTTAAGCAAAAAAGTGTTGCGAAAATAATTTGGCTTGCGTTGGACACAGTGAAACGAGAACAGAATGGTTGCCACTTTTGGCAGAGCTTTGGGCTTAGAAATTTTCACTGAACTTGGCACAAATTATTTTATTTTACTCTTTCACATTTGGAATTTTGCACTTTTTTGAACTTTTTATTCTTTGAATTCTTGAAATTTCAAATGAATATTTAAATATATTCGGAGATTTGGACTTTGACTTTCACGAATGAGGGTGAAAGAGAACGGTGGGTAATATGGCGGCGCCCGTAGGAATGAATAAGTACTTTTTCTTTAATTGCCTTTTGTCGGAGAAATCCGTTAGATTTGACAAAAAATCTTATAGCAAATTGAACGAAATTGGATTTTCGAACCTTTTTCTGGAGACCGACAATTAAAAGGAATGGAAATTTCGTACTTACCTTGTAATTTGTTCGCTGGTGCAAAAAATTAAAAATCCAGGTGATCCGGCTCGAATGTATCAAAATGTTGGTATGATGTAAAGTAAAATATATAATATCTAGATTTAGCGAGAAAGGCACACGTTTCAGGTACTAGTTCCAAATACATATAATTTCCCAGCTGAACTATTCCTAGATGTAATTGCTGAGGAAAAAGATAGTAAGCCAAGTAAGCCTGCAGCAAGAGAACGAAACAGCCAACCTCTACACGCAAGAGGTTGAGCAATTAACAAAATTATATTAGTGATGAATTGAATCCAGAACTAGTAAATAAATATAGCACGAACCAAGCCGTCAAGGCAATGACAATGAATTGCTCTATTGATAAGGTAAAAATTATCATGCACTCAGGCACGTTTAACAGCATGAATGATGTCATATCTAAATTTATAGACAGTTGCACAGAGGCAACTAAACATTCCAACACTGTTCTTTTCTACCAAAATCAGACTCTGCGCGGTACATACTGCGGTCGTTATAATACAGGGGGCCGCCCTTATTACAGAGGCGGCCATCGTTATAACAATTTTAATAATAAGCTGAGGAAACACCCGAGGTGGCCAGTATGATGGTAGAGGAAACTCCCAACATAGAGGCAACCCAAATAGACGGAATAATCAGCGTACTCAAGTACGAGTTACCCAAAGTAGCTCGGAAAACCCGCTTGAGCAACCAACAGTAGTGAAAGTATTCAATATAAATCTAAGCCTCAGTCGTATCATTAAATTAAGAATTAATAATAACAATAAATCCTTGACACTATTAGTAGATACAGGAGGAAGTATACCGTTGCTAAAATACAATTATAAATACAACGTAAATAAAAGTAACAAAACAAACATAACAGGCAGAGGACAGGGAACTATTCCATCAATTGGACAAGCTTCAATTGATTTACTTTTTGACAGTTTTATAATAGAGCACGACTTCCAAATAGTCCATAATGAATTCTCCATACCTTGTGGTGGAATCATTGGACTCGACTTCATTAGAAAATTTAATTGTCAGAGAGATTATCAAAACGATGAATTTATAAAAAACCCATCTTCGAATAAGTACCAAATTCGCGTACCATTAGTACACAGTGGTATTGACTCAATATTATTACCTGCTAGGTCAGAAGTTATGAGAAAAATATATATATCATAATACAAACTGACCAAGATACTGTATTTATACCTAACCAAGAAAAAACACCCGGGGGTATTAATAGCGTATAGTATCGTAGCAAAAAAAAAGGGATATTCCGAATAATAAACAAAACAAATAAAATAGTTAAACTGGAAAAAGCCCAAGTAATGTTTGAATCGATAAGAGATTACGAACTAATTAATGACAATATCAAATACCCCACCAGAAGTAGCGAAGTACTAAGTAATCTTAAATTCCCAGAGCAATTCAAGACCCAGCATACTGAAATATGCACCCAATACTGTGACGTATTTGGCCTAGAAACAGAAGCAATATCAAGTAATAATTTTTACAGACAAAAATTTAGGTTAGCAGATAAAACTCCAATTTTCATTAAAAGTTATAGAAACGCAGAGACGGAAAAGCCGGAAATAAATAGGTAGGTAAACAAATTAATTAATGATGGTATTGTAGAACCATCCATATCAGAATATAATAGCCCACTTCTCTTGGTACCCAAGAAATTTCTTTCAAATTCAAAGGAAAAAAGATGGCGTTTAGTAGTTGATTTCCGACAAATTAATAAAAAGCTGTTGGCAGATAAATACCCACTGCCCAGAATAGAAGAAATCTTGGATCAATTACGTCGCGCGAAATACATCTCGTGTTTAGATCTAATGGATTTCACCAAAGAAGAAAAGTCTAGAAACATAACTTCCTTCTCAACCAGAACCGGTCAGAAATGAACTTGGCTAGCGCTAGATCGGAAGCTGCCATATTTTTAGCTGTGCGCTGTACTGTGGCTTTGAATGGAGTAGCACAGTCGTCGGAACTCTGCGCAGGCGAAATGCTTCTTGGAATTCTTGGACTCTTCGGCCCCTGTGGTGAAAAAATAGACATGTGTTTGTCAGCGGACAATTTCTTCTTATCGTCTCCGATGGGTATAATCGAAAAAATGCGAAATGGAAAGGAAGCGGTTTCCGAGCACGGTCACACTTTTTCAAATGTGGACAGATTCGTTAGACTGCACTTAATAAGTTTAAGATTGCTGCCGTGAACGGTAGAAAGCAGCGGAAAAAGACCGTATAGGATGTAACGTGTGAGAAAGTGGTGTAAAATTTACTAAGTGGGAACGCCGTAGTTTGGACTAATTGGACAGCTGACTTGGAGTGAACAGCGAATTGTATAAATGACCGGTGATTCATGGTAATCAGGTCCACCTGATTTACGGTTGGAGCACTTGGAATGTGTTTATTAGAACGTAGAAAATTTTATTTTTTCTTTACAACTGGAAACGGAGAAATTTGGAATGGTGGAATTGGAATCTTTTCTCCGCGTTGTAAGTACTTCTAAAATCAAACACAAATTAATATCCAAGCAATACAGGAAAAAATATTTGACGGGTGAACGACTTATATTTGGCGGTCGTCTATTTATTTTTTAAATTTTGGTTTACAAAGAAAATTTGTTTTTGGATGAAAAATATTCTTGTGGTTCCTGTAGTTGTTATGAAAATTTAAAAATAATTAAATAAATATTGAAAAATGTATTTGTTAAAAAAGAAAAACCGCTTATAATTTATTGCTTGGAAATTGATTTTTCTTGTATTTTATGGATGGAAAACAAAACGCCTTCTCCGCGTCGGCACTTGGAAAAAATTTTATTTGTTGCTTTGGACTTGCCGACGGGAAACACTTTACACTTTGGTAATACACTTTCGGTAATATATGTAGATAATATATGTAGATAATATATGTGTGTGTAATATATGTAATGTATGTTGATGTAATATTCATAAGTAATATATGGAACTGGCGTGTAAATGTTTAATTTATATTTTATTTGGAATTTTGGGAATTTTTGGTATGTGTTTTTTGTTTTGTATTCTTGGATAGCAAATTGTATTAGGTGGACTGCGGAGTTTAAGCAAAAAAGTGTTGCGAAAATAATTTGGCTTGCGTTGGACACAGTGAAACGAGAACAGAATGGTTGCCACTTTTGGCAGAGCTTTGGGCTTAGAAATTTTCACTGAACTTGGCACAAATTATTTTATTTTACTCTTTCACATTTGGAATTTTGCACTTTTTTGAACTTTTTATTCTTTGAATTCTTGAAATTTCAAATGAATATTTAAATATATTCGGAGATTTGGACTTTGACTTTCACGAATGAGGGTGAAAGAGAACGGTGGGTAATATGGCGGCGCCCGTAGGAATGAATAAGTACTATTTCTTTAATTGCCTTTTGTCGGAGAAATCCGTTAGATTTGACAAAAAATCTTATAGCAAATTGAACGAAATTGGATTTTCGAACCTTTTTCTGGAGACCGACAATTAAAAGGAATGGAAATTTCGTACTTATCTTGTAATTTGTTCGCTGGTGCACAAAATTAAAAATCCAGGTGATCCGGCTCGAATGTATCAAAATGTTGGTATGATGGGTGGCACAAGTAAAATATATAATATCTAGATTTAGCGAGAAAGGCACACGTTTCAGGTACTAGTTCCAAATACATTTAATTTCCCAGCTGAACTATTCCTAGACGTAATTGCTGAGGAAAAAGATAGTAAGCCAAGTAAGCCTGCAGCAAAAGAACGAAACAGCCAACCTCTACACGCAAGAGGTTGAGCAATTAACAAAATTATATTAGTGGTAAATTGAATCAAGAACTATTAAATAAATATAGCACGACCCAAGCCGTCAAGGCAATGACAATGAATTGCTCTATTGATAAGGTAAAAATTATCATGCAATCAGGCACGTTTAACCGCATGAATGATATTAGTGATGAATTGAATCCAGAACTAGTAAATAAATATAGCACGATACATCTCGTGTTTAGATCTAATGGATTTCACCAAACCGAGCAAGAAGAAAAGTCTAGAAACATAACTTCCTTCTCAACCAGCAACGGTTCGTATCGCTTCACCCGCTTCACCCGGTCTAAAGGTAGCGCCAAGTTCATTTATAAGAATGATGACACTTGCATTTTCAGGTCTCGAACCTTCGCAAGCATTTCTTTATATGGATAATTTAGTACACATGTTCAAAAACCTTACGAACATTTTCAAGTTGTGCAGGAAACACAACCTAAAATTACATCCAGAGAAATACTAATTTTTCATACCCGAGATAACATTCCACTGCCATAAATGTACAGACCATGGCATCCTACCGGATGTTAGAAAATACGACGCTATAAAAAACTTTACCAACAGATGCCGATAGTGTACGACGTTCTGTAATTATTACAGTAGTTTATATTAGTAGCGGGAATATACGGGTACGACGGTTTTTTAACGGTTTTATGATTATATGATTTTTTATATATACGTATACACGACCCTATAACCAGTTTGTTTGATATTTCTCAACTAATAATGCAACCACCAGTTACCTTCCCAAAAAAATTGAGGGTACAGTAAGGTGCATAGCCTTGAACAGAAATCTCACCCCCACCCTTGCGATCATCCTTATGACTGCTTGTGCGCGCAGGTACACCCCCTTCCAAGATTGCTTGTGCGCGAAGAAGTGCAATTGTAATGAAAAGCATACCATTGGAAAGGGCTTGAAAAATCCTTTCCAATGACACCCAACAATACCCGGGAGCGGCGGTACTTAGCGGAGACACGAACCTATGATTAGTCAAGACGCATTTAGTTGGATAAATGCAATTCTTATTGGAACATTATTGTTAGAACACTTATTAGATTTCAGGAAAATCCTGTTAAAAGGTTTGTGTGTAAACGGTGTATAGGAAAAATGAGCTAGAGAGATCCCTTTTGGGGTTGAGTGTAATTTTACGTATTGATTTTACTTCGTCGAGTAGATATTTATGTATATGAGAATTGCTTATAACTTTAAATAGGTTTGAGAGATAACTTTACATTTGTGTTCCTCAGCGCCAAACGGGGAGACTGCTGTGAAGACGCTCGCTCCCGTATATTCCCACTACTACCCGAAAACAGGCCAAAACCGCCGATTCGGTATATGCTATGGGGATCCCTCTCTAAAAAAAAAAAAAAAGAAGTTGGGTGTCATTGGAAAGGATTTTTCAAGCCCTTTCCAATGGTATGCTTTTCGATTCTGAAATTAAAAATACGACTTTTCATAAAAACTCTCAAAATTACAATTGCACTTCTTCGCGCACAAGCAATCTTGGAAGGGGGTGTACCTGCGCGCACAAGCAGTCATAAGGATGATCGCAAGGGTGGGGGTGAGATTTCTGTTCAAGGCTATGCACCTTACTGTGTCCTCAATTTTCTGGGAAGGTAACTGGTGGTTGGATTATTAGTTGAGAAATATTTAGAAATATCAAACAAACTGGTTATTGGTCGTGTATACGTATATATAAAAAATCATATAATCATAATACCGTTAAAAAACCGTCGTTCCCGTATATTCCAGCTACTTTCAGCTAAAAGCTATGGAGCCGTTGAGAAGAAAATCTAAACAATCTGAAGTCATAGCGACTTTCAGCTTAAGGCTACCCACGTTTTAAATGTATGCCTTGCAAAATGTTACTTATAAAGTAACAATGACTAGTAGTCACCAATAATTTCATGATCCCTGCTGACTGCGTTCATCCGAAATAATTCCCTACAGAGATATGTATTTCAGATTATCTGTGATCTGTCTCCATTTTCATTATGCTAGGAGACCCCATAAAACCAAATATTTATGACTCTTTGAACCTATTATCGAGAAAGTCAAGCGGCTATTTACCTGCATCCAAACCCATAGCTCGCCCTCCTTTTCTGACTTCCCCATTGCAGTCTGTGCAGTCTGCAGTTTGTGACGGCTCCTTAAATCGAGAACCAATCAGGTGGATTCAAAGAGTAGACACCCCCTGTAGATGTCAAACTCTCTAATCCTCGTGTATAAAAATGGATCATCTTAAATTGCTCAGGATCAGTTCTTATAATACCTCAGCACTGCATACCAATGGATCTTACTGTAGAGTTTGTTGACTCAGTAAATGGAATAAATGTTCCATTAACTCAAGACTCTGATGTCGAAATAATTGAATGCTCGAAGGAAGGTTATGTGGAGGCTATCGACACAGAGGATTCGATAGATCGCTTCTTAAGAAGAGTATTTGACCCTTCTATGTCATCTACCCCCACTACACAAATTGGAAGTGAATTTGCGTCTCTTGAGTGGAGCGATTTTCCTTTTGGAGCGACAACGCAGGACGTTTTAAATGATCTTATACGAGGCAATGGAGACGATCAAGAAATGCAATGTTCACAGCATTTTGATATGGATATACTGCACACAGATCCTATAATTTATGAGTTTCCTGATGATGATCATATCTTTGATCAGTTCATCGAGCCAAGTCAACCCAACATTTATTTACGAATAATGAAGGATGAAGATGACCATTCATTACTAGACGTATTATTTGATCTAGGTTTTTAATTTGTCTATATTATACAGAAATTTATTAAATAAAACTATTTTACAAAATTAAATTCTCAAACTTGTTTTATCTTTATTTGATAACTTTCCATTGATTTACGCATACTCTTTAATTCTGCATCGTGCATCAGCAAGAGATGAACATTGTAATTATATCGCAACCAGAATTTTCATTCATTGGGACAGAAAAAGCAACAATAATAAGAAGATTTTGATTTTTGATAGCTGAAGTTTACACTTTTAAGGTATGTTTTTTTAAACCGCTGCGTGAAGCAAACGATTTTGTTTCCGAACACAACTCACAATACAACTTTGTCATTCTGAGAGTAAAAATCGATTTGCAAAAAAACTTTTTGCCACGCCCACTCTAACGCCCACAAACCGCCCAATGCTGCCACGCCCACACTTTTGAAAAATGTTTTGATATTTTTTCATTTTTGTATTAGTCTTGTAAATTTCTATCTATTTGCCAAAAAACTTTTGGCCACGCCCACTCTAACGCACACAAACCGACAAAAACTGTCCTTCGCACTTACACTAGCTGAGTAACGGGTATCAGATAGTCGGGGAACTCGACTATAGCGTTCTCTCTTGTATGCGTTAGATTTTAAAAATGTCACGAATTCCTTGTTTTGTGGAAATTGTCCATAGGAAGCAAAAAATTCTGCTGATTTGCGACTTTCGAAATAGAATGCAATCCAATGAGTTCCTGGTTGATCTGATGTGTCGGTGTTTGCAATAATTAAAGCCGGATACTTTAAATTGTTTTTGGAAGCTGGTCTGAAGGGAAAACTCCTTTAAAAATTGATTCTGTGTATATATGTTTTGTAAGCAAATTGTGAATTAGTAAAGTATTCATTTTAAAAAAGGGTTCGAATATTTCTATGCTTATCAATATCAATCATGGAATCGTATTCACAATATACCAGACAAGTAACGGCTTCACTAAGAGGTTCTGAAAATCTTCCTTCTATTCTTATTGTGCCTTGCGACATCAAATTTGAACATATGGTGGTATTTGACTGATCAGCAGTTAAATCAAAGGCTAATATAAAACTGTTCGTATCAAACATTTCCTTGGTAATTTGAAGACCACGATCATAATGTTTTATTCCGCTTGATCTGAATAGCATATTATAGCCTCTTGAGCTTTGAACGTTTTCAGAGTTCGAGTAGTCAAATTCCAGAGCTTGCGAAGGAACTTGAACTCCATTCACCATTAGATTAAAGCGTTGCATTTTAATATGTTCAAAATTAAATGGATCTAGTCCTCTGTTGCCTGAGTATGAACGCTAGAAAATTTGGTAATTGTCCAATTACAGCATTGTCTATTGATAGCGTATTGTTTCCTGGGTAAATTTTAAACGATTTTACTTTTACTTTACTGAATGAATGAAAGAGCATTTTTTGTTTGTAAAACATGATGATGAGCCAATAAAATGCTTGGGTTCACAGTTACATGATTCATGAAAAGTTGTGCTTCTAATATCTTTAAATTTGATTCGCTATCCTTTTCTATTAAATAAAATGCAGTTTTTTCAATATTAAAATTAATTCTTAAGTCAACATTATTGACAAGAAGTTTCGTTTGATTAAATATATCACCATGAATTTTTCCAAATAGTTCTACCTTATTACTATTTTGAAATATATTTTTCAGAGTTTCATTAGAGCTCGGATAAACGTATTTTCCTGATGTTAATCGTCCGAAATTTGGAAAATAACCTTGCGACGCCAAGTGGCTTTCGAGGCGTCACTCCCATAGTTTAAAACTGTTTGCAGATATGCTCTATAATGATAATTATTATCACTCTGCGAAACTAATATGTTATTTAAATATACTGATGAACTTCTAAATATTGAATGTAAGATATTGTTTACTACACCGACAGCATTTCCTTCAATGACGCTGTTATCATTTTTTTTCAATTGCACCACAAGTCGTAAATAAACACTTGATAGATCTCGATATGTTTCACCATTCCCTAAACAAACAAATTCGATTGAGGAGGCACTATCCAAGGATGCAATTAGATTATAAGAAACCTCTTCGGTTCGTAGAATTGAACTTTGCGTAGGGTGTGGTGCAAACAAATCCAATTCGCCTTTCATACATTCTATATGGTTACTCATTTTGTGTTAGAAAAAATATCCGTAATATTTAATTTCCTTGATGATTTTTTTCTATTATGAGACGGTTGGGTATGTTTACGTTGTCGTTTAGATGTTAAATGATTTCGGGTTTTTCTACCACCTCGCTTTTTATTTCTTTTTCCACTGCCATTTTGAAACCGTGTCATTTTATTTATTGCTTTATTTAATAGGTTTTGTAAAGCAATTTTACTCTGTTCTTGAATAATATTTCTTAATGGCTTTCTACCAAATTCATTAATTACAGCTTTTCCAGTCTCTGCAGCTTGATTTTTTATAGCATTTAAACCCGAAATGAAAAGTGGTTTTATGTAATTAAAAAGTCCACTAAAAAAGTTTCCGATTCCTCGACCTTGTTGAATAATTCGCGGGGTTACATATAGGGTTCCTATATTGGACAAACCTGCTCCACACTGATTTACATAATAATCCTGATAAGATTTCACCATGATGACTATTAGTGTTCTAAGTAAGCATTATTTGGGTATGTATTATTTATAGATTTGACCTTCTCTTTTTTCTAAAGTGAAGAGTAACAAAAATCGCCACTGCGAAAGTCTCGAAAGGTACTTTATATCCACTTGAATCAGTAATTAATATTGAGATTTCATTTGGAGACCATATATCCAAAGGATAATATTCAATATTTTTAAAATGAATATTTTTTTCTTTTCCGTTATAATGCATTACACGAAGACATCGGGGTCTCATACTACCAACAGACCTGGGTTTAATTATGTCACTGTAAATAAAATTCAATCCACATTCAGATATTTTCGATTCGACAGCGACGTTTTTATATCTAAGTGTTTCAGCATTTACTAAACTCACAAACTCTGCTTCTTCAGATAAATTTGTTTCTTTTGCAGTTGTTTTGCTAATATAATTATTCAGATACATATCTGTAATGCCTACTTCCCAGTCATCATTCATGTCTTCGGGGATATTTACAATGTTTGTAAATGCACACTTTACATTATCAGGAAATACATTCAATGAGTCATTACTGAGCAATGTAATAAAGAAATCATTTACATAATTCATTTTTATATTTAAATTTCTGCTATTGGTAAGATATCCAATTAAGTTTGTTTTTCCCTATTTTCACTAAATTTTTTCTAGTTGATCTTCGGCAATTTTTCACGACCTGTTATATAATTTAAATTTTGATATGGTAATGTTTCCGTTGCTTTAATTTTATTTAACTTTTCTCTTAACCTGCGTCGTTTTTCAGTAAGCTTTACTCTTGTTTGTTTTTTTATATCTTCTTTATCATCTGAAAACGAAGTGTTGCTTATCTTTCGTTTATTGATAATTTTATTTGGAATTTCATCATCACTTTCTGGAGGTAATAACTTAGCAGTTTCTTTTGATTTAAAATCTTCTTCATCAGTTTTTTGAGGTAAATCCGAGAGCTCCGACATGTTCGGTGAAAACTTTGAATTTAATTTTGAAGTGTTAGGACTTATATCAATCGATTCTATTGTTTGAGATTCAGCTGTTCTCGTTGAATTTAAGTTTTTTTTTTTTTTTTATTTTTTTTATTTTATATATTTTATTTATTAAGGCATACGGGGAAACTTGGATCCCCTTTGTGTCCTTATTTCCTATTAATTCAGCCCATTTGGGCGCGCCTGCTAACTACAGTTAGCTTTTTCTATTTTACACATAACAATCACAGATAACATATAGGAATTAATATAAGTGTCAACTTCTGCTGACCCTTGTCACAGGAGATCGGGATATGAGATCCCTCGGTTGTCTTCTATTCAGCCTTCTTAGTGGGCGAGATCTATTTAGAGCACTGGCCAGCCGATTTCTGTGGCGCTCCAACCTGTCATGGTATCTGCTCGAGTGCTGGTTTATCTCGTCAAATACCGTTGCGAGTTTCAGGTCTCTGTGCAGGGTGGTGTTTCGCACAAACCACTCGCATCCGGTGATGAGTCTTGCGACCTTATTTTGTATAGCCTGGATCCTTTTGATTTGGCTGTCGCATGCCAAGCCCCAGATTTGGCACCCGTACTTCCAGTTTGGAGCTAAAATCTGCTTGTAGATTGTCAGCTTGTTGGAAAGCGACAATTTACTGCGCGGACAAAGTAGCCAGTAGTGCTTCGCCACCTTAGCACGTAGGCGCGTTCTAATGTCGGTCACATGCTTGGCAAATGTGAGTCTGCGATCCAGAAGCACTCCAAGGTATTTGACTGCATTCGGCTGTGGTACAGGGGCTGCCTCGATGTAGACGGGCGGTGGCGTTCTCCGCTTTAAAGTATAGCAGACGTTGTTGGATTTACTGCTATTTATGCCAATGTTCCAACGTCTTGCCCATTCCGAGAATCGATCTGCAAAGTCCTGTATACCATCCGCTGCGTCGTTCTCGCATCGGGACCTGTAGGTGACGCACACGTCATCGGCAAATGTGGCCAACATTGAATTCCCGTAGAGGCTTACATCCGGCTGCGGCATGTCGTGGCTATATAGGCAGTAGAGCAGGGGGCCGAGGACACTTCCTTGTGGAACACCAGCTGCCACATTGTGCTCGGTGGAAATTGCTGAATGGAAGCGCACAGCGAACCTCCTACCTTCCAGGTACGAGAATTTAAGTATGATTTTTGTTCATTTGAAGTATTCCATGATTTACTACGTTTTTTATTTTGATAGAAACTTAGTTCTTGACGAATCTTAATCCATTTATCAAAATCACTTATTTTGTTATTATTTAAAATTGGTAAAAATTTTGTAATTATTAATTCATTCCCTCGATCATTATTAAGTAATTTTTGTAAGGTATTCGGGTTCATTAAAATTACTTTATTTAAATTATGCTTATTTTTGATCATTTTTTGAAATTTTTCCAAAAATTCCTGAAAGCAACGAACTAATTAGAATTGGTAAAAAACCACCTTTTTGAATTAGGACTTTTCTCTTAGAGTTTAATGTACGCTTTGGACATGAAATATATCGCAATGCATTTTTATACTTTTTTAAAGCACTTAGATGCGCTTTATTGACTTTATGATTTCCTCGTAATGTATTTAAAACTATTTCTACTATTGTTTTTACCAGCTCATTATCACCATTGCTTATAATTGCCTTCCGTAGTTTGTTGTTGGTCCTTTTGAGAACATACAATATATGTTTGTTCGCTTTCAAGCGATTTAGGCTCTTTTTGTAAACCACATTCGTCAGAATAGCACACTTTATATTCCGAATTAAAAATGTCTGATCTAAATCTCAAGAGATCGTTTATTCCCTGGGTAAGATCAATAAGTAAATACCCGTGTGGTTGTTCTGTTACTTCTTTATATATTCTAAATAACTCCATGGGGTTTTCCGGATAAATTTGTCTTGCCAGGCATTGAAATTGCAGTTTGTCACGGGGATTTTTACATGCAATTATATATTTAGTGTTAAGTGAAATATCTCTGGTATGCGATGATTTTTGAAATATATTTTGAGTAACAACAATAACAGATAAATGTCGGTGGTGGGAACCTTTAGTAAAGAGTTCACATACATTTTTGTTAAAGGCTCCCATCATCAAATCGTCCAATATCAAGAGAATAGGCTCATTAGTTTCATTTTCTATGGTTTCAGGAACTCCTTTAAAGTATTCAATGTTATTTAAATTTGGCTTAGCAGTCTCCTCCCCATAACACCAAATAATTCGATCAATTGAAACATTAAAAAGATCATTCTTGTTTATCAGATTTTCTAGAAATGTTGTTTTTCCCGATCCTGAAGGTCCGCAAATTAACATTGTGTAAGGATGTATAAATTGTCGAAACATTTTAAATGTATATTCACTGATTTATTTTATACAAGATAAACTATAAAATGTATATTTTTCCGTTATTTATTGTATATTTGTTATGAAATATACTATGCTTTTTTATGATTTTCCTGGTCGCGTTTCTTGGCGCAGTTCTTCTCGAAATGCGTATCAGATCCGCAATAATTACAATATATAAGTCGAGAGTACCCTTTATTCACAGGATTGGTAAAAAAATTGGGTAGCTGAGTTAAACTTTTTCCAATATCTATATCAATTATGTTGGCTGTTAAGTACTTGCTTAAAAAGATTTTCTTAATTTCACCACGAACGATAACTGTACGGTATTTGTTTAGCGGTGAAAGTATTTCTTCAAGACATGTATACGGAATATCTCCATATGACAGTTCCGGCCGGCATAAACGCTAACTCTTTTACAAAAACTTGTTTGTTGTTTCCAAGTAAATATTGAAAGTCTACTATAATGCTTGAATTTCGATCTACAGTGTTCATGATGATTGGTTGAGACTTTTTAATCAACTGAGGGTGAGTTTGGAAGGGCTTCCTCCTTTATATACCGCCAAGATCAGAATATACTTTTAGTTTGAATAAAGCACTCTAAGCCAATGGATACGTGCATAACTAAAAGAATGAAATCTTCTCGAAAGACCCAGGATCATGAAGTCATTTTTGGTTTCGAATATTATGTTGGTCATAACTTAAAGTTGAAATGTGGTCTGTCAACTTCTCGTAATTTTTCGGCCATGATTTGGATGCAACAAAGTAAAAACAATTACGTTGGATTTGATAAAGACGAATGGATGCAACTGCTCACATATAAGGAATATATACAGCTGAAACTTGACCAGTATGACTTCCTGATGCCAGATACTATTATTGATCATCTTTGCATGTCCTCAATAAAGTGTAATTTTAGATTTAGGAAATCAGATAAGCAGTACGTTTTAGTAATTAATCAATATGGTAACAAAATTGAGTTCGATTGTGAGTCCTGGAGATCTTTATTAAGATTGGGTATCTTTTTTACCACATTTTTGTGCTGGAATTCCATATTACGACAACAAGTTATTTATCTTTATCACAAACATATAATTCCTAAGTGTGCATCCTTACAAAAGTTAGATATTCAACTGTCTGATTTGGAGGGTTCCTATGATAAAGATGTACAAATAGATTTAACTCGATTATGTTTTAAAAATTTCTAAAAAGATGCGTGTTGAAATTAAACTGGATGTACTAGTATATAAGCAATCACTATTATCTAATCAAGCAACGTCTTATAATAAAAAGTAACTCAAAGAAATCAAATCCTGATCATGAGCAAACAACAAGTTGTTAATGAAATTCATAAGCCTGCTCGGAAAAATTTTAAACGCCGAAAATTCGTTCAAAAAGGAATAAATGATTGATTGAAATGATTCCATTTAGTAAAGAAAATAAGGGATATAAATATTTACTAACCGTTATTGACACGTTTTCAAAGTATGCGTTCGCCGAAGCGGTTAAAACAAAGTCTGCCCCAGATGTAGTACAGGCAATGGAAACTGTTTTTAGAACTAGTAAATGTAGACCTAAGAACATTCAGTCAGATCAAGGAAAAGAGTTTTTTAATTCCGCTTTTAGGGAATTAATGACAAAATTTCATATAAATCATTACCATACTTATACACACCTAAAGGCTTCTATATGTGAACGCTTCAATTGAACTCTAAAAAATCGTATGTGGAAAATGTTCAGTATGAAAGGTGACTATAAATGGATTCATAAAATCAAATTTCTTGTAGATCAATACAATAATTCTTATCATCGAACTATTAAAATGAAGCCTGTGGATGTGGGTGTCAAAAATGAAGAGTTCATTTTAAAATCAGTATATAATATACCAAAAATATTCCCAAAACATAAATTTTCAGTAGGGGATTTCGTTAGAATAAGTAAATACAAGGGAGTATTTATGAAGGGATATGAACCTAATTGGACTACAGAAGTTTTTAAAGTTTTAAAAGTTAAGTCAACAAGGCCTGTAACGTATGAAATAGAAGATTATATGAGTAACCCTATTCAAGGTTTGTTTTATGAAGAGGAACTTCAGAAAGTAAAAGATAAAAATGCGTTTCTAATAGAGAAAATAATTTAAAAAAAAAAGAACCAAGTGCTTGTAAAGTGGAGCGGTTTCGACTCCAGCCACAACTCATGGATATCTGTAAATGATATGCTTAAGTAATGAAACACAATAAAATAATTTCAAATTCAATTTGGTTTTTGTTTATTTACATTTCTGTATTGTTTTGTAATTTACAAGGGTATACAATAAATTTTTGTTATTGAGTATTAGTAAAGTTACTGCTAATTATATTATCTATATTATAATGACCGTGGACTAAAGTGTATATCTCTTATCATCCTTATAGTTAAGACTAATTTTATTTACAATTTCGGTATAAAGAATGTGAGACCTACTACGAATTATTCTCTGTGAGTCATAAAATGTCTTTTTATACTTAATACATTCAATATAATCTACATGATTCAGCCTCTTAATAACAGATTTTTTTACACCTTTAATTTTTTGTATGCATTCGGGGTCATTTCCTTCTCCATCAACTAAACATGAGTATGCCTTAACCTTAAGTCATGCAAAAGAGCATAACCTTACCGGCATGTTCATCTTTCATTTTTCCTGGTTCTTTATTATTAGCCTGTATTATATTAAATTGGTTTTCTTGCTTATAGTTAGAAGTATCAAAGCGTTGTGGGTTGTCTTTTATAGTTTGATAAAAATCTTCTTCTGAAGATAGTATAAATGAATCTGTATCCATATATATTATTTTCGTAGATGGACTTTTAATTAAAAGGAAGTTATAATAAAATTCATACATTAGCCATTTTGAGAGTTCTAAAACCGTTACTTCTATATATATGGGTTTATCATACATAATTTTGGACGGTGTTGACTCAATTGCTGCTAAGTCTGAATCAAATATTTCTACGCTATGAAAATCATTTCTAGCTATGCGCCGTCTGAAACCTGGAGAATTTTGTTTCGATTGATAATGTTTAACTAAAGCTTTAAACATTCTCCATTGTTTTCCCGTAAACAGCATTATTTATTAGCTGAAAAAAATTTGTTTCAAAATCATTTTCAGCCAATTTTCTCGGATGTGTGTTTAGGTCGATATAAGGCTTCAGCCAGCATGATTGCGTAAAGGACAAAACAAGGTGTACCTTTCTTACAATAAGACTATGCTCTAAACAAAGTTGAAGCTGTTTTAAGTGAATTATGTATTCAGTTTTATAGCTATAAGCTTTCTTTGCTTGCCCCCGGGTGGAATTTTATTTTCAGGACAGAATGGTAAATAATTATGTAAATCATGCTTATCAGCAGGATACTCTAGATCAGATCTAGATCTACTACCATCAGGGTATAGAAAAGTATGTAACAGGCAGAAGGAAGCGTTTCCGACCATATAAAGTATATATATTCTTGATCAGGATCAATAGCCGAGTCGATATGACCATGTCCGTCTGTCCTTCTGTTCGTCTGTCCGTCCGTCCGTCTGTCCGTCGTCCGTCTGTCTGTCCGTCTGTCCCTCCGTATGAACGCTGAGATCTCAGGAACTACAAAAGCTAGAAAGAGAGACTAAGCATACAAGCTCCAGAGACATTGACGCAGCGCAAGTTTGTCGATTCATGTTGCCACGCCCACAAACCGCCCGAATTTTATTTTCAGGACAGAATGGTAAATAATTATGTAAATCATGCTTATCAGCAGGATACTCTAGATCAGATCTTGATCTACTACCATCAGGGTATAGTAGATTCGTTGAAAAGTATGTAACAGGCAGAAGGAAGCGTTTCCGACCATATAAAGTATATATTCTTGATCAGGATCAATAGCCGAGTCGATATGACCATGTCCGTCTGTCCGTCTGTTCGTCTGTCCGTCCGTCCGTCTGTCCGTCGTCCGTCTGTCTGTCCGTCCGTATGAACGCTGAGATCTCAGGAACTACAAAAGCTAAAAAGAGAGAGACTAAGCAAACAAGCTCCAGAGACATTGACGCAGCGCAAGTTTGTCGATTCATGTTGCCACGCCCACTCTAACGCCCACAAACCGCCCAAAACTGCCACGCCCACACTTTTGAAAAATGTTTTGATATTTTTTTTATTTTTGCATTAGTCTTGTAAATTTCTATCGATTTGCCAAAGAACTTTCTGCCACGCCCACTCTAACGCCTACAGACCGCCAAAAACTGCCAGTGTTTAAGACTCTCCTTCTCCCTTCCACTAGCTGAGTAATGGGTATCAGATAGTCGGGGAACTCGACTATAGCGTTCTCCCTTGTTTTATAGTCGAATGAATAAACTTCTTCTTTATCCAAAAACTGAAACCCTGATAGGGGTAAGGGCTGACTCATAGCCCACCCATATAAATTATTGGCATCAATATAACTTAAAAAATTGTTCGGTTTTTTTGTATCGAAGTTTTTTAAGTATTTATTATTTGCTATAGAAATGCGCTGAGTGCATTAAGTCAACCCTCCCGAATTGCTCTTTTTAAAAAATTATACATATCACCATCACTTATTAGTTCTAAATTTACATTAGTGAACTTAAGCAAAGCATCCCATGATATTGATGTCGCAGTAACATAATTAATGGGATCAAACTTATAAATTTTTTTGAAAATTTTCCTAAAATTTTCAAACACATCTGCTAAAATTAAAACATCGCTTTCTAAATATAGTTTTAAATAGTCTTTAATAGTTCTACAGTTAAATGTCTCCCAGACTTTCGGTGCGAAATTAAAGTTATCTATACTACAATTTTCTTCACTAAGAGAATTATAAAAACTATTAATGCTTGGAAGTTGGGTATCATTAAACTTTTCAAAACTATCTAAGTAGTCATAGGGAAACAACCCCTTCCTCCTTATTTGCTTAAAAATTTCTCCCTGAAATTTCGTACTTAGAACTGAACCTATGAATTTATGTATCTTATTTTGTATCTGCTTGTAGCATTGATTTTTATAGTTTGCGTAAGTGCTATATAGAGCTCTTTATTGCAAGGTATGGAACTTCAGTCCCCCTCTAATTCAGTAAAAAATAAATGAATATCATATTTAGATAAATTATGGAACACTACAGGAAAGAAAGGGTCACTAAATCGAAACTTAGGATTAAAATTTCTATGGATAGGACCTACGTATTCTCCAGAAAATTGATCGAAGAATTTGTCCAGGTCGTTCGCAGTTATTTCTTTCTCACAGGCGCAACAATTTCCCTTTTGAAGCTGTTCATCGAATGTGTCATTCCTCGGTCTCTTGGAGTTAACCCAATATTTGTAATACAGGCTTAAAGTTTTTTCTTTAAGAGTTTTACAATATGTTTGTATACAATCAACGCCTATAAAATTATAAAATGTAAATATGTAAGTTAAATATAATATTATTAAAATGTTGTTCTATTTACCTTCGTAGGTCCACAGCTCGTTAAGATTAGGATAATCTTTGTGGGCAACATAAAAAGATACTGCACATGCCGTATGCTTTTGTACTTGCGTGGTTGACGAGGAAGCAGAAGAATTCAAGCATGTTTTGTAATTTTCAATAACAGCCTTAATGTCTGCATAAATTACCACTGGAGGAGATCATTTTTTGTGATATTCTTTAAATGATGTTGTCGTATTAGGGTCGGGATAAAATGAGGACACTTTTCCGCATTCCAGTTTGTTGTGAGTAGTGCTTTTCACGTGATAACACTAAAGACAGTTCTCACAAAATTATCCTTCCGATTTTCCTTTAGATAATTGTGAAGAGCATAATGTATAAAGATTTGTTATATACGCATAATGCATAATGTTTTGGGTAATATTATCGATTCCCAATATATTAATGTGGTTCCGTTTTCTTTCTTTTGTTTTAATCGTGGGACCAACAATTTTTTCACCTGCTTTATCAATTTCATAAATATTTATGCTAAAGTTGACATTGTTTTTATCAAAATTTTCTCTATTTTTTCGATTGGAAATTTAATTCCCGAAAAATCTAAAGTCATTCCGCCATACACAATAGTTTCATCATTAATATTAATGTTATAGCTTTGAGGCTTTGTCATCCTTTCTCTAGAATATTTCCTTTGCTGGGGGGTTGTAAAAGTCCTATTTTCATGGTTTTGATTAGCTATAAATGCTAGTATACACCACTTGAAACAAAATACGTCGGCATTCTGCACGTTTATTAGCGCATTTCGGGCTCTTATTTTTTGAGGAGCTTTAATGTATCCGCTGGCAGGAATGTTTTCCAGTTTTATTATAGTAGTTTCAAAATAGTTAAAATTTTTAATAGCCCAGCCTGAGTCTTTTTCTTGAAATTCGCTGCTTAATGTAAGTAAGCAATCTGTGGCCGAATTTAGCTCATCAATAATATCTTCATTTATGTATACAGATTTGTAGGCAGTTTTAAAGTGCTTCATTGTTTCCACTGTAACTCCTTCATCTGTTTGCTTTATATATGAACCATATACACTTAGGTTAATTTTAATGGCTCTGTAGTCTATCATACAATGCTTTATAACTTCAACTATATCCTTTTGACACTGCTGATAAAACTCTTTTACCAATTCGATATGATTTTACTGGAAATGTCGTCTCTGATGTAAGCAATATGATATTCGCATTGTTCTTAACTTCTCTGGCCGACGCATTTTTATGTATATCGGTCAAAATATGTTGACGTTCTCTGGATGCCGAGTACTTTTCACCGCAAGTAGGACATAAGAGTTCCCTTCTTAAGTCAATATGTTTTCTTTTTGGGGGGTTAGATATTTCCTTATCCTCTTCCATCCTCATTCGTTTTATAGACTTAGCTGATGTCATAGGGCGGTCTTCTTCATCCAGTTTTCCTCTACCCATTAAAATGCTAAATGCATTTCGGGGTCCTTCACAGCGTTGGTAGTGATCATCAAATTCACAATTTTTTACTAGATTAGAGCATAAGTCACATCTAATGTTAGAGTTTAACATTAAAGCCTCGCAGACTTTACTGGGTTCTGAGCACTTCGCGTAATGAGAGACAAACTCACTAATTTCGATGCATTGGTTGCACAAATCACAAGCCACTGATGATTCCATTTTGAATTTTTTATAAATATATTTTATTTATATATTTTAATTCGTTTTAAAAATTATTATGGTTTGAGTCCACACAAACAATTAAAACGGTTAGACGTGATATCCCGAGCAAGTTCGACCGAAATTATATTATAAGAATGCAGTGCTAAGGTATTATAAGAACTGATCCTGAGCAATTTAAGGTGATCCATTTTTATACACGAGGATTAGAGAGTTTGACATCTACAGGGGGTGTCTACTCTTTGAATCCACCTGATTGGTTCTCGATTTAAGGAGCCTTCACAGACTGCAGACTGCACAGACTGCAATGGGGAAGTCAGAAAAGGAGGGCGAGCTATGGGTTTGGATCCAGGTAAATAGCCGCTTGACTTTCTCGATAATAGGTTCAAAGAGTCATAAATATTTGATTTTATGGGGTCTCCTAGCATAATCAAAATGGAGACAGATCACAGATAATCTGAAATACATATCTCTGTAGGGAATTATTTCGGATGAACGCAGTCAGCAGGGATCATGAAATTATTGGTGAATACTAGTCATTGTTACTTTATAAGTAACATTTTGCAAGGCATACATTTAAAACGTGGGTAGCCTTAAGCTGAAAGTCGCTATGACTTCAGATTGTTTAGATTTTCTTCTCAACGGCTCCATAGCTTTTAGCTGAAAGTAGCTGGAATATACGGGAACGACGGTTTTTTAACGGTTTTATGATTATATGATTTTTTATATATACGTATACACGACCCTATAACCAGTTTGTTTGATATTTCTAAATATTTCTCAACTAATAATCCAACCACCAGTTACCTTCCCAGAAAATTGAGGGCACAGTATGATGCATAGCCTTGAACAGAAATCTCACCCCCACCCTTGCGATCATCCTTATGACTGCTTGTGCGCGCAGGTACACCCCCTTCCAAGATTGCTTGTGCGCACCCCCTTCCAAGATTGCTTGTGCGCGAAGAAGTGCAATTGTAATTTTGAGAGTTTTTATGAAAAGTCGTATTTTTAATTTCAGAATCGTGAAAAGCATACCATTGGAAAGGGCTTGAAAAATCCTTTCCAATGACACCCAACTTTTTTTTTTTTTTTTTTTTTAAACCTACTTTACTACAATACCGTGATTTCAGCAATGAATTTTGCATAACCACTGACGCAAGTAAAGTTCCATGTAGTGCAGTACTCACTAAAGAGTACTGCCAGTTGTATATGCATCAAGAGCTTTCACACAGGAAGAAAGCAATAAATCAACTACCGAGCAAGAACTCGCAGCTATTCATTGGGCAATCAAACATTTCAGACCTTATATCTATGGAAGGCATTTTCTAGTTTAAACGGATCATAGACCCCTTACTTATCTATTTTCGATGAAAGATCCAACTTAGTGGAATACCTCAAGGGGAAAGATAACTACGTAGCAGGTGCACTCTCTAGAGTTAGCATTGAAAACTTAATAGAAATGAATAGAAATATATTGATGGTCCAAACGAGATCAAAAAGACAGGCAGACATCTGGCCAGATGAAAACAATAAATTGCAAAATTAGAATAAAGAGCCCAATGTCTATGAAGTCAATAATAATAATGACGTAAAAAAATTTGTGAATCTAAAATTGTATAATCTCAAATGTTTATTTAAACATGGAAAACGAATTATTTCACAATTTTTAGTTAATGATTTGTATTCTAAAGGAAAGTTTGACTTAGGCCAATTCTTTTCAAGGCTTAATTCAGAAGCCGGATTACAAAGTACAGTTAACATAAAGTTGTCACCGAATGAACAAATTTTCGAATTTGTTTCACTTAATAAATTTAAAAATATGGGCAATAAAGTATCAAATGTAAAATAAGAGAGAACGCTATAGTCGAGTTCTCCGACTATCTGATACCCGTTACTCAGCTAGTGGAAGTGCGGGAAAGAGTTTTCAACACTGACAGTTTTTGGCGGTTTGTGTGCGTTAGAGTGGGCATTGCAAAAAGTTTTTTTGCAAATCGATAGAAATATACAAGACTAATACAAAAATGAAAAAATATCAAAACATTTTCCAAAAGTGTGCGAGTGACATGGTACGGGCGGTCTCACATCATCAATGGCCTCTAGGGTTCGATGGCGTTCTGTGAGGAAGGTGTTCAGCTCTACCCGTGTCGGGATGTCGGCTTTCTTATGGAGCGACTGCTTCCATAAGGAGAGAGTTATCTTCGGGAGCTTGGATGAACACAGATATACCAGCAGGCAGTCCCAGTTCTCGATGTTGATCTCTGACAGTTCTAAGGAGTTCTCAAGCAACCTTGACCAGTACTTTGCAGTACCTTCAAGGCTGCCCCAGATTCCTGTGGTATCGACTGCACATTAAAAAGGATTTTCAATTGACTGTTTACCAACAATCGCTCTCCCACGCAGAGCGGAAACCCTCGTTGGTGAGAGGCGAAATCGAAACGATGGCAAGCGCGTCGCCACTTGTTTTGGCATTTAAATGGAATAACTTTTTCACCGGAGTCAGCCGTGGATTATTGATATAAATGGCTGTAAAAAGATCCCGGAAAGTCGGCCAGCGAAGATAGTCGCCTGCGAAAACTTCTGTATCGCATGGAGGCAACCGACAGCCAGAGGAAATTTAGGCCTGAGGTGCAGCGTTCGCGGCTGGGATGGACTGAGACGCGCCCTGTTCGATTTTATCAACGAGCTGGGCAACACACCTTTCATAGACTGAATGGCAATAACTGTATTTAGCGTTGAGAATAGGCATGTTGCATGCTGCCGCTTCGCCTGCTGACACAAGGCACTCTTAGCAAATGTCGAATTCCTTTTTAACCTTGTCCCATAGGGATCGGACTCGGTCGCGACGGACGCTAAGCATTGTAGCGCTTGTGGCAAGACGAATCGGGCGGCAGGCCAGAAAGGCGGTGGCTCCATCTACATGTCGTACCCGCGTCGAAACAAGGGGCAGACGAAGAAAGTCGGGGGGGAGCTTTAGCATAGGAAGAGGCAACATAGGCAGCTGTCAAATTTCGGCAAATACCGTAGGTTTGGCTGGAGAGAGCGGAGATAGCTTCCCAGCTAGATCAACTCGACGCCAGCTTTCTTTTCCAATTTGGCTGTCCACAAGGTTAGTTCAGAGTTAAACGGAACCAGGAGCAGGCATATACGGGAAAACTGGCGAAAGAATCTTATAAAGGAATCCATCTACAGGCAGCGCTGAATCCAGTTTCAGGGTAAGCAAGGCCGTGGAAAAAGCGTGGAGTTTGCGATTGTGCAAGGTGCATTTTTTTTTATCTAGGTTTGGCGCTAAATATATAGCGCAAGTGCGAGCCAAACGGACGGTTTAACATCGAGCCAGGTGGCAGACATTTTCCTCGGAGAACGACGGATCGCTCAGCCCAGGGAGAAACGAAACGGCGGCTCGAAACTCCCGTAGCGAGGAGCTGCATTTATCTGATTACTAATTAATAACCTTTGAATTAGGCCTCTGAATGGCAGAAAAGGGTTGCAAGCAGGCATAGATATGTCCCAATTAGGAATCGCGGCAGCACACAATTTCTTTTCCATTTCGGCGGACTCTTATTTTTGGTTAATTACTCTTAGAGAGCCATCGATGACGTAGAAATCTCCACGTTCCATTTTGTCGCCATGTTCCCCTTGCGCACTTAAAGAAGGGAACGAGAAGAGGAGGAACGAAAAGGAGAGGGGAGAATAACCAAGTCCAGCAGTTGCAATCGCGGTTTCTTGTTCGGCGGGCGAGCAAATGTTTTGTCGCGCGTCCTGGCCGTAATTTGGTGAATCCGACCAGAGGAAAATCCGCTGATCGACGGCGCGGGAAAAACCCCCTTAGTGAGCGAGAAGGCCGGAAAATAGTGGAGAGATTTTTTTTTGTATAGTGGAATAAGTTATTATGTAAGTGAAAAGTGGCAGTGCGAAGGAGAGAGGGAAAAATAAGGAAAAGAGTCCATCATTTTTTTTAGTGTCCCTTATGTGCTCCGTCTTCTTCTTCCTTTTTTTTTGTTTCTTTTGTTCAGTTTTAGCAAGCCTATGATTAAGCAATAAGGCACAGTGGGTCAAAGACCAATACAGAGAGTGAAAAAGTATTTAAGTTTCCCACAGGTGCGGCAGACTCCAACGGAAGCGCTTTCGTCGGTGGAACTCCGGTTTGTTGGTGAGTGATTAAATCACGTAATTGCAATGGCAATGATCAATGAGGTATACATAATTTGGTGAAAAAGAAAGAAAGTAATTACGTCTGAATTTTCGATTCCTTGTCCCACTGTCCGCCGCGAGCGAAATTAGGTCGAAGTTTTAGAGCCTCTGAAGAAAAGGAAGAGGAGGAATGCGAATTCAAGGCCAAGGCCAAGAGTGGAATGTCGGAATTAGAATCTGATTTTTTTCTGTTTGTCCGTCTCTCTTTAACTCTCGGACATATGTATGTTGTTTTTGCCACCAGAGCAGCGATCGCTCTCTTTATTTGATTTGTTTAATTTTAATATTCTTAAGTTCCATTTGGGTGCCTATGGCACACTCGAAATTAGTGGAGATCTAAATATCGAAATTTTCTCTATTATTCGACTCGCATACAATTCTGATAGTTATTTAAGGTCCCACATTTTTTCTCGCATGCGATTTTTACTCATTTTTGTTTACGTTTTGTTACTGGCGCATGCACTTGTTGCTAGCCTCCATGCTGAATTACCCATTTGTTAGCTGTAAGAAAATTCTCTTAGTGTGTTACGAATAAAATTTATAATGTGCTAGAAAGCTTTTCGTTTGCCTATGGCTAGGATAACTCCCGTGTGAATATGTGTTAGTGATCTTAAAAGGGGCCGTCCGAGTATATTGTGCAATGCAGATTTTTGGAGAAAGGCGGCCAAGGCAGGGCGGGCATTAGCGACCTCGAGGCCATCAGAGGATCGCAAGGAAGATGGGGAAAAGTAGTTGTCGTCCGATTTTCTGTTTTATGTTGAACTCTTTCAGCCCTCAACCAATTCTTGTCGCTGCACGCGAAGTTATTTGAATATTTAGAGGAAGATCAGGCTGAGGTATAGGGACAAGACCACCACCCCAAATAGCCGACAAGGAGCAGCTGGACCATTGCGCGTGCGTCCCAAATACCTCCCATCACCACCCAAGCCGAGTAGCAATCCGTTACAGTAATAATTATCTTTCTAAATAATCTGGCGCCCAACGTGGGGCTTGAAAGTCGTTTTCACTAGTCGAAAAACATTGGTATCAACACCAAAACACCAACACATGCAGAAAATTCGTCTATTCATCATTTTCTTAAATTTTTGGGAGGACAGTAGGATCACGGTGGGCTGAAACTGGTGTTGACCTTTCAGCCAACGGTTGCCGCGACACTCACCTCAAATCTATTTCTCGTCTCAGTTTAAGCGCGTTATTAGGTGCATAGGATCTATAGCCTGTTAACTTGTCCGCAAGCTCAGAGCTAGCCACGCCTGATAAAGTGGGTAAAATAGAGACAAATCTTTCTCTTTAATTTCTTTCCGGGATTTGCAGCAAAGATTAATTAGGCGCGTTGGACTAACAGGCGATAGAGTTATAAGTAACTCAACTCCTGGCCACGGATAATTAGTCTGAGCTATGGACTCCAATTTGTTTACGGTTGAACGGCGTCGCGTTTGTGAGGTGAATAGGAGTCACAGTTGGTTTTTCTTTTAAAAGGATGCTACTGGCCACGCTTCACAACGAAAACGATGTACCGATTCGCCAAAGTAGGGTATATTTCTGCTAATTGAATCTGAGTTTGGCTGGCAATATATTTGTTGTCGTTATCGCAGTTTAGCAAAACATAGCCAATTAACTCTGCATAAGCAGCAAATTTCTAATCTCTTTTCAGCTATCTTTTACCCAATCTTCCGAAAGTTGCTAACATTATTTTTGCGGGGAGCAAACCTATGCCAAAAGGCAAATTTTATTTATGATATATCAAATCTCGTTTTTTCGCTCAAAAATCTTTTAAATACTTTATATCTGTTTAATCTTTTAATATTATTAGGGATAAAATATCCAAATTAAAAGCAATCTTTATCTTAGTCTTTATTATAATATTTCTTAAGCCCAAACTAAAGTATTTTTTTACTGGAAGCAATGGCCGATTCTGAGGGAGCAGCCGCAACAAGGTGTCCCCTATGTGAAGTTAGTTTAGAAGGTGGGAAAATTTACCGAACCAAATGTGGACACGAGTTCCATCAGTCTTGCATAGTAGCACATTCAAAAATTAAAACTACCTGTCCCACGTGCAACACGGTGTGTTTTGAAAAAGCGGCCACACCATCTCAGAACACCAGAGGTCAGAAAACACAAGTTTTAGTAGCAAGCGAGCAGACTCCGAGTGGCTCTTCAAACTCAGCAGGGTTGGGAAAGGCTCAAACAGAGTTGATCCAAAGCGCGGTGGTCAACGCTGTCCAGTCCATGCAAAACGATTTGCTCGTGCAGTTATCGAAAAAAATGTCCGAATTAATTCAGGCAAATCTATCTGCCCAATTTCAGGCCACTGCGGGCGAGAGTCAAGAAAGGGATTTGAGAAATAATTCTTTTGGGGATATAGTATTGGACCAGTTGGGTGGCCAAGCAGGCTCGAGACGCGAAACGCCAAGGAGCAACCATTCGGACCTCAGCCAAAGGCCAGATAAGGTTGGCCATATCGTAAACAGTTGGAAGCTTCGGTTTAGTGGGAATCCGGAAGGAATTAGTGTCGACAATTTTATTTATCGGGTAGAGGCGCTGACTGGCCAAACTTTGGATGGTAATTTCTCAGTACTAAGCAGCAACGCTAGCCTTTTGTTCGAAGGGAAAGCGCGAGATTTCTACTGGAGATGCCACAAACAAACCCAGAATCTCAGATGGGAATCTTTGTGTATGGCGTTGCGGAAGCAATTCAGAGATGCACGCACTGATCTGGATATCCGTGAAGCTATTCGTGATCGGAAGCAGCGGGATAAGGAAGGCTTCGATTCTTTTTGCAGTGCTATAGAGGATATGGGTGATAGTTTGGATATGCCGTTAACCGAGATGGAAATGGTTGAGATATTAAAAAGAAATTTAAGGCCAGAAATTCGACATGAACTTCTTAATCTCCCCATCCGCACAGTGGAAAAACTGAGGGAAGTATGCCGGCGTAGGGAAAGCTTTTTAGAAGACGTACGGAAATCCCAAGGGTATCAGAAGGCTGTTCCATACCGAAAACAAGTTTGTGAGCTGTTGGAAGAGCAATTGTCCGATAATGCGTCCGAGTTTTCCGAGGCGGAGGGCGAAGCAGAAATTGGAGCTATGGCTTTGCTCTGCTGGAATTGCCACAAGGAGGGTCATCGCTACCACGACTGTGAAGCGAAGCGCAAAATATTTTGTTATGGTTGTGGGAAACCAAATACGTACAAACCTTCGTGCCCTAAATGTCAAAAAAACTCGAAAGGGAACACACAACCGAGGCCATCGTTGTGTGTTCAACGCCAACGCTCGTCGAGCCCAAAATCAAACCCATAGATTGTTCCAATGCAGCTGCACAATCCAGTTCAACGATGGTGTGGCCAAGTTTAGTAGATTTAAGTTCAAATTCCCCAAATATGCAGCCGTATCTAGAGCGTCAAAAGTCTCATTCAAGGAATGCTCAGCGCATGAGAAATTACTGGGCAGCCCTCAAATCAATTAATGCAATCAGGTTCAAAGATAAGGATAAACGCCCATATGCCGAGGTGCGAGTTTTAGATCGCATCGTCTTGGGTTTATTGGATACAGGAGCAGCAGTAAGCGTAATAGGTGGTAGTTTAGCACAGCAGATAATTAGTAATCGAGTATCTTTTAAGCGCGGATTATTTTCGATAAGTACTGCAGATGGGAAAAAGCAGGAAGTGTTAGGACGAATAAATACTCCGGTCCGATATAAAACTCAGGAAAGAAATCTTGAGCTTCACCTAGCACCATCTCTTAGCCAAGATTTAATTTTAGGCATTGACTTTTGGTCTAAATTCGATTTACTGCCGCCAGAGATGCAAGTTTCTGAAATAGAATCTACAACACATGATCTTACTGTTTTGCAGCGCGAGAGTTTACAAAAAGTCATAGGCAAGTTTCCATCTTTTGCTGAAGTCGGTTTAGGTAGAACTTCTATTCTCTCGCATTCAATTGATGTGGGGGATGCCAAGCCGGTAAAGCAACGGCATTTTCCGGTCTCACCGGCTGTAGAAAAACTCCTGTACGCAGAGGTGGATCGCATGCTAAAGCTCGGGGTCATTGAGGAGTCCGACAGTGCTTGGTCCTCCCCAGTAGTTTTAGTGCAAAAGCCCGGAAAGGTTCGGCTTTGCCTGGACAGTAGAAAGGTCAATGCGGTGACCAAAAAGGATGCTTATCCGCTCCCGCAGATAGATGGAATTTTGGGTCGACTTCCAAAGGCTATGTACATATCCAGCCTAGACCTTAAAGATGCCTATTGGCAAGTACCGCTCGACCCAGATTCTCGCGAAAAGACGGCATTTACAATACCTGGAAAGCCACTTTATCAATACAAAGTTATGCCCTTCGGACTGACCAATGCTTCGCAAACAATGACGCGACTAATGGACAAAGTCATTCCAGCGGAATTGCGAAATGAGGTTTTTGTCTATTTGGACGATTTATTGATCGTGTCGGACAGCTTTGAATCGCATTTGAAGGTATTAGAGGTTGTTGCAGGGCATGTAAAGGCGGCTGGACTCACGTTGAACGTAGAAAAGAGTAAATTCTGCATGCGCTCCGTAAGGTATCTTGGACATATTGTCGGAGAAGGGGTCATAAAAACCGATCCCGACAAAGTATCAGCCATGACCGATTTCCCTCTGCCAAACTCTCTTAAAAGTCTCCGGAGATTCTTGGGCATGGTCGGCTGGTACAGAAAATTTATCCAGAATTTTGCGTCAGTAGCTTCGCCTCTGACCGATTTGTTGAAGCCAAGACAGAAATTCGTTATGACCGCGGAAGGAAGGCAGGCATTCGAGCAGTTAAAAACAATGTTATGTTCAGCTCCGGTTCTGCGCAGTCCGGATTTCGAAAAACCTTTCTTTGTGCAGTGTGACGCAAGTAAGACTGGTGTCGGCGGAGTCTTGGTGCAGAAAACTTCCGATGGCGACGAATATCCGATAGCGTTCGTATCCAAGAAGCTAAATAAAGCTCAACGCAATTACTCTGTGACAGAGCAGGAGTGTTTGGCGGCGATAGTCTGTATTAACAGGTTCAGGGCTTATGTGGAAGGCCACGAGTTTACGGTCATTACAGACCATGCCTCCCTCAAATGGCTGATGTCTCAGCCGGACTTACACTCGCGGTTGGCTCGTTGGGCTCTGAAGTTGCAGCGGTTTAACTTTAAAATCGAGCATCGCAGTGGCAAACTAAATGTCGTGCCAGATGCACTTTCCAGAGTAAATGAGGAGGTCGAGGCATTGGAAGGTAATAGTGGTTCTCTGGTCGATTTGGACTCAGAGGTGTTTAAGTCAGCAGAATATGTGCATTTTGTAGATCGGCTCAAAGCGAATTTGGATAAATTACCCGATATAAAAGTAGTCGATGGCTTGGCGTATAAGAAAACAGAGCATGCTACGGGGGATTCCCTGAACGATCAGTTCATCTGGAAGTTGTGGATTCCGAAGGATTTGGTCCAGGATGTTTTAAAGAATGCCCACGATCATCCTATGGCTTCACACGGGGGAATTCACAAAACGCTAGAGCGAGTTCGGAGGCATTGTTATTGGCCTGGGTTAATAAAAGACGTAAAATCATATGTTCTAGCTTGTGATACCTGCAAGATGACAAAAGCTCCTAACACAGTTCAGAGACCGCCAATAGGGGTTCCTCCAGAGTCGGAAAGATTCTTCCAAAGATTATATATAGATTTCTTGGGCCCGTATCCCCGCTCTAGAAGCGGGAATATTGGAATTTTCATCGTTTTAGACCATTACTCAAAGTGCGTTTTTCTCAAGGCAGTCAAAAAGCTGTCAGCCGAGGTGGTTATAAAATACCTGCAACAGGAACTATTTCACACGTATGGGGTGCCGGAGACGATTATTTCAGACAACGGTTCACAGTTTAAGTCAGACCTATTCCAGAAATTTATGCGTGAGTACAGAGTCAGTCATATTCGCACAGCAGTGTATTCCCCGCAATCAAATGCGTCTGAAAGGGTAAACAGATCGGTGATAGCGGCCATAAGATCCTATGTTCGGCCTGATCAAAAAAACTGGGACGAAGAGCTAAGTAGTATTTGTTGTGCTCTACGATCGGCGATTCATTCCAGCTTGGGTACTACGCCCTATTACATGGTGTTCGGCCAGCATTTTGTCGGATCTGGGTCCACCTATAAGTTGTTGAAAGCCTTGGGTTTGCTGCAAGACCATTCGGCAGTGTTCTCAAGGGAAGATTCCTTAGAGTTAGTGCGCAGCAAAGCTATCGAGGTGATGAAGAAGCAGAACGAAAAGAACGAACGAAATTACAATCTTCGGTCCAGAGAAGTTTCCTACAAAGTTGGCCAGGAAGTGTTCTACAAGAACCACAAGCAGAGTAATTTCCAGGCAGGATATAATGCCAAGTTAGGCCCCAGCTACCTCAAAGCCAGGGTGCGGAAAAAGCTAGGTAATGCCTATTACGATATAGAGGATCTGCAGGGACATTTGGTTGGACGATACCATGCCAAGGATCTGAGGCAATAATTAATTGCCCCAAGCTTGGTGTGATCAGCCTTGGGAGTGTCACCCCCAAGTCCGATCTTGTGGAGGGGGCAATTTGTAGCGCTTGTGGCAAGACGAATCGGGCGGCAGGCCAGAAAGGCGGTGGCTCCATCTACATGTCGTACCCGCGTCGAAACAAGGGGCAGACGAAGAAAGTCGGGGGGGAGCTTTAGCATAGGAAGAGGCAACATAGGCAGCTGTCAAATTTCGGCAAATACCGTAGGTTTGGCTGGAGAGAGCGGAGATAGCTTCCCAGCTAGATCAACTCGACGCCAGCTTTCTTTTCCAATTTGGCTGTCCACAAGGTTAGTTCAGAGTTAAACGGAACCAGGAGCAGGCATATACGGGAAAACTGGCGAAAGAATCTTATAAAGGAATACATCTACAGGCAGCGCTGAATCCAGTTTCAGGGTAAGCAAGGCCGTGGAAAAAGCGTGGAGTTTGCGATTGTGCAAGGTGCATTTTTTTTTATCTAGGTTTGGCGCTAAATATATAGCGCAAGTGCGAGCCAAACGGACGGTTTAACATCGAGCCAGGTGGCAGACATTTTCCTCGGAGAACGACGGATCGCTCAGCCCAGGGAGAAACGAAACGGCGGCTCGAAACTCCCGTAGCGAGGAGCTGCATTTATCTGATTACTAATTAATAACCTTTGAATTAGGCCTCTGAATGGCAGAAAAGGGTTGCAAGCAGGCATAGATATGTCCCAATTAGGAATCGCGGCAGCACACAATTTCTTTTCCATTTCGGCGGACTCTTATTTTTGGTTAATTACTCTTAGAGAGCCATCGATGACGTAGAAATCTCCACGTTCCATTTTGTCGCCATGTTCCCCTTGCGCACTTAAAGAAGGGAACGAGAAGAGGAGGAACGAAAAGGAGAGGGGAGAATAACCAAGTCCAGCAGTTGCAATCGCGGTTTCTTGTTCGGCGGGCGAGCAAATGTTTTGTCGCGCGTCCTGGCCGTAATTTGGTGAATCCGACCAGAGGAAAATCCGCTGATCGACGGCGCGGGAAAAACCCCCTTAGTGAGCGAGAAGGCCGGAAAATAGTGGAGAGATTTTTTTTTGTATAGTGGAATAAGTTATTATGTAAGTGAAAAGTGGCAGTGCGAAGGAGAGAGGGAAAAATAAGGAAAAGAGTCCATCATTTTTTTTAGTGTCCCTTATGTGCTCCGTCTTCTTCTTCCTTTTTTTTTGTTTCTTTTGTTCAGTTTTAGCAAGCCTATGATTAAGCAATAAGGCACAGTGGGTCAAAGACCAATACAGAGAGTGAAAAAGTATTTAAGTTTCCCACAGGTGTGGCAGACTCCAACGGAAGCGCTTTCGTCGGTGGAACTCCGGTTTGTTGGTGAGTGATTAAATCACGTAATTGCAATGGCAATGATCAATGAGGTATACATAATTTGGTGAAAAAGAAAGAAAGTAATTACGTCTGAATTTTCGATTCCTTGTCCCACTGTCCGCCGCGAGCGAAATTAGGTCGAAGTTTTAGAGCCTCTGAAGAAAAGGAAGAGGAGGAATGCGAATTCAAGGCCAAGGCCAAGAGTGGAATGTCGGAATTAGAATCTGATTTTTTTCTGTTTGTCCGTCTCTCTTTAACTCTCGGACATATGTATGTTGTTTTTGCCACCAGAGCAGCGATCGCTCTCTTTATTTGATTTGTTTAATTTTAATATTCTTAAGTTCCATTTGGGTGCCTATGGCACACTCGAAATTAGTGGAGATCTAAATATCGAAATTTTCTCTATTATTCGACTCGCATACAATTCTGATAGTTATTTAAGGTCCCACATTTTTTCTCGCATGCGATTTTTACTCATTTTTGTTTACGTTTTGTTACTGGCGCATGCACTTGTTGCTAGCCTCCATGCTGAATTACCCATTTGTTAGCTGTAAGAAAATTCTCTTAGTGTGTTACGAATAAAATTTATAATGTGCTAGAAAGCTTTTCGTTTGCCTATGGCTAGGATAACTCCCGTGTGAATATGTGTTAGTGATCTTAAAAGGGGCCGTCCGAGTATATTGTGCAATGCAGATTTTTGGAGAAAGGCGGCCAAGGCAGGGCGGGCATTAGCGACCTCGAGGCCATCAGAGGATCGCAAGGAAGATGGGGAAAAGTAGTTGTCGTCCGATTTTCTGTTTTATGTTGAACTCTTTCAGCCCTCAACCAATTCTTGTCGCTGCACGCGAAGTTATTTGAATATTTAGAGGAAGATCAGGCTGAGGTATAGGGACAAGACCACCACCCCAAATAGCCGACAAGGAGCAGCTGGACCATTGCGCGTGCGTCCCAAATACCTCCCATCACCACCCAAGCCGAGTAGCAATCCGTTACAGCATCGTGACGGTTGGAGCTGCATATTCCGGAGTGTTGATCTGAGCCTCTAATTCGCTTAAGCGGTCAGAAATGAATTTGGCTAGCGCTAGATCGGAAGCTGCCATATTTTTAGCTGTGCGCTGTACTGTGGCTTTGAATGGACGCTAAACATCGTGACGGTTGGAGCTGCATATTCCGGAGTGTTGATCTGAGCCTCTAATTCGCTTAAGCGGTCAGAAATGAATTTGGCTAGCGCTAGATCGGAAGCTGCCATATTTTTAGCTGTGCGCTGTACTGTGGCTTTGAATGGAGTAGCACAGTCGTCGGTAATCTGCGCAGGCGAAATGCTTCTTGGAATTCTTGGACTCTTCGGCCCCTGTGGTGAAAAAATAGACCTGGGTTTGTCAGCGGACAATTTCTTCTTACCGTCTCCGATGGGTATAATCGAAAAAATGCGAAATGGAAAGGAAGCGGTTTCCGAGCACGGTCACACTTTTTCAAATGTGGACAGATTCGTTAGACTGCACTTAATAAGTTTAAGATTGCTGCCGTGAACGGTAGAAAGCAGCGGAAAAAGACCGTATAGGATGTAACGTGTGAGAAAGTGATGCAAAATTTACTAAGTGGGAACGCCGTAGTTTGGACTAATTGGACAGCTGACTTGGAGTGAACAGCGAATTGTATAAATGACCGGTGATTCATGGTAATCAGGTCCACCTGATTTACGGTTGGAGCACTTGGAATGTGTTTATTAGAACGTAAAAAATTTTATTTTATCTTTACAACTGGAAACGGAGAAATTTGGAATGGTGGAATTGGAATCTTTTCTCCGCGTTGTAAGTACTTCCAAAAACAAACACAAATTAATATCCAAGCAATACAGGAAAAAATGTTTGTCGGGTGAACGACTTATATTTGGCGGTCGTCTATTTATTTTTTAAATTTTGGTTTACAAAGAAAATTTGTTTTTGGATGAAAAATATTCTTGTGGTTCCTGTAGTTGTTATGAAAGTTTAAAAATAATTAAATAAATATTGAACAATGTATTTGTTAAAAAAGAAAAACCGCTTATAATTTATTGCTTGGAAATTGATTTTTCTTGTATTTTATGGATGGAAAACAAAACGCCTTCCCCGCTTCGGCACTTGGAAATAATTTTATTTGTTGCTTTGGACTTGCCGACGGGAAACACTTTACACTTTGGTAATACACTTTCGGTAATATATGTAGATAATATATGTGTGTGTAATATATGTGTGTGCAATATATGTAATGTATCTATGTATGATGTAATATACATAAGTAATATATGGAACTGGCGTGTAAATGTTTAATTTATTTTTTATTTGGAATTTTGGGAATTTTTGGTATGTGTTTTTTGTTTTGTTATTGTATTCTTCGATAGCAAATTGTATTAGGTGGACTGCGGAGTTTAAGCAAAAAAGTGTTGCGAAAAGAATTTGGCTTGCGTTGGACACAATGAAACGAGAACAGAATGGTTGCCACTTTTGGCAGAGCTTTGGACTTAGAAATTTTCACTGAACTTGGCACAAATTATTTTATTTTACTCTTTCACATTTGGAAATTCGCACTTTTTTGAACTTTTTATTCTTTGAATTCTTGAAATTTCAAATGAATATTTAAATATATTCGGAGATTTGGACTTTGACTTTCACGAATGAGGGTGAAAGAGAACGGTGGGTAATATGGCGGCGCCCGTAGGAATGAATAAGTACTTTTTCTTTAATTGCCTTTTGTCGGAGAAATCCGTTAGATTTGACAAAAAATCTTATAGCAAATTAAAGAAATCGGATTTTCGAACCTTTTTCTGGAGACCGACAATTAAAAGGAATGGAAATTTCGTACTTATCTTGTAATTTGTGTGCTGGTGGACAAAATTAAAACGGAATAATCAGCGTACTCAAGTACGAGTTACCCAAAGTAGCTCGGAAAACCCGCTTGAGCAACCAACAGTAGTGAAAGTATTCAATATAAATCTAAGCCTCCGTAGTCTCATTAAATTAAGAATTAATAATAACAATAAATCCTTGACACTATTAGTAGATATAAGTATACCGTTGCTAAAATACAATTATAAATACAACGTAAATAAAAGTAACAAAACAAACATAACAGGCAGAGGACAGGGAACTATTCCATCAATTGGACAAGCTTCAATTGATTTACTTTTTGACAGTTTTATAATAGAGCACGACTTCCAAATAGTTCATAATGAATTCTCCATACCTAGTGGTGGAATCATTGGACTCGACTTCATTAGCAAATTTAATTGTCAGATAGATTATCAAAACGATGAATTTATAAAAAACCCATCTTCGAATAAGTACCAAATTCGCGTACCATTAGTACACAGTGGTATTGATAACTCAATATTATTACCTGCTAGGTCAAAAGTTATGAGAAAAATCATAATACAAACTGACCAAGATACTGTATTTATACCTAACCAAGAAAAAACACCCGGGGGTATTAATAGCGTATAGTGTCGTAGCAAGAAAAAAAAGTGATATTCCGAATAATAAACAGAACAAATAAAATAGTTAAACTGGAAAAAGCCCAAGTAATGTTTGAATAGATAAGAGATTACGAACTAATTAATGACAATATCAAATACCCCACCAGAAGTAGCGAAGTACTAAGTAATCTTAAATTCCCAGAGCAATTCAAGACCCAGCTTACTGAACTATGCACCCAATACTGTGACGTATTTGGCCTAGAAACAGAAGCAATATCAAGTAATAATTTTTACAGACAAAAATTTAGATTAGCAGATAAAACTCCAATTTTCATTAAAAGTTATAGAAACGCAGAGACGGAAAAGCCGGAAATAAATAGATAGGTAAACAAATTAATTAAGGATGGTATTGAAGAACCATCCATATCAGAATATAATAGCCCACTTCTCTTGGTACCCAAGAAATCTCTTTCAAATTCAAAGGAAAAAAGATGGCGTTTAGTAGTTGATTTCTGACAAATTAATAAAAAGCTGTTGGCAGATAAATACCCACTGCCCAGAATAGAAGAAATCTTGGATCAATTAGGTCGCGCGAAATACATCTCGTGTTTAGATCTAATGGATTTCACCAAACCGAGCAAGAAGAAAAGTCTAGAAACATAACTTCCTTCTCAACCAGCAACGGTTCGTATCGCTTCACCCGCTTCACCCGGTCTAAAGGTAGCGCCAAGTTCATTTATGAGAATGATGACACTTGCATTTTCAGGTCTCGAACCTTCGCAAGCATTTCTTTATATGGATAATTTAGTACACATGTTCAAAAACCTTACGAACATTTTCGAGTTGTGCAGGAAACACAACCTAAAATTACATCCAGAGAAATATTAATTTTTCATGCCCGAGATAACATTCCACGGCCATAAATGTACAGACCATGGCATCCTACCGGATCTTAGAAAATACGACGCTATAAAGAACTTTACCCACAGATGCCGTTAGTGTACGGCGTTCTGTAATTATTACAGAAATTTATATTCATTTATAATTTTGGACAACATTCTCGTCATTTAACGAGGTTATGCAGGAAAAATGTTTCATTTGATCGGACTAAGGCTAAAGCAGGCTTTAATAAAAACCTACTTTACTACAATACCGTGATTTCAGCAATGAATTTTGCATAACCACTGACGCAAGTTAAGTTGCATGTAGTGCAGTACTCACTAAAGAGTACCGCCAGTTGTATATGCATCAAGAGCTTTCACACAGGAAGAAAGCAATAAATCAACTACCGAGCAAGAACTCGCAGCTATTCATTGGGCAATCAAACATTTCAGACCTTATATCTATGGAAGGCATTTTCTAGTTTAAACGGATCATAGACCCCTTATCTATTTTCGATGAAAGATCCAACTTAGTGGATCCAATTCACAGTGGAATACCTCAAGGGAAAAGATAACCACGTAGCAGGTGCATTCTCTGTGGTGTAAGAGCGCCGTTGATGAAGAGAAACATTTACTGGGTATCCTTGTTGGCGATTCGATTCCAAAATGTTCACCCTTTTCAGGCTTGTCGACCATTAACCATCAGCTGAGCGGGACCCATTGATTCCTAGCTCTAGCGGGAGATGTGGGGGGGTTATTTTTGCTGTGGATAATGATTGCTACACCAAAAGGTTTTATTATAGAGTCCCTCCTGAATTTAAACAATGAGACAATCCTCATATGAACGAACAGCGGAAAAAAAAAAAACAAACAACTCCACTGTCTCAGTTTCATCTTTTAGAAAATGAACAGCAAGCGAAACTTAATTAAACTACAATGTGAGAGAAGGAAGCACGAATTTGGATGTAAGCCTGGCGGGGTGGTTTTAGATGTTAATTTCCACTCCCACTATCATTACCCTCCCAACCATAGTCTTCAGTGTAACCTTTTTTTAGAAGACCCCAAATGTAGTTAAATATGCATCATCTAATTATGCTCCCCTGCCATGAATAAGAACTTAGAGTTTCATCTTTACAACAAATTTAATTTTCAATAAACAATTTCTTCTTTCTTGTTGAGTGCATTTCTTGCAGAGTACATATTTCTAACTAATTAGCCTTACTAGTTTTAATCTTATAATTCCATACTCTTAATTCCCTAAGTCTGATTCCGTATTTTTCTAAGTTTTGCTCCTTATTTTACATTATTTATCTTTATTTATTTTTCGCAAAAATCTCTATTCATTTTTAATTTTTTTTATTGATTTATTTTTTGTTTTATTTTTTTTAGTGCCAAGCTTTTCTTTTTCTGGTTTGTTACCAACAAAAGAACATTGAAGTGGTGTGGGTTTTTTTTTTTTTTATGTTGTAATTGTTAAGTATTTATTAATCCTAAACAACTATTAAGTGTTTTTTTTTTTCTATGGAGTTTATTTATTTAATCGCATCATTGAAAGAAAAAGCTTTCTATTGCTAAAAGGGAGAAAATATGTAGGTGCCAATCATGTCATATTAATTTCTTTCAGTGTAGTCGTCAATGTTTACGTTACATTATAGTGCTTTAAATTACCATGTTAGAATTTGGATAAGAATCAAAAGAGTAATCTACAAAATAGACAAATTAATCGGCGCGAGCGGTTGATAAGCCTTAACTCAGGTAGCCAGGCTCTACACTGAACTACATAATTGCAATTTAGTAACTTGAAGTTTTAGTTTTGTTTTGGTTATATATATAATATTTTATTTTTTTAATTTTACTCACCCACTGTTGGTTCTCGAAGAAGGCCTTCTTGTCGATGCGGTGTTGGGGGTTATTAGTAAGAAAACTTCAAACTATAAATGCACTATTTAGTTTTTTTCATAAGTGATAATTAAAATATAGGATTATTTATTTCAATTTTTTTTTTTTTATGAATTTTTTTCATTTCATTTTTTGTTTATATTGTCATGATGAATTATTTTTATTTTTGATTTGAAGTATTTTATTTTTGGCATTGGCAACGAAACTTTGTTTTTCTTTCAGTGTACGATTTTACATTGGTTTGGCCAGCTTGTATTTCTTTTTTTCTCTTATTTTACTTATCACCTGCACACACTCACATCACTATCAAATGCTTTTGTTTTATGTAATATGTACAATGTAATATGTTTAACTTCAATTAATTTTTGGGTTTTTAGGCACTGAAGGTATTTTAATCTGTTTTTGTTTTACACTAGTTTTGTAAGGGTTTTTATTTCTATGTAGGTTTTTCTGTAGATTTTTTTCCTGCGACCTCCGAAGAATTTGTCTCCCAGCAGAGGTAGCTGACTCCAGCCGAACTTTTGGGTCGGCGTGGAAGAGTTTAAAATTCAGCTTCGTTTCCTCGGGTAACTGCGGGAATATAACTCATTCATTTCGGGCAATTTTTTCCCAGAATTACTTGGATATTTACCCAGTGATTTTCTTCTTTAGTGGAATCGATCGACCTGGCGATTTCTCGCTGCGTAGTCGACGATAAAAATAACACGCGTGACCTAAACGTGCACAACTGTTATTATAATTTGGTAATTTTTTTTGAAATTTTCATTGAAATATTTACCTTGCCGACACGGCAATCCACGGGCATTTATTAATTGCCTTTTCTTTGTGGCCTTTTAATCTTGATGCCGAAATAAACGCTGGATTAAAGTTGGGAGCACATGTGATTGTACTCTCCAGTTCTTTTTTCTTGATTTGCCTTTTTGCTAGGTCTTATCTCTGCTGGGACTGAACTTATAAGCTTGACGATCGTCGTAAGAAAAGATCGAAGCTAGATGCTGGGGATCCGAAGAACCCTTCTCCGAATCAATATTCACCAGCTGGTCAATTGCCATTTAGATGACGTTGCCAGATAAGGTTCCGATAATTATTATCGCTACTAACTAAGGCGAAAATTTTGGGGATTTAAAAAAAAATCTTGATATATGGGGACATTACACCACCAGATAATCTAACGAGAGGGTCGAAAGAGGCACGATTAGCTGGAATTAGCTTCGTAAGTCCTTAGCGTGGTATGTACCGATTTCTTTGCCTTGTAAATTTTCTAATACATAGTAGGCTGTTCCTATTTTTTTCTTCACTCGACACTTTGAAAACTGAGGCCCTAATTTCTTATTAAAATTCTTCGAGAAATTACTTAGGTAAAAGTTTCTCTTAAACACTTCTTGGCCTTCTTTGTACGAGACCGGCTTGGATCGCAAATTGTACTGTGTCGCATTACGTTCATAAGCCGTACGGCTATTTTGTTGTATATTTTCTCTTAACCAATATAGTTTATCCTGGCAATTTAACAGCGGAGATTCTTCTAAGAGGGATAGCTTTCTTAACAATTTATAATCGCTGGCATGATTAATCATATTGAATCCGAACAATGCCTTATAAGGTGAGCATCCAAGAGCTTGATGCAGAGAGGATCGTAATGACGACGAAATGCTAGTTAAATTGATATCCCATTCAGTCTGATCCGCTCTCAGATAGGATCTTATCGCAGCCAATAAAGAGCGATTAACCCGTTCCGCAGCGTTGCTCTGAGGGGAGTATAACGCTGTGAAACTGTGCTTGATTCCAAACTTGGTTAGAAAGGCTTCAAACTCATGTGACTTGAACTGAGATCCATTGTCGCTTACGATGGTCTCGGGTGTTCCAAATTCAGCAAAAATTCTATTCCCAAGGAAATCGATAACCGCGGAGGTAGTAAACTTTTTTAGTGGACATAACCAATGGTAACGACTGAAATGATCAAGGACAATAAGTAATCCTATGTGACCTTTCTTGCTTCTTGGGTAGGGACCTAAGATGTCAATGTAAAGTTTCTGAAAGGGTCTGTCCGAAACACTTTGTTGACCCATGGGTGGCCGTAATGTTGTGTTCGGGGCTTTAGTCTCTTTACAAACATCGCAGGCTCGAACGTATTCTCTAACTTGTTTGGACAACCCTGGCCAAAACAAGTGTCTTCGCAGCCGTTCGATTGTTTTCTGCATTCCACCATGCGCAGATACAATACAGTCATGTGCTTGGCGGATCGCTGCTATTCGTAACGCCTCCGGCACCCACAGTTTCCAACAATCCGAGTCCTGGATGGTATTTCCCGAAGGGTGTTCGGTGCGTATGTACACAAATTGGTCTGCCGTTCGCAGATCAGGAAATTTTTCGCTATTTTCTTCTATTGTTTTCTTGAGCTGAAGATAATCAGAATCTTTGAAAGATGACGATTCTAAGTCAATTTCTGGACCTATCCATTCAAGGATCACAAATTCAGGGTCACAAATTCGGGACAACGCATCTGGAACAATGTGATCTTTCCCTTTTCGGTGCGAAATGGTGAACTTGAAAGCTTGCAATCTAAAAATCCAACGGGCCAGTCTTCCAGATACATTTTGCTGTCGCATAAGCCAGAGAAGGCTTGAATGATCTGTCACTACTTCAAAAGGCTGTAATTCCAAATAACACCGGAATTTTTCGATCGCTAATATCACCGCCAGACATTCGCGTTCGGTTACGCTATAGTTCCTTTGCGACTTTGACAGTTTTTTGGACATAAATGCCAATGGTCTTTCCTCTCCGGTATCAGAGACTTGTACCAGCACAGCACCAATTCCATAATCACTAGCATCACAGTGTACAAAAATTTTACGGGAAAAATCCGCATTTTGTAACACCGGCGCAGACGTTAGTATTTGTTTTAATTTCTGCATGGCGTCCTGGGCTTCAGGAGACCATTTAAAACATTTTTTTGTTTTTAAGACTTCCGTAATGGGACAGGTTATATCAGCAAAGTCTTTTATAAATCGCCTGTACCAACCACATACACCTAGGAAACCTCGGACTTGTTTCATATTTTTGGGTTTGGGCCAGTTCATTACACATGATATTTTCTCTGGATCAGTGGCTATTCCACCACTTCCTATCACATAACCTAGATAGTTCACCTTAGTAACGCAGAAGTGACTTTTTTTATGTTCAGTGTAAGGTTTGCTTTCTTGAATTGATCAGCAATGCGGACTAAGACAGTTGAATGTGACGCAAAATCTTCTGAGACAATGCATAGATCGTCGAGATATCCGAAAACGCAATGACGTAAATCCGCCGGAATTAAGTCATCCATTAGACGAGACATCGTCGAGGGAGCATTACATAAGCCAAAAGGCATGACAGTAAACTGATATAATGCTCGACCTGGGACTGTAAAAGCGGTCAATGGTTTCGCTTCCTCTGTCAACTCAATTTGCCAGTAAGCATCTTTGAGATCTAATTTCGAAATTATATTTGCCTTTGGCAGACGAGCAAAAATGCCTTCGATGCTTTGCAGAGGATAGGCATCTTTCTTTGTAGCTTCGTTTAGTTTGCGTGAGTCAAGACATAACCGAACTTTGTTTGGCTTTACCACCAGGCGCATTGGAGAACTCCAGGCACTTTGCGAAGGTTCGATAACTCCGAGGCTAAGCATTCGGTCAATTTCCGCGTACATTAGTTTTTCCACTGCAGGACTCACCGGATAATAACGCTGTTTGACCGGCTTGCTTTCACCTATGTCAATACTATGCTTGATTATGGCCGTGCGACCTAATCCTTGTTTTTCAAAATTTGGAAATAATTCCTTAACAATCTCAAGTTGCTGTCTTTCATTTTCTGTTAATGGGTATTTTTCCTCACCTTCCTCTACTTCTATGTCCTCATTCAGAATAGAGCTAATGATCCCTGGAGCTAATTCAAAAGCGCGCCAGAAATCTATACCTAATATCAACCTCTGTGCTATAGAAGGAATAATAAATAATTCTAAATCTTTCTCCTTATCTTGATATTTCATTTTTACGCTTAGACTTTCAAGAACTTTGTGAGACTTGGCGTCCGCGGTTCGAACTTTCGACAATATGGGCTTAAAATTTGTATATTTCGAAAAGTCCACAAGCGCTAGTGATGATCCGATACAACTTATGTTTGCACCAGTGTCGAGTAAACCTAGTTCAGAAAAGTCCATAAACTTTACACTAGCATAACTACGACGATCAATGTTGTCTTGAAAAACAGTTGACACAATCCTAGTTCTCTTCTTTTTTAACGAACGATAGTAATTTCGCATTCTGCGGGTATTTCGCTTACTTTCTTTTCCGAGCCCGAAAATTCGTTCTCGCACTAAATAATAGTTTCTTAACCTCTCATGATACGGCTTAAAAGGTATGTTAATTTCATTATTCGACTCTTGAGCTAGCTTACTTTGTAGAATTGTAACTCTTTCAAAATCTATTCTAGCGCTATCTTCTACTTTTGGGACACCCTTCCTGGATTGGATGTCCCCACTTGCCGGTTTTCCGTCTTTCGCTTGCAGTTCTGGCAATTGGGTTTATATATTTGCGGGGCTCCGCAACCATAACAAAAAATACGTCTCTCGGCCAAGCAATTTTCCCATATGTGGCCAGGAGCCTCACAATTCCAGCACAATAAAGGAGTTGTACGTTGAATTGCTGCAATTTCATTTTCCTCATCACATTCTTGAGTCTCTTGTAGTTGGCCGTCATCCATCGCGTATACGCGATATGGACCGGGCTTAGTTTGGGGGGGCCGCACTCGGCCTGTTTCCTTAAGGAAATTTTCTCGCTTATGAACCAACCTACGCAACTCTGAGATAGATGAAATATTTTCAAATAACAGTCTCTCTTTCACGTCGATTAGTAAATTTCCTTGGATCATCTCTACTAACTCATCTTCTGCAAAACTCACTGATAGTTTATCCATGAGCTTACAAACACTCTCATAAAACGTATCGAACGACTCTTCTGGCTTTTGCTTCCGCGAGCGAATTTGTTCACGTAACTCAGTTGCCGTTCTACTCTCACGATATTGTTCTCGAAAAGCTACGCAAAACTCTCTCCAAGTAAAAGTTTGAACTCTTTTATGGTATCTCCAGAACCAACTGCTGGCTTTGCCAATTAAAAGATTATGAATATTTCTGCTGATAATTTCAAGATCACCGTCAAAATGTTCAGCTGTCAATATCTTCACGCGATATAGAAATTCTTCTACCGATAATCCTTCAACTGTGCCATCAAACCTTACTCCCCATTTCTGTAAGACGTCGGCTATTTTATGTGGACCAAGAGGATGTATACCGTGGGCTGACCTATAACTACGTTGAGTACCTGGACTCCCATGTCCAGCTATTTGGTCGGGTGGTGGTGCAAGGCTACCACTTCCGGAAATTGATGACAGAACACGAGTTACTGTCTCTCGAACGATAGATTCGATCTCCGCTCTCGGTACGCTATTGGCTACTGGCGGATTATTCTGTCTTCTTTGCCTTGGTGGCCGACCTCGTCTACCGGGTGCATTGGCGGCTTGATACGCTCGTGGCCTGACTCCTTGATTCGTAGGAGTACTACCGGGTGGATGTTGATTTTCTGTAATTGGTGAATTAGACTGATCATGGACTCTGATCAGGACCTCGGCTTCTGTTGGTGCCGGTTGGGTAAGTGATTCTAGTTGATGTGCTAAAGAACGAGTACACGGACGGGAACTTATTACAACGGGTCTCTTTGGAGGGTAGGTGACCGTACTCCTTGCCTTCGGCGAATGGTTACCTACAACTACTTTCCAATCCTTGGGCTGTACTGTCTTTAAGCAGCAAGGACACTCCTTATGTACTTGTATATGTGATTCTAAACAACTCTTGTGAAAAACGTGATTGCAATGCGTTATAACACAAGGTTGTGTGTTTAACATAAATTCTTCGCAAATAATACAACAATTTGCTGCAGCATCTGCTTGGTGCTGAGGTTGGGTTGACTCAAAGCTATGTTCTAGTGGCATACTAAATAAAAATTCTTTTATATTTTACTTCGATGGCATTCTCAGGGAGACATAATACGGATACATATTTCTAGGCTTTCAACTAATTCTGTGCTTAGCGAATTTACTTAAATTGGGCTATGGCAATTAATAAGTGTTACTTCTTTGTATGAACATCCATTATCTACTGTACTGTGCAGACTTCTACGGACAAATAAACACAAATGCATTTATATTGTATTCCAGTAGCTTACCTCTAGTCAGTTTTCAAACACTGATCACACCAAAGAACACATAGGACTAAGAATTTCTCTTACTTTACTCCAGTCGTTAATAATTCTGAATAACAAGCTACCTGTAATCTTGGTCGAAAGTTTTCGAATTCTCAAAAACTCGAATTCCAAAGATGTATATCAATATCAAACAGCTTTCTTGACTACTTTCATAATGATAACAAAAATCTCAATCGAAGACAAAGAGCTTCCAGATTAATGTCTGTTGTAACAACCCGGTACTTTTCCCACCAATTACAAGGACTAAAGCGAAGCAAATCTTCATTTCACTCGATAACTCGAAGGATAATACGTCGATGTCATTTGGTCATAAGCTTTTTCAATTCCAAAGAATTATATTTTTATGGAATTAATTTTTCTACGGTCGAAACCTATCAGCACTCCCTAATAAGGGCTCGCTTTCCAATAGTCAAATTAGATTCTTTTCTAGCTTTACATACAACTTTCAAAAATCAGGGGTTAGTACTATATACCAGACAAATACTTTAGCACCTGCCTTTCAGCATCGGCGGCTGCACCAAAAATCTGTGTGACTGCCTGCTGGACTAAAATATATGTAAGGAATAAGCACTTGCCCCACGTTGGGCGCCAAAAAATCTATGTGATGTAAGAGCGCCGTTGAAGAAGAGAAACATTTACTGGGTATCCTTGTTGGCGATTCGATTCCAAAATGTTCACCCTTTTCAGGCTTGTCGACCATTAACCATCAGCTGAGCGGGACCCATTGATTCCTAGCTCTAGCGGGAGATGTGGGGGGGTTTTTTTTGCTGTGGATAATGATTGCTACACCAAAAGGTTTTATTATAGAGTCCATCCTGAATTTAAACAATGAGACAATCCTCATATAAACGAACAGCGGAAAAAAAAAAAAACAAACAACTCCACTGTCTCAGTTTCATCTTTTAGAAAATGAACAGCAAGCGAAACTTAATTAAACTACAATGTGAGAGAAGGAAGCACGAATTTGGATGTAAGCCTGGCGGGGTGGTTTTAGATGTTAATTTCCACTCCCACTATCATTACCCTCCCAACCATAGTCTTCAGTGTAACCTTTTTTTAGAAGACCCCAAATGTAGTTAAATATGCATCATCTAATTATGCTCCCCTGCCATGAATAAGAACTTAGAGTTTCATCTTTACAACAATTTTAATTTTCAATAAACAATTTCTTCTTTCTTGTTGAGTGCATTTCTTGCAGTGTACATATTTCTAACTAATTAGCCTTACTAGTTTTAATCTTATAATTCCATACTCTTAATTCCCTAAGTCTGATTCCGTATCTTGCTCCTTATTTTACATTATTTATCTTTATTTATTTTTCGCAAAAATCTCTATTCATTTTTATTTTTTTTTATTGATTTATTTTTTGTTTTATTTTTTTTAGTGCCAAGCTTTTCTTTTTCTGGTTTGTTACCAACAAAAGAACATTGAAGTGGTGTGGGTTTTTTTTTTTTTTTTTTATGTTGTAATTGTTAAGTATTTATTAATCCTGAACAACTATTAAGTGTTTTTTTTTTTCTATGGAGTTTATTTATTTAATCGCATCATTGAAAGAAAAAGCTTTCTATTGCTAAAAGGGAGAAAATATGTAGGTGCCAATCATGTCAATATTAATTTCTTTCCGTGTAGTCGTCAATGTTTACGTTACATTATAGTGCTTTAAATTACCATGTTAGAATTTGGATAAGAATCAAAAGAGTAATCTACAAAATAGACAAATTAATCGGCGCGAGCGGTTGATAAGCCTTAACTCAGGTAGCCAGGCTCTACACTGAACTACATAATTGCAATTTAGTAACTTGAAGTTTTAGTTTTGTTTTGGTTATATATATAATATTTTATTTTTTTAATTTTACTCACCCACTGTTGGTTCTCGAAGAAGGCCTTCTTGTCGATGCGGTGTTGGGGGTTATTAGTAAGAAAACTTCAAACTATAAATGCACTATTTAGTTTTTTTCATAAGTGATAATTAAAATATAGGATTATTTATTTCAATTTTTTTTTTTATGAATTTTTTTCATTTCATTTTTTGTTTATATTGTCATGATGAATTATTTTTATTTTTGATTTGAAGTATTTTATTTTTGGCATTGGCAACGAAACTTTGTTTTTCTTTCAGTGTTCGATTTTACATTGGTTTGGCCAGCTTGTATTTCTTTTTTTCTCTTATTTTACTTATCACCTGCACACACTCACATCACTATCAAATGCTTTTGTTTTATGTAATATGTACAATGTAATATGTTTAACTTCAATTAATTTTTGGGTTTTTAGGCACTGATGGTATTTTAATCTGTTTTTGTTTTACACTAGTTTTGTAAGGGTTTTTATTTCTATGTAGGTTTTTCTGTAGATTTTTTTCCTGCGACCTCCGAAGAATTTGTCTCCCAGCAGAGGTAGCTGACTCCAGCCGAACTTTTGGGTCGGCGTGGAAGAGTTTAAAATTCAGCTTCGTTTCCTCGGGTAACTGCGGGAATATAACTCATTCATTTCGGGCAATTTTTCCCCAGAATTACTTGGATATTTACCCAGTGATTTTTTTCTTTAGTGGAATCGATCGACCTGGCGATTTCTCGCTGTGTAGTCGACGATAAAAAATAACACGCGTGACCTAAACGTGCACAACTGTTATTATAATTTGGTAATTTTTTTGAAATTTTCATTGAAATATTTACCTTGCCGACACGGCAATCCACGGGCATTTATTAATTGCCTTTTCTTTGTGGCCTTTTAATCTTGATGCCGAAATAAACGCTGGATTAAAGTTGGGAGCACATGTGATTGTACTCTCCAGTTCTTTTTTCTTGATTTGCCTTTTTGCTAGGTCTTATCTCTGCTGGGACTGAACTTATAAGCTTGACGATCGTCGTAAGAAAAGATCGAAGCTAGATGCTGGGGATCCGAAGAACTTTTCTCCGAATCAATATTCACCAGCTGGTCAATTGCCATTTAGATGACGTTGCCAGATAAGGTTCCGATAATTATTATCGCTACTAACTAAGGCGCAAATTTTGGGGATTTAAAAAAAAATCTTGATATATGGGGACATTACATCTCTAGAGTTAGCATTGAAAACTTAATAGAAATGAATAGAAATATATTGATGGTCCAAACGAGATCAAAAAGACAGGCAGACATCTGGCCAGATGAAAACAATAAATTGCAAAATTACAATAAAGAGCCCAATGTCTATGAAGTCAATAATAATAATGACGTAAAAAAATTTGTGAATCTAAAATTGTATAATCTCAAATGTTTATTTAAACATGGAAAACGAATTATTTCACATTTTTTAGTTAATGATTTGTATTCTAAAGGAAAGTTTGACTTAGGCCAATTCTTTTCAAGGCTTAATTCAGAAGCCGGATTACAAAGTACAGTTAATATAAAGTTGTCACCGAATGAACAAATTTTCGAATTTGTTTCACTTAATAAATTTAAAAATATGGGCAATAAAGTATCAAATGTAAAATAAGAGAGAACGCTATAGTCGAGTTCCCCGACTATCTGATACCCGTTACTCAGCTAGTGGAAGTTCGGGAAAGAGTTTTCAACACTGACAGTTTTTCGCGGTTTGTGGGCGTTAGAGTGGGCATTGCAAAAAGTTTTTTTGCAAATCGATAGAAATATAGAAGACTAATACAAAAATGAAAAAATATCAAAACATTTTTCAAAAGTGTGGGCGTGGCAGCTTTGGGCGTTGAGTGGGCGTGGCAAAAAGTTTTTTGGCAAATCGATAGAAATTTCCTTCTGCCTGTTACATACATTTCAACGAATCTAGTAACCCTTTTACTCTACGAGTAACGGGTATAAATAGCGCTATTAACAAAGGTGACAAAAATAGAGAAAAATGACAAAAGTCATATAAATGCAATCCTGTCAAAATACCATGATGACCCCTGCTTAAGATCAAAAGATTTTACTATTGGCCTAGAATGAGACAAGCTACGATCGTATAACTTAGTATGTGAAACATTGTGAGAAATGCCAACGAGCTAAAGTAACTACACATACAAAAGCACTAATGATAATAACACAGACACCTACCACAGCTTTCGATACTGTACTTATAGATACCATTGAACCATTACCTCGTTTGGTACTTGGCAATAAGTATGCTATTACTATAATATGTGATCTCACCAAATATCTACTTACAATACCAGTAGCAGATAAAAGTGCAAGAACAGTAGCAAAAGCAACATAGTAGGCAGCCTAGTACTTTTAAAAAACAAAACAGGTCATAAGCTAGAGAGTAAATATGTAGGACCTTTTGAAGTAGTAAGCATTAAAAATAGAAATAACGTAAAAATTAAAAGTATGAAAAATAAAGAATAATTAGTTCATAAAGATAGCCTTAAAGCATTTATTTTATAGTTACTTATACATATTTTCTTAATTTTGTTAATATACAAATATACTTTAATTCATTTTAACAATAAAAGTAGAAATAAAATTAAAAAAAAAAAATGGATAATAGTATAATATAGCATAAATTATATCAGAAAATAACTCCGCTATATTTCGTTATTTTTCAAATAGAGGGAGGTGTAGTAAGCGCATATATTGTCTACGTAATATACTAAATGCCGACCATACACATTGTAGCACTTTGTTATAATGCACAGCAGAACGCAAGTGCATATATAACATGAGACCTCACTCATAATCAGAACGGCTTAAGTGCGGAGTCAGCGATCCCACGCTGACCAACTGCTGATATATACATGCGCGTATTCTCTCAACGCTGTTTCTCAGCTATATACTCCATATACATAAATACATGATATATACGAAATTTCGCTGACGCTAGATATTAAGAACATAGATATTAAGAATTCATTATAAAACGAAGACTCTTCGAAGAAAGAACGTTGTTTCCTCTTCGATGTGAATAAATAAAAAGAGACATTTTTAACCAACCACAATAGGCAACGCCAATGCGTCCATGTTTAATTATTTGCCTATGTAACACTAATTACACTGAATCATTATGGTCGGAAATGCCCTGGTACGAGCCTGTCAGCATTTTCGGTTTCGTTTTCCGTCACCCCTTATCATTTGCATTCAATTGTAGAACGTGACAAGTGGTGTTTGGAAAATTCTTAACGTTAAATATATAAAACCGGTAAGTATAATATGTGATAAATAAGCAGAGCTAACTGCATTCCAAACTACACTGGTAGGCACAATTATTTTGACAAAACGTTCTTTCGTGTTCCTCAGTACTCTTTTATCAGCAGCGTTCAAAGAGTGCGCAAAAGTTCATAAATAGCATATTAATAATAGCATATAAAAAAAGTAGCAAGAATTTTAGTTCAAGCTCAAGATCAAAGAGTACTGAGAAACACGAAAGAACATTTTGTCAAAATAATTGTGCCTACCAGTGTACATGATATTAATATATATTATTTAAATATTTTTCTTTACACATAGCATAAGCACATTAGAAGGCCAGAAGCCAGCGGAGAAAGCCTCGGATCACGCACTGACACATGTATAAAACAATGCAAACAAAAAAGGAAAAAATTAATGTAATAAAAGAAAAAATAAGTGTTATTTAAAATTTAAATACATTTTTTAGGTTTTTGGGTGATGTTTCTGGATTTACAGGTATTTTGCCGAGGAATTCCTTGAAGGAAGGAAAAGGAGTTCCACTAAAGGAATTCCCAATGAATACTAAAGGGATTTTCGAGGAATACTTAAGGGATTTCCGAGCAATTCCCTAGGAATTCCTCTAGTATTCCTCGACAAAAGACCTTGCTTATATTTCGATATATTTCGATTACCCTGGATTTTGGGTTTTCCTCGAGATCTTCGAATTCCTCGCGACAAACGCCTGGAAATTCCTCGCCGATTTGTATGGAAAGTTCCTCATGATTCCTGTAGACACCCTAGGGATTCCTTTAGGAGTCCTTTGAGACTGGTACTGAAGGGCTATTTCACTCCACACACATCAATACCAACACATATAATGGCATTTTTCCCAGCTCCTGGTTAGTCCCATTCTTATCGGTAATATATCTATCTCACTCTCCTTCCCGACCTCGACCAGAGGCCACGCTTCCAAGAGGTAGAGAATGCGTATTCAAAGAATATGCAAAACGAAATAAGCAAGAACAAAGTAAAAGAAAAGGTGGTTATATTTAAAATTAAAAATAAATCTGCGACACGGCCTTCCTGACCTTGCGCACGTCCCCGTGTGTTTACAATTTATAACACATTTTCTTTTCTTAATTCATTAACATTATTTTTAGTATTATTTTATCTATTTATTATAAAAGCAAATTGACACATTTTTTAAAGTTTCGTTTCTTAGTTTATCATTTAATTTTAAGCCATGAGATCCGGATTACTACCAAGGTTTATTCAGAACATACCATAATCATATTGCTTTTTCTGGAACAGTTTACATTCTTAATCCAATATATTTTTTCCACTAGCGCTTCCAGATTATCAAACCCGCCAGTCCATATTCTTATTAGCCTAGCACACAGCTTACAATTCGACAAAACGGCTATTCCAACAGGATCGCATAATCCGATACAGTCCACTAATTCATCAAATGTTTCGTCTCCAACTCTCAGAATGTCCCATTAGGAACCCCAGTGATTCATATCTGTCATCGTGAAACATGCTTTAGGGCTCGTGCTTTGATCGACTCCGGATCTTAGGCGACCTTTATTTCAGAACGCATGTTCAACATAGTGAAACCCATTTTTCAAAATGTCCATGCACAAGAAGCAGGCCTAAACCAAGCCGTAGCTGCAAGGCCTGAGAAGTTATGTCACTTCGATATTGGTTCTCCATTCAAACCTCGCATCAAGATCGAAGCTTCGGCCTTCGTCTTGCCTTAGCTGGCTGGCATTTTTGGATCGTATTCGATGCCTCCCAACTTCGTAAATCAAATTCCTGATTTACCACTGGATGATCCTTCCTTTTACCGAAGTTTGCAGATCGACGTGCTTATTGGCGCAGACATCCTCCCGGCTATTCTCCTAGATGGCTCCAGATCCAATATTTGTGGGTAACTTCTCGGTCAAGAGACCATTTTCGGGTGGATCCTTTCAGGATCCGTTATATTTATCGCCTCCAGTCCATCATCCCATGGATAAAGTCTCAACGACGTACTTCATCTAGGACCAGTCTCCAATCCGACCTCCCGATTCAGATTATTAAATGGTGTTTTTTCTGCTATGTATTCAACGCCGATATAACAAAGTTGTATCGGCAGATTTTTGTTCATCCGCAGCACACTCGCTTTCAGCGGATTCTCTTTCGCAACAAAGAAGGAATCTGTGACTTTGAGTTGCAAACGGTCACGTTTGGTATTAATTGTGCCCCGTTCCTAGCCATCCGGGTCTTGAACCTTCTTTCCGAGGATATTCTTTCGCAATATCCCAAGGCGAGTCAAATCCTTAAAGGGCATATGTACGTTGACGATGTCCTGGCTGGCGCACACACCATAAAGGATGGCATTGTGGCAATACGTTCACTGCGGGAGGGTCTAGCGTCAGCAGGGTTCCCCCTTAGGAAGTGGACCTCCAACCATAAAGAGGTCCTTAGTGATATCCCGCTAGATCACAAGCTCCTCTTCGTTCCATACGAGCTAGATTCCAAGCCCTCTTTTTCTAAACGCGAGGTTCTATAGCAAATTGACAAACTGTTCGACCCAGCAGGATGGCTTGCTCCTTATGTCGTACGCGCCAAGATTTTCATGCAGGAAATCTGGCTGGCTTTCCTGGGACCAACTTCTACCCAGTAGACTCGAGAGGAAATGGCGCGATTTCCAAAAAGATCGTGATCTTCTCAGCGACATTCGTATCCCTAGATGGGTACATTTCAATTCTAATTCTAATTCAATATCATTGTTTTTGTGATGCCTCCCAGCTTCCCTTTTACAGCTTCGATTGAGCAGTCCGAGTAACTGCGATTATCCAGCGCTTCATAAATCGATGCAAAATTATATTAAATATAAAATATTATAGTATTTCTTTTCGAATTTAACGTGGACAAATTAGACCAAGCACAAGAAAGGCTGATACAGTGCACTTAAAGAGCAGGATTTGCGACAGAGTACCAATTCTGGTGCTCCAGGATGTCGATTGCAAGGTCTAGTACGTTGGAAAACCCTAATCCATTCTTAGATCCAAAGGAAATTTTGAGAGCATGTGGATGTGTGAAGGCATCAGAGTCCTTAAGCTACGATGAGAAGCATCCGATTATCCTGCCATATTCCAGTAACTTCACACGGCTCATGGCTCAATTTACTCAGATTTCATTGCATGGCGAGAGCCAGCTGATAACACGGCTCATCCGTTAAAAAACTTGTTAAAAGCCATAACGAACTCCTTTCGGGTTTGCACAATCCAATAGAAAAGACTCCAATCGCAACTCATGGGAGTTCTCGCCAAAGAGCGATCCACTTTCTCACGTCCGCTTACACACACTGGTGTTGACTTTGCCGGGCCCTTTGAGATCAAAAATTATACTGGCATAGCGTGTTTGATCACGAAAGGGTATGTGTGTGTATTTTTGTGTTTCATCACTAGAGCAATCCATCTAGAAGCTGATCTTCCACATATGGGAGGACTCCGGCGGTTCAAGACTCTTTTCTATAAGGCATCCTACAAATACACCTTTGAGGAGCTTTAAACCCTCCTGTGTAAGATAGAAGCATGCCTGAACTCCAGACCACTCTCTCCTTCATCCGAGGATCGGACTGACCTGTTGGTCCTTATTCCAGGCCATTTCCTCATTGGTGGGTCCTCCTCGCAGCAACGGAGCCCGAAATTCAGTCCGATGCGGCGTTTATCCAGGCGCAGACGACCTCGTCTGGGTAGTCGACCTCCAGAGCAGAGGAACAGTCAGGAGACCAGTAGCGAAACTGGTACCAACCCAGCTGAGATTCCGGATCTCTTCTCCTTTTACGTGTATGTCATGTTTGCGTCCCTTTAGTCTTCCGTAAAATAATTTTCAAAATTCTCCATATCCCCGACAAGCATGACCCAGCTGTGATTCCGGATCTCTCCTCCTTTTACGTGTTTGTCATGTTTGCGTCCCTCTAGTTTTCCGTAAAATAATTTTCAAAATTCTCTATATCCCCGACAAGCAGTTCACAAAGATGACTCCACGACCACGCAACAACAACAACTTCCATCCTGCAGTCGAATTGCCGCATCTGCCGAGGAGTGCATGCACTGCGGAAGTGCAATCGCTTCCTTAACTTAAGCGCAGAGAAGCGACTCCGCGCGGTACTGGCCAACCGCTATGGTCCAAACTATCTGGCCCATCAACATTCCGGAAGATCCTGCCGCTCAACGGATACTTGTCGTGTGTGCCAGGGGACCACCGTACGCTCCTCCACGTGGATGCCGTCCATAGACCGCGCGGACCGAAAGGTACTAGAGTTGAGAAGACCCCACGGCAACTGTCAACGGCCAGACAGCCAGGGGCCGCCACTCCTGCCTCTCATCTCTCATCCAAATGAGAAGCGTCAGCATACTGCCGACGGCGACCGTCTTAGTTGACAGCGGGATCAAGACCTTCAACACGTTAGCGATGCTGGACTCATGCTCACCTCTCAGCCGCATCAACGCCTCAATGCAACGGCGTTCGGCCTAACGGTAGCGCACGTTGGTCAGGAGTGGGCGTACTCGGCGGTTATACACTCTCCGGTGAGGTGATCCTCAAGACTGAGCTGGGTTTCAAACTCCGTACCCCGTCCAGGGGAATGCCAAAAGGGCTTAAGAAATCCCTCGCTAGCGTGACACTGGCAAGTGACCGCTTTTTCAAGCCAAGCACCATATCCCTGGTGCTCGGCGCTGATGTCTACAGTCGAGTCCTAATGGCCGGAACCATACCCGGGACCTCAGAGGCCCAGTCGGCGCAAAACACCGTGTTCGGGTGGGCTCTTTCCGTCTCCTGCAGTGGCTGATCGACCAGTCGCCCCCTTCCGACTCTACACTGTTGCAATTAAATTGCAAGGGGCGGAATGTTCAAGCTCCGTTCCACTTTTTTCGGATTCGTCCAGTGGAATAAGTAAATTTTATTTTATCGCTATTGTCGCGGATCGAACATTGTAATCAATAGATAATATTTATACCCGTTACTCGTAGAGTAAAAGGGTATACTAGATTCGTTGAAAAGTATGTAACAGGCAGAAGGAAGCGTTTCCGACCATATAAAGTATATATATTCTTGATCAGGATCAATAGTCGAGTCGATCTGGCCATGTCCGTCTGTCCGTCCGTCTGTCTGTCCGTCTGTCCGTCTGTCTGTCTGTCCGTCCGTATGAACGCTGAGATCTCAGAAACTACAAAGCTAGAAAGTTTAGATTAGGCATACAGACTCCAGAGACATAGACGCAGCGCAAGTTTGTCGATTCATGTTGCCACGCCCACTCTAACGCCCACAAACCGACCGAAGCTGCCACGCCCACACTTTTAAGAAATGTTTAGATATTTTTTCATTTTTGTATTAGTCTTGTAAATTTCTATTGATTTGCCAAAACACTTTTTGCCACGCCCACTCTAACGACCACAAACCGCCCGAAGCTGCCACGCCCACACTTTTAAGAAATGTTTAGATATTTTTTCATTTTTTTATTAGTTTTGTAAATTTTTTTATCGATTTGCCAAACAACTTTTTGCCACGCCCACTCTAACGCCCACAAACCGCCAAAAACTGTCAGTGCTGAAGACTCTCCTTCGCACTTCCACTAGCTGAGTAACGGGTATCAGATAGTCGGGGAACTCGACTATAGCGTTCTCTCTTGTTTTAATTTATCTTTGCATTGTGAACTATTCCGAATATATTAGGATTATTAGCCATATGTGTGCGGGCTCACTGATTATCGCCATCGCAAGTTTTCAATAAGCCGGGAAAAATTAGCATTTTTTATTACCGTTCGAAAGTTTGGAGGACACACTGCGGTGAGCTTAAGTTAGTTCCAACTTAAGTTAGTTTCAACTGTTATAAGGGATTACAGAAAAAAACGGGCCTACTGCCACGGATTAAGTTTGCCCTTTTTTTTTCGGGATCCACGGTGGAGTAGCCGTTTAAGGCAACTCCGTTCGCGCGACGACATATTTTATTCCGAGGGCGACTGGCCAGCTAGAGAGTTGCCAGGAGCCACTACTTGCCGACAAAGGAGTCGAAGTCAGCGACAGAGGCGTCGCAGCCAGCGACAGAGGAGCCTCCATCGTCGAAGGGTGGTACAACCGGATCGCATCCAGCGACGAGGAGACGCACAGGAGCGTCATTTGCGGAGACCGCAGCCAGCGGTCACGAGGCGCAAGGAGCGCCAAGCATCGGCGGCCGCAGTCAGCGGCCACAAGGCGTAGGAAACGCCATTTTGGAGGAGACGCCATTTTGAACGCACACAGTCGTCGCCAAAATGGATCTGGGGAAGATGCAGCGTTCCCCCAGGAAGAGTGCCCGGCTCAACGGATTCGCTGGCACCCCTACACCGGATCAGCAGCCAGCGCGTATTGGATCGGGAACCCGGCCGCGGGGAAACACCACGGCAGCGGTCATTGGCACCCCGACCAATACCAGCACTACACACTTCCCATTTCCCATTCTCATTTTGGAGTGGACCGCCATTGCTAACGACTAGCAACAATTTTGTGGCGCTACTGTGTGCAACAAGCACTGCGCAGTCAGCCTATGGATTCCTGCCACCGGGTTTGAGCGTTGACAACGTCTCAACAGCATAGCCGCTGAAGGATGAAGCTCGCGAGACAGTGAAGGCGCTGCAACGATCGTGCCCTTTCACACTGTAGTCCACTTCAGCGCGTGGCTACAGGAGTACGCAAACGTGGTGTGCACGGTTTTGGACGTCGACGCAAAAGAAGCCGAGGCGTCGGCCAATACGAAGGCGAACAGGATGATCGCCATGGAGGTTGTCCCATCTGGGGAGGACAACATGGAATCACGGATTGCGAAGAATTCGTTGGTGCTAAGCTCTGGAAATTGGAGCAATGTGAAGAGGCATCCAATGGTTCGGAGGTAGGGCAGCCAGAGAGCCTACCAACGTGGTGAGACAGGACTTATCTGGAAGGACGACCACGTTGTGCTGCCACAAAGCTACGAGATGGCGTACAAGAGGCTGGTCAACGTTGAGAGGAAATTGAAGCGCAATAAGCCGTTGGCGCAATAATATGACCGGATCATCAAGGATTACGTCTCTAAAGGATATGCGAGAAAGTTGCAACCGGATGAGGTCGCTGTAAAAAGCGATCGACTTTGGTATTTGCCACATTTTGGTGTCAAAAACCCCAAAAAGCCCGGCAAGGTGCGGCTTGTGTTCGATGCTGCAGCCAAAAAAAATTAGGCGCTGGACAAAGGGCCTCAGCACTATAAGCCTTTGCCAGCTGTGTCGTCCCACTTCAGAGAGAAAGCAGTCGGAGCCTGCGGTGACATCAAGAAGATGTTCCACCAAGTTTTGATCCGACCCGAGGATCAACGATTCCTCTGGAGAGACGGCGACGACAAAAGAGATCCAGATGTCTACGAGATGGACGTAATGGCCTTCGGAGCAGCATGCTCGCCGAGCGCTGCACATTACGTCAAGATTGTGAATGCCCTGAAGTTTCAGGATTCGGATCCGTCAAGCCATCGCCGACTACCACTATGTCGATGATTATGTAGACAGTTTCGCTACAGAGGGCGAGGCTATAAGCGTATCTACCTGTGTGAAGAAGACACACGCGGATGCTGGATTCGAGTTGTGCCAGTTTCCATCCAGCTCGCCCACCGTGGAGACGGCTTTAAGACCTGGACGAGTCAAGAGCGTCGGATGGGGGAGGCTGAGCAGAAGATCCTCGGAATGCGTTGGCAAGAAGGAACGGATGACTTCAGGTTTAACGTGGAGTATCATAGAGTGCCAAGCAGCGTCCTGAGTGGAGATCGAGTCCCTACGAAAAGGGAATAATTGGGCTTGGTGATGTCGACGTTTGATCCCCTCGGATTCCTGTGCTGCCTCATGATTAAAGCGATGCTGCTGCTGCGAGAGATCTGGAGGCAGAAGATCTAGTGGGACGAACCACTACCGGAGGAGCTAAGAAAGGACTTTGCGACTTGGCGCAAAGAGATGGACGCCGTGAGACATTTTCGATGTCCTCGCAGTCCGGGCCATAGAGCTGCACGTCTTCGTGGATGCTAGTCAGGCAGCATTTGCAGCGGTGGCCTATTGTAGGGTCACCTATAGGACGACGAAGTGCTGGTGAGCTTCGTGTGCGCAAAGACCCATGAGAACCATGACGATCACACGGCTGGAACTACAGGCAGCAGTTTTTGGAAGCAGGCTCATGAACACGATCAAGGAGGAGCACAGTGTGGTCATCTCGGACCTAGTGCTATGGACGGACTCGAAGACGGTGCTGAGATGGATCGGCAGCAAGCACCGCCGTTATAAGCAGTTTGTCGGCAACCGAGTGGCGGAGATTCTAGATTCGTCGAAGGTTTTTCAGTGGAGATGGGTGCCTACAGCCGACAATGCTGCGGATGATGCGACGCGGTCTCAGAGAGGAGTCGACCTAAGCCAGGATTTAAGGTGGCTAAGCGGACCTGCCTTTTTGAGGCAGCCAGCTGGCCGGAGTCAAATCAACGAACTAAACGCGTTCCAGATGTCCCGGATGAAGAAGATATGCCCAGTGAGTTTGCGTCAGTTGCGGCAAACGTTTTCGTACTCCCGTTTCAGAAATTCTCGAGCTTCAATCGCCTGGTGAGGACCACAGCCTGGGTCTTACGGTTTGCGCGCCGGTGCCGCAAACAGAAAGGCGATCTCGAGGAATACGGCCTTACTGCAGCAGGATGTGAGGCCGTGGAGAACCTGTTGGTCAGACAGGCACAACTGGAGTCGTTCCCCGACGAGATAAGGTCGGCAGAAGCTAAAAAAGACGTCTCTAGCTCGAGCGACATTCGAGGGTTGGTGCCCTACTTGAACGAGCACGGGATTCTGCGGGCCTACTGAAGAATCGATGCCGTAGTTCACGATGCCGTGCAGTTCACACTCCCAAAATAGGGGAAAGTTAGAAATATGAATCCGAGGTGAAAACACTTGGCATAGAAAACCAATAGATCAGATGAAGCTCTATGCCGGTATAAAAAGACCGTGGCCCACAGATAAGATGGTCAGTCAGTACCCGGGTAAATACGCGTAGTCAATACCCGGGTAATCATCCGTACGTCAATACCCGGACAATTATCAGTCAGTCTATAGCCGGGAAGACTTAAGCTCCAGTCGAGAAAAAAAATCTCGACGAGCAAGGACGCTATCAAACCATAAAATAACAGGACCTAATTTGGAAGAATCCAGGACTAACAAGGAACCCACTTTGAAGGAAGACCATAGTTCCACAAAATTCTCAGAATGGGCGGCAAGGAGTCTAAAGCCTCCGACAACACAGCAAATGTGATCAACACCGTGGAGGCTGTCGACCACAAGGAGGAAATATCAGGGGTACAGCAGGGGTACCCTGGAATTCATTGCTGCTTTATTGATCTTCCTGGCTCTATTAAACCTAGTGAAAATGTACAAAAGATCCGTACAGCGGAGGATAATTGAAAACATTAACGGCAAAACAATTAAATAAAGAACAAGTGAACCAGTGCATTGTCGCTAAATTGAATATCAGCGAAAACAAGCAACAGCGTAGACTTTCCTAACAAGTGCTTACTCCAAATAATCTGAGAGCCACCAAAGCGTGCCACAAAAGAAAAAAAAAACAACTCATTCATTCACATATATGCATACTTCACTTTTTTTATCTTTGCAATTACAATTAATTACTGCACAAATGTATATGTATGTATGTATATATGTATATATATATATATCAACACCCAGGATTCAACGCGTCGAGTTTAACGGAACCCTGTTCCCGAGTTTTCTCTATATTCATATATATACGTATATTCTCGTGCTCATTTTAATGTTATACCATCGGTAAATATAAGTATATTTTTGTAACAATGGTAACTGAAGGGTCTAAGGTTTAAAGAAAATTATTTTATTGTTAGCCTCTTCAAGGCAATGTATTTCATTAATAGAAATTAAATATTTTGTGTTCAATATTATCTTAAATAAAAATTACTTTTCAGCGGCGAGTATCCGCCTTGTTTTTGTTGTGCAAAAACAAGAGCCCTCAGAGCAACGTTTGTAGTCGTGTAGAGCCAACAATTTTTGTTGACGTGCGCACCTTTGCTTGGTAATGAATTTGATACTCCTCGCTAAAAACAATTATAGCCAACTTATCATAATTTCTGTATGCTAGCCTTTTAATTATTTTTTTGTATTACATGGCACTAGCCAACTCAATAAAATTATGCTATTTTTGTAACTACAACAAAATGAGTAGGTAAACATTTCCAGAAGGGCTGCTGATGCGAGATGTGGAGTAGGTCAAAAAAAACGATGACATAACGTTTCTCCGACCACCTTGTCAAAAGGGGATCGTATTGCGCGGCCCGCGACGATCCATGAGGCATGCGGACGCATGAAGGGGAGGGAACGTGGCCGAAACATTGTCCGATCGTTTTACGATCAAGGTACAGCTTGTGGGGCAATGAGGACTGCTGACTGACGAACGGTATGAACTTTTTCAGGCACTACTAAATTATTCTCGTTAAGTTGGAGAGGTGCGGGGCTTACCAAGATCTCACGACCCAAAATCGACGAGCTTACGCCGGCATCATGGTGCCTGAACATTGGATGCCCCTCCCTCGGCCTGAGTCCTTTCCCAGTACACAGGCACGAATACACAGACGTAACAGAATTGGCTCCCAACGAAAGGACTTGACATATTTGTTAAGGAAAAGTGTCATTGGTTTCAACGAAAAATGGGCATAATTTCCATCTTTTAATGTCCTAATTAATTTGACTATGTATAGAATATTGGACTTACAACTTCTGCAACCGAAATCAAGTGTAAATGGTTCAGAATAGAGGTATGACTTTAAGAGGGGTTTCGTATATAATCCTTTTAAAATCGTAGGTCCTTTGTTTTGCCTTTTTTTTTTTTGTAATTAACGTAAATATAATTTGAGGGTGCCTTACGCTTCCAACGTAATAGGCCAAGTGGCCAGGTCGTTCGGGAAGGTTGAGTCCAAAGAAGATTGCAGAGCGCAATGGTAACGCATTTAGCGGTGCGGTGCGGGTGTATCGTTTATTTGACGATCCAGGACAGAGGGGGTGGGGGAACTGACCGGAAAACGTAAAATCGAAGCTGCCCACGTACTAGGCTAAGGAGGCAGGTCGTTTGAGGGGCTCGACTTCTTACGGCTTTCCATGACTGATTTGGGCGGGGGACGAGTTTCTTTGGTTCACGCTGCCAGCGTACTAGGCCAAGTAGCCAGGTCGTTTGTGAGGCACGTGGCCAGAAAAATAGGAAAACTGTTGTGGAGTCCGAGCATGTCGGTCAAATAGCAGCAGGTTGTGGAGTCCGCAAATATCGGTCAAACAGCCTGATTTTCCGACGACTGGCGGGAGGGGGTTTTCGGACATACCCTGTCTTAGGTGGACCAGTTCACATATGAAACCATCGTTAAAGCTCTCCTGCAGAAGGTGGGCCAGTTCACATATGGAACCATCGTAAAAGCTCACCAGGAAAAAAGAGGGCCAGTTCACGTACAGAACCATAGTAAAAGCTTCCCAGGAAAAGGCGGGCCAGTTCACGTACGAAACCTAGTAAAAGTTAAATGAAGCAGTGTTGGTCGGATGCATGTTGGCCGGGTGTAACCATGTCAGAACAACGACTAACATCTCCGAATAGTTATTTGTTTTTTTTTGGGGCCTAAATACCGGAGGAGTTTTTGACTGAGGAGAGACTTATTAATGGCGTAACCTATGGCTTACCTATCTTATTTTAACATTTGTAGTCAGCAAAGTTCACGGAAGATCGTGTCATATATTTAGATGCATACCAAGCAGAAAAAAAAACAAGTATCAAATAGAGCAATCCAAATACGTAAATCGCGAACACAAGAAGAGCAAGTGCGGGAGACACCCCCGACTATATGAGGCACTTAATCAAGACAGTCTTCAAAACTTCGAAGACCAGCCGGAAGAGGTAGAACACTTGTCCGAACAGATTGAAAACACAATGGATGAATCAGCCGGAGGAATGGATTTACCACTAGGACCTCCTAGGGGACGCTCCAGCATGCTTCCACGGTACCAGGCCTGTTCGAGAAGATCGTTCGGAGACTGCCGATAGGCGGGAAAGAGAACTAATGGATTTAGTGAGGCAAAGTAGAGATGCGGAATTGGAAATGATCGCTGAAATAAACGCTTTGAAGAAGAAAGTGGCTGAGTTACAAGCCACCCAAACCGTTACCGAACAACCAAGAATGGCCCCACCACCTGGACTACCCGGAAACCCCACAGATAGCTTTCTGAGACATCAAGATACCCCGACACCAGAACAAGTGTCGCAAGAGTGTTTTAACAGCCTGCATCGATTGAGATGGCCCAAACGTACGGCCACTCTACAGATGATAACTCAACAATGCGTAGCAGCTGAGACCAGTCACCAAATTCACCCCGAATTAGATCGGAGTCTAACATTTCGGCTAGATAAATGGAACTTAAAATTTGACGGAACCGGCCGCGGTATGACCGTTGAAAGTTTTTTATTCCGTGTGGAAAGACTCCAAGAATTATATGGAATAATTCGACAGCAAATTTTCAGAGAATTTCATAGTCTGCTGATCGGCGCAGCCAGCAAGTAGTATTGGCAACTCATGGAGGATCAAACCGAAGATTACAATTTTGATTACTATTCGCTCACCAGGGAAATGAAACGTGTTTTTTCTACAACTGGAAGTGACTTAATGAAGATAAAAGAATTAATGGAGAGGAATCAAGGATATAACGAGTCCTTCAGCGATTATGTCTCCGACATGCACAACTTACACTTTAAGTTAAAACACAAGATCGCCGAGGATGAATTTGTAGAACTGTTGAAGGACAACCTGAACTCCCAAATGGGTGGGTTATTGTTGACGTCCCCAATAAGGTCTCTTGCAGAGCTTAAAAGGGGGGGGGCTCAGAGTGGATCGGTAGGTAAGAAACCATGGAAAGCAGATGCGAAGAAGACCAGTAAATGAGATCCAACGCTCAGAGATGCAAGGATGTATTCCCGATGATGTCCATGTGGAATAATTCCAACGAAGACCGGGAGACAGCCGCGAGTCCAACAGAACAGCGCCTGGGTGCTGAAACTCTTTGCACGATATGATTTGCTATACGTGTGGATACGGAGTGGATTTCTACAGCCAACACCCCGGAAACAATAATCCATGCATGTCTCGATTCCATGAGTCCACTTGTCGTTTTTTGCCAGAAGTCCGGAAAAGACGATAAACCGGGAAATTCGTCATACCCGTAAATTACCTTAAGCTCAAGCATAATTACCGATCACGTAAGAACCTAGAACAACAAGTTGCTAGGACGAGTTGTATTTGAAAAGTAGCAGAAGCATTCTTGAAGAAAAAAAAAACAGCTCACAACCGATAACATCTAACTTTACATAATAGGTCGGCTAGCGCAGTCAGCAGTGTCGTGGGTCGATACCACACGCTTATGGGCGCATAATGAAAAACAACAACAATAAAGAAAACAAGAGAGAACGCTATAGTCGAGTTCCCCGACTATCTGATAGCCGTTATTCAGCTAGTGGAAGTGCGAAGGAGAGTCAACACTTCAACACTGACAGTTTTTGGTGGTTGGGCTGACGCGAGAAGTGGAGTAGGTAAAAAAAAACGATGACATAACGTTTGTCGGACAGCCTTGACAAAAGGAGATCGTATTGTGCGGCCCGTGACGATCCATCAGGCATGCATGAAGGGGAGGGAACGTGGCGAAAATATTGCCCGATCGTTTTACGATCAAGCTACAGCTTGTGGAGCAATGAGGACTGCTGACTGACTAACGGTACGAACTTTTTCAGGCACTTCTATTATTTATTCTCGTTATGTTGGAGAGGTGAGGAGCTTACAAAGATCCCACGACCCAAAATCGACGAGCTTACGCCGGCATCATGAAGCCTGAACATCGGATGCCCCTCCCTCGGCCTGTGTCCTTTCCCAGGACACAGGCACGAATACACCGACGTAACAGGCAATTTAAGTACACTGGATTGGACTACTTTGGGCCACTGTTGGTGACTGTATCCCGTCACAAGAAGAAGCGTTGGGTCGCCTTGTTTACGTGCTTGACGACAAGGGAGAGTCATCTGGAGTTGGCGTCATCTGGAGAGTCATCTGGATCAGTTACTGCCGTAGAGTGCCAGTACATAGACTGCGCAGCGATAACGGCAAGAACTTCGTGGGAGTAAACGACAACGGCCAATCGAGGACAATGATGCGACCCGTCTCTAAGCTTGCCGTTTTAGATTTGATTGAAGCGGGTCCTTACGGGGTCGGGGATTTCGCGGATCGAACATTGTAATCAATAGTTCATATTTTTAATTTATCTTTGCATTGTGAACTAGTCCGAATATGTAAGGATTATCGCCATCGCAAGTTTTCAATAAGCCGGGAAAACTTAGCATTTTACCATTCGAAAGATTGGAGGACACACTGCGGTGAGCTAGGATTAAGTTAGTTCCAACTGTTATAACCCTTAATCCCTACAGAATAAAACGACCCTACTGCCACGGATTAAGTTTTCCCTTTCTTTCGGGATCCATGGTGGAGTAGCCGTTTAAGGCAACTCTGTTCGCGCGACGACAGCTATTATTTTAAAGTATTTTTATAAATATCATCGCTAGGAAGTTGATATATGCGATCACTAGCCAAGAATTGGCTGAGCATTCTGCTTGTTACACGTGAAGTGAATAAACGAAAAATCTAAAAGTGAAAATTCTTCTTCTTCATTATTGGAAAAGCCGATCTGCCCCATTTCGACAGCGCCCTACCCCATTATTTAAGGACGAGCCAAATATATCTCGTGCCTAGACCTAATGAAAGGATATCATCAAATTGAACTAGACGAATGGTCCAGAAATATAACATAATTTATAACTTCGACAGGTTTGTATCGCGGTTACCATTTGGGTTAAAAAAAGCCCCCAACTCATTCCAGAGAATAATGACATTTGCATTCACAGACTTACAGCCTTCGTAAGCGTTCTGTATATGGATGATTTAGTCGGTTGTTCGGAAAAGCATATGCTTATATTAACCGGTGTCTTCCAATTATGTAGACAACATAATTTAAAACTACATTCAGAAACGAGTACTTTCTTTATGAAGGAAGTTACTTATTTAGTTCATAAATGTACCGATAAAGGTATATTACCAGATGATTCTAAATATGAGTTAATCAAAAATTACCCTCAGCCAGTGTTCACGCCAGAAGGGCGCGAATTTCTAAACGGCATTAAGCTGGATGCGCAAGCTTTCGCTCCGCTCTGTTCGCTCTCCCTCCTTCCAGCCGGCAAGTTCACGACTCGGCGTTCCCCCGGCACTCTTTTGTTAGATTTAAGTTAGAACTAATCAAAACACGAAATAAAGTTCAGTGCATCCACGACCCGACGTCTTCTTCTTGACGGCGCCCCTTGCGGATTAAATCCAGATAAGTACGGTTGTTTATATATATATTATATAAATATATTATATAAATATATAAGTTAGGCGAGACTATTTCTCGCAGTGAAGCTATGGCTCTCGTAGCCGCATAACTTATCTAGTAACTATGAACAGCATTCCAAATAGTTTACCGAATCGATGGCTGGTCCTGAGAGTGGTTCCCCCAATGAAGAGAAGAGTGGAAGAGTTCGTAGTAGCTTCGTTATAATTTTAATTTGTTCAAATTAAGTTTTATGTTTTACAAAAGAAAATAATTGCAAGATCGGGCGAACGTCGAAGACTGACTTCTAGTGTTGGCGCTGGTTCTCATTAGGACTCCGGGTCTCGTGCTGAGTGCGGCATTTTGCAGCCAGCGGAGGGCGAGGGGCAACCCCGCATAGCTGTTGGGCAGTAGCCGATATGCGAGCCAAGCTATCTCAGCGGTTGCTTACCCAACATCCGGCGGCTGTGCCGCTCGCAGCAAAAAGGGTTGCCTGCGGAAGCAGCACATTGTAGCCGACGCGGCCGCCGAATACGTCGTCGAGTTAGTGGGCAAGGCGGGGGCCGAAGTCAGCGTTTCGAGCAGTGCACTTAGAAGTGACTGACCGTCGAGTGGCGCAATGGGGAAAGCGCGTGTGAGAACGGCGGTCGATAGGAGAGGGGGGAAGGTACTTAAAGAGGGTTCATAACTTATATATATTTCGGAGTTGGATCACTATTGTAGTCTACGTCACTTTCTACCGTGTCAGCGCCACGTTTCCTGCACGCTCTACTCGAGAGCGAAGCATGTCTGTGTTCTTTTGCCATCAAAAACTGAGTGTCTAGTGCCAGAGTTGCAATAATGCGTAGAACCTTAATCTACCCGTAATACCGACGCACTTTGGAGACTTATTTCACTGCACACACAATACCAACACACAAATTTTTTCCCAATTTCTGGTTAGTCCTATTTTTAACGCGAATATAGTTATCTCCCTCTCACTCCCGACCGCGAACAGACTACGTTCAACAAAAACTTCTAATGTTATTTGCCACGCTTCCAGTAGAGTAGATAATGCGTATTCAAAGAATATGCAAAACGAAATAAGCAAGTACAATTAACTGAAAATGTCATTGTATTTGAAATTAAAAATAAATCTGCGACATAAATATATATATAATACAAAAGCCAAAACGAAATGCTTTGCCACTTACCACAATCAATCACAACTAATATATTTTTTTAGTATTAACTGTTAAATACACTAAACAACACACTATACAAAAAACAAAAAATATTAAACACAAAATATAAAGTACAAACAAATTAATATATAATTCAAAAGATCATATCAAACAGCTTGCAAATATTCATGCAAAATTTATATATATAATATTTTTTTATACATACACATATATTTTTGCCTCTTATAAAAATCTTAATACGCTTACAAATATATATATTTGTTGCTTACTACACATAGTTCAAATAGGATACACATAGTTCAAATAGGATGTAATACAGCTAATCAAGGAAGAAACGCACCCATAACGAGAAGCTTAGCTAGAGCAGCGGAAAGAGCAAGGGTGAATAGAGTTCTGCAGCCTTTAGAAATAGAAGTAGAAGAAAACATACTTATACGAACTAAACAGACCACCATGACGCAAAAACCAATTGAGACGTAATGGATGAACTTCAAATACCCGATGCAAGTAAATTATTTCACACGTATGATGGAGACAAATAATTACTAACAATGTTTATTACAAACGTACCAAGAAATATCAGGCATAGGAGCAGTGCTACTATATATTTCAGAAAGTTAGGAACTAGACGATGAAATACGCAAAACAAACCAAAACAAACATAACCAAAAACGGGTACGTTACAGCTATAACAATGATAGTAATGGACCAACTTACAACAGTAATAACACAAACACATAACAACCAACTAATACGAATTACTATAACAACCATAACACGAACCGACAAGAACAAGGAACCAGTAACCGGGGACAACGAACCAACAACGGAAGCTACAACAATACCATAAGAAACTAAGAACAACAAAATAACTATAGAAATTAAAGCAACAACAGGGGACGTCAGTATAAAAGAGGACCTACTGGACCAGAGCGGAGTCAACGAGGGTCCGTAAGAGCAGGAAGATCCGTAAACTCAGATAGAACACAGCAAAGCACCAGAAGGGGATATGCTAAAGTGATTTTTCAATAAATGCCTCGAACATTCCCCCGATTATACCACAAAATATAAATACAGAGAAGCACAAATCTTTTTTTTTAATTAAATCGGCAGACCGTTAAAGTTCTTAATAGACAGCGGATCAAATGTTTCACTTCGTACCCCTAAGCAAACAACAAAATTTACAGCAGCCAATGCAAGTTAAAACAGTCCTAAAGACACATAACATATACAAAACAAGAGAGAACGCTAAAGTCGAGTTCCACGACTATCTAATACTCGTTCTTATTTAAATTCCACGCATTTTTTGACGGAATCATCGGAATACCGCTTTTAACGTTTTTAAACTCAAAAATTGATTTCGAAAATCTAATCTTAGTAACCCCCAATACAAAAATCGAGATACTTCAACGAAAAAGAGATCAGAATCCCCAATAAAACTAGATGCAAAGACAAGAACTAGAAATACCAGTAACAGAAAGGGAAGGAGAAATATATATAAAAACTAATAGTATTAGTAATTCAAATAATACAACAGGAAATATATATTAACGAGGGCATTTACAGAACAAAAATTACACAGACAATGTAGAAATAATAAACGAAACCGATCAAGACAGAATGATAAATACTAATTATGCGATACATGTAAAAGTATATAATGCAGAGAGTTTTACAGAAATAGACACGGCGAAACATATAAATATTGAAAACAATGCCTGTAAAAACAAGATCTTTTTCTTGAGTATAAATGATAAGTCGGAAGGTACTAGTTTTAATAGTACATTTTAATGACAATTCTCCTCACTTAAACTTCTCGTGGTTTTTTTTCAACTTTACTCTTCTTCTTCAATCTGTTCTATTCACTCTTTTTATAATATTCTTCTTCCTATCTGCCACTCACTCGCTAGTACGAGTTGGCAGCAACATACAACATATGTTATGTTAACAACATTCAAAAGGCGCGGAATTTAAATATAAACAAAATTATTCTAATTGGGGTTTAACCCAACATACCGGCACCCTTGAAAGTATGCGATCGACTTTCAAGAGACAGGTAATAAGGCGAGTTTCCGTTTAGGGCCGCGGATGATTCCCTTGGTAGTGCATACGTTGGCTACACGCATGATGTTGTCCGCTCCTGCGATGGTGCTGACTATGCGCCCAAGAAGCCACCGTTGTGGGGGAAAATTATCCTCCTGAACGATAACCATGTCGTTGACAGCTAGATTTGGTTAAGTCTTCGTCCAGGTTGTGCGAACGTATTGCTCGTATATATACTCCTGGCTCCAGCGACTCCAGATTTAGTGCGCTGACCCGTTTCCATCGATCCAACTTGTCCAGATTGTCGTCGATTGGTGGAAATACAGATAGTGCTCGGAGTGAGTCACCCACTAAGAAGTGGCCAGGCGTGAGAGCGGTCAGGTCGTTTGGGTCTGATAATAGCGGCGTTAACGGACGAAAGTTCAGGAACGCCGCGACGTCAATAGCTGCAGTGGCTAACTCCTCAAAGGTTTATGTGGTGTCTCGAAGAGTGCGATTGAGTAGTCCCTTGACGCTTTTTACTGCAGCCCTAGGCGGAATAAAGTGGAAGCTTACGAATTCTGAGCGACAGAAATTATGGGTTGATTTTGTAGTTTTGTCTTAAAAAGGAAATGCTTCAAAAATTCTAATTTGTTGTTAGCTTCTGCGAAATTTGAACCGCTGTCACAAAATATGTCCAAGGGAAGTCCGCGTCGGGCAATGAAAAGCTTGAGTGATGCAATGAAGCTTAGTGTAATCCAGCGACTCAGCTTCCTCTTAGATTCCTGGTCCACTTTGCCCAACGAGTTGTATAATGCGGATGCATTATCGATTAGGCTGCGCAACTGCTGACCATTTGACTCGGCGACAGTTGGAAATGCGACGAGTGTAGATATGTTATTCAAGAATACGAGAGTTGGTTTGTCATAGCGCTAATTTAAGCGGTCCAAAGCCTTTGTGTAGTTGTCTGCGGTCACCTGGAAAGCTCGAACCGTTTCAAGAGCGGGTCCTCGAAGACAGTTTAACAACTGGTTGAACTTCTCGGCTGGTTGTTAACGACTTCGTTAAACGACAAGATGAAGCTTTGGTACTCGCAGTATTTGCCGTCAAATGCCGGCAATATTAGCGCGGGAGCTTAAATGCAGATGTGTACCCAAAACTGTGGCGTCCCGAGTGGATAAAGTAAGTTTAAGATACGATTCCAAACTCGACAAACGGCAAGATAATTCCGACGGAGATAAATTCAAACTAGGTTCCACTGATTTGCTCATACGTGTAAGGTTTTTCCGAACACTCGTTCGTTGAGCCTTAATTTGCTCCAGCGAAGACATTTTGCAGAAGTTTGTTAACTTTATTTATTTTCGATCTGGCAGTGCCTTCCTTAAAAGGTTTGTAAGAGCGAGCGAGCCTAGCCAAGAGTGCAACCGATGTGTTGCGGCAGAATAAGGTTATGTATAGGTGTATAAGCCAAAGCCACCACCAATATTTGTACGTGAGAAATGCTCAAGTACATTTGTAAGCAATGTAAAGCTCATAGGTGACGCAAATTTCCACATAATTCCCTTAGTTAGGGGCAACATTCATGAAACTAAAGTTCAGACGAAGTCTGGACAACACTTTAGAGCCTTAACAAAGTATTTGGACGAAGGAGAAACAAGCTATTAAACATACCAACTAAAAAGCTGCAAGGGTCTGCAAGTCGTACTAAAGAGCAAAGAGCCTGTTGTAACACCAGACGAAATAAAGCTGGCGCTACAGGATAAAGGATTTACCGCAAAATCAGTCTTCAACATCTTAAACAAAAATAGACAGCCGCAACCACTCTTCAAGGTGGAACTTGCACCAGAAGCAAAGAAGCCGCAAAGAAACGATGTGCATCCAATCTACAAACTCCAATTTTTACTACATTGTAGAATCACTGTAGAAGAACCTCACAAACGTAACAATACGGCCAAACAAAGTCTTACTCTAAGCTGCGCCCAGTGTGCGTAGTCTGTGTCGAGCTCCACGACAAAGCCAGCTGCAGTGCGCCTAAAGAAGACTCAAGCAGAAAAAAGTGTGGCAACTGTGGGGGCAATCACACAGCCAACTACAGAGGCTGCCCAGTATACAAAGATCTCAAAAGCCGTATTAACCAGCACGTAGCCACTGTACGCTTACAAAACGCACCGATCACAAAAATACCCCCCAAAAACAACCCAGAAGTTTTCTTCTCTACCACAGCCAAATCCTCACTTGGTACAGGATTCGTTACCAAAAACGCGTCATATGCAAGCGCTCTAAGATCAGGTCTAGAGCCCCCAGCCTCCAATGCGCCATGTTCATAAGCCAAATATGTGGACTTCAATTCGGTACAAGACAAAAAGCCAATGGAACAACAACAAAACAATTTCGAAGCAATGATACTTACCTTGCAGCAGAGCATGGCGGAGTTTATGGCGTTTATGAGAACCACCATGCAAGATCTAATGCGCAATCAAAACATGTTGATACAACTGCTTGTATCACAACAATCAAATTAATCATCTTCATGGCCTCGCTAAGAATCTCTACGTGGAACGCCAATGGCGTTTCACAGCACAAACTTGAGCTAGCTCAATTCCTACTCGAAAAACACATCGAACATTTTATAGCAGCTGGGGACTATAATGCCAAGCCCACACACTGGGGGTCTCGACTCGTGAATCCAAAAGAAAAACAGCTCTACAACGGCATTATAAAAGCAAACAACAAGCTCGACCACGTTTCTCCTGGCACACCTACATACTGGCCTACTGACCCCAAAAAACTACCCGATCTAATTGATTTCGCAATCACCAAAAACATTCCCCGCAATTTGATAAGCGCGGAGTGCCTCTCAGACCTATCATCTGACCACTTGCCCCTCCTAATAAATCCTCCGATACCCAGAACCAGCAAACCTCTCTTATAAGTTGACTTCAGTAAAAACCAACTGGCTCAAATACAAAAAATACATAAGCTCACACATTGAACTTAACCCACCTCTTGAAGTGTGAGAAAGTGTTTTCTAATACGGACGTGTTTTTTATACGCTGCGCAAAATTTCGATTATTTTGGTGTCACCGTGGCCAGAACAATTGGTTTTCCTGCAGTGTTCCATAGCGGTAGTGCGCGGGTGTTCGCCGCACTATCGAATCGACATAAAGGAGCGCGTAAACAATAAAACAGCAGGAGGTATTATTGCAATCGGACTGACACTGCAATTTTGCTATTTTATGTTGTAGGCCAGCTGTTAAATCAGCTGTTGGTGCTGCCAACCTATCGCAGTTGGCGATCTAGTCCGAGCGGCGTTGCCAGACAAACGGCGCTACCAGACCTGCATTGGAGATCGGTTAGGGCGCGCAACCAGCTAAATTCAAATTCGAATTCAAATTCGAATCTGCTTTTAGAGCGGTCGCTTTCGGAAAAAGGAGTCGGCACAAAGGTCGCGGACAGACCGAAAATCAACCTCTCACCCTTGCGGTGCCTAAGTAGAGGCTCTGGTGTCCGAGAAGAGGCGGAATAACCTCCAGCAGTCAACACCTAGGGGACATCTGTGGCCTACGTGGGAACTCTCTTTTCAAAAAAGCTGATCCGCGTGTTGGGACAGACCGAGAAGCATCCTCTCACCCTTCTTGTGCCACGTTTGTACAATGGATAGTCCAGCGGGGGGCAGTGCCCCCAAAGGCGACGACCCCTTCAGGAGAAGCTCCAGGATGTCGCGGTCTCCTACGAGAGGAGTAGAAATAACAGTGCAGGGTGCTGGTACCCACGCGCCGGCGGTTGAGAAAGGGGATCAAACGGGCCCCCATACGACGGCGGCGATAACCAGCAACCGCACTGCTGTAGTAGCTAGCCTGGCCCCGGCAGCAACCATAACAACAAGCCAGAAAAAGATCAGTGATCTCATCAGCGTGCCGATGCAGAATATAGCGTCGAAATCTCCACCTGGTTCGCCAATACGGCCTTTAGCCTGTCAGCGCTCCAGCACGAGAATCTGAGGAGCATCTTGGACATCTTGGACATGTGCGCATTTGAGACGCAGCGACATGTCACCAAGGAGACTAAAGGTGCAATAACGGATCTGGCTGCTCTTAATACAAGAGCGATCCAGCTGCAGCAGAGCACAGTCAACGTAGCGGCCCCCGCTAAAGACATCGCTACACAGACAGAGGCAGAGGCTCAGAAGAAGCGTCCAGCAACGTCGGCCTTAAAAAGTGTAACGGAGAAGTTTCCAGTGTTACCTCCCCCAAACAAGGCTCCCAAAGCGGCTGCTACCAAGGCAAAGGTACCAAACCCAGCCAGCTTTGCAGCGGTTGCTAAGAACACTAGCAGCACAGTTGAATGGACAAAGGTGAAGCCTAAGCGCATACGCAAAAAGCCCGAGGCGTTCATATTAAAGAAAACTAGCGAAGCATCGTATGCCGATATACTGCTTAAGATGAGAGCAGATCCGAACCTAAGCGAGTTTGGCAACCAAGTGAGGAGAATTAGAAGGACTCAACAGGGGGAGCTACTGCTCGAGGTGAAGGGCAAAGCCTCCGAAAACGTACCCTTATACAGAGGAGCCATCGAAGAGTCCCTTAAGGAAATGGCGGCGGTACGAACGGGTACGCAGAGAATGGCGCTAACTTGTAGCGGAATGGATGAGGCGACCACGGTTGAGGAACTCCATAGATGCATGGTCTTCTTGCCCAAGAAGATGTGAGGGGCCTGCGCAAAATGCGTGACGGCACACAGATAGCGACTGTGATGCTCAGTGCAAACGATGCAATCACCGTGCTTAAAAGGGGCTCGGTTAACGTAGGCTGGTCTCGGTGCCGCATCAATCAGGATGTACGTCCTACAAGATGCTTCAGGTGCTTGGGATATGGCCATAGGGCAACCAACTGCAAGGCAGCCGACCGCTCCGACTGCTGTCTGCGGTGCGGCGTGAAAGGGCATAAGGCAAAAGGATGCGTGGCCCCACCAAAATGCCTCATTTGCAGCGAGAATGTTGATAGGAATCACTCGACAGGTGGCTTTGCGTGCCCCACCTACAAGGCGAACATCGTAAAAGGAGTCAAGTGCCGTCGCGATGATGCTGGACGCAATTAAAATCATCCAGCTTAATGTCAACCACTGCGCAGCTGCTCAGAGCCTGCTGGCTCATACTGCGGCGGAGCGCAGCATAGACATCATGCTCTTAAGCGAGCCCTATTCCCCGGGAATTGGAAACCCTTCGATGATCTTGGCCGAGTCAGGCAAAGCGGCCATAAAGTGTTGCAGCCCTCTCCACGTCCAGGAACGGGCCTACCTGCCGATGCGCGGCATAGCATATGCCAGGGTGAAGGGTGTGCATATTTATAGCTGCTACGCCCCGCCTAGCGACAGCACTGACCAATTCGAGGAGATGCTGGACACTCTTGTCAATCATGCGAGAGGGCGCTGTCCGACAATTATTGCTGGGGACTTTAATGCCTGGGGAGTCGAATGGGGCAGCAGGTTATCCAATCCCAGAGGCAGAGCGGTGATAGATGCTATGATGATGCTGGACCTGACCTTTCTGAACGACGGCCGCGTGCCCACGTTTAATAATGACAGGGGAACCTCATTTATTGACGTCACTTTTGTCAGCTGAGGCCTAGTGGCTAACTCAAGCTGGACGGTACTGGACGTGGTAACGCTGAGCTATCACGCTCTGATCACCTTTAGCGTCTCTTCGACTGGCACAACCAGAAGTCAACCGAGAAGATCACTGGGGCAAGCATGGGATACCAGGAAGTTCGATAAGGATATGCTGCAATATCAGATCAACACCCTACTAATCCCAACGGGTGACGCAGAGACAATGGCGGCGGAGCTTATGAAAATACTCGTAGCAATGTGCGATGCGACAATGCCTCTCAAAAAAAATGTGCAGCGTAAGCCCCCCGTATACTGGTGGAGCCCCGTCCTTCAACAGATGCGATCGGAATGCCTCAAGGCTAGGAGGAGAGCACAACGAACCAGAGGTAGCCCTCATCAAACGGAGCTTCTGGAAGCTTTTAAAGCCAAGCGAACCGCGTTCAAGCACGGAATCTCGGCGGCCAAGGCACAGGCCTACAAGAATCTGCTGGATAGCGTAGACGACAACACCTGGGGTCTGGCCTATAAGCTGTTAAGCAACAAACTGCGGAAGAGAGATGTCCCCCCTTCGGACCCTGATGTCCTGGCCAACATCGTTGCGGAGCTTTTTCCGATGCAATCGACCACATGGCAGCCATTAGCCGCAGCTCCAGTCTCCGACTTCCCGAGCATCACTGCACAGGAGGTTGTGGAGGCAGCAAGGCGCATCAAGGCTAACAAAGCCCCTGGACTTGATGGCATTTCGGGAGTAGTCGTCAAAGCAGTGGCGTTGTCTAGACCGGACATAATATGGCTTTTGAAAGGGAAAGAGTACCCTCAACGCACTCACGGCAGTGAGAAACATTGCCAAGAACGCGCTCGAGGACGACAGATGGCTAGGTGGCAAAAAAGAATACTGTGCGATTGTCACGCTGGACGTTAAAAACGCATTTAACACGGCAAGATGGCCTTTAATCCTCGATGCTATGTACACAATGGGTATCCCGGAGTACCTCAGGATCGCTGTAGGCAGCTATTTTAGAAATCGTATCCTCTGGTATGATACGGAAAATTGACCAAAAAGCTACCGAGTCTCAGCTGGTGTTCCACAAGGATCTGTACTTGGACCGATCCTGTGGAACATCATGTACGATGTTATACTGGCAATCAGGAAGCCCTCAGGAGCTGAGCTGCACTGCTTCGCAGATGACGTGGCTATAACTGCAGTCGCCAAAACGATTATGGAAACCCAGGAGAAGTGCAACTCAACAATTCGAGCGGCCATCGACTGGTCTGAGAAAGCTGGGCTAGCAATAGCGGCACATAAAACTGAAGCTGTCTTATTAAGCAGAAGGAAAAAGGTGGAGGGCATGCAAGTCTCAGTCAGCGGAACCCAGGTGTCTTCAGCTGAGTCTTGAAGTACCTCGGAGTCCTCATAGACCACAGGCTATCTTTCAAGGACCATGCTAAATACGCTAGCAGAAAGTCAGCCATCACATCGGCAGCCTTATCTCGACTTATGGCCAACGTGGGAGGCCCCAGAGACCCAGCCAGGAGGCTATTGGTAGCCGTAGCAAAGGCAACGCTTTTATACGCTGCGCCAATTTGGAGTGACGCCACAAAGAAAGGCTCATACTTAAATGGAGCGCGGATGGTGATAAGGTCGATGGCCCTTAGGCTAATAAGAGGCTTTAGAACGATATCTCAGGATGCAGCATTAGTTCTAGCAGGCATACCACCAGCCGATCTGGTGATCAAGGCTCTTGTTCTTATCAGCAATGGTGCTACACGGGACGAGGCCTACGAACAGGTGGTTGGAGAGTGGCAGACGAGATGGCAAAGGTCGCAACGGGGAAGGTGGACCTACCAACTCATCCCGGAGATAGACGCATGGACGCAGTGCAGCCATAAAACTTTGGACTACCACATGTCCCAATTCCTCACGGACCATGGCTACTTCCGGGCCTACATACATCGTTTCCGCCATGTAGACTCAGCCCAATGCCTATACTGCATTGATGCGGTGGAAACCGCGGAACATTTGCTAATGCACTGTTCTAGGTTCTCGGCGGAGAGGGAACAACTGAAAGCGTTAACTGGAGACCCGCTTAGTCCAAATGGATTGATCACGGCGATGACGGCGAATGTAAATAAATGGGAGCTGGGACACCGCATCATCATAAATATGATGAAACGAGTCCGTGCCGACGAGACGGCCAACAGAGCTGGCAATTAAAACACAGAAGGAGTGTTCCTGTGAGGTGGCGGGATAAGAAACTACCTCAGCGTTCCCGGCTTGTTGTAAAAGGCGACTAAGGGGTGGAAAGGAGGAGCGCTACATGGCCAATGCATCAGGAAGGGAGAGCGACCTGGCTTCACATCCTGCTCATCGAAGTCTTACCTTGACTGGCAGTTCCGGTGAGCGTTTATAGGACAGAGGAGCATACGGAGGTTTTTGTTTTAGTACGTAGGCATAATCCCACCAGGGGTTATGAATCGTGCATGCCACCTACGGACGGCAGATTTTAATTTTCCTACCGTAACGCGATACAAAAAAAAAAACCTCTTGAAGCTGAAGCTGACATTGATAGTTTTGTTAACTCACTGGAGTCAATCATCGTTGCTGCAGCTCGGTGCTCAATGCCGCAAACAGTAAGCAAAATTACAAATCACAAAAAGACCAATATGCAAATCGAACAACTTGTTCTCGAAAAACGGCGCCTACGGCGAGAATGGCAGTCCTCCAGATCACCGTCGTCAAAACAAATGTTAAAAGACGCCACACGCAAACTTACAAAAGCTTTAAAGCAAGAAGAAGAGCTTGCCCAAGCTCTTACTTATTTTGAAAAATAAAAAAAAAAACTCACTGTGGAAAGCTCACCCAACTCTTGGCTCACCCACAGTACCAGTGGTCCATATTAGAAACCACACAGGTTGTAGGGCCCGTAGCGACAAAAATAGAGCCAGCACATTTGCCACTCATCTACAAAAAGTCTTCCAACCGAATTCTGCAACAAACACGTTCGAAATTCCGCCCGCAACAGACGACTCCCAGCATCATCATGCACCAGTTGTGTTTCGCTCAAACGAAATCCCAAAAATCATCAAAGAACATCTGAACCCAAAAAATTCTGCAGGGTGCGACCTAATTACCCCTAAGATGATTATCGAGCTGCCTTACTGTGCCGTATACAGCATTACCCAGTGCTTCAACGCTATTAACAAACTTGGCTACTTTTCAGGAAGATGGAAAAAGTCAACAATAATAATGATACCAAAGCCGGGAAAATATCGTACTGTTCCATCCTCGTACAGACCCATAAGCCTTCTATCCTGCTTATCGAAACTTTTCGAAAAATCCCTTCTGTCTCTGACTATTACTCCATTCCTTAACACGCACAACACAATACCAGCACACCAATTTGGTTTTCGGATTGAGCAAGTTAACCGCATAACATCAGAAATACGAAACGCATTTGAAAAACGGGAATACAGCTCTGCGATATTCTAGATGAACCTGACAGTTTTAACATTTGCGGATGACAAAGCTATTCTCAGCCGCTCTAGATGCCCAATCAAAGCATCATCTCAGCTAGCCATCTTCCTGGTCGACGTGGAAAAGTGGTTATCCGACTGGCGTATAAAGGTAAACGAACAAAAATGAAAGCAAGTAACTTTCACCCTTAACAGGCAAGATTGTCCACCGCTCACGCTGAACAACGTCGCACTTCCAACAGCAAACGAAGTGACGTACCTGGGAGTACACCTCGATAGAAGACTAACTTGGCGCCGACACATCGAAGCCAAGAGAACTCATTTAAAACTGAATGCCAACAGCCTTCATTGGCTTATCAACTCCCGCTCACCGCTCAGTTTGGACTTCAAGGTGCTTCTCTACAACTCAGTGCTAAAACTAATCTGGACTTACGGCTGCAAGCTATGGGAAAATGCCAGCAACAGCAACATCGATATCGTTCAGAGAGCCCAGACGAAGATATTGAGAACTATCACTGGGGCACCGTGGTATGTTTGAATCGCCAGCATTCACAAAGATCTAAACGTGCCACCTGTAAAAGAGGAAATTGCGCAAAACAAGGAAAAGTACCTTAACAAGCTATCAACGCATCCTAACCAGCTCGCGAGGAGTCTAACAAGGCTAAGCAGCCGATCACGCCTACGTCGAAACGACTTGCCAACCCAGCAGTAATTTTTTTTATTATACAGTTCAAGAAATGTACTGGTAATTAGTATTTACACTTAAGATTTGTTAACTTGTAACCGAGATGTCGACTCCAACTATGGTAATGACACTTGGAGGATGGTATGTCCACTCAAACGACGTCCAGGGATGCAGCGAGAGTCCCTTAAATATAGCCGTCAGCTACACTGGATAAAAGTCTACACATTCGTGGAAGCGGACGTCTTTCGATAGCGCTGCGCGTAAATCTCGTGTTAACGTGGTTGTGCTGAACAGTGTTAGCGGCAAATCTGCAAAAACAAACGGTGGACTTGTGCCATAGTTCTGCGCGTAACCTAGGCGTGCTGAATGACCGCGTGTTGCAGGTGGTTAGCAAAATATATAAGTTTGCAATTCTTGGAGCTGATAAAACAGCTGACAGCGCTGCCAACTTATCTCGGTGGGCGATCATGAGCGAGTGGCGTTGCCACATCAACCGTAAGACCAGTGCTGAGGTGCGAACGTTGGGCGCGTAATTTCAAAATTAAATTCAAAATTTGATTTAATTTAATTTAAACAAATAAGTGCCACGCATAACAAGCTCGAAAAAATGAGCAGCGATCAAAAGAATGAGCGTAGAAGCTCCGTCAACCCAAGAAATGCTTGCTACTCCTATTTCTCAACTAGAGATATAGATCAAAATCAGAAGTCGACAAAGAGCAACTCGACTCTACTGACCGTCGACAGCAAGAGAGCCAGCTCTTGCTCACCCTCTCTGCTCACCCCAACTCCCGCATCATGGAGTTACCAATGCCAAACCCCATCACCGCCGGCTTCGCTGAATGAAGCTCCAACAACAAGCAGTGCTAAAATTTCTGCAGTAAACTCACCACCAATAATTAAACAAACTACCAATACTGCGAGTTCGGTCCCAATAGCCGCACAACAAAATAAAATGGCAACAAAAACAGTTAGCCACGATAAGCAACAAGCGGGCCCAGCTATACAGACCGGCATGGACCGCTACATCCAGATTAAGCGCAAGCTTAGTCCACCCAACACGGTTGGCAATAAACCAAAGATCAATCGAACCAACAAAAGCACCGATCAAACGAGGAGCTCCAATGAAAACCGTTTCTCCATCTTAGCAGAGGCGGACAACAACCAACCAGAGTTGGGGCAGGAGACCCAAAGGAAACCTAAGCCCCCACCTATTTACATAAGGGAAAAAAGTTCAAGCGCCCTGGTCAACAAAATTGTTGCGCTGGTCGGGGACGAGAATTTCCATGTTGTTCCGCTTATTAAAGGGAACATACACGAAACAAAGGTTCAAACGAAGTCCGAAGAACACTTCCGAGCTGTGTCTAAGTACCTGGAAGACACAAAAAAGAACGTTTACACCTATCAACTAAAAAGCAGCAAGGGACTGCAAGTTGTGCTAAAAGGTATAGAACCTGACGTCACCCCCTCCGAAATTCAGGAAGCCCTTAAGGCCAGGGGCTTCTGTGCCAAAAATGTTAGCAATATTGTTAACAGAAACAAAAAACCGCAACCACTTTTCAAGGTAGAGCTCGAACCAGATAGCAAAGCCTTAAAGAAAAACGAAGTGCACCCGATCTACAAGCTGCAGCTCTTACTGCATCGAAGAATCACCGTGGAAGAACCCCACAAACGCAACGGCCCTGTTCAATGCACAAACTGCCAAGAGTATGGACACACCAAGACATACTGCACACTTCGGACGGTCTGCGTAGTCTGCGGAGACTTCCACAACTCCGTAAACTGCCCCGCAAACAAAGAAGACCCCCAAATGAAAAAATGTGGCAACTGTGGAGGAAACCATACGGCAAACTACAGAGGCTGTGCGGTCTACAAGGAGCTGAAGAGTCGCATGCGACGAGCGACAGCTACGCACCAACAACATTTCGCCAAGGCAGCCAGATCATCTTTTGGGCAGCTAGATACAACTAAGGGAATCTCCTACGCCGAAGCACTAAGAACAGGCATGGAAAATCCGCCCCAGCCTCACTCAGAAAATGTTCAGCAGGTTCCAGTGCAGCCGCAAAGCAAATTGGAATCTATGATGTTCACCATGCAACAAAGTATGATGGAACTTATGTCATTCATGAAAACAACCATGCAAACCCTTGTTCAGAACCAGAACATGGTAATTCAGTTGCTTGTAGCACAACAGTCCAAATAATAAATGACTAACCTACGTATATCCATGTGGAATGCCAACGGTATTTCACGGCATAAACTTGAAATAACTCAATTCCTAAGCGTAAATCACATCGACGCCATGCTGCTGGTTGAAACGCACCTCACAGGGAGATATAACTTCTATATAAGAGGCTATACCTTTTACCGCACAGATCATCCGGATGGCAAGGCCCACGGCGGAACGGGCATTTTAATCAGAGAACGCATCAAACACCACTTTCATCAAAGGTTTGCATCAAATTACCTGCAAGCCACGTCCATAAAAGTGATTTCAGGAAACGGCAACCTTTGCATTGCCGCTGTCTACTGCCCACCTCGATTTAACATCTCTGAAGGTCAATTCATGGACTTCTACAACACTCTGGGGGATCGCTTCATAGCCGCAGGAGACTACAACGCCAAACACACGCACTGGGGATCACGCCTCGTGACTCCCAAGGGAAGGCAACTGTATAATGCACTTATAAAGGTGAGCAATAAACTGGACTACGTTTCCCCTGGTAGCCCCACATATTGGCCTGCAGACCCAAAAAAGATCCCAGATCTAATTGATTTCGCGGTGACAAAAAACATCCCACGAAATTTAATAAGCGCCATAGCACTACCGGATCTCTCATATGACCACTCCCCTCTGTTGATAAGCCTTCTTCAAAGCCCAGAAACTGCGGACCACCCCCACATGCTGACGTCGCACAACACTAACTGGATGAAATACAGAAAGTATGTGAGTTCCCACATTGAGCTAACTCCTCAACTAAACATCGAAGCGGACATCGACTGCTCCACCGCCGCACTGGAAGAGGTACTCGTCACAGCAGCTAGGATCTCAACCCCAAAACGGAAGGATGGGGAATTTAAGAAGTTCAAAACCAACCGGCAAATTGAACAGCTGGTTCTGGAAAAGAGGCGTCTGCGACGAGCGTGGCAAACCAGCAGATCGCCATGTTCAAAGCAACGTCTTACTGAAGCCACCCGCAATCTAAACCGGGCCCTGAAGCAAGAAGCAGAAAATGAACAACTTAAATATATTGGAAAACTCTCGCCAACTAGCACAAAGCATCCCTTGTGGAGGGCTCACCCAAATCTAAGCTCTCCAATTCAAACCGTCACCCCTATAAGGAATTTTTCAGGGTGCTGGGCCCGCAGCGACAAAGATAGAGCCGAATCATTTGCCTTACATCTCAGAGGCGTATTCCAGCCGAACCCTGCAGCAAAGGATTATGTTCCTCCGCAAATCCACCTCGAAAGTGAATCCACGCCAACTACATTTCAGCCGAACGAGATCAAAAAAGTCATCAGGGAGCTAAAACCAAAAAAGGCTCCAGGCGGTGACCTAATAACTACAAAAATGATAATGGAACTTCCGTACTGTGCTATTGAGGTCATCTGTAAACTCTTCAATGGAATCATAAGTCTCGGCTACTATCCAAGGAAATGGAAAAAATCAATAATTATAATGATAACGAAGCCCGGAAAAGATCACACGATTCCGTCATCTTACAGACCAATAAGTTTACTATCATGCCTGTCCAAATTATTCGAAAAATGCCTTCTAACGCGCATAATACCATACATGGGGGCCCACAACATTATTCCAGCCCATCAATTTGGCTTCAGAGCAAAACACGGAACTATAGAGCAAGTAAACAGAATAACATCAGAAATTCGCACAGCCTTCGAACATAGGGAATATTGCAGCGCGATATTTCTCGACGTATCTCAAGCATTCGACCGTGTCTGGCTCAAAGGTCTCATGCTTAAAATAAAAACACACTTGCCCGGGTACACCCATAAACTCCTTGAATCCTACCTCTACAATAGAGCCTTCGCAGTAAGATGTAATACAACAATTTCGGATAGCTACACTATCGAAGCTGGGGTCTCTCAAGGTAGCGCACTTGGGCCAACTCTATTCGTCCTTTACACAGCAGATATTCCCACGAGTGACCGACTAACAACATCCACCTTCGCCGACGACACTGCGATCCTTAGCCGCTGCAGATGCCCAGTCCGTGCAACAACCCAACTCGCCAACCATCTCGTGGTAGTCGAGAAGTGGCTATCTGACTGGCGTATTAATATAAACGAACAAAAGTGTAAACACATAACGTTTACCCTTAACAGACAAACTTGCCCTCCGCTCTGTATGAATAGCACGCAGATCCCCCAAGTTAATGAAGTAACGTATCTCGGCATCCACCTCGACAGACGTCTAACATGGCATAGACATATCAAATGCAAGAAACTGCACCTAAAACTGAAAGCCAGCAGCCTCCACTGGATTATAAACTCACGATCGCCCTTGTGCCTGGACTACAAGGTCCTGCTCTACAACTCCACTCTTAAGCCAATCTGGACGTATGGGTCCCAGCTGTGGGGGAACGCGAGCAGAACCAACATAGACATCATTCAGCGAGCCCAATCAAAGATCCTGCGAACTATCACTGGGGCACCATGGTATATTCGTAACCAAAACATCCACAGGGACCTCGGCATTCTCGCAGTAAAAGATGAAATAGACAAGCAAAAAGCGTCGTACAATGAAAAACTATCTGCCCACCCAAATCCTCTAGCAAGGGTCTTGACTCGGCTCTCCAGCCGAACCCGCTTGCAACGTACAGACCTTCCAACCCAGTCATAACTTGTCAGGGCCACTGTCTCAGTCTACATGACTCCTAGTTAGGTTATAGTATAAGATTTGATACACTTATTGTTAGTCTCGTAAATGAGAAGATTCAATAAATAAAAGCAAAACATTAAAAAAAAAAAAAAAAAAAAAAGCTACACTGCTATGAGTTGTGCGCAAATGCCCGAGCGACAATTCTATGCGGACGCTAGGTACGAGAGTTTGGCAGGGCAAATATCTTAAATGCGTGTGCGAGACTATGAGCAAAGTAAAAATGACAATTATTGATTAATGATTGTATGACAATTCTTAATTATTTCTCCTCGTGGATTTTAACTTCTCGTGGTTTTTTTTTTTCGAATTCAGTCTTCTTCAATCTGTTCTATTCACTCTTTTTACAATATTCTTCTTTCTATCTGCCACTCACTCGCTAGTACGAGCTGACAGCATCATACAACATATGTTATGTTAACAACATTCAAAAGGCGCGGAATTCAAATTGAAGTTTGACCAAATAATATCAATAAAGTTAGACTCAACATAAGAACAGAACACCTTAACAAGGAAGAAAAAGCAAAAATGTTTAAAGTTTGTAAACAATATAGAACCCTTTTTTTTAACGACGGTGACCAATTGTCGGTAACAAAAGGAACAAAGCATGATATTAGACTATCAGACGAACAACCCTAATTCGTACTCTATAAAGGAAAACGCAGGGATCAAGAAGCAAGTTTCCCGAATTATTAGATCAAGGTATATTCAGAAATAGCCGCTCACCATGGAAAGCACCCGTTTGGTTGGTACCCAAGAAAAGCGACGACTCTGGACAAAATTGAATGAAAAACAATTTAGGCCAAATACCCAACACCATTAATTGACGGAGTACTGGATTCGCTAAGAAAAGCAAAGTATTTCTCTACGTTGGACTTAAAAAGCGGGTATCATGAAAACGAAATGAACCCAATAGACATAGAGAAAACAGCTTTCACGGCAGTAGTAGGGCATTTTGAATTCTTGAGAATGCCATTTGGGTTGACAAATGACCCCGAAACATTCCAAAGGTTCATTAACAACTTGTTAGGAGATACAGTAGGAAAATATTGTTCAATGTATATGGACGACATCATGCTTCAACAAAACATTCAAGATCTAAAGTTTGTATTCGAAAAACTCAAAATGTCTAATTTAAAAATACAGCAAGACAAGTAAGAGTTCTTACAAAAAGCTAGACTTTTTGGGACATATCGTAACTCCAGAAGGCATAAAACCGAACCCCAATAAAATAGAAGCCTTAAATAAATTCCTATAACCCACGACAAGAACACACATAAGATTTTTAATCGGACTCTTAAGCTACTATAGAAAATTTATTAAGGATTAAGCTAAAATAACAAAACCACTGACGTAGCAAATAAAAAGAAAGAAAACCGTCGAGATATCGGAAGACTATAAAAACGCATTTGAACATGCAAAACCATTACATATCCGAATTACGAACAACCATTCTTTCTAACTACAGATGCAAGCAATTATGCACTAGGTGCAGTATTATCACAAGGGCGATTAGATGGCGATTACAGTTAGCCGAGTATGAGTAGGTATATAAAAAGGAAAGCTCAACACGAATGCTGACGCAACAAATGAAGAAACAGCACAAAGCGTAGAGGACACAAGCAACATGCAAACTACGGAAAACCTATGAATGATTTTAAAACTCAAGGGGTATTGAAGGTAGGAGACAACAAATAGAACAGTAGCGATCCCATTTAAGTCAAAAACTCGGACAACGTTTACAGACAAAGAATTCACTGAGGAAAATGATTAGGATTTTAAAAGAAATCTTATCTTTTAAGATAATACAAGTTACGTCCAAAACTTATTTTTCGGAACAAAGATACTGAAAAATCGGGAGAGTTTTCCCGAAGAAAATGTGTTAAGAAATTGGGACTGGCGGCTAGCAGCCTAGCTGGGAAATTTCCACCGAAAGACAAAGACAAGAGGTTCGGTTCAAATATGTTTATTGCGCGGGCGCAGCCAGCAGCTTCGACTTCAGTTTTACGACTCCCTTGTCGCAAGCAGCATCCGAACATTCTGATCCGACGAAGGGCGAAAGCTTATCAGTGCGCTCAAGCTAGCGCATAGGAGCAGTATGCACTGGCAGCAATGCCAGCTTGTGGATGGCGCGCTTGATGACGCCTTCAGACGTCCGAACTTCCGCCACACGCACTCTATCGTCCTCGCCTGCTGTTGTTGCCACCACGCGGCCTGTTAGACAACGCTGCGGGGGCACGTTGTCCTCGTGGACGACCACTAGGCAACCGACCTCCAGATCGCGGCATCCGACGCTCCATTTGTTGCGCTTCTGCAGGCTGGCGATGTAGTCCTTGGACCAGCCGTCCCAAAACTGCAGCTTGAGAGCGGACAGCATTCGCCACCGCTTCAAATACGCGCAACTGGCCTTGCTGCAAACTCCTCCTGTGACGGATTATTGCGGCAGCGTGATCAGAGGCTGCCCGATTAGTAGGTGTCCTGGTGTTAGGGCCTCTCCATCGTTGGGATCGGTGCCCGGCGACGCGATTGGACGCGTATTGAGCAGCGCCTCTACCTCGACCAGTTGGGTGCTTAACTCGTCCGTTGTGAGCTTGGCGTTGCCGACTCCTCGCAGCCACTGGGTTTTGGCTGACTTGACGGCTGCTTCCCAAAGTCCTCCGAAGTGTGGTGACCTCGGCGGTATGAAACACCACTCGACGCCTCTCTGAGCCGCGTATCCGCTCAGCTCGTCCCGACTGCTGTGAAACGCTTCGCTCAGCTCCTTCAGCACGTTGCACGCTCCTACGAAGTTCGTGGCGTTGTCACTGTACACCTTCTCCGGCACCCCTTTCCTCCCGACGAACCTTTTAAATACGGATAAGAAGCTGTCAGTGGATAGGTCGACAACAAGTTCAAGGTGAACAGCCTTCGACGAAAACCACACAAAAACGGCCACATAAGTTTTGATAGGAGGTCTATCGCGGACCTTTAAGGACACATAAAATGAACCACAAAAATCTACTCCGCAAACTAGAAAGGGGCGCTCCATTCGAACCATATCGGCTGGTAAATTGCCCATTATCTGGGCAACCGGAAACAGTGAAGCAGCTACGGACAATTTTCGTGCATGCTTCTCGCGCATTGATCAGCCATATCTGTTACCGAAACTAGTGAACGCAGCTACGGACAATTTTCGTTCATGCTTCTCGCGCATTGATCAGCCATATCTGTTGCCTCGAAGGTGAAACCATCACCTTGACACCGGCATGGTAATGAGTCCAATGCAGGTAGCGAAGAAAGAGCGAAACAAATTCTGACTTTGAGGACAGTAATAGTAGAAACTTGGCATCATACGGAATTGGTGCACTTAGCAATCTCCCCCCAACTTGGATTAAGCTCCGGTCCATTTTTCCATAGAGTACACCTCAAACCTTTTAAGTCTGTTTCACGTGAGACTAAATCAGCCGGATTTTCTTTTGTGGGCACATGACGCCAACTACATTCTCTGTGAGTTCTTAAATTTCAGATACTCTATTTGCGACAAATGTTGCTAGAGTGGATGGATCCCTCTTCAACCAGTATAATGTGACTTGTGAGTCCGACCAGAAGTAAATGCTTTCAAGCTCCAATTTGTTAAGCAAAGGAGATACTTGAGACCATAATTTGGCCAGCAGATGCGCTGTACACAGCTCGAGCCTTGGAATTGACTTAGTTTTTAGTGGGGACACTCTAGACTTTGCGGTTAGAAGTCTTGATAACCTATTTGTCCCAGCCACGGTACGAATATAAATGCAACAGCCGTAGGCGTGGCTCGATGCAACAGCAATTCCGTGGATTTGAACAGTGTCATAGCCAGACAGACAGATATATCGAGGAATGGAGATCTTGTTAATTGCTAGTAAATTCTGCTTAAATTCGTTCCAACTGGTATGCAAGTTCATGGGAACCAAATCGTCTCAATCTAATTTCTGTCGCCACAGTTCCTGAAGCAGGATTTTTGCTCGTGTAATCAATGGACATAATAATCCCAAACGGTCAAACAAACGAGCTGTGACGGACAAAATGTTGCGTTTAGTTGGTGGTAAGGACTGAAACGAATCCTCCAAGCAATAATGAAACGCATCATTTTGAGGGTTCCATCTCATCCCAAACGTTTTAACGGATTCAGAAGTGTTAAATATAAGAGATTTTTCTGATCCATGGTTGGTCATCAAACTTGGGTGATTTGTTGCCCATTTGGCCAGATGAAAACCACCTAACTCCAAAACCTTCGTCACCTCTGATGCAACAGGATGTGACTCAGCGTAAATTTTTGATAGCTCAAAGAGGAGGCGGATGGCCAGAAACGGAGCAGAGGCTGTCCCATAAGTGACAGTGTTGAGGCGATATGTTTGGAGAGCTTGCGTTGATTTATCTCTCCACACGATAAGTTTGAAATCTCTATCTTCATTTGCAATGTTAACTTGGCATATTTGTGCAAACGAAATCTTGCCAGAATGGCGTAAAGCTCCCTCTGAATAGTTGCACCCACCATTAGAGTCTCATTTAATGAGATCGAGGTTGACGTTTTACTTGAAGCGTCAAAAACAATTCACAACTTTGTGGAGCTACTATCAGGTCTCAAGACACTTTAATGTGGAATGTAATAGAGTTTCTCTGGAGGAGGTGTTGGAAGCAGTGACATGCCTAAGGTTAAGATACTCTCTCATAAACTCCTGATACATGTCATGTAACTCGCGATTATTTGCAAGCTTGCGTTCCAATGCAAGAAATCTGCGCTTTCGATTCAAAGGATAAGCCTAAGACACTCGGATCTTTCTGCCATTTAGGCAACTTCACCTTAAAACGACCAGACGAAAGCCCATGTACGGTTTGCTCAAAGTGCTGCTCGCAAGCAAGTTGTTCAGCTGTATAAACAGCCCTCGATCTCTCAGGAACGAGTTCCAATTCCCAAAATCGTTCCACCAGAGAGTCGAGAGAACTTACATTTTCATTGCCAAAGACGCTGCATACCTGAGCGTTCTTCGATGCGCGTTGAGTGAGCTTTCCCGAAAAATTCCATCCTAGTAAAGTTTTCTGAAGTAAAGGATGTTCAGAACCCAATTTTATTTGGCCTACGCTCAAAAGATCGAAAAAGGATTCTTCGCCAATCAGTAAGTCCACTTTTGCGAAACTTTTGCATTTTTTCTTGTGAAAACGAGGGTCTGCCAGGTCAATGTTTGCCGGAATTCTCCATTGGGCACAATTAACTTCGTGATCGGGTTGATAAGATGAAATTGGTAGCGAAACTATTAGCATTGACGCGAGAATGAAATGACGTGTGGACTTTGTGCCGTACTACCGAGTCGTTTTTCCCTGCAGTAGTGATATTTAGATATGATTCTTGCCTGTGTAACCGAAAACGCTGTGCTAAGTCCTCTGCCATAAAATTGATTTGAGATCCTGAATCTAAAAGCGCTCGTGCGCTGAAACTGTCCAAAAGACAGCAGTAGCAAGAATAACTTGGTCAGTACTAGCAACATGACAAGAATGGGCTTGATTATTATGATCATCTGCTACTGAAAATGCCTGGACATGCACTTGAGGAACTAATCCCGACGAAAATGGTTGCTGCTCCCCGTATCTGTGAAGAAGTGTGTTGTGAGGCTTAGAGCAAACACGACACTTTGTTGCTTTGCACTTCTTCACTGGATGACGTGGATTTAAACAATTTATGCACAACCGATGGTTTTTTGTAAAATCGAACCGCTGAAAAGCCACGATAAAGCCATGAAAGGTTGTCAACTGCCTAAACTGTGATTTGTGGCTGGGCAATATCGACACTTTGAATCCGGTCTGCGGTCTGTCTGTGTGCATGAAAAGGAGAATTCGGAATATCCCTTAGTGGAAGCTTGGCTAGGCTTTCCTTTACTTTTGGTTGACTCCCCAGCAGTTAGATGTTGATATCATCGATTCAATTGAATCGCACAATCGGACCATGTCGGTACATCGGTATTTTGTAGTGTGATCTACCTTGGACATTGCAATGTGAATAAAAATTGCGTTATTTATGTCCTTTTCACTACCCAACGACTGTAATGACGAATAAAGGGCCGATATTTCGTCAATAAGGGACCTCAAGTCTGATGCAGATGGTTTCGATACTTGAGGGAGGTCAAACCATTGTGTCCAAGTTACGGTGTTTGGACTGTCACCCGCTCTCCGCTCCCTTTTACGCTCTCTCGCTCTTCACCACAGAGTCTTCAAGGAGTCTCCGCTGCGCTTGGGAGAGCCTAGCTAAGCCAGATCATCTGGATTTTCAAGTTTGTCCACCAGCGAACAAATTACAAGATAAGTACGAAATTTCCATTCCTTTTAATTGCCGGTCTGCAGCAAAAGGTTCGAAAATCCAATTTCGTTCAATTTGCTGTAAAATTTATTGTCAAATCTAACGGATTTCTCCGACAAAAGGCAATTAAAGAAAAGTACTTGTTCATTCCCACGGGCGCCGCCATATTACCCACCGTTCTCTTTCACCCTCTTTCGTGAAAGTCAAAGTCCAAATCTCCGAATATATTTAAATATTCATTCATTCCGAAAAGTGCAAAATTCCAAATGTAAAAAGTGAAAATAATTTGTGCCAAGTTCAGTGAAAATTTCTAAGTCGTTTCACTGTGTCCAACGCAAACCAAATTCTTTTCGCAACACATTTTTGCTTAACTCCGCAGTCCACTTAATACAATTTGCTTTGCTATCGAAAAATACAATAACGAAACAAACAACACATACCCTCTGGCCATTTCGAATAAAATATTAAATAAACATTTACCCGCCAGTTCCATATATTACATATATTACATCAACATATATTACATCAATATATATTACATCAACATATACTACATCCATATACATTGCATATATTACATCTACATATAGCACAATGTATATGTGCAATGTATATCCACATATATCACATATACATTACATATATTACATCCACATATATTACCGACATACATTGCGCATATTATCTGCATTCCTTTTAAACATATACCACAGTGTAAATTGTTTCCCGTCGGCAAATCCAAACCACAAATAATATTTATTCCAAGTGCCGAAAAGGCGTTTTGTTTTCCATCATTTTTTTTTTCCTAAACTTCCAAATTAATTTCCGAGCAATAAATTAAAAACGGTTTTTTCTCCTTTTTTTAACAAATAAATTTTTCAATATTTATTAAATTATTTTTAAAATTTTAAAATTTTCAAAACTACAAGACAATAATTTGTTTTTCAACCATAAATAAATAATACGACCGCCAAATATAAGTCGTTTACCCGACAAATATTTTTTCCTGTATTGACTGGATATTAATTTGTGTTTGTTTCTAGAAGTACTTACAACGCGGAGAAAAGATTCCAATTCCACCATTCAAAATTTCTCCGTTTCCAGTTGTAAAGAAAAAATAAAATTTTCTACGTTCTAATAAACATTTTTTCGACCGTGTACCACATTCCAAGTGCTCCAACCGTAAATCAGGTGGACCTGATTACCATGAATCACCGGTCATTTATACAATTCGCTGTTCACTCCAAGTCAGCTGTCCAATTAGTCCAAACTACGGCGTTCCCACTTAGTAAATTTTACACCACTTTCTCACACGTTACATCCTATACGGTCTTTTTCCGCTGCTTTCTACCGTTCACGGCGGCAAGTTTAAATTTATTAAGTGCAGACTATCATAGACAGATTCGTATCTGTCCACATCTGCAAAAGTGTGACCGTGCTCCAAAACCTCTTCCTTTCCATTTCGCATTTCTTCGATTATGCCCATCGGAGACGATAATAAGAAATTGTCCGCTGACAAACCCAGGTCCATTTTTTCACCACAGGGGCCGAGGAGTCCAAAAATTCCAAGCATTTCGCCTGCGCAGATTTCCGACGACTGTGCTACTCCATCCAAAGCCACAGTACAGCGCACAGCTAAAAATATGGCAGCTTCCGATCTAGCGCTAGCCAAGTTCATTTCTGACCGCTTAAGCGAATTTGAGGCTCAGATTAACACTCCAGAATCCGCTGCTCCAACCGTCACGATGCTTAGCGTCCGTCGCGACCAAGTCCGAACCCTATGGGTCAAGGTTGAAAAGGAATTCGACCTCTGCTCAGAGTGCCTTGTGTCAGCAGGCGAAGCGGCAGCAGGCAACATGGTATTCTCAGGGGTAAATACAGTTATTGCTATTCAGTCTATGATAGGTGTGTTGCCCAGCTCGATGATAAAATCGAGCAGGGCACGTCTCAGTCCATCCCAGCCGCGAACGCTGCGCCCCAGGCCTACATTTCCTCTGGTTGTCTGTTGCCTCCATGCGATGGAGAAGTTTTCGCAGGCGACTATCTTCGCTGGCCGACTTTCCGGGATCTTTTCACAGCCATTTATATCAATAATCCACGGCTGACTCCGGTTGAAAAGTTATTCCATTTAAATGCCAAAGCAAGTGGCGACGCGCATGCCATCGTTTCGATTTCGCCTCTCCTCCTTTCGATTTCAGTTCTGCGTGGGAAAACCTAATAGAGCGTTTCGAAAATAAACGATTGTTGGTAAACCGTCAATTGAAAATACTGTTTAATGTGCAGTCGATACCACAGGAATCTGGGGCGGCCTTGAAGGTACTGCAAAGTACTGTTCAAGGTTGCTTGACTGCCTTAGAACTGTCAGGCTTCAACCCTGAGAACTGGGACTGCCTGCTGGTATATCTGTGTTCATCCAAGCTCCCGAAGATAATTCTCTCCTTATGGGAGCAGTAGCTCCATAAGAAAGCCGACATCCCGACATGGGCAGAGATGCCCATTCCTTCCTCACAGAACGTCATCGAACCCTAGAGGCCATCGATGATGTGAGTCAGTCCGTACCAAGTCAGTCGCATTCCAAAGCGATAAACTCAAGTGGGCCCTCTAGAAAACTAAATTCCTATGAGACGAAAGTGGCTCCAAATCGAAAAGTTGCGACTTGTGCAACAAAGAAAACCATCCTGTCCGTGTATGTCCGCGTTTTCTCCAAATGTCGGTTGACGACCGGTCAGCCTACATTAAACGGAAGCAGTTATGCTTAAACTGCTTTGCAAAGGGACATCAGCTTCGTGAGTGCAAAAGCACGCACAATTGTTTTACTTGCCGTGGCCGGCATCACACGTTTTTGCACCGAAACAACCCCTTTTCCAGTAATTCAAGCCCTTTAAATCCTGCAAGGCCAATTTCCGCTAATCAGGCCAATTTCGATCCAAATGAGCAAGCCGGTGTTCAAAATTATTTCGCCACGGGCTCAAGAGCTATCCTTCTTAGCACTGCCGTAATCAATATTTCCCATCTTGGCACTAACTTTAAGGCACGCGCCCTGATCGACTCCGGATCAGAGGCAACATTCATAACCGAGCGACTGTTCAATCTAATTAGATTGCCATTTCAGGTGGTTCAAGCCCAAGTCTCAGGCTTAAACCAAACAGTAGCAGCTCAGTCCAAGAAGCTCTGCAGTTTCACCATCCGATCTCCGACTAGGCCCGCGTTGCAGTTGGAGACGACGGCCTATGTCCTCCCTCAACTAGCCGGAAATTCCGCAAAATTTCCTTCGGGATCTTCCCGATTTTCCACAAATAGATGCCTTATCGGAACCGACATTCTGCCTTCGGTGCTTCTGAGTGGAGCAAAAACCAACATCTCTCACTTGGGGCAAGAGACCATTTTCGGCTGGGTATTATCTGGGACAGTGTCAGCCTCAGCACAACGCAGAATTTCCTCCTTTTCGACGCAGATCGCCCACGCGTACTATAATTCACTGGACAAACTACTCACAAAGTTTTGGGAGGTGGAGAATTTACCAACAAAGTTGGTAAAAGAATCCGATTCCATGTGCGAGAAGAATTTCCTTCAAACGACCACCAGAAACGAGTGCGGCAAATATGTCGTTACTCTGCCTTTTTGCGACCCAGAAAATATCGGTTCCGGGCTAGGGCATTCTAGGTCTTTCGCGTTGGCTCAGTTTTTAAGAAATGAGCAGCGTCTAAAAAGAGATGAGGCCTTGAAGGCGAGATCGGTGTCAGCATTTGAAGGCTCTCCATCAGCAGTTCCGTATGCGATGGAAAGAAGAGTACCTCAAAGAACTTCATAAGTTCACTAAATGGCAGGCCCCGACCAAAAATCTTCGCATCGATGACATAGTCGTCATCAAGGACGACAACTTACCCTCTAATGAGTGGCAGCTCGGCAGAATTGAGTCTGTCTTCCCAGGAGCCGACGGCAACGTCCGTGTAGTAAATATCCGTACTTCACGTGGAGTTGTTAAACGTCCAGTGGCAAAAATGGTGCTTTTGCCGACGGAGTCTTCCGAATCTCCTCAATAATAGGCGCTCCTCTCGTCCTTAGTTGTAGTTCACTAGCACTAATCATCCATTATTTTTCATTTCGTTTTCGATCTCCTTTCGACATTCAACTACGCGCAGCATGGACCCTCGTCAACAAAACGCACGTAGTGCTCGTGCCTTGGAGAGCAGACGTACCCGAGGTGTTCAATCCTTCCGATGCCGAGTCTGCTGCGGTACATATCCTCTTCGGATGTGCGCGAGGTTCCTAAAGCTCAGCGCTGAAAAGCGTCTGCGAGCAGTCCTCATTAACAAATACTGCGCCAATTGCCTCGCTCACGAGCATTCCACGGGAGACTGCCGAAGCGGTGATCGTTGCAAGAAGTGCGACCGATCCCACCACACGCTGCTCCACATACACGAGGAGGTTAGCTCGTCGTCGCAGTCGCGGTCGCGAGCGCGCTCGCGTCTCCAACCGGTGCCAACCCGGCAAGCAGCTTCGGCCTGGTCCCAACGTTCCCGCCGGCAAAATCCGCCAACTCAGCGTAGGAATTCACCGCCACGACGCCCGGAATCGACCACGCCAGGCCCATCGCTCTCGTCGTTGCTGCAACGCCACAGCGTGAACATCCTTCCGACAGCGCTGGTCAAGTTGGAGACCGGGACGAAGACATTCGAGACCGCAGCACTTATCGATCCGTGCACCCCCATGAGCTGCATCGACGCTTCGTTGGCGTCAGTTTTTTCGCTTCCTATGACCAATGTTGGCGACGAGAAGGTCTGCACGACGACGATTCGCTCCAGGGTCGACGCGAACACTAAGCTGGAGGTCGTGCTCAAGATCGAGCCCAGTGTGCGGATCCGCACACCTGTCCGGGCATTGAGCGACTCAGTGGTGTCCAAGTTCCAGGACATCATTCGGGGGTTTGGACTGTCACCCGCTCTCCACTCGCTCTTACGCTCTCTCGCTCTTCACCAAGGAGTCTCCGCTGCGCTTGGGAGAGCCTAGCTAATTAGAATAAGCTTCAGTGTAAAAACTATTACGAACTAATAAACATACGCCCGGTCGCGCCCGCGCAACTAAGAAAAGTCAAGTGTTCGCCCTTTCGAGTGTTTTCTATTTCAGCCGATTTGGAAAATTCCAGGACAGCCACCCCCATCACACCCAACAAATTGAAAAATGGTGTCAAAAAAAATCAAGCATGTATTGTCGTAAACGTTTTTCAGACTAGCCAATGCCTTCTCATAATTTAAATCCGAAATTTGAAACGCCTTGACAGTTCCTAATGTATCGTCTGTTAGACATGTCAGCAAATGGTTGAATTGTTTGATATTTGTTAGAGACGGGTCATTATGCACTAAGCTCTCGAAAAGACTTATAAAATTTTTAAAGTCGGAATGTTTTCCACTGAATTTGGGCAAATTCATTTTTGGTAAATAGGACGAATGACGAAACCCACTGTTATCCCCGTGACTAAGTCTCGGAGCCTCGACTCGACTCATTGCGGACCGATATAAAGTCTTTGTGAATATGCACATATCCTCGACAGACGCTCTTAAATCATTTCCTGGGTTTAGGACATCAATGTCAGACTGAATATCCATTAATTTTTCACAATATGTTTCGAGAAGTTGCATTCGGCATTCCACTTGCAAACTATCGAACGAAATGGTTTTTTCCTCAATGCAGTTTTCATACGTCCAATATCGCTCATAACCCTATCGTGTTTTTGCAAAGCCACTATTAATTTAGAATTAAGCTTTGCCGATACTTCCTTTTCTTTTTCCATTTTTAAAATGAATTGGAATAAATAAAAATAGTCCGAATACTAGTAAATTTCCGAAACAAGGATTAAATCACACACGTAAATGCGCACGAAGCCAATTTTTAATCGATGCTCAAATATAAATAACTTGATTTCCAAATTCAAATTCAACAATAAATTTTATTGGGTTATATGAGGGTTAACTGTGCCGAAGAACCACCGAAATGCACAAAATATGTAGTTTGTATGTGTATTTACCGTTGATGGGTAAAACCAAAGACGAAACTGGACAAAATTTGAACTTTATGACACAAAAACTGTCCGAAATTTTTAAGTGGATCCCATTCGGGTTAAATATGCTCACAAACACCGCCGAATAATTCAAAAAATGTAATTCAAAAAATGTAATAAATCGAATTAATGTTCACGCAAATGCATAGATGTACATACAAATGTGAGCAGGGCTTAAGTTCACTGCCGAGTTCTGCAGGAACTTTCCACTATGTACGGTTTAAGAGCCACAGTATGTACTGCTGAATATAACCAATGTGCGAGGTATATATGGTTGGCCACTGACACCGTGTATATAGCAGACAAATAACTGATCTGCAACTGCACAAAAGGGAAACGAAATTGGCGGCACACTGGCGTTATATATTATATGTATGTAGGTTTACTTTGCAGTTTGATCGTATGTATTTAACGCACATAAATTTTTTTCCAAATTTTCACAGACAGTAACACCATAAGTTTTGCCAAAGGCAGTTCACTTTTTATTATATATTTTCATTTGGGGGTGGTGGTTTGTTTGGGATTTAAATTGCTTTTCCAATTTACCACATATGCCAAGAATTATTAACGCACCCAATACACACAAAAAGTGGAGTGCTTATTATTTTTAATTTTTGGCACTGAATACCTGGTTATTATTTGGCATAATTTCCAATGACTTTCCTTCAAAATGTCAAAATGTCCACCAAATCCAAAATAATTCGCCGAATTCCACCAGCTAGGTTATTTCGCCAACACTAGAGAAAAAACAGAACAAGTGCCGAGACGACGAAAAGTGCAATATTTTGTTCGTTTTTTCGCACGCAAAAATTAAATAAATGTTAGCCGTAGTCCCTGTTCGGGCGCCATGAAAAATCGGGAGAGCTTTCCCCAAGAAAATTTGTTAAGAAATTGGGACTGGCGGCTAGCAGCCTAGCTGGGAAATTTCCACCGAAAGAAAAAGACAAGAGGTTCGGTTCAAATATGTTTATTGCGCGGGCGCAGCCAGCAGCTTCGACTTCAGTTTTACGACTCCCTTGTCGCAAGCAGCATCCGAACATTCTGACCCGACGAAGGGCGAAAGCTTATTAGTGCGCTCAAGCTAGCGCATAGTCGAGTGGTTGAGATCAACCTGATAAGCTTTTTTCAATTCATTTCTTTACATTTACATTTCATTTCGAATTCATATTTACCAATAGCTAGGCTTACATATAACTTATACTTAACAATGAAAAGTTAAACTACTGCTCCAACAGATACACAATCGTAAGAGTAATTATATTATAAAATGATGTTTACGATCAGAAAGACCAAAAAACGTTAATAATGCAAGACCATAAAAATAACAATCGCAGCGGAATAGACGAAACGACGCTACATTTGAAAAGACACCATTATTTCCCATGCATGAAACAGACTATATCCAGAATATTTAATGATTGCGACATATGTCACACAATGAAATATCGCAACCAACAAAAATTGAAATTTCAGTTACCAGAAACCCCAGCACTCCCGTTAGATATTGTTCACATCGATTTGTATTTTATCAGCAATAAAACCATGCTAACGATAATAGACAAATTTTTTGCTGCCGCACATACCATTTCAAGTATGGATTCGATTAATATCAAAACTTTTATTTGTAATTTTGGAACACCCAGAAAAATCATCAGCGACCAAGGTTAATTTAGCATAAACGTACATTTCACATCATTCCAACAATCAAGTAGCAACTCAACAGTAGAACGGTTACCCTCAACGCTTACAGAAACCTATAGGATTATTTACAAAGTCAGGAAAAACCATAAGTTAGTTATATTACTAAATTTTATATATAAGTACTAGTATATAAGGATAACTATACTAATGTTAATAATAATAATTATACTTAGTACGAACACTTTATTATAAGTACACTAGCTACACCGCAATTCATTAAACCATGCGTTCATCTCTCTGGCGGTCACTTCATACTAGGAGGGGAGGAGTTGCCACTTTGGGTGTACCCTATTGGACTCTGGGCAGCAGCAACACTTATTATAACGGGACCGACTTTCAACGCCACATAATAGGCATCTTTCGCGGAAACACGGAGCAGAACAGCAACGTTATATCTACACACATAAATATATAGATACACACATACATATCCCTTCAGTACCAGTCCCAAAGGATTACCAAAGGAATCCCTAGGGTACAAGTCCGCGAGGAATTTCCATACAACAGGCGATAGTGGCGAGGAGGTCTCTTCCCAAGGAAGTCTGGGGGCATTCCCGAAAAATTTGCGAGGAATGACAGGGGAATTCCTGGGTAATATCGAAAAATAAGCAAGGCGTTTTCTCCAGGAAGACTAGAGGAATTCCTAGGGATTCCTCGGCATTCCCTTCAGTATTCATCGGGAATCTCTTTAGTATACCTTGGGAATCCCTTAAGTATTCCTTAAAAATTCCTCGGAATTTTCTCTAGTATTCTCCTCGTAAATTCCTCGGAAAAATACTTGTAAGTCCAGAAAAATCTCCCAAAAAACTTAAAAAATTTATTTAAATGGTAAATTCAATTTTTATTTTTTATTCCATTAACTTTTTTCTATTTTTGTTTGCGTTATTTTTAACACATGCCAGTGCGTGGGCCAAGGCCTTCTCCGCTGGCTGCTGGTCTGGCCTTCTAATGTGCTTATGCCATCTGTAAAGAAAAATATTTAAATAATATTAATATCATGTAGTTTGGAATGCAATTAGCCACTTGTCACGTTCTACAATTGAATGCAAATGCAAAAGAAAAGGGGTGACCGAAATCGAAACCAAAAATTCGAACAGGCACGCAGGGTATATTCGACCGTAATAATCCCGTGTAATTAGAATTACATAGGCAAATAATTAAACACAGACGCATTGGCGTTGCCTATAGCGACAGTTTAATTTCTATCAAAATTTAAAATCCTTAAATCAACAAATAGGTATTAAATATACACTTAAAAATATAAAAAAATATCCCACCAATTATTAGAACGGTATTCAGAAGCCTATACATAGCGTTTTTTTCTTTACTCTGATTATGTCACCTCTCATATCTCACTCTCATTTCGATCACTGCTCTGAACTACTTCGAAAAAAAAACAACCAATATGAACTTCAAACATAGTCAGCAGCAGAGCCAGGACAAACTTCGGCTTGACTTCGGTTTTTAAAGCTTTGCTAAAAAAGGCCTGTGAGATTTTTTTTTGTTTTTTCGAACTCTCGCGAGGAAAAATAAGTGCGAGGAATTTTGGTACTGAAGGGTATACAGTTAAGAGAGTTAAGAGCTGTTTGCGAATTAAATATACACTTAAAAATATAAAAAAAGGCTAATAAAAATTACAAAGGTTGGGAACGAGACAACTATACAGTACTGGTCTCGGAACGTTTAGTTCGTTTCAAAGCTCACCCTTTCGAAATGCTTAAACCCTCACGATTGTTAGATTTCAAAATAATGTAAGCAATTTTTATTTTCTATACACTGGCCACTACAACTACAGATTATGTTCAAGAGTTTACTATTCGTAATCCGGAAAAAGGCAGTGTTTATTACCTATTTTGTTTGAATACCTTTTACACGCAATTTTCTTCCTTTTTTATTGAACAACTAATAATACGCAGGACTGCGTTTTCTTGTTACAGTTGCTGTGAGGAGCTAATCTTTTTTAACTTAACTCACTTTAACGAACACAGAAAATAATAAATATTTGTAAACTGATCAACGATAATTAGTAAGCCGATATCTCCTGCCATCGAACGGGGATATGGACCGAACAAATACATATAAAATCGTAGGAACGGTCTAAATGTTTCCCAAGGATTTCCCATTGACGGTAGAGCACCACATTTGGGCTGTTTGTCTGCAATTCTTCACATACTCACGAATTTGAACTAGCATCTTTGGCCAAAACAGGTATCTTTTAAGTTTTTCAACCATTTTGCCAATACCGCAATGAGGAGAACCTGGCGAATCATGAGCTTGCTTTAGAATGCCATTATCTAATCGTACCCACAGTTTTCGTGAACTTTTCACCTGATTCAGTATTGTTAGTTACAGCTTCTGTGCGCCTATAGACGTTACCGTCTTTAATATTTAGGTCGGAAAGTTTCTCTTGATTCTGTCTCATTCTGTCTGGAAAGGGTGTCTGCAATTATTTTTTGCTTAGCCCTTCCAGTGCGATACGGATACGAAAATCAAATACTTGTAGTTGTATAGTCGACCAGATAGGTATTTTTGACGCAAGATCCGTAACTACCAAGAAATCTTGACCTCCAATGTAGGCACAAAACTTTTTTATTCCTTTAACGTTCCCGTGACGTTATAGCTTTGGAGAGCTTAGCAGCCATCTCCAACACATCTAAACCCATAAAAATTCGTGTCGAACAATAACTCGAAAGCGTTCATCGCTGCCTCATAACTCACTGAAACATAATTGTCAAAAAAAAACAATTATTTAGTTTCTCTCATGCTGAATTTGGATACTCCGTCATTTCGTGTTCCTTAAACAAACATTTCCTGAAGCAAAATCAGGTGTGAGTCCAAATTTTCTAATAAAATATGTATGTAACTCGTCGAGATATACAAAAACTGTATTTTAAAGCTGTGCATGGTAATATGGTCGATTGGCGGCCTACCCTGTGGTTATTGTAGATATGTCACTTCCCCTTAGCTTATGCTTCTATTGGGGTTGATTAATATTGTCGGGGTAGTGCTGTTGGATACTTTTATTGTTGACTTATTTTTAAATTTCAAAAAGATGATAGCAAAGCAAATTAAGAAACTTATGATTAATAAAATTATACCGACTTTTACATTATTATTTAATATTAGCTTTACAATGTCCTTATGGTGAATACAATGGGGTTAGATTAATTTCTGGGTCCAGGTTTTTGCCCCTATCACTATTTCTCCTATCTTTATTTTACATAGTTTTATTGCCTTTAATTGTAACATTAGTATTTGAATCTTAACAATCTTGCTATATGTTTGTATATACAGTTATAAATGCGGTAATGATACTGTTTAGTTCTGTGTTTAAATAAGAGTGCAAAAGTTATGGGAACAAAATTGCATATTGGTTTAGTTTTATGTATGATCCTTTTAATGTGCTGGGGCTGGCTGGCCTGGAATTTTCCAAATACGCTGAAAGATAAAACACGAACAGGCGAACTCTTGTCTTTTAGTAATTGCACGGCCGCGACCGGGCGTAATGTTTATTCGGCGAATACCAATTAGACACTAATGCTTATTTTAATTAGCTAAGCTCTCCCGAGCGCAGCGGAGCCTCTGTGGTGAAGAGCGGGAGAAAGCGGAGAGGGAGCGGAGAGCGGGTGACAGTCCTCGCCCCGTTACCTGGACATATTTTTGTTTTTGTGTTGTTTTTTTTTTTTTATAATATACTTATAAATTTTTTTTTTTTTTTTTTGTGTATATAAAATTGTATTTGTTATTTATTTATTTATTTATTATTTATTTATATGTATTGTGTAGATTTAAAAATATTGTGTCTCTTTGTAAATTCGTAAATTCATGAAATTTTTGTATTTTTTAATTTTTGTATATTATTGTCATCATTACCATATTCTGTTGATGTGGTTGATCAGACCAATCGGTTGCATGATGATGATAAGAATAATTTATGTGTTTTCTTTTGAATAAAATTGAGAGTTTAAATGTTTCGTATTTATTTGTTATTAAATGAAAAATTACGTTATTCGTTAAAAGTTTTTAATCTATCCTTATGAACCTTTTGAGTTTTGTTTTTATCGTCTTTTATTATTATATTGTTCGGTTCTTCTATTCCTACTATTATATATGGTCCTAAATATCTATTGTCTAATTTATGTCCTGTTTTATTTCTTAAAAGAAGTTTATCGCTAATTATTATTTCCTTATCTAGTACTTTCCTATCGTAGTAATCCTTATTTTTACGTTTATGGTTTTCTAACATTATTCTGGCTCTTTTGTATGCCATTTCTAATCTGTATCTAGATTCTATTGCGTAATTATCTATGTTGTATATAGGGTCTATGTTATTTTTAATGCTTAATTCTTTAGGTAAATTAGGTGTTTTACTGTATACTAATTCTTATGGACAATAGTTATGTGCCATTGATGGTGTAGTATTGAAACAATATACGAAATAGTTAAGCCATACGTCCCAATCAGTTTTATCGACTGATATGTATGAACGTAGATATTCATTTAGTGTTCTGTGGCTTCTCTCTACCGTACCAAGTGTTTGATGGTGGTGAGCTGTTGATGTAAGATTGTTTATTTTCAAATACTTACAAAGTTCGTTCATAATTGTGTTTCTATATTCTGTTCCCATATCGGTGATGAACGATGATCACATTTTAAAGTAATTATGTATTCATGACCATTGTCTGATTTGGGTAATGGTCCAACTGTGTCAATAGTGACTCTTTGTCAAATGCTTTAGTTGGTGTGTCTGTAGTTGTTAAAGGGGTCTTTATGTGCTTTGTTGTTTTTGCTTTCTGACATTCTGGACAATTACGTATGTACTGAGATATGAAATTTATCATCCCTTTCCAATAGTAATGTCTTTTGATTTTCGCTAGCGTTCTTGAAATGCCAGTATGACCTCCTTGAATAAGATCATTGTGAAATGTAGACAGTATTGCTTCTTTTTCAATATCATCAGATATTGTGGTCACCGGCTTGAGTAGCGCTACTCTTATTTGTTTTAAAAATTCATTGCCCATATTTTTGAAAGTTTCAGTTGAAATTAATTCAAAGATCTTTCCGCTCTGTGCCATTTTGAGTTGGCTGATACCAAGTATACCGGCTTCTTTTTCAAGCCTGTTGAAGAACTGACCTAAGTCGAGAGTTCCATTAGTATATAGGTCGCTAATCTCAATTCTTGCAATAATTTTCTTACCATGTTTAAAGAAACATAATGTGTCAGTTATATGCAAGGTCACTATTTTTCGTACATCGTCATTATTGATGACTTCATATACGTTGGGCTTAGAAGCATTTTCAAGTATTTGCCTTGACAAAATTTCTTGTTCTTTTTCATTTACTGCGCAGTTGTTTTGTCTACTCTGTTGTCTTGTAGTGACTTTCAAGACTTGTTTTTGCATATTTTTTAATTCATCGATGGTTATTCTTGATAACGCATCGGCTACATGATTATCCTTTCCTTTAAGATATTCTACTGTGAACTCATACTCTTCTAAATCAAGTCTCATTCTAGTGAGTTTGGAAGTAGGATTTCTCATTGCGAAGAGGTATGTTAAAGTCCTATGATCTGTTTTTACAACGAAATGTTTGCCATATATGTATGGTCTGAAGTACTTAATTTCCCAGTGTATTGCCGCTAATTCTTGCTCTGTAGTGTTTTTGTTACTTTCTCCCTTAGTGAAGCTGCGAGAGGCATATGCTACTGGTAGTTGTATCTCATCGTATGTTTGTGTTAATACTGCCCCGCAAGCTTGTTTACTTGCATCTGTTATTATGCAAAATTCTTTGCTGAAATCTGGGTATTGTAATAACGTTGGTTGTATTAATGATTGTTTGAGATATGTGAATGCATTTTGGCATTCTGCAGTCCACTCGAATTTTACATTCTTTTTACATAACCTTGTTATGTGACGAGAGTAGTCAGAAAAATTTTTGATGAAACGTCTATAATAATTGCAAAATGCAATGAATCTTCTTGCGCTGTCTGCGTCCGTAGGGACGGGGTTTTGTCAATGACTTCGTATTTCTTATCATCTGGCAAAATACCACGATCAGTACACTTATGACCTAGAAAAGTCACTTTATGCATGAAGAATGAACATTTGTCTGGGTGTAGTTTTAGGTTATTTTTTTTACATAGGTCAAAGACGTTAGTCAAATTTTTGATCATATGATTTTTGGAACAACCGATGACTATTAAGACATCCATATACAGGAATGCCTGTAAAGGTTCTAATCCAGAAAATGCCATTGTCATCATTCTTTGGAATGAATTGGGCGCAATTTTTAAACCATAGGGTAATCGCGTGAAGCGATAGGAGCCGTTGCTCGTTGAAAATGACGTTGCGTTTCTTGAGCTTTCATCTAGTTCTATTTGATGGAATCCTGACATTAAGTCTAGGCACGAGAAGTATCTTGCTCGTCCTAATTGATCAAAAATTTCGTCTATTCTTGGAAGTGGAAATTTGTCTGATAAGAGCTTTTTATTAATTTGTCTATAATCGATTACCAGTCGCCATCGTTTTGTTGCGGAACCTGGTAATGATTTCTTCGGTACTAGTAGCAATGGGCTGTTGTATTCAAAAACGGCTGGTTCTACTATTTTATCATCAATTAATTTGTTAACTTGTCTGTGTATTTCTTCTTTCTGTGATTCTGGTATTCTATAATTTTTTTGTATATCGGTTCATCATCTTTCAATCTTAATTTTTGTTTGTAAAAATTATTGGTACTTATAGATTCGGTTTCAAGTCTGAATATGTCTGTGTAATTTGTGCATAATTTATTTAGTTGTTTTTTAAACAATGGTGGGAAATTTTCGTTTAATTTTTGTAAAATATGTTCATTTCTTTCGTTATCTATTGTTTTTACTATTTCATATTTGTTAAGACTTTCAAATTGTATCTTATCAATATTTATTATTTGGTTTCTTTTGGTTGTGTTTATTATACGAATTACTGTGTTTTTACTAGTCGTTATTGTATTTGCAATAAAGATGCCTGTGTCTATTTCTTGATTAGGAATGAGGATCTGTTCATCGGGTGTATTCTTCTTCTGTATTAAAATCTAATTTGCAATTGTATTTCTTTTTAAAGTCTATTCCGATGATTCCATTGGTGGGTATTGGGAAATTAGAATTAACTATGTGGAAATTATGTGTTTTGTTGTTATTTGTTGCTAGTTCTATGTTTACTAGACCTAGAGAGGTTGTTGAACCATCTCCAACTCCAAAAATATTTGTTTTTGTATTTTGGTCTATGTCTTGGAAATTATCTGAGCTGTTTTTGATAAGTGAAATATCTGCTCCTGTATCTCTTAAAAATGTTAATTTTGTATTCGTATTATTATTATGCACATGTATAAAAATCTTGAAATTAAGATTGATTGTGTGAACCGTCTTATTTAGTTTTCCGAAGCTGTAGCATTTTGTGATTACTAGCAGTTTCGATTGCTCGGACATTGTTATTGTTGTTGTTATTTTGATTTTGTCTATTACCTCGGTTGGAATTATTCCTTCCTCGGTTGTTTCCTCTGTAATTTCCTCTGAAATTACCTCGGTTGTTGTAATTGGTATTGTAACCACTGCGGTTACCTCGGCCTCGGCCTCGGTAATGGCCGCGATAGTTGTTATTTCCCTTGGAGTTTTGTTGTCCACTATTGAAATATAGGACGCTACTGGGACTGCCTGTCATTTCAGTGGAGCAGTGTATGTATTTTCCTGCTGCATCACTGAATGTATTGTAATTACCAGCTTCGAGTATTATTCGTAGCTTTTCGTATTCACAATTTTTGGTCATTGCTTGTATTGACTCTTTAGTTGCGAAGTTATCCGCCATTTCGGCTGAAAGGCCTAAGTCAATATATTATATATTGTTTCTAATTGCTTACGCAAATTGTCAATTTCAGTTAAGTATTGGGAAGCTGTCTTCCCTTTCTGTTTAATATTTAGTAACTTTGCTTTTACAACTTCAGCTTATTCACCTTTTACATTACTATTTAGTATGTCAATGATGCCTCTGATGGTTGTTTCATTTTTTACTTTGTATAAAATTGGTCATATTATTATACCCGTTACTCGTAGAGTAAAAGGGTATACTAGATTCGTTGAAAAGTATGTAACAGGCAGAAGGAAGCGTTTCCGACCATATAAAGTATATATATTTTCGATCAGGATCAATAGCCGAGTCGATCTGGCCATGTCAGTCTGTCCGTCCGTCTGTCCGTCCGTATGAACGTCGAGATTTCAGAAACTACAAAAGCTAGAAAGTTGAGATTAAGCATACAAACTCCAGGGACATAGAAGCAGCGCAAGTTTGTCGATTCATGTTGCCACGCCCACTATAACGCCCACAAACCGCCCAAAACTGCCACGCCCACACTTTTGAAAAATGTTTTGAAATTTTTTCATTTTTGTATTAGTCTTGTAATTTTCTATCGATTTACCAAAAAACTTTTTGCCACGCCCCCTCTAACGCCCTCAAACCGCCCAAAGCTGATACGCCCACACTTTTGAAAAATGTTTTGATATTTTTTCATTTTTATATTGGTCTTGTAAATTTCTATCGATTTGCCAAAAAACGTTCTGCCACGCCCACTATAACGCCTACAAACCGCCAAAAACTGTGTTTAAGACTCTCCTTCTCCCTTCCACTAGCTGAGTAACGGGTGTCAGATAGTCGGGGAACTCGACTATACCGTTCTCTCTTGTTTTTGATTTTATTATCTCTACTGCTAGATCTTCCTGAGTTCCCTTTGTTCTATCTGTTATTCTTAACGCTGTTATAAAGCGTGTCAATGATGACTTTTTGCCATCGAATTCTGGTATTGTTGTCGAAAATTGTCGAACATATTCTCTATCTTTCTCAATTTGGTCTGGCATTTTGGTTTCGTTGTTTTTTATTTCAATGTCTTCAGGTAACGACTCAATATCGCTTTCGATTTCAATGTTGATATAACCTTTAGACTCCTCAAGATTTTGTAATTGGTTTTCATTTATATTAACCAATGCATGCAAATCTTCAGGTATTTAAATATCTACATTATGTCTGATGCTAATATTGATCAATCTTTTATTGAGAGATCTTAGTATTTTATGACAATGTTTCTTATGTGTTTCTGTTAATCTATCTTCTATAGATGTGATTATTCTACATATGTTATTGTATTCTTTTATTATTATCTTTATGTGTATTTCTAGAGTCTCTACTTTAATACACTGGTAGGCACAATTGTTTTGACGAAATTATCTTTCGTGTTTCTCAGTACTCTTTGATCAGCTTGAACTAAAACTCTTGCTACTTTTTTTTATATGCTATTATTAATATGCTATTTATGAACTTCTGTGCACTATTTGAAAGCTGCTGATCAAAGAGTACTGAGGAACACGATAGAACATTTCGTCAAAATAATTGTGCCTACCAGTGTAGGTACTTCTTTGTTTACACATTTATATGATTTGTCAAATACTGCTTTATTATGTTTTATTGACGCTGCTATTTTGGGCCATTTCAGGTGTACCCACTGTGAATCACTCATTTGGTGTTTCTTTTATATTCGCAACAATTTTGTCTACTAAAGTGGAATTCGGAATCATATAAATGTATTTGACAAGAAGGATGTCTACCTATTGTGTTTTTCCTTGATAAAAATGGTATTCTATACTGTAGTTTATATTCTGTATAGTCTTCTAAGTCATATCTATATTGTTTTATTTCGTAAGTACAGTTTATATCTTGTCTAGGCCATCTGCACGGCTCTGATATCTTTTCTTAAGTCGTTTATTATGTTCCTGATAAATCTTAAGGGTCAAACTCAAAATTGATATGACAGTCATAATCAATAACAAGATGGATATATTTTGTAGTTCATCTTTGTGATCAATTATTCTTACTTTATTAATTACATTGGCTGTTGGGTGATCTACTTTTGATTCAGTAGAACCCATTTTGGAAATATTAATTTGCAATAAAGAATAAATGAAATCTGTGTAATCTCTCAATTTATTGGAAATAAAGCTTGAAAAGTTTTTATAGTGAATATTGAAATTTAACGAATTTACTTTAAATATTAGCAACTTGTATTAAATATATACAAGTGCCAGAGACATGGAAATTTGATAGTTTTAATGTGGTTGGCTCACAAGTCAAAGTTTACATTTCATTAGAATTTATAAAAAAATCTCCAACCACATTTGTTAGTATATAGCCTGACAGTTTTGTTGTTAGTTTTTTTCAAGCAGCGGTTTCCCGCCTCGTCTTGGGTTTAGTTTAAATCTATGGCAAATTGGGGCATTTGCATTTAAGCAGCCCGTTTGCGTGTCTTCGCACTTTGGCGAAGTTCTTTTTCTATAATTTCCAAACGCTCTTTGTAGCGTTGCCGGGCTGATTCCTCCTTGGCCAACTGGGTCATTTCCTTGACCAGTTGGCGTTGTTGTAGTAATTTCACTCTACGTCCAGAGCGTTTATGTTTCCTGGGTTGGCGCTTCTCCTGACGTGCCCGGTACTCAGCTATTGTGAGTGGGCGTGGTCCATCGGCGGGGTTTAATCCAGCGTTAGCCGGTCCCTTTTTACCTCGGGTTGCGCCTCGGTCAATTGTGGCTCGTCTGCCATCAATTGCCGCTTGTGTCTGTGTGTTTTGTGTGTTTTTTTGTGCGTTTGGCTGTGCGTTGTTTGTTCTAATAGAACATTTGTTGTTGTGCATTAATTTTGCATTTAAATCGTCCAACAAGTAACAACTTGCACATTTTAATTCACAATGTATATATAATTTTTATCCACACACACACAACACAGAGACAGACTCGAGACCGAGTCACGGTCGCCATGTGATATCTTTTTAGTTGTAATAGAATTGGTTGACAGAGCTCAGAGCATCTGCTCTGTTTGAATCGGTTTATTCGAATGAATTTATATTGCTGTTCTTGGGTACAGCTACCCGTACATGGTGTGCTTAAGACTGTGTGTTTGTTATATTATATACATATAAATGTGTATGCAGAGGGCATACATAGCTTGACCACTTGAGCTGCAAAGTGCATGCTCAGCATTCTCACGCTCCGCGATCGGCTTATGTATAAGCGTTAGATGGTATTTCAAGAGCTGGAGTGTTTATGTAAGTGTTGGTGGTCTTTTGACATTATTTGTGTTTATTATAATTTATGTGACAAAGTGTCACAATGTATATACTTTACTTACATATTAACTCTACTCTACATATTGAAAGTGGAAAAAATAGTTCTCACAAAATAATTTCTTAGATTTTTGGATCCCTGGATGCAAAAGCATTGCATGGGACTGAAGGATTACCTCCTTGAATTCATATGACTTTATATTTATACCCGTTACTCGTAGAGTAAAAGGGTATACTAGATTCGTTGAAAAGTATGTAACAGGCAGAAGGACGCGTTTCCGACCATATAAAGTATATATATTCTTGATCAGGATCAATAGCCAAGTCGATCTGGCCATGTTCGTCTGTCCGTCCGTATGAACGCTGAGATCTCTACTGAGGAACTACTAAAGCTAGAAGGTTGAGATAAAGCACACAGACTCCAGAGACAAAGAAGCGGAGTTGTAATTTTCTATCAATTTGCCAAAAAAAATTTTTGCCACGCCCACTCTAACGCCCACAAACCGCCCAAAGCTGCGGTATGTGGTATTTGATATTTTTTCATTTTGGTATTGGTCTTGTAAATATCTATCTATTTGCCAAAACACTTTTGGCCCCGCCCACTATAACGTTCACAAACCGCCAAAAACTGTCAGTGTTTAAGACTCTCCTTCGCACTTCCACTATCTGAATAACGGGTATTAGATAGTCGGGAAACTCGACTATAGCGTTCTCTCTTGTTTTAATAAAGTTAGGCTTCTGAGTACCTATGTGGTACTTGGGTTGAAGTTTTTTTTATGAGCTTTCTGTATTGTTTCGAAATCAGCAGTCCCTTAGTGAAAATTACTTGTCTGTTGTAATTATTAGAAAAGCCAGTTTCTGTTATGAATATTAGTTTCTAGTTATCTTTTTGAGTCCGGTGCTGCGTAGCTTCAGCAAAGAACACTTCCCCTATATTAATTCTGGATGGATAAAGCATCTACTGCATCATTTTCTTTGCATTTGACGTATTTAATATAGAAATCGTATGCATTTAAATTTTCACCTCGTTTATTTGACGTTGGGCTCCTGCATCTTGTGTAACCAGCACAACGGTTGGTGATCACTTGCTATTTCAAAATGTCTTCCTGGCCAATTGTGTCTAAACGTTTTTGTTGCCCAAACAATAGCTAGCAGTTCTTTTTTGATCGTACTGTAGGTTGTTTCATGATTATTAAGTGTTCTACTGATATAGCTTTTAGGGCGACCTTCTAGAGAAAGCAAAGCTACATTACTAGCGCATGTTATGAAAACAAATTTTTTTTAAAGTCTGGTGATCGAAGTATGGGAATGCCTAAATACATTCCGGGCTTTTACTATATATTCTTGCATGCGTTTATCAGCCAAAATGGCATACGAGTGTAATCGTAGTGCCCTGTCTTAGTTGTGAAGGCTGTCTTAGAGATAGAATTGGAGTTAATTTCTATTTGGTGAAACGCTTTATTTAAATAAATTGTGGAAGAATTTTCTCTTAGCGGAAAATGCATTTGCGGATTCCAAGCGGTTCTGGTCGAATACAAACTGTCGGTTAAACGGTCTATGCTGGTATAAAATATAACCATAACATTGCGTCGTATGATGGTTGGAATGGTGTTGTATATCTTACAACTATGTATGTATTATAGTTGTTACTAATTTCTATGTGAGTTGCATTATGTGGTTTAACGGGATTTAAAACTGGATTTGCATTATTCCGCTATATAACTGGAACTGTATAAAACCCTTTCTCTTATAATATATTTATTAGCAATCTAAAATTCGGAATTTCACATTTAATTATTCTTAAATGTATATGATTTAGCAAATCTTAGACTTAAGGTTTCTATACTACTTCGTATTAGTTCGTTATACAAAGTGATTTCTGCTTACTACCAAACATAACATAAAAGCCGGTCAAACAAATAAACAATGAATAAGTATTCCAGTGAATTTTTTTTTATGTGGATAGACAAAAGAACAGCAGTGACTTTGCCAAAAGAGTGCACAATTCGAGTATTCTAAAAATCGGGTAGCGGCCGAAGAGTGCCACCGAACTTTACTTAGTATATATTCTTTTTTTTTTGTTTGTGTATATTACGTTACTGTTCAGTTTACAAATTATTGGTGCAGAAATGTATGCGTATGTATAATTCCATCAAAATATATAGCAACACCCAGGATTCAACGCGTCGAGATCTCAACGGAAGACGCTGCAATGATCGGGGAGTCTGAACGAGGTGCGTAGGCTTAGCTGTTCGGAGTAAACTGCTCCTCCTACTCTGTTCTGTAGTTTTGACCCATCCGTATAGAAGCATATAGCATTCTGGGGCCAGGTATTTTTGAGTTCCAATCGTCCCTCTCTGGGGATGATTGTGTTGGAAGGTGTTTGTATGTACTCCGTAGGAGTGCAGTAATCTGACCTGGAGGGGACTATTTGAATGTTTTATAGGATAAATGAGTGACCCACTTCTTGTGGGTTCCACCGTCCACCATACCACGACTCCGTACAGTAGTATTGGTCTGACAATGGCCGTATATATCCAGTTTACTATATAGGATGTCATGCCCCATTTGAGCCCTATTGCTTTCTTGCACGTGAAAAGTGCTATTGAAGCTTTTCTATATCTGCCTGTGAGGTTCAAGTTCCAGTTTAGTTTCCTGTCAAGTATTACGCCCAGGTATCTTGCGCTGTTACTGAAGGAAAGTCTTTCCTACTTCCTAGTGAAGAGAACCAGCTCGGTCTTTGAGGGGTTAATTCCTAATCCTTTTTTTTTTTTGGTCCAGCTGGACAAAACACTGAGTTTTTCGCTTATGAGATCGCATGGCGTTTGAGGGTATTTGCCTGTGAAGATGATAGCAACGTCATCCGCATAGGCTATCATCCGTGTTGCGTGTCTGTGATGAGACTAGGGTTAAGAGTTGATCTCAGATGCAGGCCGATGATTCTTTCAAGGGTCTTTAGTAGGAAGGATGACAGACTGATTGGTCTGAAGTCCTTGGGGGTCGTGTGTGATGGTTTCCCAGCTTTGGGGATGAAGACTTTACGGGACTCTAGCCACGATTGTGGTAGGTGTCTAAGAAGTAGGGACCGTTTAAAAATGTCATGAAGCCAGTTTATGGCTATATTTCCCGCATGCTGGATTTGTGCGGGTATAATTTTGTCTGTACCTACAGATTTGAATGGTTTAAAGCTGTGTATGGCCCAATGGAGGACCTTTGGGTCTATGCACAGTTCGATACTTGCCAGTGTCGTTTGTTTGTTGGGGGGTGAGAGCGTTTTGGCTGTTTCCTGAGAAGTGAGTATCTAGAAGTATCTCCAGAGATTCCTCACTCGTGCTGGTCCAGGAGCCATCTGCTCTTTTAAGGTAGCCTAGGGTTGTGGCCGATTTGGATAGTATTTTTCTAAGTCTGGCTGCTTCAGTTGTGTTTTCAGTTTCTGAGCAGAAGGAATGCCACGAGTTTCGCTTTGCTTTCCTGATGGCTTTTTTTTTATTTTGCAAGGGCTATCTTGTAGGTGGACCACAGGGCCATGAGAACAACATGCGCTCGCTATTCCAGCAGATTGCACGGATCACAGGAACCCATCACAAACAGAACAAACCAGTCAGAGATCTAGAAGGTAACCGCGCCAACACTTCATGGAAATTAGCCACACCACATCACCAAACGTGGCCATAGACTACAGGAGTGTTGTGCCTTCAAGTGGGAGTAGCAGGATACCCTCTGCACCCCCAAATGTAAGAGAAATCGTGAATGCAATAAAGAAGCTGAAGCACAACAGGGCAGCTGGCGAAGACAACATACCAGCCGACCACACAGGAGTTGCGTAGACCAAGCAAATACACTACGCATAATAACCGAGCAAGCTGTGGAATGGAGAGCCCCGCTTTACCTCCTGTTCATCGACTTCAAGAAGGCATTCGACTCAGTTGAAAGAGCAGCAATATGGCGGGCACTTGCAAGAAAAGGAGTACCTGCAAATATCATCGCCATCATCAAATCGATGTATGACGATGCCGACCTGTCGGCACTGCACAATGGAAAAACTAGTGCAACTTTCCAGACAAACACCGGAATTCGGCAAGGATGCCCGCTGTCACCACTCCTCTTCAACACCGTAGTCGACGAGCTAATGAGCGAAGTATGCTCTTCCAAGCGCGGAATTACGTGGAACCTCACCAGACACCTTGAGGACTTGGACTACGCAGACGACATCTGTCTCATATCGCACAGACTCGATGACATACAGAGGAAAAGGACCTCGTCAGGATAGATAGCAGCGTAGGGCTCGAGATAAACATAGTGAAAACAAAAGCTATGCGCTTCAACCACTCCAGCCAAGGAAACATCAACATAAATGGGAACCCAATCGAGTTCATTACCAGTTTCCCATACTTTGTCTTCATCATATCCAGCAGTGGTGGAGTGGATGATGATGTCTCCAGTCGTCTTGGCAATGCCCGCTCAGCATTTGGGAGATTATACCGCATATGGAGAGACCGACAAATCAGCCGACGAACAAAGCTCAGGATCTACAATGCGTGTGTGAAATCCATACTGCTATACGGAAGTCAGACATGGCTCGCCACGAAAAAAATAACGCAGAACCTACAGACTTTCAGCAACAAATGCCTGAGAGTCATATGTGGCCAAACAGAATAGCCAACACAGAACTGTGGCGCGTTACAGACGAGTCCCCGATTCACATACAAATAAGGAAGAAAAAATGGATGTGGATAGGTCACGCTCTCAGAAGAAACCCGAGTAGCATAGTGAGGATGGCACTAGACTGGAACCCCCAAGGAAGCAGGCGAGTAGGAAGGCCAAGAGCAACCTGGAGAAGAACCGCTCACCAAGAACTAGCCCAAATAAACTCTACATGGGCAAGTGCAAAACAGACAGCTCAAAATAGAGTTAGATGGAAAGCTCTCGTAGAAGCCCTAAGTTCCCGAGAGAAATAAAAGGAATTAAAAAAAAAATAGAAAATGCCAAATATAAATCGTTCACCCGGCAAATATATTTTCCTGTATTGCTCGGATATTAATTTGTGTTTGTTTTTTAGAAGTACTTACAACGCGGAGAAAAGATTCCAATTCCAAAATACAATTTTTTGCTACGTTCTAATAAATATTTTTTCGACCGTGTTCCACATTCCAAGTGTTCCAGCCGTAAATCAGGTGGACCTGATTACCATAAATCACCGGTCATTTATACAATTCGCTGCTCACTCCAAGTCAACTGTCCAATAAGTCCAAACTACGACGTTTCCACTTCGTAAATTTTACGCCACTCTCACCACGGGTGAGAACCCGTTATATCCTATACGGTCTTTTTCCGCTGCTTTCTACCGTTCACGGCGGCAAGTTTAAATTTATTAAGTGCAGACTATCGTAGACAGATTCGTATCTGTCCACATCTGCAAAAGTGTGACCGCGCTCCAAAACAGCTTCCTTTCCATTTCGCATTTCTTCGATTATGCCCATCGGGGACGATAAGAAGAAATTGTCCGCTGACAAACCCAGGTCTATTTTTCCACCACAAGGGCCGAAGAGTCCAAGAATTCCAAGCATTTCGGTGAAAACGCCTGCGCAGATTTCCGACGACTGTGCTACTCCATCCAAAGCCACAGTACAGCGCACAGCTAAAAATATGGCAGCTTCCGATCTAGCGCTAGCCAAATTCATTTCGGTTTATGATCGCTTAAGCGAATTTGAGGCTCAGATCAACACTCCGGAATCTGCAGTTCCAACCGACACGATGCTTAGCGTCCGTCGCGACCAAGTCCGAATCCTATGGGACAAGATTGAAAAGGAATTCGACATCTGCTCAGAGTGCCTTGTGTCAGCAGGCGAAGCGGCAGCAGGCATCATGCCTATTCTCAGGGCTAAATACAGTTATTGCTATTCAGTCTATGAAAGGTGTGTTGCCCAGCTCGATGATAAAATCGAGCAGGGCACGTCTCAGTCCATCCCAGCCGCGAACGCTGCGCCCCAGGCCTACATTTCCTCTGGTTGTCTGTTGCCTCCATGCGATGGAGAAGTTTTCGCAGGCGACTATCTTCGCTGGCCGACTTTCCGGGATCTTTTCACAGCCATTTATATCAATAATCCACGGCTGACTCTGGTTGAAATGTTATTCCGTTTAAATGCCAAAGCAAGTGGCGACGCGCATGCCATCGTTTCCATTTCGCCTATTACCAACGAGGGTTTCCGCTCTGCGTGGGAAAACCTAATAGAGCGTTTCGAAAATAAACGATTGTTGGTAAACAGTCAATTGAAAATACTGTTTAATGTGCAGTCGATACCACAGAAATCTGGGGCGGCCTTGAAGGTACTGCAAAGTACTGTTCAAGGTTGCTTGACTGCCTTAGAACTGTCAGGCATCAACACTGAGAACTGGGACTGCCTGCTGGTATATCTGTGTTCATCCAAGCTCCCGAAGATAACTCTCTCCTTATGGGAGCAGTCGCTCCATAAGAAAGCCGACATCCCGACATGGGCAGAGCTGAATACCTTCCTCACAGAACGTCATCGAACCCTAGAGGTCATCGATGATGTGAGACCGTCCGTAACAAGTCAGTCGCATTCCAAAGCGATGAACTCAAGTGGGCCCTCTAGAAAACTAAATTCCTATGAGACGAAAGTGGCTCCAAAATCGAAAAGTTGCGACTTGTGCAACAAAGAAAACCATCCTGTCCGTGTATGTCCGCGTTTTCTCCAAATGTCGGTTGACGACCGGTCAACCTACATTAAACGGAAGCAGTTATGCTTAAACTGCTTTGCAAAGGGACATCAGCTTCGTGAGTGCAAAAGCACGCACAATTGTTTTACTTGCCGTGGCCGGCATCACACGTTGTTGCACCGAAACAACCCCTTTTCCAGTAATTCAAGCCCTTTAAATCCTGCAAGGCCAATTTCCGCTAATCAGGCCAATTTCGTTCCAAATGAGCCAGCCGGTGTTCAAAATTATTTCGCCACGGGCTCAAGAGCTATCCTTCTTAGCACTGCCGTAATCAATATTTCCCATCTTGGCACTAAATTTAAGGTACGCGCCCTGATCGACTCCGGATCAGAGGCAACATTCATAACCGAGCGACTTTTCAATCTAATTAGATTGCCATTCCAGGTGGTTCAAGCCCAAGTCTCAGGCTTAAACCAAACAGTAGCAGCTCAGTCCAAGAAGCTCTGCAGTTTCACCATCCGATCTCCGACTAGGCCCGCGTTGCAGTTGGAGACGACGGCCTATGTCCTCCCACATCTAACCGGAAATCTGCCTTCCTACCCAATTCCGCAAAATTTCCTTCGGGATCTTCCTGATTTTCCACTGGCGGATCCAAATTCTATGAGAGCGCACAAATAGATGTCCTTATCGGAGCCGACATTCTGCCTTCGGTGCTTCTGAGAGGAGCAAAAACCAACATGTGTGGCTCTCTCTTGAGGCAAGAGACCATTTTCGGCTGGGTACTAGCTGAGGCCAGTGTCAGCCTCAGCACAAAGCAGAATATTCTCCTTTTCGACGCAGATCGCCCACGCGTATGATAATTCCCTGGACAAACTACTCACAAAGTTTTGGGAGGTGGAGAATTTACCAACAAAGTTGGTAAAAGAATCCGATTCCATGTGCGAGAAGAATTTCCTTCAAACGACCACGAGAGACGAGTGCGGCAAATATGTCGTTACTCTGCCTTTTCGCGACTCAGAATATCGGTTCTGGACTAGGGCATTCCAGGATTTTCGCGTTGGCTCAGTTTTTAAGAAATGAGCAGCGTCTAAAAAGAGATGAGGCCTTGAAGGCGAGATACGATTCGGTGATCCAGGAATAACTCGACTTAAAGCACATGCGACAAGTTCTTCCTACCCATGATTGCAACGCCTATTATATGCCACATCACGCCGTCTTAAAACCGGAGAGCGTAACTACTAAACTTCGTGTAGTATTCAATGCCTCCAGCCCTTCATCGAATGGTACCAGTTTAAATGATATCCTTCATGCTGGCCCTGTCTTAAAGTCCGACTTGACCAATCAAATTCTGAAGTGGCGCTATTTCCGATACGTGTTCAGCGCCGATATCGAGAAAATGTATCGGCAGATCTGGGTAGATCCGAAACACACTCCATTCCAGCGAATACTTTTCCGTAACAATAGAGGGGAAATCAGAGATTTCAAATTGAAAACAGTAACCTTTGGAGTCAATTGCGCGCCTTTCCTGGTCATCCGAGTACTGCAGCAGCTAGCAGCTGACGTAGAACTCAGCCATCCAAAAGCTAGCAATATCATTCGAAATTTCATGTATGTGGATGATGTTTTAGCCGGAGCGGACTCCACGGAAGAAGCTCAGCTCATGGTGCAAGAGCTCCGAGACGCTCCGAATTCCGCCGGATTTCCATTGAGGAAATGGACCTCCAACCAAAAGGAAGTTTTAGCGGCCATTCAGAGCGACCATTTCTTAAATACTGATTTTTTCGAGATCGATGCAGAAAGCACTGCCAAAAACCTCGGTATTCGCTGGAAGGCAACCTCCGACGAATTCATCTTCGTCCCGCCAGAGTTGGCTGTTGAAATGTCCTTTACAAAACGCCAAGTCCTGTCCCAAATTGCCAAATTGTTCGACCCTGCAGGCTGGTTAGCGTCGTTTATCGTTCGAGCTAAAATTTTCATGCAGGAGATTTGGCTGCAGGAGCTTGGGTGGGACGAAAACATTCCAAATGAGCTTTTTCAGCGATGGCTTAATTTTCTTCGAAGTTATTCGGTTTTAGAGCAGATACGCATTCCACGCTGGCTCTCGTTTCATCCAGAGTTCAAAGTCGAGCATCATGGCCTTTGCGATGCATCGCAAAAGGCTTATGGGGCGGCAATAAATGTCCGCGTAGAAGTGGGGGGCCTCATTATGGTGCAACTCCTAACCGCGAAGACCCGGGTAGCACCAGTCAAAACGGTTTCGCTCCTAAGACTGGAGCTGAGCGGAGCGTTATTGCTTTCCGAAATGGCTACAGCCATCATTTCACAGATGCCTACGATAAATTCCGAACTTTACTGTTGGATGGACTCCACGATAATGCTTGCATGGTTAAGCAAGCCAGCGTGCCAGTAGACCACATTTGTAGCCAATAGGGTGACGAAGATCGCCCAGGCCACAAAAACAGAGCAAGTAGAGGGTTTCCCTCCAAGATCTAGCCGATAGCCAGTTATGGTGGCACGGACCGACTTGGATGCAAAATCCACGCAACCAATGGCCAACTCAGGTCGACAACGCTCCGGTGACCGACGTGGAGAAGGGTGCTCTAAAGTCCATCTCGCAAAAGCTCCTTCTGAAGAGTTGTTGGCACGTTTCTCCAAGCTTGAGAAAGCTCTACGGGTCCTTGCTTATGTTCATCGCTTCATTCAGCGGTGCAAGAAGCAGACATCTCCATCTGATGTGCATTTGCTGGCCACTGAAATCGCCGCCGCCGAGCGGTTCCTAATTTCGAACACTCAGCGCAGAGAATTCCCTGTGGAATATCACTGCCTAAGTGAAAAGCGTCCAGTGCCAAGTTCAAGTGCCATTCTAAGCAGGAACCCGTTTCTAGATCCGCAAGGACGGATCAGGGCGTGCGGCCGTGTGGCGGCTTCCGAAAGCCTTTAATACAATGAACGGCATCCAGTGATTCTTCCGCTTTCTCGCCACTTTGCGAATTTCACTCATCGCATAACTCTCCATGGTGGTAACCAGTTAATGGTGCGCCTCATCCGGTCGAAATACTGGATTCCGAGAATTAGGAACCTGATGAAAGCAGTAGTAAATTCGTGCAAAGTATGTGTTATCCACAAAAATCGGTTGCAAAGCCAACTAATGGGTCTCCTGCCCAAAGAAAGAGCATCGTTCTCCCGACCATTTACATATACTGGCATGAATTACGCCGGTCCGTTCGATATAAAGAACTATACGGGAAGAGCATGTCTTATTACAAAGGGGTATGTGTTTGTTTTTGTTTGTTTCTCCAACAAGGCCATCCATTTAGAGCCTACATCTGACTTAACGACCGAAAAGTTTCTTGCCGCTTTCGCTCGTTTTGTATCCAGAAGAGGGTGTCCACGTCAAGTCCAGTCAGTCAATGGCAAAACCTTTGTTGAGATGCAATGGCAATTTATTTCTCCGGGGGCACCCCATATGAAAGGCCTTTGGGAAGCAGGCGTAAAAAGTTTTAAGACGCTATTTTACAAATGCACTGCCACACGAAAATACACGTTCGAAGAACTCTCCACGCTTTTGGCAAAAATATAAGCATGCCTTAACTCCAGGCCGCTCTCTCCTATGTCTGAGGATCCGACAGATTTGCTGGCTCTGACGCCAGGTCATTTCCTTATCGGGGGACGCCTTATGTCCACGGTGGAACCCGAAGAAAAAGGAGAAACGAAATCCATTCTTAATCGGTGGCAGCATTTGAAAGCTATCCATCAGCAGTTCCGTGTGCGATGGAAAGAAGAGTACCTCAAAGAACTCCACAAGCGCACTAAATGGCAGGCCCCGTCCAAAAATCATCAAGGACGACAACTTACCCTCTAATGAGTGGCGGCTCGGCAGAATTGAGTCTGTCTTCCCAGGAGCCGACGGCAACGTCCGTGTAGTAAATATCCGTACTGCACGTGGAGTTGTTAAACGTCCAGTGGCAAAAATGGTGCTTTTGCCGACGGAGTCTTCCGAATCTTCTCAATAATAGGCGCTCCTCTCGTCCTTAGTTGTAGTTCACTAGCACTAATCATCCATTATTTTTCATTTCGTTTTCGATCTCCTTTCGACATTCAACTAAGCGCAGCATGGCCCCTCGTTAACAAAACGCACGTAGTGCTCCTGCCTTGGAGAGCAGACGTACCCGAGGTATTCAATCCTACCGATGACGAGTCTGCCGCGGTATCCATCCTCTTCGGATGTTGGAGACCGGGACGAAAGCCCTCGAGACCGCATCACTCATCGATCCGTGCACCCCCATGAGCTGCATCGACGCTTCGTTGGCGTCAGCCTTTAAGTTACCGATGACCAGTGTTGGCGACGAGAAGGTCTGAACGACGACGATTTGCTCCAGGGTCGACGCTGGAACAAAGCTGGAGGTCGTGCTCAAGATCGAGCCCAGTGTGCGAATCGGCACACCTGTACGGGCATTGAGCGACACAGTGGTGTCCAAGTTCCAGGACATCATGCTGGCTGATGACCAGTTCCATGGGCCTGCTACCGTCTCCATTGTCCTGGGAGCAGACATTCTGGGGACTGGGGACTCCTTAGGGATCCCTTAGGGAATCCTTAGGGTATGGTACTGAAGGGTACAAAACCACACACACTATTATAACAGCTCACACACACACATTAATGTCGAAGTACAAAATGTAATCAAAGATCGAGAGCCATTCGATTAAGCTTAGCTGCTATCTATGCACAGCAGTATGTACCAAAGTCTTGACTCTATGGCAAGCCAACGTCCCCTAAACATTCCATCACTTGGCGATCCAACGGAAATAAAAAACTTTTCCACCCACGCAATCGTCTCCGGATTCTCCAATTACTTTTATTTTTCGGGAGCTTCTCTCTTCCTGGGAGAATAGGCGTTTATAACTTAATTCTCTTGAACTTCGCTCTTAAGCTATCCCAATCTGCTTATATAAACGCAAACATATATTCATGTTCCGTACTGAGTAAGCTATTGCGATACCCCTTCTAAGCCAACTTCAACTTTGATGTCCATTATCCAACCTAGTGATAATCCAAAGGCTAGTTCTTCCTTTAATGGAATAAATAAAAAGTTTAATAATAAAAAAGAAAACAACTCTGTTCTCTTTTTATTAAACCCTCGGTCTTAACTCGTAAATATAAATAAATGTATAAAAATCCTGAGCCCAGCCAAAAATAAAGAATATTAAATAAAAATTGGCTGGTTTGGATCTGACGACAGTCAGACAACAGATAACACAGCCAATGTGGTCAATAATGTAAAGATAGTCGACCATACAGAAGACAATAAAATATTAAAAAGATGGTATATGAGCAGGCGAATAATTTGGATAAGATTAAAAAAACAAATTGCCAAATTTGTATAAATTAACGACAAAAACCAATATACCTAGATATATGCATAGATGTATGCAAAATATATAAAATGAATAAATAAAGAACAAAATAATAACATAAAGCAAACACAAAGAAATTAAGAAAAAAATTCAATAAAGAAAATAAAATATATTTAGAAATATATGAAAAGTATGGAAGAATTAGTTGAGGAAACAATAAGAAGGGAGCCATTGATCATTTAAAGAGCAATACAGAGTAGAGTAGAGTACATAGACACGTTTGACTTATATGCACTGCTCGAGCTTTTTCCAGTTGGAAAAAGCCATGGTATTATACATTTTACCTTACGTCAAAGTAAAACAAGTAATAGAATATAATACCTATCTAGATGAAACAACGATTTTTAAACTTCTGCATAGATAAATTTATATTAACATATAATTGGACTGGTACGAGATACTAAACAAACTTATAGAAATAAAAACGACTTTCGATAAGTGCATAAGCCAGAATCGGGAAGTGCAACAAGGCACTCTTAATAAATATGCACAAATATAGAGTGCGAGCACACCAATTAATACACATAGAAAGAAAGAGACTAAAAAAAAGTCATCTAACACAATAAGTAAAATTTTTAAACAGGTTCCGTTAGAACTTGCGAAAATGTCAAAATACGACTTAATTTGACTTAGAGTGGGCATGGTAACATGAATTAACAAACTTGCGCTGCCTCTATGTCTCTGTATGTTTAATCTGCACTTTCTAGCTTTTGTAGTTCCTGAGATCTCAGCGCTTATACGGACGGACGGACAGACGGACGGACAGTCGGACATGGTCATATCGAATCGGCTATTGATCCTGTTCAAGAATATATATACTTTATATGGTCGGAAACGCTCCCTTCTGTCTGTTACATATTTTTCAACGAATCTAGAATCTAAACACAGTGTCCGGATCTGCTGCAATCTCTAGAGAATATGTGGGACAAATTTCGTCCGCAATTCTTGAGACTGACGGCTCTCCGTTTAACAGACCTCACAAGAGGAGATCATAAATTGCTAGCAGTTGAGGTTATCAAGACAAAGTAAACTGATCCCTTGTCATATAAATTCGAAAATGAAAGGACCATTATCGGTACAATAAAAATGTGTATTAAGGGCATCAGTTAAAGACAAATCGCCTGATGCCATTAACGATATGCTGCTTAATACACAACAGCGTGGCAAAACTGCAGCGCAATATATCCACCTACCTACGTAGGTGGCTTATATAGATGGTATACATTTTAATAGTGCATATAAATTCGCTACAAAGGAAGCGATCTCTGCAATGACAAAGAATTGTGAGCACAATAAGCTCAAGACCATACTGGAAGCAGGAAATTCAAGACCATGAATATTATTATTGAAAAATTTATACACTGCTTTACCGAAATGACCGGCTATTCGAATGGTGTATTATTCTACAGCAATAGAGGACAAAATCGAGTAAATAATAACCGATAAAACTACCAAAACAGAGGTAATGGCCGAGATTATTATAACTATAATAATAATAATTAAAGAAGCCGAGGAACCCCCTTGAACAATCGCCAACCCAAAGGCTGCAAAAAATTAATATTAATTTAAGCATTTTAATTGAGTACCAAATCATTTTAAGCTCTATCCATAGACTCAGGTGCAGAAATTTCACTTCTTAAATGCAGAAACAATAACCTTAATGATTTAAATTCACTAAATACAACTAGTATATCAGGAATTGGCAAGGGACAATTGAGTCTCTAGGTGGTATAAACTTGAAAAATTGGCAAATGCAGCAATACCGTTTGAATTCCATATAGTACCTTAAAATTTTCTTAAACCTGGGGATGATACAATTGTATTTCTTAATAAAATCCAAACCAATTATATTTTAGAATTCCACTACCAAAAAGATTGTTTCCCTTTGAGGCCCAAACATTTCAGGAAGATAAACATTCCTATAATACATTTACTAGACAATAAAATTGTTTTGCAGTTAGATCAGAAGTGATTTAAAAGATTCAACTGATGTCTACCGACATTGATCCTGATCAAGAAAATATATACTTTATATGGTCGGAAACGCATCCTTCTGCCTGTTACATACTTACATTTACTTTACGAGTAACGGGTATAACTACAGTCTACAAAATGACCTATAGAATGCCAGAAAGTCAAAAGTCAGCCAGAAATTCAAAGAAAAGTTGACAAGCTGATAAAAATGGTATTGTACAGCCGTCTATATCAGAAAATAATAGCCCCCTTATCTTATTTAACCGATGTCTTCAAATTATGAAGACAACATAATTTAAAACAAGAGAGAAAGCTATAATCGAGTTCCCCGACTATCTGATACCTGTTACTCTGAAAAAGTATCAGAACATTTTTCAAAAGTGTGGGCGGGTCAGCTTTGGGCGGTTTGGGGGCGTTAGAGTGGGCGTGGCAAAAAGTTTTTTTGCGAGTCGATAGAATATTGCAAGACCAACACAAAAATTAAAAAATATTCAATTATTTTTCAAAAGTGTAGGGGTGGCAGTTTTGGGCGATTTGTGGGCGTTAGAGTGGGCGTGGCAACATGAATCGACAAACTTGCGCTGCGTCTATGTCCCTGGAGTCTGTATGCCTAATCTCAACTTTCTAGCTTTTGTAGTTCCTGAGATCTCGACGTTCATACGGACAGACAGACGGACGGACAGACGGACATGGCTATTGATCCTGATCAAGAATATATGTCAGGTCTCCTGGCAAGGTTATGTCCCTGCCAGAGGATGCTGGCAAATGGTAGTCGGGCGTCCCGGGCCGGACTAAGGTGTCACTTGACCCGTGCCGAGAGTCAGCCTGGCTGAGGGTCGGAAACGGCTCCTTCTGCTGAATGGATGTAGAAGGTGGAATGGGCAAGATCCGTATTGCCAAACTTCGGCACGGAAGCCCCCAAGCCACCGAAGCCCACAGAGGTCAAAAAACGACCTCCACTTAAGAGGGAGCGCTCCTAGGACGTTACCTCCGACCCCTCGGCAAAGCGGCAACGCGTACAGCCAGGTCGAATTTTTGCGGAGATCGCGAAAAAGCGCATTCTCCTGGTCGTGGTCGACAGAAACGACCCGAGCGGCAGGATTCCCCGAAACAAGTGAAAGTGGGTGAAGGCAGCCCTTGCCCCAAAATGTTTTGAAATGTTAGCCAAAGAACCTGGCCCCCTTCCTGTCTGCAAAGACGTGGGATGCTTCCAAGGCAGCGTCAAGGTGATCGCCTGTGACGACGAGCGCTCTGCGGAGCTATACAAAGCCGCAGTAAAGGAGTTGAGGGAGGGCGCCGGACTCGTTGCGTTGAGCTGGTCCGACGTACCTTGCCGACCCCGTGCAAGGATCTGGATCCCGGCATCCATCAAGGCTCCGGACCAGATCCTCACCATGCTGCAGCGATGCAACCCACACCTTCCCACCTCGGACTGGCGAGTGGTAAAGGTCGACGAGATGGAAGGTCCAACAAACCAGGCCATCCTTATCTTAAACAAGGAGTTCCTAGCTCCCATTGAGGTCGGCCATGGGGAGCTAAACTTCGGTTTTAGCTCAGTGACCATAAAGGTCTGTAAATCGGAAAGGCGGTGGAAGCATGATCGCGGAAATTGCCTCTGAGATCGAGGCATCGGAAGCCGAGGACGGCTACTCGACCGATGCCTCAATCTAGGCATGACCTAGACACATCGGACGAGGAGGGAGCCGACACTACCGCGGTGGAGATGCCCACAGCAGATGTCCGTGAGGCTTCTGCAAATATACCTCCACCACAGTAAGGCAGCTTCCGCTGCTCTTCAACTCCATATGGCTGAGGATGGAGTCGACATAGTCCTGATCCAGGAACTTTGGATAGTGAGAGGAAAGGTTTCAGGAATAGGGACTAAGGAATATAAGCTTCTAACAGCTCCCAGCGAAGATAAAGTAAGGGACTGCATCTTAGCCAAAAAGCACCTTAGCATTTTTCTGCTCCATAATTACAGCGCGGCAGCCACCGTGGAGAGTCAGCCGTTCCGAGTGCTGTCATCGTACATGGCCTACGAAAGGCAAGAACCGCCGGGTAAGAAGAATGGTACAAGACAGCGTAGTAAAACACAGGCCTCCTAGTAGGCTGACGCAAACGCCCACCATACACAATGGAAAAGTACAAACACATACGACCGCGGTGAGTCTCTTTTCAACTTTATCTTTAGTTTGAATCTCTTCATATGCAATAAAGGTAATGGCCCCACCTCTATCATTAAGAACCGAAAAGAGGTAATAGACCTAACTATCGTCTCTAAGCCACTATTAGAGACAGTAACTCACTGGAGAGTACTAGATAAGCAATCTTTCTCGGACCACAGGTATATAGAAACGACCCTCAAAACCAACCCTTAAAACCAGCAGTTTTCTTAAACCCAAGGAAAACAAACCCAAGGCAAAAATACAAAAATATTTTAAATGAAAAAATCCCAACAGAGCCCCCTTCATACCCTCAAACAATATCTAGTCTAATCGAACTAGTTTCAATTTTCACAGAAACCTGCAACTAAGCACTAAAGGAAGGCCTGCCCCAATAGCAAGCCCAAATGAAAATGAAAACCTCCCTGGTGGTCAGCAAAACTATCTCCCCTCCGAATGGACTGCACAACCCTTTTAAACAGGGCCAAGGCAGGAAATGAGGCAAAAATATAAGCATGCCTTAACTCCAGGCCGCTCTCTCCTATGTCTGAGGATCCGACAGATTTGCTGGCTCTGACGCCAGGTCATTTCCTTATCGGGGGACGCCTTATGTCCACGGTGGAACCCGAAGAAAAAGGAGAAACGAAATCCATTCTTAATCGGTGGCAGCATTTGAAAGCTATCCATCAGCAGTTCCGTGTGCGATGGAAAGAAGAGTACCTCAAAGAACTCCACAAGCGCACTAAATGGCAGGCCCCGTCCAAAAATCATCAAGGACGACAACTTACCCTCTAATGAGTGGCGGCTCGGCAGAATTGAGTCTGTCTTCCCAGGAGCCGACGGCAACGTCCGTGTAGTAAATATCCGTACTGCACGTGGAGTTGTTAAACGTCCAGTGGCAAAAATGGTGCTTTTGCCGACGGAGTCTTCCGAATCTTCTCAATAATAGGCGCTCCTCTCGTCCTTAGTTGTAGTTCACTAGCACTAATCATCCATTATTTTTCATTTCGTTTTCGATCTCCTTTCGACATTCAACTAAGCGCAGCATGGCCCCTCGTCAACAAAACGCACGTAGTGCTCCTGCCTTGGAGAGCAGACGTACCCGAGGTATTCAATCCTACCGATGCCGAGTCTGCCGCGGTATCCATCCTCTTCGGATGTTGGAGACCGGGACGAAAGCCCTCGAGACCGCATCACTCATCGATCCGTGCACCCCCATGAGCTGCATCGACGCTTCGTTGGCGTCAGCCTTTAAGTTACCGATGACCAGTGTTGGCGACGAGAAGGTCTGAACGACGACGATTTGCTCCAGGGTCGACGCTGGAACAAAGCTGGAGGTCGTGCTCAAGATCGAGCCCAGTGTGCGAATCGGCACACCTGTACGGGCATTGAGCGACACAGTGGTGTCCAAGTTCCAGGACATCATGCTGGCTGATGACCAGTTCCATGGGCCTGCTACCGTCTCCATTGTCCTGGGAGCAGACATTCTGGGGACTGGGGACTCCTTAGGGATCCCTTAGGGAATCCTTAGGGTATGGTACTGAAGGGTACAAAACCACACACACTATTATAACAGCTCACACACACACATTAATGTCGAAGTACAAAATGTAATCAAAGATCGAGAGCCATTCGATTAAGCTTAGCTGCTATCTATGCACAGCAGTATGTACCAAAGTCTTGACTCTATGGCAAGCCAACGTCCCCTAAACATTCCATCACTTGGCGATCCAACGGAAATAAAAAACTTTTCCACCCACGCAATCGTCTCCGGATTCTCCAATTACTTTTATTTTTCGGGAGCTTCTCTCTTCCTGGGAGAATAGGCGTTTATAACTTAATTCTCTTGAACTTCGCTCTTAAGCTATCCCAATCTGCTTATATAAACGCAAACATATATTCATGTTCCGTACTGAGTAAGCTATTGCGATACCCCTTCTAAGCCAACTTCAACTTTGATGTCCATTATCCAACCTAGTGATAATCCAAAGGCTAGTTCTTCCTTTAATGGAATAAATAAAAAGTTTAATAATAAAAAAGAAAACAACTCTGTTCTCTTTTTATTAAACCCTCGGTCTTAACTCGTAAATATAAATAAATGTATAAAAATCCTGAGCCCAGCCAAAAATAAAGAATATTAAATAAAAATTGGCTGGTTTGGATCTGACGACAGTCAGACAACAGATAACACAGCCAATGTGGTCAATAATGTAAAGATAGTCGACCATACAGAAGACAATAAAATATTAAAAAGATGGTATATGAGCAGAGCGAATAATTTGGATAAGATTAAAAAAACAAATTGCCAAATTTGTATAAATTAACGACAAAAACCAATATACCTAGATATATGCATAGATGTATGCAAAATATATAAAATGAATAAATAAAGAACAAAATAATAACATAAAGCAAACACAAAGAAATTAAGAAAAAAATTCAATAAAGAAAATAAAATATATTTAGAAATATATGAAAAGTATGGAAGAATTAGTTGAGGAAACAATAAGAAGGGAGCCATTGATCATTTAAAGAGCAATACAGAGTAGAGTAGAGTACATAGACACGTTTGACTTATATGCACTGCTCGAGCTTTTTCCAGTTGGAAAAAGCCATGGTATTATACATTTTACCTTACGTCAAAGTAAAACAAGTAATAGAATATAATACCTATCTAGATGAAACAACGATTTTTAAACTTCTGCATAGATAAATTTATATTAACATATAATTGGACTGGTACGAGATACTAAACAAACTTATAGAAATAAAAACGACTTTCGATAAGTGCATAAGCCAGAATCGGGAAGTGCAACAAGGCACTCTTAATAAATATGCACAAATATAGAGTGCGAGCACACCAATTAATACACATAGAAAGAAAGAGACTAAAAAAAAGTCATCTAACACAATAAGTAAAATTTTTAAACAGGTTCCGTTAGAACTTGCGAAAATGTCAAAATACGACTTAATTTGACTTAGAGTGGGCATGGTAACATGAATTAACAAACTTGCGCTGCCTCTATGTCTCTGTATGTTTAATCTGCACTTTCTAGCTTTTGTAGTTCCTGAGATCTCAGCGCTTATACGGACGGACGGACAGACGGACGGACAGTCGGACATGGTCATATCGAATCGGCTATTGATCCTGTTCAAGAATATATATACTTTATATGGTCGGAAACGCTCCCTTCTGTCTGTTACATATTTTTCAACGAATCTAGAATCTAAACACAGTGTCCGGATCTGCTGCAATCTCTAGAGAATATGTGGGACAAATTTCGTCCGCAATTCTTGAGACTGACGGCTCTCCGTTTAACAGACCTCACAAGAGGAGATCATAAATTGCTAGCAGTTGAGGTTATCAAGACAAAGTAAACTGATCCCTTGTCATATAAATTCGAAAATGAAAGGACCATTATCGGTACAATAAAAATGTGTATTAAGGGCATCAGTTAAAGACAAATCGCCTGATGCCATTAACGATATGCTGCTTAATACACAACAGCGTGGCAAAACTGCAGCGCAATATATCCACCTACCTACGTAGGTGGCTTATATAGATGGTATACATTTTAATAGTGCATATAAATTCGCTACAAAGGAAGCGATCTCTGCAATGACAAAGAATTGTGAGCACAATAAGCTCAAGACCATACTGGAAGCAGGAAATTCAAGACCATGAATATTATTATTGAAAAATTTATACACTGCTTTACCGAAATGACCGGCTATTCGAATGGTGTATTATTCTACAGCAATAGAGGACAAAATCGAGTAAATAATAACCGATAAAACTACCAAAACAGAGGTAATGGCCGAGATTATTATAACTATAATAATAATAATTAAAGAAGCCGAGGAACCCCCTTGAACAATCGCCAACCCAAAGGCTGTAAAAAATTAATATTAATTTAAGCATTTTAATTGAGTACCAAATCATTTTAAGCTCTATCCATAGACTCAGGTGCAGAAATTTCACTTCTTAAATGCAGAAACAATAACCTTAATGATTTAAATTCACTAAATACAACTAGTATATCAGGAATAGGCAAGGGACAATTGAGTCTCTAGGTGGTATAAACTTGAAAAATTGGCAAATGCAGCAATACCGTTTGAATTCCATATAGTACCTTAAAATTTTCTTAAACCTGGGGATGATACAATTGTATTTCTTAATAAAATCCAAACCAATTATATTTTAGAATTCCACTACCAAAAAGATTGTTTCCCTTTGAGGCCCAAACATTTCAGGAAGATAAACATTCCTATAATACATTTACTAGACAATAAAATTGTTTTGCAGTTAGATCAGAAGTGATTTAAAAGATTCAACTGATGTCTACCGACATTGATCCTGATCAAGAAAATATATACTTTATATGGTCGGAAACGCATCCTTCTGCCTGTTACATACTTACTTTTACTTTACGAGTAACGGGTATAACTACAGTCTACAAAATGACCTATAGAATGCCAGAAAGTCAAAAGTCAGCCAGAAATTCAAAGAAAAGTTGACAAGCTGATAAAAATGGTATTGTACAGCCGTCTATATCAGAAAATAATAGCCCCCTTATCTTATTTAACCGATGTCTTCAAATTATGAAGACAACATAATTTAAAACAAGAGAGAAAGCTATAATCGAGTTCCCCGACTATCTGATACCTGTTACTCTGAAAAAGTATCAGAACATTTTTCAAAAGTGTGGGCGGGTCAGCTTTGGGCGGTTTGGGGGCGTTAGAGTGGGCGTGGCAAAAAGTTTTTTTGCGAGTCGATAGAATATTGCAAGACCAACACAAAAATTAAAAAATATTCAATTATTTTTCAAAAGTGTAGGGGTGGCAGTTTTGGGCGATTTGTGGGCGTTAGAGTGGGCGTGGCAACATGAATCGACAAACTTGCGCTGCGTCTATGTCCCTGGAGTCTGTATGCCTAATCTCAACTTTCTAGCTTTTGTAGTTCCTGAGATCTCGACGTTCATACGGACAGACAGACGGACGGACAGACGGACATGGCTATTGATCCTGATCAAGAATATATGTCAGGTCTCCTGGCAAGGTTATGTCCCTGCCAGAGGATGCTGGCAAATGGTAGTCGGGCGTCCCGGGCCGGACTAAGGTGTCACTTGACCCGTGCCGAGAGTCAGCCTGACTGAGGGTCGGAAACGGCTCCTTCTGCTGAATGGATGTAGAAGGTGGAATGGGCAAGATCCGTATTGCCAAACTTCGGCACGGAAGCCCCCAAGCCACCGAAGCCCACAGAGGTCAAAAAACGACCTCCACTTAAGAGGGAGCGCTCCTAGGACGTTACCTCCGACCCCTCGGCAAAGCGGCAACGCGTACAGCCAGGTCGAATTTTTGCGGAGATCGCGAAAAAGCGCATTCTCCTGGTCGTGGTCGACAGAAACGACCCGAGCGGCAGGATTCCCCGAAACAAGTGAAAGTGGGTGAAGGCAGCCCTTGCCCCAAAATGTTTTGAAATGTTAGCCAAAGAACCTGGCCCCCTTCCTGTCTGCAAAGACGTGGGATGCTTCCAAGGCAGCGTCAAGGTGATCGCCTGTGACGACGAGCGCTCTGCGGAGCTATACAAAGCCGCAGTAAAGGAGTTGAGGGAGGGCGCCGGACTCGTTGCGTTGAGCTGGTCCGACGTACCTTGCCGACCCCGTGCAAGGATCTGGATCCCGGCATCCATCAAGGCTCCGGACCAGATCCTCACCATGCTGCAGCGATGCAACCCACACCTTCCCACCTCGGACTGGCGAGTGGTAAAGGTCGACGAGATGGAAGGTCCAACAAACCAGGCCATCCTTATCTTAAACAAGGAGTTCCTAGCTCCCATTGAGGTCGGCCATGGGGAGCTAAACTTCGGTTTTAGCTCAGTGACCATAAAGGTCTGTAAATCGGACTTCGCCAAGGAATATCAGAAAGGCGGTGGAAGCATGATCGCGGAAATTGCCTCTGAGATCGAGGCATCGGAAGCCGAGGACGGCTACTCGACCGATGCCTCAATCTAGGCATGACCTAGACACATCGGACGAGGAGGGAGCCGACACTACCGCGGTGGAGATGCCCACAGCAGATGTCCGTGAGGCTTCTGCAAATATACCTCCACCACAGTAAGGCAGCTTCCGCTGCTCTTCAACTCCATATGGCTGAGGATGGAGTCGACATAGTCCTGATCCAGGAACTTTGGATAGTGAGAGGAAAGGTTTCAGGAATAGGGACTAAGGAATATAAGCTTCTAACAGCTCCCAGCGAAGATAAAGTAAGGGACTGCATCTTAGCCAAAAAGCACCTTAGCATTTTTCTGCTCCATAATTACAGCGCGGCAGCCACCGTGGAGAGTCAGCCGTTCCGAGTGCTGTCATCGTACATGGCCTACGAAAGGCAAGAACCGCCGGGTAAGAAGAATGGTACAAGACAGCGTAGTAAAACACAGGCCTCCTAGTAGGCTGACGCAAACGCCCACCATACACAATGGAAAAGTACAAACACATACGACCGCGGTGAGTCTCTTTTCAACTTTATCTTTAGTTTGAATCTCTTCATATGCAATAAAGGTAATGGCCCCACCTCTATCATTAAGAACCGAAAAGAGGTAATAGACCTAACTATCGTCTCTAAGCCACTATTAGAGACAGTAACTCACTGGAGAGTACTAGATAAGCAATCTTTCTCGGACCACAGGTATATAGAAAGGACCCTCAAAACCAACCCTTAAAACCAGCAGTTTTCTTAAACCCAAGGAAAACAAACCCAAGGCAAAAATACAAAAATATTTTAAATGAAAAAATCCCAACAGAGCCCCCTTCATACCCTCAAACAATATCTAGTCTAATCGAACTAGTTTCAATTTTCACAGAAACCTGCAACTAAGCACTAAAGGAAGGCCTGCCCCAATAGCAAGCCCAAATGAAAATGAAAACCTCCCTGGTGGTCAGCAAAACTATATCCCCTCCGAATGGACTGCACAACCCTTTTAAACAGGGCCAAGGCAGGAAATGAGGAGGCCCTGTGGACCGCCTACAAAAAAGCCCTTGCAAACCACAAAAAAGCCATCAGGAAAGCAAAGCGATCCTCGTGGCATTCCTTCCCAGGAAACAGCCAAAACGCTCTCACCTCCCAACAAACAAACGCCATACTGGCAAGTATCGAACTGTGCATAGACCCAAAGGTCCTCCATTGGGCCATACAAAGTTTTAAACCATACAAATCTGCAGGTCCAGACAAAATCATACCCGGACAAATCCAACATGCGGAAAATATAGCTATAAACTGGCTTCTAAACATTTTTAAAAGGTCCGTACTTCTTGGACACCTACCGCAATCGTGGCGAATTGTCTTCATCCCCAAAGCAGGGAAACCATCACACACGACCCCCAAGGATTTTACACCAATTAGTCTGTCATCCTTCCTACTAAAGACCCTTGAAATAATCATCGGCCTGCATCTGAGATCAACTCTCATCACAGACACGCCTACAAGAAAGGGAAATCGACAGAGACAGCACTACACTCCCTTGTCTCCAAGATTGAAAAATCAATGTCCCAAAAGGGAGCTTTCCTGGATATAGAAGGAGCTCTTAACCACGTCATCGCAACCGCGATTACCGAAGCCCTGACAGACCTTGGGGTGGACCGCCACTTGGTGGGACTCACAAATCAACTGCTCACCTGCAGGAAGGTTATGTCTTCACTTGGCGCGTCAACCCTCACTGGGCACGTCAGCAAGGAGGCGTCCTTTCCCCTCGTCCTTCTATGGAACATAGCAGTCAACTTGATACTATGCGACATGGAAGGGGGGCTGCAGGATAATAGCCTATGCAAACGACGTTGCTATTATTTTCACAGGTAAATACCCCCAAATGTTATGCGATCTCTTGAGCGAAAAACTCAGTGTTTTGTCCAGCTGGACCAAAAATAATGGACTAGGAATTAACCCCTCAAAGACCGAGCTGGTTCTCTTCACTAGGAAGTATTATATACAAGACTTAGTCCTATTTATCCTCAACAATCAAAGACTTTCCTTCAGTAGCAGCGCAAGGTACCTGGGCGTAATACTTGACAGGAAACTAAACGTCACAGACAGATACAAAAAAAGTTCAATAACACTCTTCACGTGCAAGAAAGCAATAGGGCTCAAATGGGGCATAACACCCTATATAGTAAACTGGATATATACGGCCATCGTCAGACGAATACTACTGTATGGGGTCATGGTATGGTGGCCGGTCCTGAAAAAGAAATCCAGCATAAAAATGCTAGCAAAGATGCAAAGAGCCGCGGCACTCTGCATCAGCAGTGCTTTACGCACCACCCCAAACGAAGCCCTAAATGCCATACTCAACCTCCCAAGCCCAGAACTAGCTGGCATGGAACAGGCTACAGTACCGGCAATCAGGCTTAGAGATACCAAACAGTGTAACCCACAAGAAGCAGGTCACTCATGTATCCTAAAATACATTCAAATAGTCCCTTCCAGGACTGCGCTCCAACAGAGTTCATACAAACACCGTTCAACACAATTATCCCAGAGAGGGACGAGTGGAACTCCCAGACACCTGGGTCCCAGAATGCTATATGCTTCTATACGGACGGATCAAAGCTACAGAACAGAGTAGGAGGAGGAGTTCATCCTGAACAGCTAGGCTTACTCATTTAGACTCCCCGATCATTGCAGCGTCTTCCAAGCTGAAGTATCAGCAATAACGGAGGCCCTAAAACATATGAAAGCACTAAAACCGGAAAGCTCACGTAAACATTTTCAGTGATAGCCAATAAGCTATAAAATCGATTGGCCTAATCTCTAGTCACTCGAAAACGGTATCGAATTGCCGCTCATCTTTACACGAGATGACACAACAATTCGTTATCAGCCTTATATGGGTACACGGACACAGAGACATAGAAGGCAACTCCATCGCAGATGAACTAGCTCGAGAAGGCACTACCTCGCCACTCATACAAGAGAGCCACATGTAAACTACTATGTAGGGAAAACCTAAGCCGAAACAAACAGACAATATGGGAAAATACCACACACTGTCGCCTAACACGCCAAATATGGCCAACAATAAGATCAAAAAGAACGTCAAAACTCTTGACCAGAGAAAACCATAGCACTGCTATGAGAGTGCCCAGCACTGCAAGCGAAAAGACTTGCTCAATTAGGTGGCAGATTCCTGATAGACACTTCCGACCTGTCCGACACCGATCCACATCGGATACAAAAAATTACCAGCGCCTCTGGCTGGGGAAACTGCTAATTTCACACGAACCTCGGCAGGCGAAAGGGGAAAACATACACGGTATCACAATGGACCTCTAATGGTCTAAGTGCGTCGGATAACCGACGGCCGGTAAGACCTAACCTAACCTAATATAAAAAAAAGTTAAATAAATAAGATTAAAATATCTCAGAAAAAACATGTGCTGCGTGAGCTGTGAGTAAAATATTGAACAACAAAAGAGCAATTACCCGCTGCCGGGGGAATTACGCCCATTACGGGGCGAAAACATATTGCATAAAACAATAGAACATACGAAAATGTACAACTTGTGTTGTGAATATTAAAGCATAATTTAAAATAATAACAACCCGCCACCGGAGGTCGCCACGTCGTCCATGCCGAGCGCAATAGTTGCACGATGCCTATAACTTAACTAAAACGCAATCAACCCACTGCGGCGCTACGACGTACGACATTTTTTTTCTCTTGCCAATTCGCAAGTGCAAAATATTGTGTGTGATAAACTAATACAATAGAGAACAATTGCGGCAGTTTATCTGCGTTTTGCAAACAAGCGCTCAGCGCGATAAAGTGGTGCGTGGCAGCTTGTTGGATACGTTAAGATTTGTGGAATGCACACAATAAAAACCGCCCATCATGTTGTGTGGCGACCGTACCTTAGTAGACAAAACATCCAAAAGGGATACTACCGAACCACCGCGGTCAGTGCCAAAATAATTCGAGGTCATCAATAAGAGTATATGAATAAACCACAAATTATTGTGAAAAATGCACAGCGCACACACGACATGGAATAAATAAAATACACCCAATCAATACACTACAAAATATTAGATAAACATACGCACAGCTCCGCAATTGGAAAATAAAACATATAATACAAATTTTCTTGTATAACATACTAAAGTAACCTTCTTCCTTATCTTAACAGAATTTTTATATTGTAAGGATACAACCTGTAACAACGCAAACTAATAAAAAGCATACAAGGGTGAGTGAAATATTTCATTTTATTTTCTTGCCACATTTGCAAAATCTAGTTAAATAAAAACAAAAAACACGATTTTAAAAACAACAAGGGAGAACGCTATAGTCGAGTTCCCCGACTTTCTGATACCCGTTACTCAGCTGGTGGAAGTGCGAAGGAGTGTGTTTAACACTGACAGTTTTGGGCGGTTTGTGGGCGTTGGAGTGGGCGTGGCAAAAAGTTTTTTGGCAAATCGATAGAAATTTACAAGACCAATACAAAAATGAAAAAATATCAAAAAATTTTTCAAACTTGTGGGCGTGGCAGCTTTAGGCGGTTTGTGTGCGTCAGAGTGGGCGTGGCAAAAAGTCTTTTTGCAAATCGGTAGAAATGAACCTGCATCTCCTCAGCGACTCCACTCTGAGGACGAGAGATGTTCCACATTGCGGGAACAACTGATCCCCCTAGAAGACCACCCTTGGGAGCGCACCTGCAGACAGCTAAGGACCGCAGCTGAGCAAATAATTGGGCTGCAACAATGTGGAAGAGCAGACTGGATATCTGAAGGGACCTTGGACCTGATTAGAAAAAGAAACAATGTGAAGCCTCTGGCGGAAAAGCTCTCACAGAATCGTGATGAATACCGCAAACTGTGCAGAGCTGTGAAAAGAGCGGCTAGAAAGGACAAACGAGCGCTACTGAATAGACTTGCGACAGACGCAGAGCCAGCAGCCGGCGAGAACAACATGCGCTCGTTATACCAGCAGATTGCACGGATTGCCGGAACCCACCACAGACGGAACCAGCCAGTCAGAGACCTAGAAGGCAACCTATTATCCAATGATAATGCACAAATCCGGAGATGGCGCCAACACTTCATGGGAATTAGCCACACGACATCACCAAACGTGGCTATGGACTATAGAAGCATTGCGCCACCAAGTGGGAATACCAGGATACCCTTTACACCCCCGCATGTAAGAGAGATGGTGAATGCAATAAAGAAGCTAAAGCGCAACAGTGCAGCCGGCGAGGACAACATACCAGCCGAACTGCTCCAAGTTGACACTCAGCTGATGGCTGGTACGCTGCATCCACATTTCGCACGCATATGGGAAGGCGAGACTGTACCTGACTTGGAAAAGCGAAATCATCGTGAAGCTCCACAAGAAAGGCGACCTTAGCGACTGCAGCAGCTGTAGAGGAATAACACTGCTCAACACTAGCTATAAAATCCTAGCTACACTGCTGAACGAACGCCTCCAGTAAAAAATCGTGCCAACAATCCGAGACGAACAGGCAAGCTTCAGACCACACAGGAGCTGCGTAGACCAGGCAAACACACTACGCATAATTACCGAGCAAGCTGTGAAATGGAGAGTCCCGCTTTATCTCCTGTTCATCGACTTCAAGAAGGCGTTCGATTCAGTTGAAAGGGCAGCAACATGGCGATCACTTGCAATGAAAGGAGTACCGGCGAACCTCATCGCTATCATCAAGTCGATGTATGACGATGCCAACTTGGCGGTACTGCACAACGGGAAAACAAGCAAACCTTTCCAGACGAACACCGGAATTCGGCAAGGATGCCCGTTATCACCAGACATCTCACCAGACACCTTGAGGACTTGGACTATGCAGACGACATCTGTCTTATCTCTCATAGAATCGGCGATATACAGAGGAAAAGTGATGACCACGTCAGGATAGCCAGCATCGTCGGACTTGATATAAACGTAGCAAAAACACAAGCTATGCGATTTATCCACTCCAATCAAGGAAACATCATCATACATTGGAACCCAATCGAGTTCGTCAACAGTTTCCCAACCTTGGCACCATAATATCCAACAATGATGGAGTGGATGATAATGTCTCGAGTCGTCTTGAAAAAGCCCGCTCAGCCTTTGGGAGACTATACCACATTTGGAAAAACATAGAAATAAGCCGGCGAACAAAGCTCCGGATCTACAACGCGTGTGTGAAATCCATTCTGCTATGCGGAAGTGAGACATGGCTCGCAACGAAGAAAGTAACCCAGAAACTGCAGGTTTTCAGCAAAAAATATCTGAGAATCATATGTGGGATATTCTGGCCAAACAGAATAGCCAACACAGAGCTGTGGCGCGTTACGAGCGAGCCACCGATACACAACCAAATAAGGAAGAAGAAATGGATGTGGATAGGGCGCGATCTCAGAAGAAACCCTAGTAGCATAGTAAGGATGGCACTGGACTTCCCCCAAGGAAGCAGGAGGGTAGGAAGGCCAAGAGCAACATGGAGAAAACCGCTCAACAAGAACTTGCCCAAATAAACATCACACGGGAAAATGCTAAACAGACAGCACAAAACAGAGTAAGATGGAAGGCTCTCGTAGAAGCCCAAAGTTCCCGAGAGGAATAAGAAGGAATTAAAAAAATACAAAAATTAAAAAATATCAAAACATTTTTAAAAGTGTGGGCGAGGCAGCTTTGGCCGGTTTGTGGCCGTTAGAGTGGACGTGGCACTCGAATTTATATGGTCGGAAACGCGTCCTTCTGCCTGTTACATACTACATACCTACGAGTAACGGGTATAAAAATGGTAGTTATACCAGTTACTCGTAGAGTAAAAGAGTAGGATTAGGCAAGTTTGTCGATTCATGTTGCCGCGCCTACTCTAACGCCCACAAGCCGCCCAAAACTGTCACGCCCACACTTTTGAAAATTGTGATATTTTTTCATTTTTGTGTTGGTTTTGTAAATTTTTATCGATTTCCCAAAAAACTTTTTGTCACGCCTACTCTACCGCCCAAAAACCGCCAAAAACTGTCAGTATGGAAATTTCTCCTTTGCACTTTCACCAGCTGAGTAACGGGTATCAGATAGTCGGGGAACTCGACTATAGCGTACTTTCCTGTTTTTTATCAATTGAAGCCGTTGTTGCCGTTGCTTTGACCAATGTGGTAACAGGCATTAAGGAAGACATCAAAAAGAAAAATGATAGGGTGGCCATTTTAGAACAAGATCGTGGGAGTGCTAAACCAACGGTCGATCAACCACAACACCTCGTGCGCGCACGCACCGAATATGAATTAAAGGAGATTGGTCCTCCCTGACTGCGTCAAAGAACTACAAGCGTTCGAAGGACAGCAGAAAGCTTATTCGTCTTGGATAAATAGGGCAGATTTTATATGGACGTTAACGGCCCTCTCTCATTGATCTTGAATAATCTAAAAACCGGAAATCACACTCGTGAGGTGGTCAACGCGTTAATAGAAACCTACAGGGACAAGGCTTTGGATGTTTTTATCCGAGGATGGTGGGAGACTGTTCCAAACATTTACTTGTCAGCGGCCCCAAGAAATTTACCAGAGGTGTACTCTTTTTGTATGTTTTGAATGTAATATCGAGGACCTCCGCACCTCAGATTAATCAACCGTCAGGTGCCCCAAGATTTTCAGGACCATTTAAACATCAGGTCAGGGCACTATTTCGAACCCCTTTTTCTCCTGGTTTGGGAAGATTTTCGCAAAATTCTTACAGAACTCAGAGTCCTATACAGGCCATTAAAATGGAATCTAATCGGTGGGGTCAATCTGACCAATCAGGTACAGTAGTCGCTCCGGCATTAAAAGAACGCCCGAGGGCGAGATCATATTCCGAAAGGCACAAAGATTGTACCACATGGAATTGGCACCACTTCCGTCAACCCCGTCGCCTAGAGAAGGCAACCAAGCCCCTTCACATGAGGGTTATTACGATGGCGCGTCTCAAGTTGTCGAGGAAGCCAATGATTATCCTCCGCAGAAGGTAGCGGAAGGAGATACAGATGCTACACATAACCTTGAAACCGAGGGGGGAGTGAATTTTATGACCGACGGCTATCCAGTGTACCTTACTTAGAGTATGCGACGAAGGGGAAAGGGGAAAAAGGCTACATTTTTTTTATCGACACAGGGGCGAACAAAAAGTTTATTAGCCACAAGCTTGCAGCCGGTTGTATCACGGTCCACAAACCTTTATCTGTACAGTCCGCTGCAGCTAAGGACCGCAGCTGAGCAAATAATTGGGCTGCAACAATGTGGAAGAGCAGACTGGATATCTGAAGGGACCTTGGACCTGATTAGAAAAAGAAACAATGTGAAGCCTCTGGCGGAAAAGCTCTCACAGAATCGTGATGAATACCGCAAACTGTGCAGAGCTGTGAAAAGAGCGGCTAGAAAGGACAAACGAGCGCTACTGAATAGACTTGCGACAGACGCAGAGCCAGCAGCCGGCGAGAACAACATGCGCTCGTTATACCAGCAGATTGCACGGATTGCCGGAACCCACCACAGACGGAACCAGCCAGTCAGAGACCTAGAAGGCAACCTATTATCCAATGATAATGCACAAATCCGGAGATGGCGCCAACACTTCATGGGAATTAGCCACACGACATCACCAAACGTGGCTATGGACTATAGAAGCATTGCGCCACCAAGTGGGAATACCAGGATACCCTTTACACCCCCGCATGTAAGAGAGATGGTGAATGCAATAAAGAAGCTAAAGCGCAACAGTGCAGCCGGCGAGGACAACATACCAGCCGAACTGCTCCAAGTTGACACTCAGCTGATGGCTGGTACGCTGCATCCACATTTCGCACGCATATGGGAAGGCGAGACTGTACCTGACTTGGAAAAGCGAAATCATCGTGAAGCTCCACAAGAAAGGCGACCTTAGCGACTGCAGCAGCTGTAGAGGAATAACACTGCTCAACACTAGCTATAAAATCCTAGCTACACTGCTGAACGAACGCCTCCAGTAAAAAATCGTGCCAACAATCCGAGACGAACAGGCAAGCTTCAGACCACACAGGAGCTGCGTAGACCAGGCAAACACACTACGCATAATTACCGAGCAAGCTGTGAAATGGAGAGTCCCGCTTTATCTCCTGTTCATCGACTTCAAGAAGGCGTTCGATTCAGTTGAAAGGGCAGCAACATGGCGATCACTTGCAATGAAAGGAGTACCGGCGAACCTCATCGCTATCATCAAGTCGATGTATGACGATGCCAACTTGGCGGTACTGCACAACGGGAAAACAAGCAAACCTTTCCAGACGAACACCGGAATTCGGCAAGGATGCCCGTTATCACCAGACATCTCACCAGACACCTTGAGGACTTGGACTATGCAGACGACATCTGTCTTATCTCTCATAGAATCGGCGATATACAGAGGAAAAGTGATGACCACGTCAGGATAGCCAGCATCGTCGGACTTGATATAAACGTAGCAAAAACACAAGCTATGCGATTTATCCACTCCAATCAAGGAAACATCATCATACATTGGAACCCAATCGAGTTCGTCAACAGTTTCCCAACCTTGGCACCATAATATCCAACAATGATGGAGTGGATGATAATGTCTCGAGTCGTCTTGAAAAAGCCCGCTCAGCCTTTGGGAGACTATACCACATTTGGAAAAACATAGAAATAAGCCGGCGAACAAAGCTCCGGATCTACAACGCGTGTGTGAAATCCATTCTGCTATGCGGAAGTGAGACATGGCTCGCAACGAAGAAAGTAACCCAGAAACTGCAGGTTTTCAGCAAAAAATATCTGAGAATCATATGTGGGATATTCTGGCCAAACAGAATAGCCAACACAGAGCTGTGGCGCGTTACGAGCGAGCCACCGATACACAACCAAATAAGGAAGAAGAAATGGATGTGGATAGGGCGCGATCTCAGAAGAAACCCTAGTAGCATAGTAAGGATGGCACTGGACTTCCCCCAAGGAAGCAGGAGGGTAGGAAGGCCAAGAGCAACATGGAGAAAACCGCTCAACAAGAACTTGCCCAAATAAACATCACACGGGAAAATGCTAAACAGACAGCACAAAACAGAGTAAGATGGAAGGCTCTCGTAGAAGCCCAAAGTTCCCGAGAGGAATAAGAAGGAATTAAAAAAATACAAAAATTAAAAAATATCAAAACATTTTTAAAAGTGTGGGCGAGGCAGCTTTGGCCGGTTTGTGGCCGTTAGAGTGGACGTGGCACTCGAATTTATATGGTCGGAAACGCGTCCTTCTGCCTGTTACATACTACATACCTACGAGTAACGGGTATAAAAATGGTAGTTATACCAGTTACTCGTAGAGTAAAAGAGTAGGATTAGGCAAGTTTGTCGATTCATGTTGCCGCGCCTACTCTAACGCCCACAAGCCGCCCAAAACTGCCACGCCCACACTTTTGAAAATTGTGATATTTTTTCATTTTTGTGTTGGTTTTGTAAATTTTTATCGATTTCCCAAAAAACTTTTTGTCACGCCTACTCTACCGCCCAAAAACCGCCAAAAACTGTCAGTATGGAAATTTCTCCTTTGCACTTTCACCAGCTGAGTAACGGGTATCAGATAGTCGGGGAACTCGACTATAGCGTACTTTCCTGTTTTTTATCAATTGAAGCCGTTGTTGCCGTTGCTTTGACCAATGTGGTAACAGGCATTAAGGAAGACATCAAAAAGAAAAATGATAGGGTGGCCATTTTAGAACAAGATCGTGGGAGTGCTAAACCAACGGTCGATCAACCACAACACCTCGTGCGCGCACGCACCGAATATGAATTAAAGGAGATTGGTCCTCCCTGACTGCGTCAAAGAACTACAAGCGTTCGAAGGACAGCAGAAAGCTTATTCGTCTTGGATAAATAGGGCAGATTTTATATGGACGTTAACGGCCCTCTCTCATTGATCTTGAATAATCTAAAAACCGGAAATCACACTCGTGAGGTGGTCAACGCGTTAATAGAAACCTACAGGGACAAGGCTTTGGATGTTTTTATCCGAGGATGGTGGGAGACTGTTCCAAACATTTACTTGTCAGCGGCCCCAAGAAATTTACCAGAGGTGTACTCTTTTTGTATGTTTTGAATGTAATATCGAGGACCTCCGCACCTCAGATTAATCAACCGTCAGGTGCCCCAAGATTTTCAGGACCATTTAAACATCAGGTCAGGGCACTATTTCGAACCCCTTTTTCTCCTGGTTTGGGAAGATTTTCGCAAAATTCTTACAGAACTCAGAGTCCTATACAGGCCATTAAAATGGAATCTAATCGGTGGGGTCAATCTGACCAATCAGGTACAGTAGTCGCTCCGGCATTAAAAGAACGCCCGAGGGCGAGATCATATTCCGAAAGGCACAAAGATTGTACCACATGGAATTGGCACCACTTCCGTCAACCCCGTCGCCTAGAGAAGGCAACCAAGCCCCTTCACATGAGGGTTATTACGATGGCGCGTCTCAAGTTGTCGAGGAAGCCAATGATTATCCTCCGCAGAAGGTAGCGGAAGGAGATACAGATGCTACACATAACCTTGAAACCGAGGGGGGAGTGAATTTTATGACCGACGGCTATCCAGTGTACCTTACTTAGAGTATGCGACGAAGGGGAAAGGGGAAAAAGGCTACATTTTTTTTATCGACACAGGGGCGAACAAAAAGTTTATTAGCCACAAGCTTGCAGCCGGTTGTATCACGGTCCACAAACCTTTATCTGTACAGTCCGCTGCAGCTAAGGACCGCAGCTGAGCAAATAATTGGGCTGCAACAATGTGGAAGAGCAGACTGGATATCTGAAGGGACCTTGGACCTGATTAGAAAAAGAAACAATGTGAAGCCTCTGGCGGAAAAGCTCTCACAGAATCGTGATGAATACCGCAAACTGTGCAGAGCTGTGAAAAGAGCGGCTAGAAAGGACAAACGAGCGCTACTGAATAGACTTGCGACAGACGCAGAGCCAGCAGCCGGCGAGAACAACATGCGCTCGTTATACCAGCAGATTGCACGGATTGCCGGAACCCACCACAGACGGAACCAGCCAGTCAGAGACCTAGAAGGCAACCTATTATCCAATGATAATGCACAAATCCGGAGATGGCGCCAACACTTCATGGGAATTAGCCACACGACATCACCAAACGTGGCTATGGACTATAGAAGCATTGCGCCACCAAGTGGGAATACCAGGATACCCTTTACACCCCCGCATGTAAGAGAGATGGTGAATGCAATAAAGAAGCTAAAGCGCAACAGTGCAGCCGGCGAGGACAACATACCAGCCGAACTGCTCCAAGTTGACACTCAGCTGATGGCTGGTACGCTGCATCCACATTTCGCACGCATATGGGAAGGCGAGACTGTACCTGACTTGGAAAAGCGAAATCATCGTGAAGCTCCACAAGAAAGGCGACCTTAGCGACTGCAGCAGCTGTAGAGGAATAACACTGCTCAACACTAGCTATAAAATCCTAGCTACACTGCTGAACGAACGCCTCCAGTAAAAAATCGTGCCAACAATCCGAGACGAACAGGCAAGCTTCAGACCACACAGGAGCTGCGTAGACCAGGCAAACACACTACGCATAATTACCGAGCAAGCTGTGAAATGGAGAGTCCCGCTTTATCTCCTGTTCATCGACTTCAAGAAGGCGTTCGATTCAGTTGAAAGGGCAGCAACATGGCGATCACTTGCAATGAAAGGAGTACCGGCGAACCTCATCGCTATCATCAAGTCGATGTATGACGATGCCAACTTGGCGGTACTGCACAACGGGAAAACAAGCAAACCTTTCCAGACGAACACCGGAATTCGGCAAGGATGCCCGTTATCACCAGACATCTCACCAGACACCTTGAGGACTTGGACTATGCAGACGACATCTGTCTTATCTCTCATAGAATCGGCGATATACAGAGGAAAAGTGATGACCACGTCAGGATAGCCAGCATCGTCGGACTTGATATAAACGTAGCAAAAACACAAGCTATGCGATTTATCCACTCCAATCAAGGAAACATCATCATACATTGGAACCCAATCGAGTTCGTCAACAGTTTCCCAACCTTGGCACCATAATATCCAACAATGATGGAGTGGATGATAATGTCTCGAGTCGTCTTGAAAAAGCCCGCTCAGCCTTTGGGAGACTATACCACATTTGGAAAAACATAGAAATAAGCCGGCGAACAAAGCTCCGGATCTACAACGCGTGTGTGAAATCCATTCTGCTATGCGGAAGTGAGACATGGCTCGCAACGAAGAAAGTAACCCAGAAACTGCAGGTTTTCAGCAAAAAATATCTGAGAATCATATGTGGGATATTCTGGCCAAACAGAATAGCCAACACAGAGCTGTGGCGCGTTACGAGCGAGCCACCGATACACAACCAAATAAGGAAGAAGAAATGGATGTGGATAGGGCGCGATCTCAGAAGAAACCCTAGTAGCATAGTAAGGATGGCACTGGACTTCCCCCAAGGAAGCAGGAGGGTAGGAAGGCCAAGAGCAACATGGAGAAAACCGCTCAACAAGAACTTGCCCAAATAAACATCACACGGGAAAATGCTAAACAGACAGCACAAAACAGAGTAAGATGGAAGGCTCTCGTAGAAGCCCAAAGTTCCCGAGAGGAATAAGAAGGAATTAAAAAAATACAAAAATTAAAAAATATCAAAACATTTTTAAAAGTGTGGGCGAGGCAGCTTTGGCCGGTTTGTGGCCGTTAGAGTGGACGTGGCACTCGAATTTATATGGTCGGAAACGCGTCCTTCTGCCTGTTACATACTACATACCTACGAGTAACGGGTATAAAAATGGTAGTTATACCAGTTACTCGTAGAGTAAAAGAGTAGGATTAGGCAAGTTTGTCGATTCATGTTGCCGCGCCTACTCTAACGCCCACAAGCCGCCCAAAACTGCCACGCCCACACTTTTGAAAATTGTGATATTTTTTCATTTTTGTGTTGGTTTTGTAAATTTTTATCGATTTCCCAAAAAACTTTTTGTCACGCCTACTCTACCGCCCAAAAACCGCCAAAAACTGTCAGTATGGAAATTTCTCCTTTGCACTTTCACCAGCTGAGTAACGGGTATCAGATAGTCGGGGAACTCGACTATAGCGTACTTTCCTGTTTTTTATCAATTGAAGCCGTTGTTGCCGTTGCTTTGACCAATGTGGTAACAGGCATTAAGGAAGACATCAAAAAGAAAAATGATAGGGTGGCCATTTTAGAACAAGATCGTGGGAGTGCTAAACCAACGGTCGATCAACCACAACACCTCGTGCGCGCACGCACCGAATATGAATTAAAGGAGATTGGTCCTCCCTGACTGCGTCAAAGAACTACAAGCGTTCGAAGGACAGCAGAAAGCTTATTCGTCTTGGATAAATAGGGCAGATTTTATATGGACGTTAACGGCCCTCTCTCATTGATCTTGAATAATCTAAAAACCGGAAATCACACTCGTGAGGTGGTCAACGCGTTAATAGAAACCTACAGGGACAAGGCTTTGGATGTTTTTATCCGAGGATGGTGGGAGACTGTTCCAAACATTTACTTGTCAGCGGCCCCAAGAAATTTACCAGAGGTGTACTCTTTTTGTATGTTTTGAATGTAATATCGAGGACCTCCGCACCTCAGATTAATCAACCGTCAGGTGCCCCAAGATTTTCAGGACCATTTAAACATCAGGTCAGGGCACTATTTCGAACCCCTTTTTCTCCTGGTTTGGGAAGATTTTCGCAAAATTCTTACAGAACTCAGAGTCCTATACAGGCCATTAAAATGGAATCTAATCGGTGGGGTCAATCTGACCAATCAGGTACAGTAGTCGCTCCGGCATTAAAAGAACGCCCGAGGGCGAGATCATATTCCGAAAGGCACAAAGATTGTACCACATGGAATTGGCACCACTTCCGTCAACCCCGTCGCCTAGAGAAGGCAACCAAGCCCCTTCACATGAGGGTTATTACGATGGCGCGTCTCAAGTTGTCGAGGAAGCCAATGATTATCCTCCGCAGAAGGTAGCGGAAGGAGATACAGATGCTACACATAACCTTGAAACCGAGGGGGGAGTGAATTTTATGACCGACGGCTATCCAGTGTACCTTACTTAGAGTATGCGACGAAGGGGAAAGGGGAAAAAGGCTACATTTTTTTTATCGACACAGGGGCGAACAAAAAGTTTATTAGCCACAAGCTTGCAGCCGGTTGTATCACGGTCCACAAACCTTTATCTGTACAGTCCGCTGCAGGTAACATTAAGATAACTCTTCGCCTAGTTGGTAAATTTTTCGAACCACTAGGAAACTACTCAGATATTAACTTTTTTCGTTCATCCAAATTTACGTTCTTTTGATGGTATCATTGGAGATGGTAAGATGTTAAGTCTCAAAGACTTAAAAGCCATAGTAGATAGAAAAAACAATTGTTTAATAATAACCCCAGGAATTAAAATCCCCCTTTTGATCAAAGCCTCATTAAATGTCAACCCGTTACTCGCCGCCGAACACTCCCTTCTTGAAGAGTATTCCCACATCTTCGAGCTCCCTCATCTGGAATTTCCATGGAGAGGGCCGTCAAGGCTGAAATCCGCACAAATACACAAAACCCGATCTATACTAACTATACACGTACCCAGTCAACATGCGCGGAAAAGTCCAACGTCAAATCGACGAACTGCTGCACGGCGGTATAATTCGAACATCTAATAGCCCTTACAATTCCCCTATCTGGAAATATTTTACCACCTTGGATTTGACTTCTGAATGCCATCAAATCCACATGAAAGAAAGCACATTCCCAAAACAGCGTCTACTCAGTAACGAATCGGAAACTAGCCGATGTTTTTTGGACCGCTCGTCGAGAATAAATTATTAGGGTTTGACAGATTTCGGGCGACAGACTTTAAAAGACATAAGGTGCTTAATCGAGCGAAAGCAAGCTAGAAATAACATGGCACGGAATACAACTAGGAACAAGCGTAAGTACTATGGCTCGCGGGATGAAGTTTTTGTTGCAAATAAGCAAATAAAAACAAAAGAAAAGACGAGGTTCAGATGCGAAAAGGTACAGGAAGACAACAATGTAACAGTTAGAACCAGATCAGGGAAAACTTTCCACAAATGTGATCTAAGGAATTGAGACGGGGATTTCAAAAATAAAAAAAGCAAAAAATAATACAAAAATAAATTTAAAAAGTAAGTAGTGGCAAATAAATGATATATTCCACACATATTCATACACATACTTTATAAAACCATCAAGCACAAACACACAAAAAATGGCAAAAAATTTGTTTTATCGAATCGATAGGAACTTACTAACAAAAATGTAGGTGGGCGTGGCAACATGGGTCAAAAAACTTGCGCTGCGGTTATGTCTCTAATAACGGTATGCTTAATCTACCCTCTAGCTTCTATAATTTTCATTTTTTTTACCCGCGAGGCCCGCGACCTTTGGCCCAACCGACCGAGGGGCGCTGACGTTTATCGTACGGTTCGATAGATAAGGTTATCCATACTCACGAATCGGAAGGACTACTGAAATGAATAAGGTTTTGGTCATGTAAGGATTATCAAATTCCATTGACCACCTTTTTATAAAGGTTGGCCACGACAGAAAGTCATAACTTTACACACAAGGAGGAATTCAGAAACTTAAACACCCAATTTATAAGATCTATGCTTTACTAAAGTCAGTGTAGATGAAATCTGTTTAAAGATCATTTTAGGTTTAAAGATCAAAGTAGGCAGCTTCTTCCAGTAAGGCCAAACTAGAAATTACAGGTAAATCCAAATCTTAATCGTCCAATAATGGACCGTGGGTGCCAGACGCCGTTCTCACCACCGAGAAGCAAGGCTGAACCGTGAAACTCCTTGTCCGTGACCGTGTGGTCGATTTTCCTTCACAGATCTCAACTATCGCCGAAACTCGCCCGGCGTACTTTAGTGACTTAAAGCTAAATTTAGATTTTTTAGGCCGATTGTTAAATCGGCTGGTTTTACTCTACGGGTTACGCGAAGTGCGTCTGGAAATCGGAAGCCAAGATTAAAAGGTCGTCAAGATAAAAGAAAAAATTAGATTTTAGCTCCGCAGGTATCATCCGATCTTTCAGGCGCATTAAGCTTTGAGCTGCGTAGCACAGTTCTAATGGCATCATCCGGAACTGATAGAACGGTCTTTCAAGAACTGTAAGCACAGTGTATTGCTTGATTTTGTCATATTGTTCAATTTGCATCCTTCAGCGTTAAAGCGTTCAGGTTAGGGGCATACAAACAAAACCTGTCTTTTCTTGGTTTGGACACCACCATTGTGCGATTGCTTGAAGGATTCTTGCCATCCTACTACTACTTGAAAGCAAGCATCTCAACGATAAACATTTATTCTTGACCTTTTCTTATCCTGTTTTTTTCCGACAGGCTTTAGAACTTCGTCTCCTCCTTCGCTTCGTCCATGCTTCTTTACTCGCAGTAGTGCTTCATTTGCTTGGCATGGCTTTCTGCTGCTTACTTCACCGGCTTCGGCACAGATTTTTTCACTTAAGAATAATAATTAAGCGAACCAGAATTATTTATGGGCGAACTTAAAGTTGAAAGTCCTGCTAGAATCACTCAAAACAAAGTTCTTGCATAAGCTTTTGAGGTATTTAAAAACTTTAATCCGTTTAATTAGTTTACTCTTATTTCTGATGATACTTTCTTTCAGATACTTTCTTTTTCCGCTTGCAGATTAAAACCGGATGTTCTCGGCGCATTACACTCCCAGCCGGCGTACTTATAGGTCCTCCAGCTAAAATTACTCACCACGAAGTTCCTGAGATAGATTTCGTGTTCTAGTTTCGAGTGCTGTTTGCGGGCTTACTTGTCGTAGGACCCGAAGCTTATTCTTTGCCTGCATCTCTACCATCTTATGGTCGCACCGAGACCTCAGCGAACTTATGACTGGCGCCATTTAGGCCGAATACGGTGAAGACCGGTTCTTCTCTTTTGACGGTGTAATCGGTATTTCGTATGGCCATCTCGACCACCAGTGGATTCGCATTCCATTCTCCATGATCTTCGTCTAACAAGCTTCGACTTGCCGACAGCATATTTCGATTAACCCTCTCCGCTGCGTTGCTTTAGGTTGACCATTGACAAGCTCCTCAAACGTCCTAGATATGAGTGGTTTCCCATTCTCTGAATGTACTGTTTCAAGGACAACGAACTTGAAAAAAATCCGTTCACCAGCAAGTCTAAAAAGTTTCCTGCCGTCGCATCCTTCACTACCTTTAGGAAAATATATTTCGAGTCCACTACGATAAATATCAATGCAAGACCACTCTCGGCCTGCGGATATCGTTTCTGGAATAGCTTTTACTGAAGCGGTCTCTTGCCTTTTGTATCTTCCTGGAAACTAGCCGCATGCAGCCCATCAGATGCTCCGTGAAGATTTGATTTCAGACCTCTAAATAGCGTCGAATTCTTTCAATCGCTAGTAATAATCTTAACTGTAACTGTCATCGCCCTGAGGAATGCCTTAGAATTCTGGTGGAGTATAAACAGTATAAACAGCGGAAAAAACTACTTTTTATGTATATGAGCACAAGGACAGTAAATTATGACCATAGTTGGTTGAAACAATGTCCTTTTCGGTATACTCCATTTGCAGTTGCAGCCAACTATCGATATATCTGTCCGAAGTGTTCAATGTGCGTTTGCAATTTGTAATGCTTTGCGGCTTGTAATGGTTAAATAGGGGTCAAAGCGGAAACAAATTTAGTTATCAGCTATTTTTTGGGCATGAAAGAAATCATAAAATCTTTGCTATAAAACTAAAACAAATACAGGGCAATGATACAAAATTTTAAAGGAAACAATAAAGGAAAAAATTAGATCTGTTAAAAAGAAAAAAAAAATTAAAAATTAAATTTATGTTTTAATATGTGTATGCAAACAAGAAACAATTTTATTAAATACCGAGTTAGTGAACAGCTAATTATATCTTTACGAAATTAGCAACAATTGGAGCTCTGTACAAAAAAAATACCGTTTTGGATACAAGGTAACGTGATAACAAGGCTTTTCCTCAATTCATTATAATGTAATGTTTACATTTCATATTTTCTGTAGAATGGGTATATTATTTTATTAGGATGTATAAAAAAAACTTGCTCTTTCTCAGATATGCATTCCGTAGTTAATAGCGTATAAGACGCATGATAATACAAACATAAAGCAAATATGAACAACATTTTTTTGGTTTTTTCAAATTTTTTAGGGGTGGAAATGTCAATAAGAATTCCATGTTACTTTTAACACCTCTTCAAGCAGCTGATTTGATAATCTGACGTACATTGGTGACTGGCAGATTCCTCAACACGATGATTGACGCAAAGTACTTAAAAATCAATTTTTTATACCCATTATTCTTAAGTAAAACGTATAAAAAGTATACTAGATTCGCGGTAACAGGAAATTGCTATAGATTTGCCAAAAAATTTGTTTGCCACGCCCACTGTAAAACTCACAAATCGCCAAAAACTGTAACGCCCACTTTTGGTAAATTTTTAAATTTTAATTTAATTTTATTATATTTTTCCATAATATCTATCGATATCCGAAAATATGTTGTAAATTCATTGTTCGCACTTCCACTAGCTGAGTAAAGGGTATCTGATAGTCGGGGAACTCGACTTGCTCTCTTGCCAATATCCGTTTCAATATATCCATAATATTAATATAAATCAACAAATCTACCATATTAAATGCATATGTTAAAAAGTTGTTATTAATATTATTATATCACAAATGCCACGATAACTAAGTTTGCCGTTTCAATAGGTCTAAATGCACATAAAAATGCTGTAGTCTCGTTTTTTATAATTTTATATATAGTTATTTACCAGTTACCAAAGGAAGCCTAATTTCACGTGTCTTAGGCATTGGAAACCACAAACGGGTGTACTTCCCATTGAGAATAGCTCCAGCAAGTGTCAGCCTCAGGATTACAAAATTCTGTTTAATCCTAACTACAAATTCTTAAATATCTTAAGTTTGTTTGTAAGAATGGGGATTTCTATTGAAGCATAAGAGCATTAAGGTTACGCTGAAGTATTGTGTCCTTCACAGAATTAAAAACAACATTAATATTACGTGTATCTATGGCTGTGGTAAAGTGATGATAGATCCTACTTATGCTGCTACTGCGACGTACGCTCATAAACATTTGTAGTATGAAGTTCTGAACATCTAAAACTGAGTGTGGATTTCCATTGAAATGCGGATAGTACCAGCGAATATCAGTCTCAGGATTACGAACTTTTTGTTCAAGCAAGTCAGTTTTGTTCAGAAATAAAATAATTGATATTCCTTTAAATGTTGCGTTGTTGACAATTGTATCAAATATATTTTTTGACTCTTCGAGACGATTGGTTTTTCTGTAACGACAATTGTCAATTATTAATCGTTTATTGATTATAATTTACCTGTCTTCCGCAAGAACTTGATCAAACTCCGAACTAGATACGAGAAATATAATGGACGTTACAGAGCTATCAAAACATCTTGTCCATTTTTGGCGTTGAGTTCGCTGTCCACCAACATCGACGAACACAAATGGAATGTTCTAAAAATAAGCAAGTCTTTAGAGGTAACTTTATGTTATTATTTAAATCACACACCTGAACTTTCACACAAAACTCATAAACCCCTTTAGTTGCCTTCCGGCAATGCAATATGTCTTTGTGCGTTGGGACATAATCTGGTGTAGCTAGCCGTTCAATCTCGTCTAGGAAATAGCTAACAGAATCGCTCTAAAAATATTTTTGTAAAAATTTTAACAATCTGCGACGCAAGTAAGCTTACAATTTGAAATTCTCGTCTTCTTTCAAAAGCTCTTCTTATGCCGCGATCTTGCCACAGTCGGCTTATTAGTGGTGCATACTCCATAAACTTGGGTAGGTCTAGTGAACTACATTCCATTAATTTGGCATCATAGGCATCCTGTTCTCTGCCGTCACTTCCCCACGCAATGTTTAGCTTTTCGCGAGCGTCCAATAAGACTTGCATACCTTAAAGGTTAGTTTTCTAAGACAAAATCTCCTTTGGTGAATTATAAAATTAACTACGTACCTCGTATAACGTTTTGGTATATGACACTTTGGTATTCCAGCAGCAATTCATAATCAAAGTTAACCCCATGAATGATTCGCATTTGTTTAAGAAAAGTTGACTTTCCAGATTCTCCAGCACCTAAAAGCAGCAGTTTTACCTACAACCGAGTTTTGACATGTCAATATAGCGATTTTGTGTTGTATTCCAGTGTTGATAATATATATTTATTTAGCAAGGCTTGCAAAGTAAGAATATTAACCAATAAAATTCTTAACAATATATACAAATGGCGTATACAACTCATAATGTATACAATTTCATAATTAAATAATTTTGTATTGTTTTAATCGGTAGGAATATTGCCTGAGAATATTATGTCAAAGTTTCAAAAGCTAATACTCGATATTGTGGAACATATTTAAGGATTTAAAAAGTATAAACAAGTCTTTTATAAAGACTAAAGATTTAAAAAAAACTCTATCGAGTGTGAAAATGTTTGGTTTTTGACTTTAGATTAAAATTGTGGCCAGCATCACTTACACAAATTATGATGTCAGCGGCGATATAACCCTTGAATATAGAATTTTCCCTTTTGAAAACAAATTTTTTGTTTACCTTAGGCATCACTTTTAATAAATATTATAAAATATAAAAATAATCAAAGCTACGTTTCCGACCATATAAAGTATATATGTATATATTCTTGATCAGGATCAATAGCCGAGTCTATCTGCCCATATCCGTCCCATACGGACGGACGGAACTAGACAGGACAGGACCTACAAAAGCTAGAAAGTTGAGATTAAGGATACAGACTCCAGAGACATAGACGTAGCGCAAGTCTGTCGATTCATGTTGCCACGCCCACAAACCGCCCAAAACTGCCACGCCCACACTTTTGAAAATTGTGATATTTTTTCATTTTTGTGTTGGTTTTGTAAATTTTTATCGATTTGCCAAAAAGCTTTTTGTCACGCCTATTATTTTTTCATTTTTGTATTGGTCTTGTAAAATTCTATCGATTTGCAAAAAAACTTTTTGCCACGCCCACACTTTTGAACAATGTTTTGATATTTTTTCATTTTTGTATTAGTCTTGTAAATTTTTATCTTTTTGCCAAAACTTTTTGCCACTCCCACTCCAACGCCCACTCACCGCCGAAAACTGTCAGTATGGAAATTTCTCGTTTGCACTTCCACCGGCTGGGTAACGGGTATCAGATAGTCGGGGAACTCGACTATAGCTTTCTCTCTTGTTTTGTTTGTTTTACAAATATTATTCGGTATACCAAAAATGTTTTTGCTACGCCCACACTTTTACAAATTTGTAGGTTTTTTTAATTATATTATTTTTTCACCAATGTTTATCAATATCCCAAAACTATGTTGAAATTTTTTGTTAGCACTTTCTTTATCTGAGAAACGGGTATCTGTTAAATTTAAATTAGTAATGAATTATTTTTCTACCTCTGTTAGCTTCTTTGATTCCAAATTCTTTCCTATTGCAGGCAGTATTATAAAGGAAGAAGTAATATTTGTATTGTATGTTTTATGAATTTAATTAATACAATATTTGTATCTGTTAAATTTAAATTAGTAATGAATTATTGTTCTTCCTCTGTTAGCTTCTTTGATTCCCGAAAATAGACGCATATATACAGTTGGGAAATTATTAAGATCTAATTTTGTGCCAAAAAAAATATTGCAATGAAAAAGTTGAAAATTAAATCCAACTGTAGATTCGATGGATCTTGAGTCGGCTAAACAATAAGCTTCGAAATACTTTTTTAGCCCTTTTAGCTTTTAGATAATGATGCATGTTCTCTTTCGGCTGGAAATGAATCCTTGCGATCTATAGAACACACAACTGCAGTTTCAGATATTTAATCCAAGGTTAATAAAGGTGATGTTGGTAACATTTAAATGTGATTATAGTAATTCAATCATCCGTACCTATCTTAACCCAGATTCTATTACAATTGTTAAATATGGATCGCTTGTCTAAAGTGCCCGAAATAAGTTCATTTGGATCGGATTGATTTTGTTAAACAAAAAAAATAATTTTTGCTTTAGGCCGACTTAATAAAACCAAAAGAGATCAGATACCACACTCTCTGCTTAAGGGTAAGCAATCAGCAAAGCGACTGTTTCCGAGAATGCACACTTGCTCAAAACAGCGACGGTTACATTTTTTCTCGATGTTTTTAATTAATATGTATTAAGTTTTTATATAAACATTTTTTGACATATAGATGGATATAGATGGGCAAAACAAAGCACCAGCTTTTTCGATGTGAAAGATTTAGGCATTTTAAGCGTTAAAGTGGGCTTAGTCAAAATGTTTTTGAAAGATCGGTAGGTATTGAGTACATAACTATATTTCGGTTTAAATAAGGCTATACTTCTCATAATATTAAATGGGTTTTTTTTTATTTCAGTCAGATGATTTAAACGCAGGTGACATTTGCCACATATAAAGTATAAATATTATTGATCAGTATAAGCAAGCAAATCGAAATAGCCATGTGCGTGTATTGGTTTCTAAGCAAACTAGTTTCTCAATTTTAAAACACGCAAGTATCCCAAATTCTTTCTTATTCTTATAAGGGAAGAAGTAATAATTGTATTGTATGTTTTTTAAATTTTATTAACAACATATTTGTGCAACAGTTGTTTTGCTTATTACCGAACAGCCAGTCTAAAGCAGGGTGTTTTGGATTTAGAGAGAGCATGGAGCGTTTAATGTGGCAATCTTGATATGTCACAAAAGATATATCCGGCTGACACACTTTAAAACTGGTCGGTATCCGAGAAAGATCGTTAAAGACGCAAAAGTAGAAAACAAAAAATATTAACTTGTATTGGCCCTTGAAGTGGAGGAATATTTTGGGGTCGGCTAAAACCAAAATAGTTCTTATCTAAAATAGTGGCTCAAGGTAGTATTTTAGGTGATGCTCCCATATGTCTTAGAGGACAATACACTTGTTTAGACGTTCTAAGAGGACAATGATCCGAAACATACAAGTAAACTTGCCAATCAGTGCTTTACCACCAATCCAGTCGATGGCATGGGTTGGCCCGCAGTCACCCGATCTCAATCCAAACATTTAACTTTTTGCGGATTTAAAAAGGTCCTCGAACCCTATTCCTGTGAACTGATCAACTTGGCTGGTTCTGCTGATTAATTATACATATAACCATCAGAGAACTGCAGCAAGCCACCGGCACCCTAAGTGTACCCGCTAAACACCGGGAGTCTCCGCACCCGGGTGTTTGGAGACACCCTACATTTAGCAATGACAAACACCCGGGTGTTTTGCCACCAGGGTGTTTTTTGTACTTGCACAAAAACGCCCGGGTGTCTGCTCTGCAAAGAAGTTTAGGGTGGGTGACGCGCAAGCAAGGATCGGCCGCAGGTACTTTTCTGTATGCATAAAAATTGTATGGGTGGAAGCTAGACACGGTCCAAAAAATTTAGGGTGAATGGAAACACCCGAGAAAAAGGTCGTGCACATGTTTTTGCGTTTTGATGTACATATCTATCTACAAAAAACAAACTTATGTATTATTAAATAATATATTATGTATATTATTAAATAGTATTTATACTTAATTAACACAATTCTATTTCTATTGTTTTTTTTTATAATTTTAAAAAGAAAAATTATACATACAAAGTTAAATATGGTAATTAAATATTAAAAATGTTAACAAAGCAAATAATATAAGATATAAAAAAGAAATGTCTATTTCGTATTGGTTAAATTTCTGTAAATAGAACGCATAATTCTACAGATTTTCGGCATAATATATTTCGTTTTTCAGTACTTAATGTACTTTTCTTTTTCGTATGTTACCTACCATAGGCACTCGAATGTCTACCAGACACCCGGGTGTTTACCGAAACATTATTTTTTATTTTCTTATTTTTTATTTTTCCATAACGCGACCCATATGGTCTATTATTATTATTTAAAATATTTCTAACCTTATGCATAGTTAGTTTGATAGAAACCCCAATAATTAACCACAAATATTAAGATAAGACATTACTAAATGAAAGGCTCTTGCCTTTTTCTGCATGTTTGCCTTCTCTACCCTTCGTTATGAGTGGCGAGTGTGATCGCTACCCGCGACGTAGGGTGCCGCATTGATTCGGGTGCGCAGGCACCAGGGTGTTTGCAGACACCCGAATATTTTGAGCGGGTGTTTGTATGTACCCGCGAAAACCGGTGTGAGTGGCACCCGCACTCAAAATTGTTGAGTGTGATCAGGGTGGCAAAAAATGCCACTCTTGCAGTTCTCTGATAACCATCCTAGAATTTCTAGCCAAAAAAGGACTTTACTTTTGACAGTGCCTTTTTTGAGTTATTTGCTTATAACTGAGTATTGACATTACATTCAAAACAAAACATATTAAATTTTTTCAACCATTAACATGCATACATCTTTGTGTCAAATATCTCTCATTCACTTCGTTGTTACCTTTTAAATAAAATGCCCACGGCAAGGATATAAAAACCTATATACTTAGATCGCCTCACCTGACGCCGAAATGTGTGTTTTTCTTTTTCCAGGAACTTATCAATCTCCTTGGACTTGTAACGCTGCTCCAGCTCTTCAGGTGTACTACGAAGCCTTACTAGATAAGTGATAATGTTTCCGCAACATCGAAAGCAAGCAAAGCGAGAGTTCTGAAGACGACTTCCTTGAAGTCGCAATCGCTCTGTTCCATTCGATATTAGTCCGTCTGTAGACGTGGTCGCTGCTTCTGGTCCAGTTACCGCTCCCACCCGCGTGCGATGCTCTTCCATAAGATGAGTCAGAGTACCACTCAGCGTGTCACTGCCTATGCTGTTTTCGACGCCGTACGTGATGACATTATTGTTTGGAATGGAAATTCGTCCTTGAGTTAATTTAGTTAACGTAATGCCAGACATCGTTGGCAAGCCAACGCCAGATGCTCGCACTCTACAGACACACACGAACACCAATGCGTCGTACACTCGATACACTACAGCATTCCTTATAGTTTCTGGACTTAGCAAATGTACAAGCACTTTCTAAATTGAGCATAATGAAAGCGTAGGGGTTTAATAGTGTAAAAGGCGATGCTGCCATCTCAAAGCCGGTGCCACAAATGTTAGCATTATATTTCTACATGGCATCACACCTAAACGCAACACAAATTTCGAAATCAACACCAATAAGACGGTGAATGTGAACGTTATTAGGTTATTAGAATGTCGGCCATTACATTACCGTTTCTTTCCGAATACGATTGTAAATATATTTGCTGCAAACAACAGCGGTGATTTGAAATATTTGTCTGTATATCGAATACATACATTATGTGTTATAACCTGTCCCCACAGAGGACTTGCCGGTTGGAAAAGGTGGAGGTTTCATAACATGATCCTCCAATTCAATTAAAAATTAGTTTTACATTGATCTGTTAAATCGGAACAAAATTTAAAGTTATAAACTTTAGAAAACAAAAAGGAAATATAATACATCGGTTGTTCCAGAAATGCAATTTATAAAATCTATCCTATGCCAAAGTCTGCCAAATTAAGAAAGTCTAAATTTAATATTAAATTTTTGGCTTTTCTTAATTTTTCGAAGAACAATGTAAGAGACTTTTTTGAGCTAAAAACACACATTTTTTATTACCGAAGTCTAATAAATCTAATAAAAGTCTAAAAAAATTATTAATATAATTATTATTATATATTGTTCACGCAAACGCCCGATGCTGTCGGTAAAGTATTTCAGTTGGAACAATTTTTTGCAAACATTTACCAAATTGATAAATACATGTTGACAACGTCTTATCAGACTGTTACAAATTTACATACATATTATTACAACATATTAGAGACATGGGAGGGTTTTACTTCTTTTCAATAAATGGTTGTTTATTTACAAACTAGAAAAACACAATTATCCGAGTGACCCAGCGTAGTAAAGCTACTAACTAGTCCTTAGAACTGCAGAGCAAACTCAACATACAAATCAGATCTTATTTACTAAGGGAAAAAACAGTTTAATAAGTGGTCTATTGATGTTTATTCCACATCACACATCATTCCACATTCTGCTATTTAGCTATTGTATAAAAAATGAATTTCTCACCCCACTTCAGATTTGACAAACGAAATGTTGCCGTCGGCAACAACAATTTTCGATAAGGTCGATAAGAACGTCGCCAAAAGTTATCGCGAAGGTTGCCAACTGTCGGTGAAACGAAGACGGCAGGTAAAAATACTTATAGAATATGAAAGAATTTATTAATTAATTTAAAGGAGGGCCAAATAATTCTATTTAATTGAGGTACCTAAATGAATTCTCCTGGCTTCAAAACAAGCAATTGCAAATATAAAGAAATTTTTCACGTTGTCTGTTGTTTCCACACTCTATGGGACCTATGGGAGAGAGAGAGGAATGAAAAAGCAGGAAAGGGAACCGGCAGAACCGACCCCATATTTAGGACAAAGTAATGGACATGCGGGCTGGTTTAAAATTTTAAACCGAACGAACCGCCGTTACGAGAGCAAATATACACGGGCGTGAAAAAATCGTCGCGGGGCACAAAAAACGACGTGTGATGCTCCTAGAGCTCCGGAGGTCGACGTGGAAAACCAGGACAGGATAAGACTAGGCAGCCGGAAGAAGAAGGCAATAGTGAGTCCGACCCAAATGGAACCTAAAAAAGGGATAAAAAGATTTATTTGGGTTTCAGTGAGGCAGAACCGCCTTTCAGTGGACGCGGGATAACCTTTTGTAGCCAGGATAATTTCTTTTTGAACTGGGGATTGTTTTTCTTATCCGGATACCCACGCCGCCCCTAACCAAACCCAATACCGCAGCTAAACCAAGCCCAGCAAATCGATGCGGCAATATTAATTTATTATTTAACAAATACCTATATTTATTAGCACACTTACATACATTTATTTATTTATTTATTGGCCCTATTTACTTATTGATTTTACTTATTGATCATATTTATTTATTTAATTTATTTATTTATTTTGTTATTTTTTCAATGTCGGAGTGCTAAATTAATCTCGAAATTCTGTGATCAATATGTATATGTGTGTAATTATTTATTTATTTATTAAAATAACAAAAATAACCAAAACCGGCGACGTATTCGACTGCCGCGCCAGATACAATGAGCTGCGTCCGCGGGCGACCCTTTGTTATTGCGAGCAGCGCAGCCGCCGGATGGTGGGTTAACAACCGCTGACATAGCTTGGCTCGTATTTTGGACACTTGCCCAACAGCTATGCAGGGTCGCCCATCGCCCTGCCCTGGCTGCAAACGCCGCATTTTGCATGGAAGCAGGAGCCCTGGTGTCAGCCAACACCAACGCCTCGAGCTATTTAAATGAAATTCTTTCTGTTAAATATCAAACCCAAGTTCCTTTAGTTAAAATTATAACGTGAAACGAAGCTACTGAAGACTCTTCACTTCATTGGGGGAATCTATCTACAGGCGCTCGAACAGTCAGAATTCTGACTACCGGCAATGTTTACCAACTTAACACGATAAAAATTAAAACAGCAATAAAAAAGGGAAAAAGTGAACCACGAAATGTGGTAAAACAAGATAACGACAAGTGGAAATATTAAAGTAAATAAACAAGAGAGAACGCTATAGTCGAGTTCCCCGACTATCTGATACCCGTTTCTCAGCTAGTGGAAGTGCGAAGGAGAGTCTTCAGCACTGACAGTTTTTGGCGGTTTGTTGGCGTTAGAGTGGACGTGGCAAAAAGTTTTTTGGCAAATCGAAAGAAATTTACAAGACTAATACAAAAATGAAAAAATATCTAAACATTTTTCAAAAGTGTGGACGTGGAAGCTTCGGGAGGTTTGTGGGCATGGCAAAAAGTTTTTTTGCAAATAGATAGAAATTTACAAGACCAATATAAATATGAAAAATATCAAAACATTTTTCAAAAGTGTGGGCGTGGCAGTTTTGGGCGGTTTGTGGGCGTTTGAGTGGGCGTGGCAACATGAATCAACAAACTTGCGCTGCGTCTATGTCTCTGGAGTCTGTGTGCCTAATCTCAACTTTCTAGCTTTAGTAGTTCCTGAGATCTCAGTGTTCATGCGGACGGACAGACAGACGGACGGACAGACGGACATGGCCAGATCGACTCGGCTATTGATCCTGATCAAGAATATATACTTTATATTTTCGGAAACGCTTCCTTCTACCTGGTACATACTTTTCAAGGAATCTAGTATACCCCTTTACTCTACGAGTAACGGGTATAAAAACGACCACCAACCGCGGTGAGAATGCCGCTACAACCTGTAGCAAAAAGTCGTATATAACAAAACAGAAGACCACCCGCCGCAGCGTTAATGCCGCCTCCGCGGAGCTCAGTCCCGGAGCGGGGAACATTTTATGCGGGCGCAAAGTGTATACTTTAAATATAATATATATAACTATAAAAAGGACCTTTGTAGCAACCCACTGCGGCGATTTGTCTACAGCCCCTGGAGCCCATTCCCGAGTGCAAAGCTCATAATGTGAAACTGACACTTAAATGAAACAAAAAGAATAACTTCGTCAATAACAAAATAAACTGTGAGTTTTGATTAAGGCGTGTGGCAATCTGCTGGATAGCCTAAGCGGCGCCGAGGCACTCGAAAAACCTGCCCAGTGGATTGTGTGGCAATCGTTTCTTAGTAGGCTAGGGCTTAAAAGGAAAAATACGGACCACACAGTGCACTGTGCCCAGTGCTTAGTTCAACTCAACACAAAACTCGTTCGCCACTGTCGCCATATATTAAATCAATTTAAATCGAAAAAAATAACAACCGAAAAAGCTAAAAGAATTAATAATCGCTTCCAGTTCCCAAGACCGGCCATTAAAATGGGGTCGAATCGGTCGGGCAAGTCCCACCGTTCAGATTACAGGTCCCCTCACAGCGAGGGTTCTGGCATGAAAAAAACACCGTCTGAGTATCAGAATCCGTTCCAAAGGGTCACGAAGCTCTATCACATGATACCCATTGCCATTTGACTACAATCCTGTCGAACATGTCGAGGTCCTTTCAATTGACCCCTATTACGATCAGCTCGGTGCTGAGAACGTTGGCATGCCTTACCAGGATGCCATGGAAGAGAGAGACGGCTCTGTAATAGAAGCTGAGGGTCAAAATTTATGACCGAGGACTCTTCAGCGTCCCATACCTAGAATACGAGGGGAAATAAAAATTTCATCAGCCCCAGAATTGATGCCGGAGCGACTGTCCTCCCTATCCCCTTTTGCGTTCAATCGGCTACGGGTTCTGGTAAACCCACACCGCGTAGGCGGGAAGTTTTTCGAAAAATTAGGATTAGGAAGGGGATAGAGATCCCCTTCTTGCTAAAAGGTCTCATAACGTCATTGCTTTATTAGATTCAACGAATCCAGATGAAGTGAGACAAACCTTAAAGGACTTAATCGACGGGTACCCGCACCTTTTTGATTCCTTGTCGCCGGGCAAGACCGTCGACACTAGTGTAAAGACCAAAATCGGCACGAATTTACACAAAAAGCTTACATGAGGTCTGAAGTGGATAGGCAATTCGGGGAACTTCTGAGTGATGGTATCATACGTCGGTATAGCTCTCCGGTGTGGATAGTGCCGAAAAAGGTGAAACAGAATGGCGAACAGCAATGGCGGTTGGTCATTGATTTCAAACGCTTAAGTGCGGTCACAATTTCCGACACATATCCGATGCCGTACATAAATTCTACGCTGGCTCGCCTTTGCGGAGCCAGAAACTTCACAACACTTAACCTTACTTTGGGGTTCCATCAAATACACATGAAACGGGGAAGTATGAGGTCCTCCGCCTTCCCATCGGTTTGCAAAACGCCCCGGCTATCTTCCAACGAATGTTCGATGATGTTCTTAGGGAACACATCGGCAAAATTTGTTACGGTTACATTGATGACATTATCGTCTTTACTAACGATTATGATAGCTACTGGAAGAACCCCACAGGCTTCGAACGCCATCTTATTCCCGTCGGTACTGGTCTTTTGTCTGAGTTAGTCGTTAACCTGGGAAAATTCCTTAAACCATCGGTGGTCAACGGGGTTAAAATCAGCGTTTAAAAAACTGCCGTAAGTTTCAATTCACATGATTTTGCTTCTGCTTCTGAAAAATCAGAAGTCGCAGTCAAAGCATAAGTAAAAATCACGCAGCGACGAATGTTTTGATGTTGCTTTGGATCGTAGACGTAAGTCGCTGCTGCAGCTACCGACGACTTTCGGAAGTCGTCAGCAGTCGCAGCAGCATAAGTCGGCGCCTTCGACTGTTTGCTGCTTTTGATTTTCGTTGCTATTTCTACTTCGACTTTTCGAGCAGCATAAGGCGACACACGCATGAGGAGACAAATTCATTCAGTAGCCGCGACTTGTATTTAATTTAAATTTAATGTAAATATTTAATGTAAATTTTTTGGAAATTACTTATAGCGTACTTCTTGTACTTTTTTATTTTTTTGACTTTCTTTTTGTATAATGCTTATGAAATAATAAAACTAATCAATTTTAAAAAAATTATAGAAACAAAATTAGCAAAAATAAAAAATAAAATAAAATAGCAAATATATGAATTTTGATGAATGATACATAAATAAATTTTCATTGTTTTCTGTTTTAACTATTATTTTATAAACCATGTCCTTTTTGGACATTACCATTGATACTTTGCCACTTTTTGAAAACGAAGAACTTTTCAAAAAATTACTTTTGCTCTACAACCACATTGATGGCTAATATATCCTTTATTACTGTGAATGTACATGCATTCGTATCTAGTAGTTTCAAATTTCAAACTGCTGAGTTGTCAAATAATAAGTTAATTTTTTAATAATTTTACTTTTTGGTTAATTTTTTTTTTCCCAAAGCCAGAAAATTAAATATAGTCTTAAACAGAAAGTTGCTAATATATGAAACAAAATTTTAAAAAAAAGTATTTTTAAGTTCATCAAAAGCCCCACTACCATTTACTGTGGATGAACTGGTCATCATATTGGACCTTGGACATCAGTAACTATGTATCCCCATAACTTGTGGTCTTTTAATCAATTTGGAGTCCATGAAGCCGTGTCCTAAATCTAGTGAGGGTCTGTTGACCTGCATACATTTAACGGATTATATCTTTACAAGGCTGTCCAAATATAAATTGCACAATTGATAGATCCACGGCTTAAAAAGCAAATCTTCCGATCTCCTTTCAACGCTGGACATGCCGAACAATTTTTAAAAAAATGAGATGACCGTCTTCATAAATGCCACAGGTTATTTCGTACTCCATGCTGTAAACCCGTCACCACCTCTTAAAATCCGCCAAACTCTATTTCAGTTAGTCAAAAAATATTGAAGATTTGCACAGAATTGAAGCACTTGGATGAAAATATAAATCCCCTACAATACTGTAACTGTATCTATGTAATGTAACATACCTATTTTCACTAACCATTACGAGAATTACTAAATTTTAAGCCGAATGATTCTATATGAAAACAAGAAAGAACGCTATAGTCGAGTTCCCCGACTATCTGATACCCGTTACTCAGCTAGTGTAAGTGCGAAGGACAGTTTTTGGCGGTTTGTGGGCGTTAGAGTGGGCGTGGCCAAAAGTTTTTTGGCAAATAGATAGAAATTTACAAGACTAATACAAAAATGAAAAAATTTCAAAACATTTTTCAAAAGTGTGGGCGTGGCAGCTTTGGGCGGTTTGTGGACGTTAGAGTGGGCGTGGCAAAAAGTTTTTTTGCAAATCGATAGAAATTTACAAGACCAATACAAAAATGAAAAAATATTAAAACATTTTTCAAAAATGTGGGCGTGGCAGTTTTGGGCGGTTTGTGGGCGTTAGAGTGGGCGTGGCAACCTGAATCGACAAACTTGCGCTGCGCCTATGTCCCTGGAGTCTGTATACTTAATCTCAACTTTCTAGCTTTTGTAGTTCCTGAGATCTCGACGTTCATACGGACAGACGGACAGACAGACGGACGGACAGACGGACATGGCCAGATCGACTCGGCTACTAATCCCGGTCAAGAATATATATACTTTATATGGTCGGAAACGCTTCCTTCTGCCTGTTACATACTTTTCAACGAATCTAGTATACCCTTTTACTCTACGAGTAACGGGTATAACTATAGTACCTAAATTTGTATGTGTTCCCACATCAACAAAGCCTAAGCGCATGCTTAGCATGGCTGGACATATAATATGTATCCGCAGGGCTTCCTTTAAATCGAACAATTCTGAAATTAGATTTTTGCAAGGAATTCCACACATGTACACTTACAAATTATGACTTAAAGTTTCGTGCTTTTTTAGGAAGCTGATATCCAATTTGGTTCCTTATATTATTACTTTTTACTACGTACATCACCCTAAAATTATAAAATAATTTGGATTTTTTTTTAACGCGCGAGTCAAAGGCCACACCTCCCACCCAACCAACTGAGGGGCGGTGCCGTGTATCGTACGACTCGAATCGCGGGAAGATAGACGCGATATAGAAAGATTTAAGAATTTGTTAAATACTTTAGTATGGATCGCTTTAAGAACGACAAAAGGTCAAAATTAGGGATAATAGGATAGAATATATTATAGTCAGAACATAATTCTGTAGGGATCATGCAAAGTTAGATCTACATTGATTTAAAATTAGAGATACGTAATTTCAAGTGAATCTCCTTGAAACAGTGAAGTTTAACCGACTAACCAAGTCGGGACTATCAACTTTACCATGAATAGGGTTAAAAAAAAAGACTGTTCCAAGCATCGTTCTACGGTTAGCTAAGGAGATTTAGTTAATTAACTACTTAAATAAGAAGGTAATCTAAGGTTTACATCCCAATTAAGGCGCCGTAAGGCAAAAAAAAAGAAGTTCTTTTGGTCATGTAAGGATCATCAAATTCCTTTGACCACCGTTTTATAGACCAAGCACATCCCTGGCCTTATTGACAATGGACGAAATATGGTCTGAAAAATTAAATTTATGGTCCAGAAGAGCACCAAGACCATCAAAAGTGTAAAAGGTCATAACATTACACTTAGAACCATTTATGTTTAATACGTTCCAACGGCACCAGGGTTGAAAGCTATCTAGATCGTATTGTAAGTCCAAATGGCGAGAAATGTTTTTATACTGCAGGCATAATTTTACATCATCAGCGTACATAAGTACACGCCAATGCTTTATTATTAAGGGAAGGTCGTTAATAAATAAGGTTAAAAGGTGCGGACCTAGGTGTCTCCCTTGTGGGACACCGGATGTGACTCGGAGAATACCAGAAAGAGAATTTTTAAAGAGTACCCGTTGCGTCCTGCCATTTAGATAACTTAGAATCCAATTTAGGAGATCAACAGCGAAACCTAATAAATCCAGTTTTTTTTTTAAAAAGTGAACAGAGTCGAATGCTTTGCTAAAATCCGTATAGATAACATCTGTTTAAAGATTATTTTTGAAGCTCTGTACTACAAAGGAGGTTAGCTCCAGAAGATTAGTAGTTGTTGATCTGCGTTTCATGAACCCATGCTGGCATGGTGATATAATTGACCTACAAAGGTGCTGCAAATGAGGAGTAATAACGTTTTCAAAAACCTTAGGGATAGCAGACAATTTAGAGATTCCTCCATAATTGCTTGCATCCGATTTACTACCTTTTTTATGGAGAGGGATCACAAAGAACTCCTTCCATATATGGGGGAACTAGGAAGATTCCAGAGATAAGTTAAACAGTTTTAGTAGAGGTTTGCACAAGGCTTCCGCACAGAATCTAAGCACACAGCCAGGAATTCCGTCGGGATCTGGCGAAAAGGCAGGTTTAACTCGCATTAATATTTCTTGGGCTGAAGGCAGAGTGCGCGCGAGATGCGAAGCGAATCGATGCGAAGCGAAGCGAGAAGCTATGAGCAAAGCGAGAAGATGACAGAGTGAGAGCGAGGCGAGAAGCGAGCTATATTTCTCTCTTTTAGTTATAAATGTGACCGCAATGGATTCGGACGAAGAATTTTTCGCATCAAGCGCAACTATAAACTTTCTATTAAAAAAAAAACCGCCGTCCACCCCCTTAACACCAACAGAAATAAAAAAGGGGAATTCAACAATTTATACAATGATTTACGAAACTACCCAGATAGGTTCCTTACCTATACGCGTATGTCTATTTCGACTTTTCATTTTATAATAAATAAAATTAGTAGTCGTTTGATGAAGAATTGTCCAAATTTTTTTATACACCATATACTGCCCTATAACATTGAGGTAAGTTTTTAATATATTTATTGTGTATTAAGTTTGTCGGTATCGGAAACACCGTCAAAAGAAAAATTAAAAATTGTTTTTTCAATTTTCATTCGGCATATTAATTTTTGTTTCGGATCCATTTTCCTTTTGGAAAGGAAAATTGTGATGATGCGTCAAAACTTCCAACCAATTTGCGCGGTTTCATCTGGTCTTTTAAAAAAAAGCAAAACTGGTGAAATGAGGCCAAGAAGTGTAATGGCTGTAAGCCTCCTCCGAAATTCCAGGGTCTCCAGATTTTGGAATAGGAATTTTTTTCCATTCGCTTCGGAATTGGTCGCGGATGTTCTTTCATTTTTTTTTAAACAGGCTTCTGAAATAAAAATTGTATTAATTACACTGATGTCGAAAATTATCCGTATCGATAGTACTTCAAGCGGTAGCAGATGCCAAGTACAAATTTATTGCCATAGAAGTTGGAGGTTACGGAAAACCGAGGACTCTACAGCGTCCCATACCTAGAATACGAGGGGAAACAAAAATTTCATCAGCCCCAGAATTGATGCCGGAGCGACTGTCCTCCCTATCCCCTTTTGCGTTCAATCGGCTACGGGTTCTGGTTAACCCACACCGCGTAGGCGGGAAGTTTTTCGAAAAATTAGGATTAGGAAGGGGATAGAGATCCCCTTCTTGCTAAAAGGTCTCATAACGTCATTGCTTTATTAGATTCAACGAATCCAGATGAAGTGAGACAAACCTTAAAGGCCTTAATCGACGAGTACCCGCACCTTTTTGATCCCTTGTCGTCGGGTAAGACCGTCGACACTAGTGTAAAGACCAAAATCGGCACGAACACTTCAGACCCAATTTACACAAAAAGCTACCAGTACCCAGCTTACATGAGGTCTGAAGTGGATAAGCAATTCGGGGAACTCCTGAGTGATGGTATCATATGTCGGTATAACTCTCCGGTGTGGATAGTGCCGAAAAAGGTGGCGGTTGGTCATTGATTTCAAACGCTTAAGTGCGGTCACAATTTCCGACACATATCCGATGCCGTACATAAATTCTACGCTGGCTCGCCTTTGCGGAGCCAGAAACTTCCCAACACTTAACCTTACTTTGGGGTTCTATCAAATACACATGAAACCATCCGATACCGTGAAAACGGCATTCTCCACCCTAAACGGGAAGTATGAGGTCCTCCGCCTTCCCATCGGTTTGAAAAACGTCCCGGTTATCTTCCAACGAATGTTCGATGATGTTCTTAGGGAACACATCGGCAAAATTTGTTACGGTTACATTGATGACATTATCGTCTTTACTAACGATTATGATAGCTATGATTATGATTAGCAAAAATAAAAAATAAAATAAAATAGCAAATATATGAATTTTGATGAATGATACATAAATAAATTTTCATTGTTTTCTGTTTTAACTATTATTTTATAAACCATGTCCTTTTTGGACATTGCCATTGATACTTTGCCACTTTTTGAAAACGAAGAACTTTTCAAAAAATTACTTTTGCTCTACAACCACATCGATGGCTAATATATCCTTTATTACTGTGAATGTACATGCATTCGTATCTAGTAGTTTCAAATTTCAAACTGCTGAGTTGTCAAATAATAAGTTAATTTTTTAATAATTTTACTTTTTGGTTAATTTTTTTTTTTTGGATAAATGGGAAATGTCTAGAGAAATTTTGCAATTATGATTGATAATGCTAGCTCGGTGATTAAAGATGTGATTTACTTTAAAACAAATACACCTGCTTTGCACGTTCATTAATTTACCAGCGCAGGGCGCTTTTAAACTAAACTGTATTTACTAAATGTAAAAGCAATTGACATATTTCAAAATCAGTTTTATATCTTATAAAAAACTAAAGGTCTCCCAAAGCCAGAAAATTAAATATAGTCTTAAACAGAAAGTTGCTAATATATGAAACAAAATTTTAAAAAACGCACGAAGCTGTTCGCAAAGTATTTTTAAGTTCATCAAAAGCCCCACTACCATTTACTGTGGATGAACTGGTCATCATATTGGACCTTGGACATCAGTAACTATGTATCCCCATAACTTGTGGTCTTTTAATCAATTTGGAGTCCATGAAGCCGTGTCCTAAATCTAGTGAGGGTCTGTTGACCTGCATACATTTAACGGATTATATCTTTACAAGGCTGTCCAAATATGAATTGCACAATTGATAGATCCACGGCTTAAAAAGCAAATCTTCCGATCTCCTTTCAACGCTGGACATGCCGAACAATTTTTAAAAAAATGAGATGACCGTCTTCATAAATGCCACAGGTTATTTCGTACTCCATGCTGTAAACCCGTCACCACCTCTTAAAATCCGCCAAACTCTATTTCAGTTAGTCAAAAAATATTGAAGATTTGCACAGAATTGAAGCACTTGGATGAAAATATAAATCCCCTACAATACTGTAACTGTATCTATGTAATGTAACATACCTATTTTCACTAACCATTACGAGAATTACTAAATTTTAAGCCGAATGATTCTATATGAAAACAAGAAAGAACGCTATAGTCGAGTTCCCCGACTATCTGATACCCGTTACTCAGCTAGTGTAAGTGCGAAGGACAGTTTTTGGCGGTTTGTGGGCGTTAGAGTGGGCGTGGCCAAAAGTTTTTTGGCAAATAGATAGAAATTTACAAGACTAATACAAAAATGAAAAAATTTCAAAACATTTTTCAAAAGTGTGGGCGTGGCAGCTTTGGGCGGTTTGTGGACGTTAGAGTGGGCGTGGCAAAAAGTTTTTTTGCAAATCGATAGAAATTTACAAGACCAATACAAAAATGAAAAAATATTAAAACATTTTTCAAAAATGTGGGCGTGGCAGTTTTGGGCGGTTTGTGGGCGTTAGAGTGGGCGTGGCAACCTGAATCGACAAACTTGCGCTGCGCCTATGTCCCTGGAGTCTGTATACTTAATCTCAACTTTCTAGCTTTTGTAGTTCCTGAGATCTCGACGTTCATACGGACAGACGGACAGACGGACAGACGGACAGACGGACAGACGGACGGACAGACGGACATGGCCAAATCGACTCGGCTATTGATCCTGATCAAGAATATATATACTTTATATGGTCGGAAACGCTTCCTTCTGCCTGTTACATACTTTTCAACGAATCTAGTATACCCTTTTACTCTACGAGTAACGGGTATAACTATAGTACCTAAATTTGTATGTGTTCCCACATCAACAAAGCCTAAGCGCATGCTTAGCATGGCTGGACATATAATATGTATCCGCAGGGCTTCCTTTTCGAACAATTCTGAAATTAGATTTTTGCAAGGAATTCCACACATGTGCACTTACAAATTATGACTTAAAGTTTCGTGCTTTTTTAGGAAGCTGATATCCAATTTGGTTCCTTATATTATTACTTTTTACTACGTACATCACCCTAAAATTATAAAATAATTTGGATTTTTTTTTAACGCGCGAGTCAAAGGCCACACCTCCCACCCAACCAACTGAGGGGCGGTGCCGTGTATCGTACGACTCGAATCGCGGGAAGATAGACGCGATATAGTAAGATTTAAGAATTTGTTAAATACTTTAGTATGGATCGCTTTAAGAACGACAGAAAGTCAAAATTAGGGATAATAGGATAGAATATATTATAGTCAGAACATAATTCTGTAGGGATCATGCAAAGTTAGATCTACATTGATTTAAAATTAGGGATACGTAATTTCAAGAAAATCTGCTTGAAACAGTAAAGTTTAGCCGACTAACCAAGTCGGGACTATCAACTTTACCATGAATAAGGTTAAAAAAAAAGACTGTTCCAAGCATCGTTCTACGGTTAGCTAAGGAGATTTAGTTAATTAACTACTTAAATAAGAAGGTAATCTAAGGTTTACATCCCAATTAACGCGCCGTAAGGCAAAAAAAAAGAAGTTCTTTTGGTCATGTAAGGATCATCAAATTCCTTTGACCACCGTTTTATAGACCAAGCACATCCCTGGCCTTATTGACAATGGACGAAATATGGTCTGAAAATTTAAGTTTAGGGTCCAGAAGAGCACCAAGACCATCAAAAGTGTAAAAGGTCATAACATTACACTTAGAACCATTTATGTTTAATACGTTCCAACGGCACCAGGGTTGAAAGCTATCTAGATCGTATTGTAAGTCCAAATGGCGAGAAATGTTTTTATACTGCAGGCATAATTTTACATCATCAGCGTACATAAGTACACGCCAATGCTTTATTATTAAGGGAAGGTCGTTAATAAATAAGGTTAAAAGGTGCGGACCTAGGTGTCTCCCTTGTGGGACACCGGATGTGACTCGGAGAATACCAGAAAGAGAATTTTTAAAGAGTACCCGTTGCGTCCTGCCTTAGAATCCAATTTAGGAGATCAACAGCGAAACCTAATAAATCCAGTTTTTTTTTTAAAAAGTGAACAGAGTCGAATGCTTTGCTAAAATCCGTATAGATAACATCTGTTTAAAGATTATTTTTGAAGCTCTGTACTACAAAGGAGGTTAGCTCCAGAAGATTAGTAGTTGTTGATCTGCGTTTCATGAACCCATGCTGACATGGTGATATAATTGACCTACAAAGGTGCTGCAAATGAGGAGTAATAACGTTTTCAAAAACCTTAGGGATAGCAGACAATTTAGAGATTCCTCTATAATTGCTTGCATCCGATTTACTACCTTTTTTATGGAGAGGGATCACAAAGAACTCCTTCCATATATGGGGGAACTAGGAAGATTCCAGAGATAAGTTAAACAGTTTTAGTAGAGGTTTGCACAAGGCTTCCGCACAGAATCTAAGCACACAGCCAGGAATTCCGTCGGGACCTGGCGAAAAGGCAGGTTTAACTCGCATTAATATTTCTTGGGCTGAAGGCAGAGTGCGCGCGAGATGCGAAGCGAATCGATGCGAAGCGAAGCGAGAAGCTATGAGCAAAGCGAGAAGATGACAGAGTGAGAGCGAGGCGAGAAGCGAGCTATATTGCTCTCTTTTAGTTATAAATGTGACCGCAATGCATTCGGACGAAGAATTTTTCGCATCAAGCGCAACTATAAACTTTCTATTAAAAAAACAAGAGAGAACGCTATAGTCGAGTTCCCCGACTATCTGATACCCGTTACTCAGCTAGTGTAAGTGCGAAGGACAGTTTTTGGCGGTTTGTGGGCGTTAGAGTGGGCGTGGCAAAAAGTTTTTTGGCGAAAAGATAGAAATTTACAAGACTAATACAAAAATGAAAAAATATCAAAACATTTTTCAAAAGTGTGGGCGTGGCAGCTTTGGGCGGTTTGTGGGCGTAAGAGTGGGCGTGGCAAAAAGATTTTTTGCAAGTCGATAGAAATTTTCAAGACCAATACAAAAATGAAAAAATATTAAAACATTTTTCAAAAGTGTGGGCGTGGCAGTTTTGGGCGGTTTGTGGGCGTTAGAGTGGGCGTGGCAAAAAGTTTTTTTGCAAATCGATAGAAATTTACCATACCAATACAAAAATGAAAAAATATCAAAACATTTTTCAAAAGTGTGGGCGTCGCAGTTTTGGGCGGTTTGTGGGCGTTAGAGTGGGCGTGGCAACATGAATCGACAAACTTGCGCTGCGTCTATGTCTCTGGAGTCTGTGTGCTTAGTCTCAACTTTCTAGCTTTTGTAGTTCCTGAGATCTCGACGTTCATACGGACAGACAGACGGACAGACGGACATGGCCAATTCGACTCGGCTATTGATCCTGATCAAGAATATATATACTTTATATGGTCGGAAACGCTTCCTTCTGCCTGTAACATACTTTTCAACGAATCTAGTATACCCTTTTACTCTACGAGTAACGGGTATAAAAACCGCCGTCCACCCCCTTAACACCAACAGAAATAAAAAAGGGGAATTCAACAATTTATACAATGATTTACGAAACTACCCAGATAGGTTCCTTACCTATACGCGTATGTCTATTTCGACTTTTCATTTTATATTAAATAAAATTAGTAGTCGTTTGATGAAGAATTGGCCAAATTTTTTTATACACCATATACTGCCCTATAACATTGAGGTAAGTTTTTAATATATTTATTGTGTATTAAGTTTGTCGGTATCGGAAACACCGTCAAAAGAAAAATTAAAAATTGTTTTTTCAATTTTCATTCGGCATATTAATTTTTGTTTCGGATCCATTTTCCTTTTGGAAAGGAAAATTGTGATGATGCGTCAAAACTTCCAACCAATTTGCGCGGTTTCATCTGGTCTTTTAAAAAAAGCAAAACTGGTGAAATGAGGCCAAGAAGTGTAATGCCTCCTCCGAAATTCCAGGGTCTCCAGATTTTGGAATAGGAATTTTTTTCCATTCGCTTCGGAATTGGTCGCGGTGTTCTTCCATTTTTTTTTAAACAGGCCTCTGAAATAAAAATTGTATTAATTACACTGATGTCGAAAATTATCCGTATCGATAGTACTTCAAGCGGTAGCAGATGCCAAGTACAAATTTATTGCCATAGAAGTTGGAGGTTGAGGAAAACCGAGTACTCTACAGCGTCCCATACCTAGAATACGAGGGGAAACAAAAATTTCATCAGCCCCAGAATTGATGCCGGAGCGACTGTCCTCCCTATCCCCTTTTGCGTTCAATCGGCTACGGGTTCTGGTAAACCCACACCGCGTAGGCGGGAAGTTTTTCGAAAAATTAGGATTAGGAAGGGGATAGAGATTCCCTTCTTGCTAAAAGGTCTCATAACGTCATTGCTTTATTAGATTCAACGAATCCAGATGAAGTGAGACAAACCTTAAAGGCCTTAATCGACGAGTACCCGCACCTTTTTGATCCCTTGTCGCCGGGTAAGACCGTCGACACTAGTGTAAAGACCAAAATCGGCACGAACACTTCAGACCCAATTTACACAAAAAGCTACCAGTACCCAGCTTACATGAGGTCTGAAGTGGATAAGCAATTCGGGGAACTCCTGAGTGATGGTATCATATGTCGGTATAACTCTCCGGTGTGGATAGTGCCGAAAAAGGTGGCGGTTGGTCATTGATTTCAAACGCTTAAGTGCGGTCACAATTTCCGACACATATCCGATGCCGTACATAAATTCTACGCTGGCTCGCCTTTGCGGAGCCAGAAACTTCCCAACACTTAACCTTACTTTGGGGTTCTATCAAATACACATGAAACCATCCGATACCGTGAAAACGGCATTCTCCACCCTAAACGGGAAGTATGAGGTCCTCCGCCTTCCCATCGGTTTGAAAAACGCCCCGGCTATCTTCCAACGAATGTTCGATGATGTTCTTAGGGAACACATCGGCAAAATTTGTTACGGTTACATTGATGACATTATCGTCTTTACTAACGATTATGATAGCTACTGGAAGAACCCCTTAGGCTTCGAACGCCATCTTATTCCCGTCGGTACTGGTCTTTTGTCTGAGTTAGTCGTTAACCTGGGAAAATTCATTAAACCATCGGTGGTCAACGGGGTTAAAATCAGCGTTTAAAAAACTGCCGTAAGTTTCATTTCACATGATTTTGCTTCTGCTTCTGAAAAATCAGAAGTCGCAGTCAAAGCATAAGTAAAAATCACGCAGCGACGAATGCTTTGCTGTTGCTTTGGATCGTAGACGTAAGTCGCTGCTGCAGCTACGACTTTCGGAAGTCGTCAGCAGTCGCAGCAGCATAAGTCGGCGCCTTCGACTGTTTGCTGCTTTTGATTTTCGTTGCTATTTCTACTTCGACTTTTCGAGCAGCATAAGGCGACACACGCATGAGGAGACAAATTTATTCAGTAGCCGCGACTTGTATTTAATTTAAATTTAATGTAAATATTTAATGTAAATTTTTTGGAAATTACTTATAGCGTACTTCTTGTACTTTTTTATTTTTTTGACTTTCTTTTTGTATAATGCTTATGAAATAATAAAACTAATCAATTTTAAAAAAATTATAGAAACAAAATTAGCAAAAATAAAAAATAAAATAAATGATAATGATAATAATGAATTTTGATGAATGATACATAAATAAATTTTCATTGTTTTCTGTTTTAACTATTATTTTATAAACCATGTCCTTTTTGGACATTGCCATTGATACTTTGCCACTTTTTGAAAACGAAGAACTTTTCAAAAAATTACTTTTGCTCTACAACCACATCGATGGCTAATATATCCTTTATTACTGTGAATGTACATGCATTCGTATCTAGTAGTTTCAAATTTCAAACTGCTGAGTTGTCAAATAATAAGTTAATTTTTTAATAATTTTACTTTTTGGTTAATTTTTTTTTTTTGGATAAATGGGAAATATCTAGAGAAATTTTGCAATTATGATTGATAATGCTAGCTCGGTGATCAAAGCATGTGATTTACTTTAAAACAAATACACCTGCTTTGCACGTTCATTAATTTAGCAGCGCAGGGCGCTTTTAAACTAAACTGTATTTACTAAATGTAAAAGCAATTAACATATTTCAAAATCAGTTTTATATCTTATAAAAAACTAAAGGTCTCCCAAAGCCAGAAAATTAAATATAGTCTTAAACAGAAAGTTGCTAATATATGAAACAAAATTTAAAAAAACCCACGAAGCTGTTCGCAAAGTATTTTTAAGTTCATCAAAAGCCCCACTACCATTTACTGTGGATGAACTGGTCATCATATTGGACCTTGGACATCAGTAACTATGTATACCCATAACTTGTTGTCTTTTAATCAATTTGGAGTCCATGAAGCCGTGTCCTAAATCTAGTGAGGGTCTGTTGACCTGCATACATTTAACGGATTATATCTTTACAAGGCTGTCCAAATATGAATTGCACAATTGATAGATCCACGGCTTAAAAAGCAAATCTTCCGATCTCCTTTCACCGCTGGACATGCCGAACAATTTTAAAAAAAATGAGATGACCGTCTTCATAAATGCCACAGGTTATTTCGTACTCCATGCTGTAAACCCGTCACCACCTCTTAAAATCCGCCAAACTCTATTTCAGTTAGTCCAAAAAATATTGAAGATTTGCACAGAATTGAAGCACTTGGATGAAAATATAAATCCCCTACATTACTGTAACTGTATCTATGTAATGTAACATACCTATTTTCACTAACCATTACGAGAATCACTAAATTTTAAGCCGAATGATTCTATATGAAAACTATAGTACCTAAATTTGTATGTGTTCCCACAACATCAACAAAGCCTAAGCGCATGCTTAGCATGGCTGGACATATAATATGTATCCGCAGGGCTTCCTTTAAATCGAACAATTCTGAAATTAGATTTTTGCAAGGAATTCCACACATGTGCACTTACAAATTATGACTTAAAGTTTCGTGCTTTTTTAGGAAGCTGATATCCAATTTGGTTCCTTATATTATTACTTTTTACTACGTACATCACCCTAAAATTATAAAATAATTTGGATTTTTTTTTAACGCGCGAGTCAAAGGCCACACCTCCCACCCAACCAACTGAGGGGCGGTGCCGTGTATCGTACGACTCGAATCGCGGGAAGATAGACGCGATATAGTAAGATTTAAGAATTTGTTAAATACTTTAGTATGGATCGCTTTAAGAACGACAGAAAGTCAAAATTAGGGATAATAGGATAGAATATATTATAGTCAGAACATAATTCTGTAGGGATCATGCAATTCAAAGTTAGATCTACATTGATTTATAATTAGAGATATGTAATTTCAAGTGAATCTGCTTGAAACAGTGAAGTTTAGCCGACTAACCAAGTCGGGACTATCAACTTTACCATGAATAAGGTTAAAAAAAAAGACTGTTCCAAGCATCGTTCTACGGTTAGCTAAGGAGATTTAGTTAATTAACTACTTAAATAAGAAGGTAATCTAAGGTTTACATCCCAATTAAGGCGCCGTAAGGCAAAAAAAAAGAAGTTCTTTTGGTCATGTAAGGATCATCAAATTCCTTTGACCACCGTTTTATAGACCAAGCACATCCCTGGCCTTATTGACAATGGACGAAATATGGTCTGAAAATTTAAGTTTAGGGTCCAGAAGAGCACCAAGACCATCAAAAGTGTAAAAGGTCATAACATTACACTTAGAACCATTTATGTTTAATACGTTCCAACGGCACCAGGGTTGAAAGCTATCTAGATCGTATTGTAAGTCCAAATGGCGAGAAATGTTTTTATACTGCAGGCATAATTTTACATCATCAGCGTACATAAGTACACGCCAATGCTTTATTATTAAGGGAAGGTCGTTAATAAATAAGGTTAAAAGGTGCGGACCTAGGTGTCTCCCTTGTGGGACACCGGATGTGACTCGGAGAATACCAGAAAGAGAATTTTTAAAGAGTACCCGTTGCGTCCTGCCATTTAGATAACTTAGAATCCAATTTAGGAGATCAACAGCGAAACCTAATAAATCCAGTTTTTTTTTTAAAAAGTGAACAGAGTCGAATGCTTTGCTAAAATCCGTATAGATAACATCTGTTTAAAGATTATTTTTGAAGCTCTGTACTACAAAGGAGGTTAGCTCCAGAAGATTAGTAGTTGTTGATCTGCGTTTCATGAACCCATGCTGACATGGTGATATAATTGACCTACAAAGGTGCTGCAAATGAGGAGTAATAACGTTTTCAAAAACCTTAGGGATAGCAGACAATTTAGAGATTCCTCTATAATTGCTTGCATCCGATTTACTACCTTTTTTATGGAGAGGGATCACAAAGAACTCCTTCCATATATGGGGGAACTAGGAAGATTCCAGAGATAAGTTAAACAGTTTTAGTAGAGGTTTGCACAAGGCTTCCGCACAGAATCTAAGCACACAGCCAGGAATTCCGTCGGGACCTGGCGAAAAGGCAGGTTTAACTCGCATTAATATTTCTTGGGCTGAAGGCAGAGTGCGCGCGAGATGCGAAGCGAATCGATGCGAAGCGAAGCGAGAAGCTATGAGCAAAGCGAGAAGATGACAGAGTGAGAGCGAGGCGAGAAGCGAGCTATATTGCTCTCTTTTAGTTATAAATGTGACCGCAATGCATTCGGACGAAGAATTTTTCGCATCAAGCGCAACTATAAACTTTCTATTAAAAAAACAAGAGAGAACGCTATAGTCGAGTTCCCCGACTATCTGATACCCGTTACTCAGCTAGTGTAAGTGCGAAGGACAGTTTTTGGCGGTTTGTGGGCGTTAGAGTGGGCGTGGCAAAAAGTTTTTTGGCGAAAAGATAGAAATTTACAAGACTAATACAAAAATGAAAAAATATCAAAACATTTTTCAAAAGTGTGGGCGTGGCAGCTTTGGGCGGTTTGTGGGCGTAAGAGTGGGCGTGGCAAAAAGATTTTTTGCAAGTCGATAGAAATTTTCAAGACCAATACAAAAATGAAAAAATATTAAAACATTTTTCAAAAGTGTGGGCGTGGCAGTTTTGGGCGGTTTGTGGGCGTTAGAGTGGGCGTGGCAAAAAGTTTTTTTGCAAATCGATAGAAATTTACCATACCAATACAAAAATGAAAAAATATCAAAACATTTTTCAAAAGTGTGGGCGTCGCAGTTTTGGGCGGTTTGTGGGCGTTAGAGTGGGCGTGGCAACATGAATCGACAAACTTGCGCTGCGTCTATGTCTCTGGAGTCTGTGTGCTTAGTCTCAACTTTCTAGCTTTTGTAGTTCCTGAGATCTCGACGTTCATACGGACAGACAGACGGACAGACGGACATGGCCAATTCGACTCGGCTATTGATCCTGATCAAGAATATATATACTTTATATGGTCGGAAACGCTTCCTTCTGCCTGTAACATACTTTTCAACGAATCTAGTATACCCTTTTACTCTACGAGTAACGGGTATAAAAACCGCCGTCCACCCCCTTAACACCAACAGAAATAAAAAAGGGGAATTCAACAATTTATACAATGATTTACGAAACTACCCAGATAGGTTCCTTACCTATTATATTAAATAAAATTAGTAGTCGTTTGATGAAGAATTGGCCAAATTTTTTTATACACCATATACTGCCCTATAACATTGAGGTAAGTTTTTAATATATTTATTGTGTATTAAGTTTGTCGGTATCGGAAACACCGTCAAAAGAAAAATTAAAAATTGTTTTTTCAATTTTCATTCGGCATATTAATTTTTGTTTCGGATCCATTTTCCTTTTGGAAAGGAAAATTGTGATGATGCGTCAAAACTTCCAACCAATTTGCGCGGTTTCATCTGGTCTTTTAAAAAAAAGCAAAACTGGTGAAATGAGGCCAAGAAGTGTAATGGCTGTAAGCCTCCTCCGAAATTCCAGGGTCTCCAGATTTTGGAATAGGAATTTTTTTCCATTCGCTTCGGAATTGGTCGCGGATGTTCTTCCATTTTTTTTTAAACAGGCTTCTGAAATAAAAATTGTATTAATTACACTGATGTCGAAAATTATCCGTATCGATAGTACTTCAAGCGGTAGCAGATGCCAAGTACAAATTTATTGCCATAGAAGTTGGAGGTTACGGAAAACCGAGGACTCTACAGCGTCCCATACCTAGAATACGAGGGGAAACAAAAATTTCATCAGCCCCAGAATTGATGCCGGAGCGACTGTCCTCCCTATCCCCTTTTGCGTTCAATCGGCTACGGGTTCTGGTAAACCCACACCGCGTAGGCGGGAAGTTTTTCGAAAAATTAGGATTAGGAAGGGGATAGAGATCCCCTTCTTGCTAAGAGGTCTCATAACGTCATTGCTTTATTAGATTCAACGAATCCAGATGAAGTGAGACAAACCTTAAAGGCCTTAATCGACGAGTACCCGCACCTTTTTGATCCCTTGTCGCCGGGTAAGACCGTCGACACTAGTGTAAAGACCAAAATCGGCACGAACACTTCAGACCCAATTTACACAAAAAGCTACCAGTACCCAGCTTACATGAGGTCTGAAGTGGATAGGCAATTCGGGGAACTCCTGAGTGATGGTATCATATGTCGGTATAACTCTCCGGTGTGGATAGTGCCGAAAAAAGGTGGCGGTTGGTCATTGATTTCAAACGCTTAAGTGCGGTCACAATTTCCGACACATATCCGATGCCGTACATAAATTCTACGCTGGCTCGCCTTTGCGGAGCCAGAAACTTCCCAACACTTAACCTTACTTTGGGGTTCTATCAAATACACATGAAACCATCCGATACCGTGAAAACGGCATTCTCCACCCTAAACGGGAAGTATGAGGTCCTCCGCCTTCCCATCGGTTTGAAAAACGCCCCGGCTATATTCCAACGAATGTTCGATGATGTTCTTAGGGAACACATCGGCAAAATTTGTTACGGTTACATTGATGACATTATCGTCTTTACTAACGATTATGATAGCTACTGGAAGAACCCCTTAGGCTTCGAACGCCATCTTATTCCCGTCGGTACTGGTCTTTTGTCTGAGTTAGTCGTTAACCTGGGAAAATTTCTTAAACCATCGGTGGTCAACGGGGTTAAAATCAGCGTTTAAAAAACTGCCGTAAGTTTCATTTCACATGATTTTGCTTCTGCTTCTGAAAAATCAGAAGTCGCAGTCAAAGCATAAGTAAAAATCACGCAGCGACGAATGCTTTGCTGTTGCTTTGGATCGTAGACGTAAGTCGCTGCTGCAGCTACCGACGACTTTCGGAAGTCGTCAGCAGTCGCAGCAGCATAAGTCGGCGCCATCGACTGTTTGCTGCTTTTGATTTTCGTTGCTATTTCTACTTCGACTTTTCGAGCAGCATAAGGCGACACACGCATGAGGAGACAAATTCATTCAGTAGCCGCGACTTGTATTTAATTACGAATGACTAAATTTTTTGGAAATTACTTATAGCGTACTTCTTGTACTTTTTTATTTTTTTTACTTTCTTTTTGTATAATGCTTATGAAATAATAAAACTAATCAATTTTAAAAAAATTATAGAAACAAAATTAGCAAAAATAAAAAATAAAATAAAATAGCAAATATATGAATTTTGATGAATGATACATAAATAAATTTTCATTGTTTTCTGTTTTAACTATTATTTTATAAACCATGTCCTTTTTGGACATTGCCATTGATACTTTGCCACTTTTTGAAAACGAAGAACTTTTCAAAAAATTACTTTTGCTCTACAACCACATCGATGGCTAATATATCCTTTATTACTGTGAATGTACATGCATTCGTATCTAGTAGTTTCAAATTTCAAACTGCTGAGTTGTCAAATAATAAGTTAATTTTTTAATAATTTTACTTTTTGGTTAATTTTTTTTTTTGGATAAATGGGAAATGTCTAGAGAAATTTTGCAATTATGATTGATAATGCTAGCTCGGTGATTAAAGATGTGATTTACTTTAAAACAAATACACCTGCTTTGCACGTTCATTAATTTACCAGCGCAGGGCGCTTTTAAACTAAACTGTATTTACTAAATGTAAAAGCAATTGACATATTTCAAAATCAGTTTTATATCTTATAAAAAACTAAAGGTCTCCCAAAGCCAGAAAATTAAATATAGTCTTAAACAGAAAGTTGCTAATATATGAAACAAAATTTAAAAAAACGCACGAAGCTGTTCGCAAAGTATTTTTAAGTTCATCAAAAGCCCCACTACCATTTACTGTGGATGAACTGGTCATCATATTGGACCTTGGACATCAGTAACTATGTATCCCCATAACTTGTGGTCTTTTAATCAATTTGGAGTCCATGAAGCCGTGTCCTAAATCTAGTGAGGGTCTGTTGACCTGCATACATTTAACGGATTATATCTTTACAAGGCTGTCCAAATATAAATTGCACAATTGATAGATCCACGGCTTAAAAAGCAAATCTTCCGATCTCCTTTCACCGCTGGACATGCCGAACAATTTAAAAAAAAATGAGATGACCGTCTTCATAAATGCCACAGGTTATTTCGTACTCCATGCTGTAAACCCGTCACCACCTCCTAAAATCCGCCAAACTCTATTTCAGTTAGTCCAAAAAATATTGAAGATTTACACAGAATTGAAGCACTTGGATGAAAATATAAATCCCCTACATTACTGTAACTGTATCTATGTAATGTAACATACCTATTTTCACTAACCATTACGAGAATCACTAAATTTTAAGCCGAATGATTCTATATGATAACTATAGTACCTAAATTTGTATGTGTTCCCACAACATCAACAAAGCCTAAGCGCATGCTTAGCATGGCTGGACATATAATATGTATCCGCAGGGCTTCCTTTAAATCGAACAATTCTGAAATTAGATTTTTGCAAGGAATTCCACACATGTACACTTACAAATTATGACTTAAAGTTTCGTGCTTTTTTAGGAAGCTGATATCCAATTTGGTTCCTTATATTATTACTTTTTACTACGTACATCACCCTAAAATTATAAAATAATTTGGATTTTTTTTTAACGCGCGAGTCAAAGGCCACACCTCCCACCCAACCAACTGAGGGGCGGTGCCGTGTATCGTACGACTCGAATCGCGGGAAGATAGACGCGATATAGTAAGATTTAAGAATTTGTTAAATACTTTAGTATGGATCGCTTTAAGAACGACAGAAAGTCAAAATTAGGGATAATAGGATAGAATATATTATATTCAGAACATAATTCTGTAGGGATCATGCAATTCAAAGTTAGCGAGGCGAGAAGCGAGCTATATTGCTATCTTTTAGTTATAAATGTGACCGCAATGGATTCGGACGAAGAATTTTTCGCATCAAGCGCAACTATAAACTTTCTATTAAAAAAAAAACCGCCGTCCACCCCCTTAACACCAACAGAAATAAAAAAGGGGAATTCAACAATTTATACAATGATTTACGAAACTACCCAGATAGGTTCCTTACCTATACGCGTATGTCTATTTCGACTTTTCATTTTATATTAAATAAAATTAGTAGTCGTTTGATGAAGAATTGGCCAAATTTTTTTATACACCCTCTACTGCCCTATAACATTGAGGTAAGTTTTTAATATATTTATTGCGTATTATAGTTTGTCGGTATCGGAAATACCGTCAAAAGAAAAATTAAAAATTGTTTTTTCAATTTTCATTCGGCATATTAATTTTTGTTTCGGATCCATTTTCCTTTTGGAAAGGAAAATTGTGATGATGCGTCAAAACTTCCAACCAATTTGCGCGGTTTCATCTGGTCTTTTAAAAAAAAGCAAAACTGGTGAAATGAGGCCAAGAAGTGTAATGGCTGTAAGCCTCCTCCGAAATTCCAGGGTCTCCAGATTTTGGAATAGGAATTTTTTTCCATTCGCTTCGGAATTGGTCGCGGATGTTCTTCCATTTTTTTTTAAACAGGCTTCTGAAATAAAAATTGTATTAATTACACTGATGTCGAAAATTATCCGTATCGATAGTACTTCAAGCGGTAGCAGATGCCAAGTACAAATTTATTGCCATAGAATTTGGAGGTTACGGAAAACAAAGTGATGGTGGAACATTCAATGCATCACAACTGTATATGCTGCTAAAGGCTCGAGAATTCTTGGCGCCAGATTCCTGCTTGCCTGGAACAAACACAAAGATGCCATATGTTTTTTTTGGTGATGAGGCTTATCCACTACTCGAAAATCTTTTAAGGCCATATTCAAGAAGGGATATAAATGCAAACAACGAATATATTAACAGTAGACTTTCTAGAGCTCGAAGATGCATTGAATGTGCCTTTGGTATCATAACATCCAAGTGGCGTCTTCTCTGGAAGCCTATTGAGACAGATCCCAGTTTTGTTGATATAATTGTGAAGATTATATGTCTTTTGCATAATACAATCATTGACCTGGAAGGGCCTTATGATATTGATATGGAAACACAAAATTTCCATATTGACACCGAAACTCATAACGACGAAACTTTCAACCATGTTAATTTAAGAACAGGCCAATTAATTAGAAACGCCTTTCGCGACTTTGTTTGCTCTCACAGAAACACCGAATAGTTTACAGTTATTAATAAATCTATACATACTTTCGGTTTCTAATATGTTTTCCATTTCTGTCCAATTTTTTTCCATAAAGATTCTATTATGATAGATCTTGCTCTTTTGATCCCATAGCGCTGGGAGTAAAAGAACCAAAACAAAAAACAAAACTGTTTCAAACAGGGCTGGATCGCTACATTCAAATAAAGCGAAAGCTAAGCCCACAACACAAACAGGCTGGCAATCAGCCGAAAATAAATCGCACCAACGTTGAAAACTCAACTTCAAATAGGTTTGCACTACTGGATGACTACGAAGTGCATCCAATCAAAGAACAGGAGCTGAAGAAGATTAAGCCGCCACCAATATTTATACGAGAGAAAACCTCAAGTGCACTGGTTAACAAACTATCTACGATCATCGGAGAAAACAAGTTCCACGTTATAACTCTTTCCAAGGGAAACATACATGAAACGAAAGAGCAGACTCCGGATGAGTCTATCCATCGATCAGTGACCAAGTACTTAGATGAAGCTGGAAAGAGTTACTATACCTATACCTTTTTTTCCATCAAGATTCTATTATGATAGATCTTGCTCTTTTGATCCCATAGCGCTGGGAGTAAAAATATTTCCTGAATTAACTTTTCAACGTTTATTTCCATTTCGTTCTGTTGTTTTCTCACAAATGCCACCAAATGAAAACATTAAAAACGCATCCTTTAAAAACAAACGGTAAATAAAGCACAGAACGGAACGAAACATGTGTCAACTCTTTATTAAACCAAGGAGGTTTGTTAGGGATAGACGGATAGTAAAACGGAACACAAGAGTTAAAAAATGATGTAATTGCAGTAAAAAAAATATTTATGGCATCGGCAATTATGTTGCAAGAACCAATTAAAGCCATATATAAAAAGATTAGGCCTCCGAAAGTTTGCCTTATTACGGTACCTGTGTCGATTGTGTAATGGTCGGCATGGTAAGCGAAAAGAATTTGAAATTAGAAAGAACTGTAAATGCAATTTTGGCCACTTACAACTGAGAACTTGACTCTAGGGATGGGTTAGTTCATTCAGTGGGTATGCTTTTAGGCTGTGGTCGACAACCTCAGTCTAATCATCGATTAACATGTCCGAAAACGTTGCCCAACACCGAGAGCGTCTTCCAACTTTCCAAGAAGCACAGCTATAATTATTGCAATTTGGTGGTATATAAATGCCCACGCGGCTTCAGTCCCGCTCTTTTCGTAACCAGAAAAATATTCCTGCTAAATCATTGTGCAAGTCCTCTAAATAGAGTTAAAGGTTAAGCGCAACTATGTACTAGAGTCTTCTGATCGGTGACGTGATCTGATCACATACTGGAGGGAAAAACGAAACTGCCCCAAAATTTTAAGTGGCAACTGTGTTCTTCGCGGTGTTTGCCTCGCCTTGGAGCCCCAACCACGCGATTCGCATAACCCCTTGGAGGGAATTCTCCCAAGAGAATAGGTATATCGCCGACTTGTACTAGTGCCCCAACTAAAACCCTACTGTTGGCAGTATCAAGTTTTCATCTGGCTACGGGCCTCTGCAAATACTGGCCGGTCGGAGGGATTCCTGACCACCAACTACTGTTATTATTCTGCGTAGGACAACCCCTGGCTACTGATAATTGAAGCAATTGTCTATCTGGGAGCTACGCCAACATCCCGAAGCCTTTCCCTTCGATTAAGCACTGATTGGACACTCCGACCTATCTATATATGTATATATCGGTGCGCAGTAGAACAGCTACAACTAACTCCACACCGCAGGATGAGCTAAGCCGCACCAGTTACTTTTCCCAGTCAGGATCATTTATGGAAACCAAAACCTGGACCGTCAGCGGATAAGGGATTAAGATAAAAGTAGTGCAGGTTGCTAGACCATACGAAAGTCGACTTGCGAGAGTGTGTTTTTTCGTAACCGCCGTCATGTAGCCCCGTAATTTTTATACTTCAATTAATCTCTGCTAGCATTGACAACCCGTACCATCAACAAATCGACAGTTCCAAAATGAGCCAACGCGATTTGCGCGCTTAGCGGCAAAAAGAGCAAGACGAGCGCCGTCTCTCTCTCCAACGAAACAATGCATACTTCACCGTCGTGTCTGACGCCCGCGAGTGCCAAACAATCCATCGGGTCAATGACCTAGCACCTGCAGAAAGCAAACGATCGCAGTCTTGCTCACAATGCTTATGACTGCACGATGTGAACCCGAACGCATTAAGAGCGTCTCTCTCGCGCTCTCCTCATTGCAAACGGTGTCAAGCTCTGTAGCTACCAGCACAGTAACTTCGATATCAACTGCAACTGCACCTATAGCAACAACCACAACAACATCAACACTATGCTCAGTACCGAGAGCTGTGTACATTTCTGCTGAATCAACAACAACCAAAGCAAGTGCACTCTCTCCGACTCTAGAAAACAAAAGCGGACAAGAACCAAAACAAAAAACAAAACTGTTTCAAACATTCAAATAAAGCGAAAGCTAAGCCCACAACACAAACAGGCTGGTAATCAGCCGAAAATAAATCGCACCAACGTTGAAAACTCAACTTCAAATAGGTTTGCACTACTGGATGACTACGAAGTGCATCCAATCAAAGAACAGGAGCTGAAGAAGATTAAGCCGCCACCAATATTTATACGAGAGAAAACCTCAAGTGCACTGGTTAACAAACTATCTACGATCATCGGAGAAAACAAGTTCCACGTTATAACTCTTTCCAAGGGAAACATACATGAAACGAAAGAGCAGACTTCGGATGAGTCTATCCATCGATCAGTGACCAAGTACTTAGATGAAGCTGGAAAGAGTTACTATACCTACCAGCTTAAAAGTGCCAAAGGATTGCAGGTTGTCATTAAAGGAATTAATTCATCAGTGACCCCATCCGAAATTATTGAGGCACTAAAGGAGAAAAACTTTAAGGCGAAAACGGTGATCAACATTCTTAAGAAGAAGAAAGAGCCGCAGCCACTCTTCACAGTCGAACTGGAGCCATCGAGTCAAAAAATCAGCAAAAATGAAGTACATCCTATTTATAAACTACAGTTTCTACTGCACCAGAGAATAACCGTCGAAGAGCCACACAAGCGCAAGCAGCCTGTGCAGTGCACTAACTGCCAAGAATATGGCCACACCAAAGCGTACTGCACCCAAAAATCTATCTGCGTCGTTTGCAGCGATGCTCACAGTACCGCAAACTGTCCTAACAACAAGGACGACAGCTCAATTAAATTATGCAGCAACTGTGGAGAAAACCACACAGCCAACTGGCGAGGATGCATTGTTTACAAGGAACTTAAAAGTGGCCTAAACAAACTTGAGTTTGTTTGACTTCAGTTCGTGATCGTACCACACCAACAATTCACAAAGCAATGGAACCGAGTACAACTAACATCCCTTTGTCTACCAGCTACCGAACAGCGCCAAATATTTCCTTTGCAAGTGAAATAAAATCAGGGATCCAAACACCAGCAGCGGAAACCCCCATTCATCAAACAAACACTCACGATAACATGCAACAGCAGCCAATTGGCGTTGAAGCGATTATGCTTTCGATGCAGCAAATCATGAAAGACTTCATGGCCTTCATGCAAACAACTATGCAAGAGCTTATGAGGAACCAAAACATCCTTATTCAAATGCTCGTTTCTTCTAAAACAGTATAATGACTCCCCTAATAATAGCAACCTGGAACGCTAATGGCGTTTCGCGGCACAAGCTAGAACTTGCTCAGTTCTTAGCGGACAGATACATTGATGTTATGCTACTCTCAGAGACTCACAATACTGAAAAGTACAATTTTCAAATACCAGGATACAAATTTTACTTTACGAATCACCCGGATGGCAAGGCCCATGGAGGCACTGGCATACTAATACGATCGCGAATCAAACACCACTTTGTTAGTAATTGGCAAGAAGACTACATCTATAAGCCTCCAATGCTATAACGGTGCTCTCACTCTGGCTGCTGTCTATTGCCCAACCCGCTTCACAATATCAGAGGAAAAATTCACAACACTCTTCGACTCTCTCGGTGAAAGGTTTGTTGCAGCTGGTGATTGGAATGCCAAACACATGTACTGGGGATCTCGGATAGCGACCCCTAAAGGAAAACAGCTATACAACGCAATTATTAAACCTCAAAACAAGCTTAATTATGTTTCTCCGGGTACGCCTACATACTGGCCAGCAGATCCTAAATAGCTTCCAGACTTGATTGATATCCCAATCAATGATTACAGCTGAGGCACTTTCAGAACTTTCATCTGATTATTGCCCGGTGCTCTTTAATCTTTTGTACCAACTGCAACACATCGAGCGGCCGTAAAGACTCACAAGCAACAGAACCTACTGGGAGAGGTACAAAAAATATGTTTGTTCACATACCGACTTCTCTAGCTCATTGGAAACCGAGTAAGACATCGATCAGTTTGCTGGTAGCCTAGAATCAACACTAGTTGCAGCAGCAAAAGCGTCAACTCCACAAGATACCCACGGATGCAGTAAAAAGTTCAACATGACAAGTCGAGATACCGAACTCCTTGTGCTTGAAAAACGACGACTTTGAAGGGAGTGGCAGGAGCACAGATCACCTGTCGCAAAGAGTAGATTAAAAGCAGCCTCTCGCAGACTTTCTAAAGCGCTTAGGAAAAAAGAAGCGGACGCACAACTGCGTTACATCGAGAATCTCACGCCCACCAGCACAAAAAACTCTTTGTGGAAAGCCCACAGGAATCTGCAGGCACCAGCAGAAACTGTCGTACCCCTCCGTAACTCTACCGGAAACTGGTCTAGTAGTGACATGGACAGAGCAAGAGTCTTCGCTGATCATCTCAAAAAGGTATTCCAACCAAATCCAGCCACTAACTCATTTACTGTCCCACCCTTAACTGCATCTGACTTAGCACCACAAGATCCCATAGAATTCCGGCCAAGCGAAATAACGAAAGTCATTAGAGAGCAACTGAAGACTGGAAAATCGGCTGGCTTCGATTTAATAACACCGAAAATGATCATCGAGCTTCCAATGTGTGCAGTTCTACAAATCTGCCTACTCTTCAACGCTATTACCAAAATTATATACTTTCCTCAAAAGTGGAAGAAATCAGTTATAGTTATGATCCCTAAGCCTGGGAAAGACAAAACACAGCCATCATCATACAGGCCAATAAGCCTACTTACTTGTCTCTCCAAGTTATTTGAAAAAGTACTGCTGCTACGAATCAGTCCCCACCTTAAAACACACGACACACTCCCATCGCACCAATTTGGTTTTCGGGCAAAACATGGAACTATTGAGCAGGTTAACCGCATCACAACGGAAATTCGCACTGCTTTTGAGCATCGTGAATATTCTACAGCTTTATTCTTAGACGTTGCACAAGCATTCGATAGAGTATGGTTGGATGGACTTAGGTTTAAAATAACCAAACTGCTGCCTCAAAACTTACATAAGCTTCTAAAGTCTTACTTATACAAAGGAGTGTTCGCGGTTAGATGTAGTTCAAGCACTTCAAGCGAGTGTACTATAGAAGCTGGAGTGCCCCAAGGAAGTGTATTAGGTCCAGTTCTATACACCCTATACACGGCGGACATCCCAACAGACTACCAGCTAACAATTTCCACATTCGCTGATGACACTGCAATACTGAGTCAATCCAAATGCCCAGTAAAAGCTACGATGCAACTTGCACGCTATTTAACATGTGTAGAGAATTTGCTTGCAGATTGGCGCATACGAGTAAACGAACAAAAATGCAAAGAAGTTACGTTTACCCTTAACAAACAAAGCTGCCCGCCCTTGGTTATGAACCACACGCGCATCATACAGCGAGCACAGTCTAGGATTCTGAGAATCATAATTGGAGCTCCATGGTATCTTCGGAACGAGAATATACACAAAGACCTAGAAATAAAACTTGTCATTGAGACAATAACAGAGAGAAAAGTAAAATACAAGGAAAAACTAGGCTCACATCCAAATCCCCTTGCAAGAAAACTTCTTCGAGTATGCAGCCAAAGTCGACTGCACCGCAACGATCAACCAGCCCAGCGTTAAATTTGTAAATCTCATAAAATGATAGTTAGCTAGCTTAGAATAAGATTTGAAAACTTATTGTTAGTCTCTTAAGTAAAAGGGAAGATTCAATAAATAAGAAAAAGAAAAAAAAAAGTGGATAGTTCGTTTGATAGAAACCCAAACATTTAACTATAAATATTAAGATAAGACATTACAAAATGAATTAAGTGAAATACTTTTAGATCTTAGGAAATGTAATGAAAGGAAATTTCGATAGTAATTTAAGTAAATGAAGGAGTTTTTTTTAGTTTGCTTAATTTGTTTTGAGTAAGCGCTCAATGAAGTTGCATAAATTAATACTATTACTACATTCTACATTTTATTTGTTCGGCCATCCAGCCCCTTTTGAAAAGTACAATTTTCAAATACCAGGATACAAATTTTACTTTACGAATCACCCGGATGGCAAGGCCCATGGAGGCACTGGCATACTAATACGATCGCGAATCAAACACCACTTTGTTAGTAATTGGCAAGAAGACTACATCTATAAGCCTCCAATGCTATAACGGTGCTCTCACTCTGGCTGCTGTCTATTGCCCAACCCGCTTCACAATATCAGAGGAAAAATTCACAACACTCTTCGACTCTCTCGGTGAAAGGTTTGTTGCAGCTGGTGATTGGAATGCCAAACACATGTACTGGGGATCTCGGATAGCGACCCCTAAAGGAAAACAGCTATACAACGCAATTATTAAACCTCAAAACAAGCTTAATTATGTTTCTCCGGGTACGCCTACATACTGGCCAGCAGATCCTAAATAGCTTCCAGACTTGATTGATATCCCAATCAATGATTACAGCTGAGGCACTTTCAGAACTTTCATCTGATTATTGCCCGGTGCTCTTTAATCTTTTGTACCAACTGCAACACATCGAGCGGCCGTATAGACTCACAAGCAACAGAACCTACTGGGAGAGGTACAAAAAATATGTTTGTTCACATACCGACTTCTCTAGCTCATTGGAAACCGAGTAAGACATCGATCAGTTTGCTGGTAGCCTAGAATCAACACTAGTTGCAGCAGCAAAAGCGTCAACTCCACAAGATACCCACGGATGCAGTAAAAAGTTCAACATGACAAGTCGAGATACCGAACTCCTTGTGCTTGAAAAACGACGACTTTGAAGGGAGTGGCAGGAGCACAGATCACCTGTCGCAAAGAGTAGATTAAAAGCAGCCTCTCGCAGACTTTCTAAAGCGCTTAGGAAAAAAGAAGCGGACGCACAACTGCGTTACATCGAGAATCTCACGCCCACCAGCACAAAAAACTCTTTGTGGAAAGCCCACAGGAATCTGCAGGCACCAGCAGAAACTGTCGTACCCCTCCGTAACTCTACCGGAAACTGGTCTAGTAGTGACATGGACAGAGCAAGAGTCTTCGCTGATCATCTCAAAAAGGTATTCCAACCAAATCCAGCCACTAACTCATTTACTGTCCCACCCTTAACTGCATCTGACTTAGCACCACAAGATCCCATAGAATTCCGGCCAAGCGAAATAACGAAAGTCATTAGAGAGCAACTGAAGACTGGAAAATCGGCTGGCTTCGATTTAATAACACCGAAAATGATCATCGAGCTTCCAATGTGTGCAGTTCTACAAATCTGCCTACTCTTCAACGCTATTACCAAAATTATATACTTTCCTCAAAAGTGGAAGAAATCAGTTATAGTTATGATCCCTAAGCCTGGGAAAGACAAAACACAGCCATCATCATACAGGCCAATAAGCCTACTTACTTGTCTCTCCAAGTTATTTGAAAAAGTACTGCTGCTACGAATCAGTCCCCACCTTAAAACACACGACACACTCCCATCGCACCAATTTGGTTTTCGGGCAAAACATGGAACTATTGAGCAGGTTAACCGCATCACAACGGAAATTCGCACTGCTTTTGAGCATCGTGAATATTCTACAGCTTTATTCTTAGACGTTGCACAAGCATTCGATAGAGTATGGTTGGATGGACTTAGGTTTAAAATAACCAAACTGCTGCCTCAAAACTTACATAAGCTTCTAAAGTCTTACTTATACAAAGGAGTGTTCGCGGTTAGATGTAGTTCAAGCACTTCAAGCGAGTGTACTATAGAAGCTGGAGTGCCCCAAGGAAGTGTATTAGGTCCAGTTCTATACACCCTATACACGGCGGACATCCCAACAGACTACCAGCTAACAATTTCCACATTCGCTGATGACACTGCAATACTGAGTCAATCCAAATGCCCAGTAAAAGCTACGATGCAACTTGCACGCTATTTAACATGTGTAGAGAATTTGCTTGCAGATTGGCGCATACGAGTAAACGAACAAAAATGCAAAGAAGTTACGTTTACCCTTAACAAACAAAGCTGCCCGCCCTTGGTTATGAACCACACGCGCATCATACAGCGAGCACAGTCTAGGATTCTGAGAATCATAATTGGAGCTCCATGGTATCTTCGGAACGAGAATATACACAAAGACCTAGAAATAAAACTTGTCATTGAGACAATAACAGAGAGAAAAGTAAAATACAAGGAAAAACTAGGCTCACATCCAAATCCCCTTGCAAGAAAACTTCTTCGAGTATGCAGCCAAAGTCGACTGCACCGCAACGATCAACCAGCCCAGCGTTAAATTTGTAAATCTCATAAAATGATAGTTAGCTAGCTTAGAATAAGATTTGAAAACTTATTGTTAGTCTCTTAAGTAAAAGGGAAGATTCAATAAATAAGAAAAAGAAAAAAAAAAGTGGATAGTTCGTTTGATAGAAACCCAAACATTTAACTATAAATATTAAGATAAGACATTACAAAATGAATTAAGTGAAATACTTTTAGATCTTAGGAAATGTAATGAAAGGAAATTTCGATAGTAATTTAAGTAAATGAAGGAGTTTTTTTTAGTTTGCTTAATTTGTTTTGAGTAAGCGCTCAATGAAGTTGCATAAATTAATACTATTACTACATTCTACATTTTATTTGTTCGGCCATCCAGCCCCTTTTGAAAATAAATTATACGAACTTAAAAAAAAAAATCATGAATTGCTAAACCTGTAATTATCCTGAGTTGACATGACAGCTTAAATAAAATCGGAAGTCTCTATAGGGAATTTTCGAAGATGCTATCGTGAAGATTATGGTCGGGTTGGGTAGAGAAAGCGAGGTTCAAATTCCACCAAAGACCTTGCTACCGTTTAGTCTTGCTGTCGTCTGTAACATTTTTCTTTTTTTTCACTTGGCGAGTTCCGTTTTTTTTTTTAACTTCAGTTTTCTTCTTTAAGTATAGCATGTACAAGTCTAGTAACTTATAGTCTCCGTAGGAATCCTAACAATTAAAGTATGTGTGGACCGTTATGAAAGGCAATCCGACCCACCCAATCGCCGAAAGTGCTAAGGCACCAGAGGATTCCGCCCGCCATTATTCATAATCGAGTAGAAGAGTGAGAGCACGAATCACCAGTGTTTGGGTACTATTATACCCCTCGGCTTCTCATGCTTAAGTCAACCCTTACATAACTTTTGGCACCCAACGTGGGGCATGCCACGGTACGATTACAACTTCAGTGGTATAGACTTCCTAATCCAATTCATTGTCCTTTATGGGATTTCCCAAGGATACTGAAGTGTGGAAGTAGTTAGAACGGCGTGATCTTTCTATCCCATGTCAGAGGGAGATGTGCCACCATTAATAAGGCCTACGACGTTGCTATTCGGACGCGGATATCAAACCGAGAAACCTGAACTACAGCAATAGCCTTAAGCAAGGCCAAGACACACTATTGGCTACATCTGTTGTTTTAGTGAAAAACAAAGCTGGAGGTTACAACGAGTTGAGGGCGCTTATTGACGGTGGATCCCAGAAGACGCTGATTTCAGAGGAAGCACCACAAATATTAAGGATTCCCAGAGTAAGAAGTACTATAGAGGTCCAAGGTATCTCCCAGACTACTCAATTATCAAAAAATAGTGTCCACCTGACGATCAAACCAAAAATTCCAAGCAGCTTCAAAGCATCAACGGAAGCATTGGTTTTACCAACACTCCATAGTTTGATATTGATATCAACAAAGAGTGGAAGGGCTACAGGCTAGCAGATCCACGATTCAACGAGCCAAGCAGAATTGACATGGTGATAGGTGTGGATCTATTTCCCCTGATTATGATGGAGGAAATAAAAACCGTAAATGGAATCTTGGGAAAAAAAACCAAATTTGGATGGATTGTGTCAGGAAATATAACTCGAGCAGCACTACAATAATAAATCTAAAGGACCTGGATCGCTTTTGGGAATTGGAAGATGATGCCGATGAGACGATTACAGACAATGCAGAATGCGAAAGAAAATTCCAAGAAACATTCATCAACGAGGAAGGCAGATTTGTGATTTCAATCCCATTCCACCAAGAGGCAAAGCTGGGGGACTCTCGCAAACAGGCAATGGCAAGGCTTATGCAAATGGAAAAGAAGTTTCAAAGAAACCCAAAGAACTGGGCTGCATACAACGAATTCATGAAAGAATACCTTAAGATGGGACATATGGAATCTGTAAAGACAACGGGTCAAGGTAAATACTATTTACCCCATCAAGCAATCATCAGACCTGGAAGCTTAACTACGAAGCTACGAGTAGTTTTTGACGCATCAGCAAAGACGACAAATGGACTAAGCCTAAATGACGTTATTATAGCTGGTCCTAAGATTCAAAAGGATATATTCGATATTCTAATTAAATGGCGCAAGTGGCAATATGTTATGGTAGCTGACATTGAAAAAATGTATCGTGTAACGTATCACATCCAAGAATAACGTCAGGCAGGGTGTTCGATGGGTATCGAGCGCACGCGAGCGATGGTCCGGCTGCTGCTTGTCGGTAAAAGGGGGTGGTGGTCTTGCTGCGATCCCATATTTGCCTATTTTTGATTATAAAACTTATTTTCGCGTGCTAGACAAGCACGATCCTGACAACCTGATCCGGAAGTAGGAGAACTCATATTACAGACACCTCGAGAAAGGGAAAAAATGTTCTAATAGTTTACCGATACCAAACCGATCTCGGCCAGCCTCCGGTGTTGTTGGAGGCCTTCGTTGACCCGCCCTACCAATGGCCATCTTATCATCAAAATTTTCCCTGACGGCCCCTTTGGAAACCTAATCTATTCGCAAGGGCCTCATGCTAGCTGCGGCGAAAACTTAGGGAATTACCACATTATAAATCGGATTTTATTACTAGTGCATATAAAAATTCTTAAAACTAGGCATATAAAATAAATTGGAATGAATGTGTAAAAAGATAAATTTTTTTATATAAATAAATTATTGTTTTTGGAGTTCACGAAAAGTGAGGATTAAAAATATATAAAAATTGACAAAAAAAAAATTACAAGACATTAATATACGTGAATTTAAATAGCGATTGTCTCGGATTTCTCTCAGTGTGAATGTGTTTAGTTCTTTTGCATTTCCTTTTATGATCTATACGTTATCATTTATTTGAACAGTTCAAGGGAAAAAAACAATAGGGACATCTACGTTAATGCTTTTGGTGTTGAACTCATTTTAATCTGGCCAACATACATAATTAGCATGGTTTTTTTTGGTGACTCACCCTCTTCTTTGGTAACTTCCATCGGAGAAGCGCTTTCGGCGACGGCAGCTATTTCATTGGGAGTAAAGTTTTCTTTTTGGATTTAAAATATAAAAATTATTGATTATCTCGCACACATTCTTATCCCTGTTATTTTTTTTTTCGTTCTCCTTTTAAAGTCGGGACATTTTTTTTTTCCTTGTGGCTTACAAATTGAACACATATATAAAACACAAAACAAAGAAATCGGACACTTCTCCTCACATTAATTTGCACATTATTTTTTTCACAATAATAAAAAAAAATTCCTAATTGACTAAAACATAATTATCTTTTCTTTTCCCGTAGTTGGGGTTTTCCTCCCTTTTTCCTTGGATTTTTTCTTTCGTGAAATTTGCCCTAAATGCGGGTCTTATAATAGCTATTAGTTTTAAATCGCGTTCTGCGCATTCGCGAGCGGATCGGACTTTTCTTTCGATTTTCAATTTTTATAAATTCATGCTGCTAGCGAAACGCGCGAGCCAACCGACAAAAATCCACTAATCGGCGGCTACTTCTTCCGCGGTCCGTAGGCCTTCCTTGGTCGCAGAAGCTGCAGCCGAAGATTTGTTGTCTGCTTTGCCTTTTAATTCCCTTTTGTGGCCTGACAAAAAAAAAACTCCAATCTCTGGCGCTGCCTGGCTGTAGCGCTTCTTCCTTCCGGATCAGTAAGCTGGTTAAACTTGGTTCTTTTAAAACCCTGCACAAAATTTAGGCGATAAAAATCTGGGTCTCTTAGCCTTTTTTCCTCCACTTACCCCAGCTCTCCGCCAGTCCAAGCTATTCGCCAATCTGGTTCGCCTGTAGCACTTGTACTTATTTGGCTTAAATTGCCCATAATCACAAAGCGAACCTTCTCCGCCGATCTTTAACTGGAGAATGGCTGCTGATGACGCCAGAATAAGGCGGCAACCTAGCATCTGCCCGATTTGTAGAAATTTTACTCTCTCTGGGAAAACTGACAATTAGCCCTGTAAGACCCGTGACCCTGCCGCTAACCCCTTCACGCGTTATGCAGGTGGCGCACGCCTCGCAATATGACACCTAGATGGCGTTGCAGCTTTAGCTCTGCCGCAAGTGCCACAAATACCCCCCGCCAAAGATCTGACTTGGGAGTCAAATTCCCAAGACAGATACAAGATACAACTATTGTTATAACCGGCTACGACATTGCTTTGTCTGAAATTCCGTCGCCATACTTCCTGACCCTCTGCATACGACACCTCCCTCGACAGCAAATTATACTGTCGTTTGTTCCTCGCATTTTGCTTCCTCATAACCTCGCCTGCTTTACTCCGAATTAAATCTAGCGAATCTTCTCGTGTAAACACCGCTGACCTGTCCTCGAGCAATCGCAGAGCTCTTAAGAGCTTAAAAGTGGAGCCTGAAGATACATAGTGCTGCCCGAACACCATATAATAGGGAGAAGTACCAATGCTAGAATGAACAGAGGATCGCAATGCGCAGCAAATACTACTGAGCTGCTCATCCCAGTCCTTTTGATCCGTACGAATGTATGCGCGGATTGCAGCTATCACAGATCGATTTACGCGTTCCGAAGCATTAGCCTGCGGTGAATAAAATGCTGTCAGAGTATGCGATACTTTATACTCCCGCAAAAATTTCTGGAATGCATCTGATTTGAATTGCGAACCGTTGTCCGAAACAATAGTTTCCGGCACTCCAAACGTATGGAATAGATCCTGCTGTAAATATTGAATTACTACGTCTGCTGTGAGTTTCTTTACCGCTTTTAGGAACACGAACTTCGTATAATGATCTAAAACTATGAAGATCCCCATGTGCCCACTCCCAGACCGCGGATATGGTCCTAGAAAATCAACGTAGAGTCTCTGGAAGAATCTATGGGACTCTGGAGTGGTACCCATTGGTGGACGTTGAATCCTGTTCGGCGCTTTCGACATTTTGCAAGTGGCACAAGCTGGTATATAGTCCTTTACGTCCTTGATCAACCCTGGCCAAAAGTAATACCTTCGAACTCTTTCTAAGGTCTTGTGGATGCCTCCGTGGGATGCTAGTGGATCATCGTGAGCTTTTTCAGAACCTCGGGAACTAATTTCGTTGGAATCCAAAGTTTCCAGATGAAGTTGTCGTGTAAGGCCTCGCCAGTAGCGTGATCGGTTCTGCGATACACCAAATTGTCGACCACCTTCAAATCTGGAAGCTTTTCTCCATTCGCTTTTACCTTTTCAATCAGCTCCACATATTCATCGCTTTTGAATTCCGGCAAATCTAATTCTACTAGCAACCCGTGACTTGCGTCTATGGCCGCCAATTCTTCCTCATTTACCCTCGACAATGCATCGGGAACTACATTCAACCTTCCGCTACGATGTTCGATTTTAAAATCGAAACTCTGCAGTTTCAAGGCCCACCGAGCTAAACGTGAATGGAGGTCCGTTTGGGTCATAAGCCACTTTAGCGACGCATGATCGGTAATTACGGTGAATGCGTGTCCTTCTACATACGTTCGGAATCTTTTTATACAAATAATGGCCGTCAGGCACTCTTGCTCTGTCACCGAATAATTTTTCTGTGCTTTGTTCAATTTTTTTGAAACGAAAGCTAATGGGTATTCGTCCCCTTCATCCGACTTTTGCACAAGAACTCCACCAACACCAAACTTACTCGCATCACAGTGTATAAAAAATGGTCTGCTAAAATCCGGACTGTGAAGAACTGGGGCAGAGCACAACATTTCTTTAAGCTTCGCAAAAGCCTTCTCTCCCTCAGCAGTCATCACAAATTTTTGTCTTGGCTTTAACAGGTCAGTAAGCGGAGCGGAGACAGATGCAAAATTATTTATAAACTTCCTGTACCACCCAACCATGCCTAAGAAACGGCGCAGAGCCTTGAGCGACTGCGGTAACGGAAAATGTGTCATCGCTGATATTTTATCTGGATCTGTGCGTATAACGCCCTCCCCGACAATATGGCCCAGATACTTGACAGTACGCATGCAGAACTTGCTTTTCTCGACATTGAGAGTTAACCCTGCTGTTTTTACATATAGCTCGCCACTAAGCCTAACACCCTCATGTGAGCCTCAAAGCTATCTGATACTATGAGCAGGTCATCCAGATACACGAAAACCTCATTTCTCAGATTTGCGGGAATAACCTTGTCCATCAATCTAGTCATAGTTTGAGAAGCGTTGGTGAGACCGAAAGGCATAACTTTGTATTGATATAGGGGCTTTCCGGGTATGGTAAATGCCGTTTTGTCACGCGATGCAGGGTCCAGAGGGATTTGCCAGTAGGCATCCTTGAGATCGAGACTTGATATAAACATAGCTTTGGGAAGCCGCCCTAAGATACCATCTATCTGAGGCAACGGATACGCATCCTTTTTAGTAACCGCGTTGACCTTTCGGCTATCCAAGCATAGACGAATTTTTCCCGGTTTCTGCACCAGAACAACCGGTGATGACCAGGGACTATCTGATTCCTCAATAACTCCTAAGCTGAGCATTCGATCGACCTCTTCATACAACAACTTTTCCACTGCCGGAGAGACGGGAAAATGCCTTTGCTTCACCGGCTTTGCGTCTCCAATGTCAATAGTATGTGAGATTTTGTTCGTCTTGCCTAACCCAGAAACTGCGAAAGATGGGAATCGTTGAATCACCGACTTGAGTATGTCCTGTTGGCTGACCGAAAGTTGATGTGATTCAGGGGATATTTCGTCCACACTCATACTAACCGGCAGAAGATCGAATTCTTTCCAGAAATCTGTTCCCAGGTAAAGATCCTGACTAAGGGACGGAATAATATGCAGCTCTAAATCTTTGATTACTTGCTTGTACTGCACAGGAGTTTTAAGCGGGCCAATTACTTCTTGCTTTTTTCCATCCGCCGTGCTTGCAACCGATGCAGCGCGTTTAAAAGGAATTTTACTGACAACAATTTGCTCAGCTAATTGGCCCCCAACCACACTCATTGCGGCTCCGGTATCTACCCAGCAAACGCACCTCTGCGTAAGGGCGTTTATCGGCCTTCTTATAACGGATAGCGTTAACAGCTTTTGCTGCTCGCCAAAAGGCTCTCATCCTGTTTGCATTTCGCGATCTTTTCTTCGGACTGACTGACATTGGATTTATGGATAACTGATTAGATTTTATTAACTGTGGCGACGGAGTAAACGGACTGACAATGCTATCGGACAAATTCGGGAAATTTATTGTAGGTGATAAGTTTTCATTTTCTATTGGCTCGCATCTGGGTTCGTCGATTTCTGGCGCTGAACACACGACTGCTAACGAGGCTGTGTGCTCATCTTGGAGTTTTTTTTGGCATTTTACGCAAGATGGCTTGTAAGTATTCGGTCGTCCACAACCAAAACAGAAAATTTTTTCGTTTTCCCTCGCAGTCCTGATACCTATGACCCTCTTTGCGACAGTTCCAACAAATTAACGCCATAGCACCTATTTCTCCTTCATCCGAAAATTCAACTGCGTCATCCAAATGCATTTCCTCGATTAACTCGGAGACATTCTTGCGAAAAGGGATATTCTTTTGGTAGCTATGGCTTCGCCTTACGTCGTCTAAAAACCTTTCTCTTCGCCGACAAATCTCGCGCAGCCGATCGACGGTGCCGACATTAACATTCAGGAGTTCATGCTGAATTTCCGGTCGTAAATTCCTACTCAGAGTGTCCACCACATCTCGCTCTGACATTGGCGTTTCTAAACTATCCATGAGCTGCATAATTGCATCGTGAAATGTGTCGAAATCCTCTTTCGCCCTTTGTTTTCTATCTCGGATAGCTTCTCTAATATCCACATCAGTGCGGGTGTCCCGAAATTGCTTTCGTAGCGCATAGCAAAGCGAGTCCCATCGTACCTCCCTAACGGACTTGTGAAAACGCCAATAGAAATCACGCGCTTTGCCATCAAACAGCAAACTAGAATTGCTGCATAAAGCCACAAAATTCCCTTCTAGCGTCTGCTGTGTAAGTGCCTCTACCCGATATATGAAATTGTCAACTCCCAGGCCCTCTGGACTGCCACTGAATCTTAGCTTCCAACTGTTAAGTATTTGGCCAACTTTATCGGGTCGTTGCACAAGATCGGTAACCTCTGTTCTTGGAGTTGCCCTTCCAGAGCCATGTACCATACTTGTTGGCCCTCCAACCTGAAAATTTACCGACTCTGAATATCGCCTTGTGTCTATATTGGCAGTGGTAATAGGCGGTTGCGGAAAATGCACAGCTATATTGGCTTGTATATGCTGCGACATTTTTTCCGACAGCTGCGTAAGTAGTTCATTTTGCATGGCCTTGACTTGTTCTGCTACCATGTTCCCTATTAACTGATGAGGAATTTCTGCTTGCCCCGAATCTTCATTGTTGGCTGGAGCAGATCTTGAAGGCGTGTTCTGCCGTTTCTGCAACCTAGTATGATGTTGAGGTTCTTTGCAAATCGGACAGGTGTTGCTGGTTTTGGAGTAGACCTCGAAACAATTTTTGTGAAACTTATGCCCACACTTGATCTTTACTATAGATGCAGATGCCAACGATTTTTCACACAAGATGCATTTGGGAGAGGATCCTGCGGATCCCTCTTCCTCGCACAGCGGCATTTTTGCCAATTTAGACCAATGAATATAGTAAGCAACTAATAACTATTATTTAATAATGTATAAAAGTAAACAAATAAAAATATTTGAAATATCAAATATCAAATCACATAAATAAATGATAATAAATAGGACAATAAATAAATTAAATCGAAATCCAATCAGAATAATTAATTACAGAAATAATCTAATCTAACCACATAAATAAAATTCAGAAAAAATAATATAAAATTGTAACATCGAAATTGAAAATAAATAGAACAATAAATCAAAAAAAAATTAATAAGACGGAGTGTAATTTTATTAAACGGATGGAGTAATCGCCAAAAACATATAATAAATTTAAAAATTAGTTAAAATTAATGATCAGATTAACCAGACGAAATAACTAATATATCAAATCAGAACTAATAAAAATATTTATTGCAATCAAACGAACAAATGAAATGGCAAATCAAACAAAAATCAATTCAAATCGTTAAATCACAAAAATTCAAATGCCCAAATAATGTAAATATCAACGATTGCGTTTGTTCTTTTGCTATTCTTGCACTTGCCTATTCGAGGTTCAATGACCTCCCTTTGCTTATCAGCTGCTTGTTCGTTGCGCTTCCCTTTTTTCAGCAGCAACACATTAATATAACAGCTAATGACTTTGGTTTTAAAGTTAAATCTTGTAATTGTAAATAGATAGAAAAATAACGCAAATCATGCAACCGGAACTCTTCCAAAACTTGAGAAAAATTTGATTGCTAAACAAACAAAAAACATATATTATATAAGGTTGTCTCGCGGCTATGTACAAAGCGCTACAGAGTTTTTGTGCGTTAAAGTGGGCGTGGCAACATGAATCGACAAACTTGCGCAGCTTCTATGTCTCTGGAGTCTGTATGCTTAATCTCAACTTTCTAGCTTTTGTAGTTCCTGAGATCTCAGCGTTAAACGGACGGACAGACGGACGGACAGACGGACATGGCCAGATCGATTCGGCTATTGATCCTGATCAAGAATATATATACTTTATATGGTCGTTTCCTTCTGCCTGTTACATACTTTTCAACGAATCTAGTATACCCTTTTACTCTACGAGTAACGGGTATAATAACGCAAATCATGCAACCGGAACTCTTCCAAAACTTGAGAAAGATTGATTGCTAAACAAACAAAACATATATTATATTTTGCCGACAAGCATAGCTTGTTCCCCTGCAAATGTGTAATTGGTTTCAAACCGAGTCTACCGTTTGACTATAACAAAATAACATAAGGAAAACGAAGAAGTTTTGTCGCGCAATTGCAACAACAACTACACTGCTGTGCCGGTGGTCATCTGTGGTCAGTGGCTAAGCTTAAGAGATAATCCCTGACTGCGGTCCACGCGACTACCGCCTGCACCCTTCTTCAAGAAGAACGGAGCCTATCTCTTTTGCCGTCGTCTGTGGTCTGTAAACTTCTTTATAAAAAGAATGCCTACGTAAATCCTATGCAGATAAACGACTAACGATCCAGCTTCCGTGTAAGAAAACATTACCCTTCATTACAGCCAATCAGCCGTGTTCAGACTACCTCTTATTAAAAGATTGTTCGCCTGCTTGTCCTATGCGTACTGATAAGCTGCTCTGTGTGGCTCATAAATAAAAATGTAGGTGATAGGACGGATGTAAATCTTTTGTAATTACTGACTTGCGAGGCCGATTGATTTATTACTGATGATAAAATCTCTCGTCAATCCCATTCGCAAGACAGGAACTACAGCGGAACTAAAACGTATTTGTTTTGGGTAATAAAAGCGAGTAGCTGTGGCTTATGCTCAAATGTGGTTCGCCCACAAATGATTCTCTTAGCTCATAGCTAAATAGTAATAGAAAATGATTGTGTATATATATATGAGTGTGAGCACTTCTAAAGATGTGGCCAACACGTTTGGGCGCCAAAGAATTTATAATCATAATTATCTTAATTATTCATAAATGTAACGTATCACATCCAAGAATAACGTCAGGCAGGGTGTTCGATGGGTATCGAGCGCACGCGAGCGATGGTCCGGCTGCTGCTTGTCGGTAAAAGGGGGTGGTGGTCTTGCTGCGATCCCATATTTGCCTATTTTTGATTATAAAACTTTTTTTCGCGTGCTAGACAAGCACGATCCTGACAACCTGATCCGGAAGTAGGAGAACTCATATTACAGACATCTAGAGAGGGAAAACATGTTCTAATAGTTTACGCCAAACCGATCTCGGCCAGCCTCCGGTGTTGTTGGAGGCCTTCGTTGACCCGCCCTACCAATGGCCATCTTATCATCAAAATTTTCCCTGACGGCCCCTTTGGAAACCTAATCTATTCGCAAGGGCCTCATGCTAGCTGCGGCGAAAACTTAGGGAATTACCACATTATAAATCGGATTTTATTACTAGTGCATATAAAAATTCTTAAAACTAGGCATATAAAATAAATTGGAATAAATGTGTAAAAAGATAAATTTTTATATATAAATAAATTATTGTTTTTGGAGTTCACGAAAAGTGAGGATTAAAAATATATAAAAATTGACAAAAAAAAATTACAAGACATTAATATACGTGAATTTAAATAGCGATTGTCTCGGATTTCTCTCAGTGTGAATGTGTTTAGTTCTTTTGCATTTCCTTTTATGATCTATACGTTATCATTTATTTGAACAGTTCAAGGGAAAAAAACAATAGGGACATCTACGTTAATGCTTTTGGTGTTGAACTCATTTTAATCTGGCCAACATACATAATTAGCATGGTTTTCTTTGGTGACTCACCCTCTTCTTTGGTAACTTCCATCGGAGAAAGCGCTTTCGGCGACGGCAGCTATTTCATTGGGAGTAAAGTTTTCTTTTTGGATTTAAAATATAAAAATTATTGATTATCTCGCACACATTCTTATCCCTGTTATTTTTTTTTTCGTTCTCCTTTTAAAGTCGGGACATTTTTTTTTTCCGTGTGGCTTACAAATTGAACACAAATATAAAACACAAAACAAAGAAATCGGACACTTCTCCTCACATTAATTTGCACATTATTTTTTTTCACAATAATAAAAAAAATTCTTAACCTAATTGACTAAAACATAATTATCTTTTCTTTTCCCGTAGTTAGGGTTTTCCTCCCTTTTTCCTTGGATTTTTTCTTTCGTGAAATTTGCCTTAAATGCGGGTCTTATAATAGCTATTAGTTTTAAATCGCGTTCTGCGCATTCGCGAGCGGATCGGACTTTTCTTTCGATTTTCAATTTTTATAAATTCATGCTGCTAGCGAAACGCGCGAGCCAACCGACAAAAATCCACTAATCGGCGGCTACTTCTTCCGCGGTCCGTAGGCCTTCCTTGGTCGCAGAAGCTGCAGCCGAAGATTTGTTGTCTGCTTTGCCTTTTAATTCCCTTTTGTGGCCTGACAAAAAAAAAACTCCAATCTCTGGCGCTGCCTGGCTGTAGCGCTTCTTCCTTCCGGATCAGTAAGCTGGTTAAACTTGGTTCTTTTAAAACCCTGCACAAAATTTAGGCGATAAAAATCTGGGTCTCTTAGCCCTTTTTCCTCCACTTACCCCAGCTCTCCGCCAGTCCAAGCTATTCGCCAATCTGGTTCGCCTGTAGCACTTGTACTGATTTGGCTTAAATTGCCCATAATCACAAAGCGAACCTTCTCCGCCGATCTTTAACTGGAGAATGGCTGCTGATGACGCCAGAATAAGGCGGCAACCTAGCATCTGCCCGATTTGTAGAAATTTTACTCTCTCTGGGAAAACTGATAATTAGCCCTGTAAGACCCGTGACCCTGCCGCTAACCCCTTCACGCGTTATGCAGGTGGCGCACGCCTCGCAATATGACACCTAGATGGCGTTGCAGCTTTAGCTCTGCCGCAAGTGTCACAATCGCCAAATAAAGGTTGCTGAGAAAGATCAAGAATACCAATATATCCTATGGAGAGATGATCTAAAATTGCCGATCAGTGAGTTTAAGTTAACAACCGTAACTTATGGCACCTCGGCAGCACCTTTCTTAGCAGTCCGATGTCTACGAGAGCTGGCAGATCGGTTTTGCCAAGAGGATAGCGTCTTAGCAGAAACAATAAGAGACGACTTTTATATGGATGACCTCATAACTGGTGGAGAAACAGTCAACAAGTGCTACGAACTTCAAAGGAAATTGAGACAAGTGATGGAGAAGGCCGGCATGCATCAGCGAAAATGGGTTGCAATTGACGAACGTATTTTAGCCGACAATCAGGACGACGGTGCTGCGGAGAAAATCTGCATTGAGGAGAATGAATCGATCAAGACCTTAGGACTTCAATGGGATCCGAAGAAGGATACATTTACGTTTTCGGCAGAAAACCCAATGCTAACACGCATAACAAAGCGGTTAGTGTTATCACAGTTGTCCAGAATTTTCGACCCACTGGGATGGTTGGCACCTGTAACGATTCAAGGCAAATGTTTCATTCAGAAACTGTGGAAGTTACCGATGACTTGGGACGTTGAATTGGAATCCAACTTGGCAAACTGGTGGATAGAATATGCTAAAGGTCTATCAGATTTAGAGGAAATTGGCATTTCACGCTGGACTGGATGCTCCAAAGGTATTATGGAGCTACATGGATTCTGCGATGCATCAGAGAAAGCATATGCAGCGGCTGTGTATACAAAAGTAGGCGGCAGAGTTACTTTGCTAGCAGCAAAAAGCAAAGTAAATCCTATAAAAAAAACAGGAAAACAATTCCAAAATTGGAATTATGTGCTGCGCATTTACTAGCAAAGTTATTAGCGAAAGTGCAGGCTATATGGAGCAACAAGATTACAATGCATGCATGGAGTGATTCGCAAATTACTATTGCTTGGATACAAAACAAGCGCAGCAAAGATAAGTTCGTCAGAACTAGAGTGGAAGATATCAATAAACTAATTCGCAATGTCAAATGGAATTACGTTAAATCGGAAATAAACCAATGCAGACAAGAGGATTCGACAACATGGCTTTGCGAAAGTAATTGGGCATGGAAAAACGCGGATGATCACTCTTGCGAAATATCTCCATTGAAACCAAGCACTCATGCGAAATGATGGAATTCCAAGGCAATACGTTCATCAAAGAGATAAGTGGATCCAACCGTTGGCTATTTAGACTGTTTCGGAATACAACAGCTAATATAAGATGCAACGAACAGGTTATAAGACTGCCCAATCAAGGCATTATACAACTACTTGGAGGATGCACAGCAATATTAGGGGATACAACAATAATTACTACTCAAAAAGTAATTTCGACAGCGTCTGAAATATCTATCTTCCCCAGTTTACGAATTATAGATGACAAGGAGACATGGAACGTGATCCCGCTGAAGCACTTGATTGTCAACAACACTAATGAACTACAAAATCTTCAAATGCGCATCCAGACTCTGAAAAAAAACAAAGTACACATTGATGACTTGATTTTCCACACGGCAAGCGGACACTCGGCTCTAGCGTTGACAACGATTATCATAATTATAATGTTCATTTATATCCGGAGGCAACGCATAAATGAGAGACAACTACTGGCCGTACATTTGTGAGGGTATTGCTAGACCCCCTCGTGGTAGGCCCCGTTCGGGTAGACCAGTCAGAACCATTGACTCACGTCGAACTCAAGCGGTGGATTATAATACAATTCAAGATATGATAGAGCAAACCATTACCAGGGTTTTATCGTCCTTATCCATACAGAACCTTCCACCACCAAGCAACTCCCAAGGGCCGGACATGACTCGGGAGCAAGCCTCTTTCAGTTCCTCCTTAATAAGTTCTCGGCCGACAGTCGACATCATGCAAGAATGGGGAGTACATTTTGATGGATCTACTGATGGGTTAGGAGTTGAAGAATTTATATATAGAATTAAAGTGCTCACAGACGAAACCTTGGCAGTGATTTTACAAGTATGTATAAGAACATGCATGTATTGTTCTCCGGTAAGGCTAGATCCTGGTATTGGAGATACCACAAGCAGGTAGATGGAATAGTTTGGTCAAACATTTGTGCGTCACTCCATCAACAATATAAGGAGTATCGATCAGATTTTATGAGCATGGAGTTGATAAGAGCACGAAAGCAAAAACACGGTGAACCTTATTCCTCTTTCTATTACGCAGTGGCTTTATTAATTGATAAGGCATCGATAAAAATTGAAGAAGAGGAGTTTATTGAAATCTTAAAGAACAACCTGTTACCCGAGACTAGGCAAAAGTTGCTGAATCAGCCCGTGCATTCGGTGGTACACTTACGTCACCTAGTTCAATTGAGTGAAAACTTATCCCATGAAATCAGTTGCCGGACAGAACAAGTTAAGACAAAATCCATTCCAAATCGCCGACAGGTTTTTGCGTTAGAAGATCATAGCTCGGAGGTAGAAGAAATTTCTCCAACGGGTGCAGAAATTGCTGCTTTACGTAGATCCACGGAAAAGCTAAAGTGTTGGAACTGCGAAGAAATAGGTCATATCTGGGAGAACTGCTTAGCAGATCGTCGAGTATTTTGCTACGGCTGTGGTAGGCCAGACACCTACAAGCCGCAATGTCAAAATTGCCGTCAAAAGAATTGGAAAACCGACATGCGGGAGCATTCAACAAGAACCGAATGCCCCCGAAAATTTAAATCAAAATGCCACATTACATAAGCCATCGATGGCTAACTGCATTCCGATGCGATTACGCCCATATGAAGAACTATGCTAAAGTAAGGAAGCGTCTATTTCAGGATATAAACACTTAGATTAATCAAGGGATTTGCGAAGCTATGCTGAAGTATCGTTCATGGGGTATACAGAACTTGGTCTGTTGGACACAGGAGCGAACATTAGTTGTCTTGGAGAAGAGCTAGCACAACAGGATTTTTCAAGTCATCCTCAATTTAAACCTATCAAATCGCGAGCTAAGACAGCAAGTGGTGAAAATCAAACCATAATAGGGTTCCTAGACATCGAACTAACCTACAATAAAGTTAGGAGACCCCTGCGATTGTATATAATTCCCAACATCAAACAAAGACTTATTCTTGGCCACGACTTTTGGAGAACTTTCCAAATTGCTCCAAATATTATATCACCCGTACACGTACCAATCGAAGACAATAAGTTGGCCAGCGAAAATATGTGTCCTTAACGTCGTCTGAAAGTCAGCGTCTAGCAGTAGTGAAGCATTTATTTCCAAAAGCTTCAGGTCGCACTTATTGAACATTGCATTGACGTCGGAAATGCAAAGCCCGTTAAACAGAGGTTCTATCCAGTCAGTCCCGCAGTAGAGAAATTACTGTATGCAGAAATTGATCGAAAGCTGCGATTAGATGTTATTGAGCCTTCGTAAGCCCATGGAGCTCTCCAATGCGTATGGTCGTCAAACCTAATAAAATTCGACTTTGCCTGGATGCACTCAGGCTTAACGATGCTACCAAAAAGGATGCTTCTCCGTTGCCCAGCATTGACGGAATATTTTCCCGATTACCCAAAGCTAACATCATATCTAAGCTCGATTTAAAAGATGCTTATGGGCATCAGCTCAGGGCTGAATCAAAACCAGTATACCAGTTTAAGGTTATGCCATTCGGGCTTTGTAATGCACCATCTCACTCGGTAGTACTGATTCGATTGGCCGAGGAATTTCGCAAAGCCAATCTTACTCTTAACATGGACAAAAGCTAATTTCGGCATCGGTGCAGTGTTGGTTCAACTAGCGGAAGATAAAGCTGAAAATCCCATTGCCTATATGTCAAAAAAATTAAGTCGATCACAACGTAATTATAGCGTCACCGAACGAGAGTGTTAGGCAGTGGTATTAGCCATTGTAATATATTAGCCATTGTAATACCACTGCCTAACACTCTCGTTCGGTGACGCTATAATTACGTTGTGATCGACTTAATAATAACTTTGAAGTGGTTACCGATCATTCTAGCTTATTATGGCTCATAAGGCAACAGAATGCAACAGGAAGACTGGCTAGGTGGGTTTTTAGATTGCAACAGTTTAAATTTTCAGTCTCGCATCGAAAAGGAAAAGATCATGTTGTCCCTGACGCTTTGTATAGACTATTCGAGAATGCATTAGACATGGCCCCTATAATCGACCTTAGCTCGGAAGCGTTAAACGAGGACACTTACACGACGCTAAAAACTAAATTTACGAATAGCGAAGAAAAAATTTCCCGACATTAAAATAGTAGATAAATTTTTGTACATTCGTACAAATGAGTTTTACGACAAACAGTCCTGGAAACTCTGGGTTCCCGAAACGTTAAGACCGAAAGTGCTTCGACAGGCACACGATAGTCTTACGTCCTCCCATGCCGGAATGCAGAAGACCATCGCAAGGCTACGCCGGAATCTATTTTGGCCCGGGTTATCAAAAGATGTTAGAGATTACATTCGATCTTGTGACTTGCTCGGACCCTATCCCCGTAGTAAGGAAGGACATGTTGGATTGCTTATAGTATTAGACCACTTTAGCAAATATCCTTGGTTACAACCCCTAAAAAAATTTACCTCAACGGCAATCATAGATTTCCTTTTAAAACAGGTCTTTCATAGTGTAGGTGTTCCCGAAACCATCGTGAGCGACAATGGAGTCCAATTTAAAGCTGTCGAATTCAATGCCTTTCTTACGGAATTAGGAGTAAACCACGTCTATACCGCATTATACTCACCACAAAGTAATGCGGCCGAAAGAGTAAACCGTTCCCGGATTAGATATGATTACCCATGGATCTGATTATAAAGTGCTAAAGAATTTATCCCTATTGGAAGAACCGATACCACCGACTTCCCGATCTAACAATTTAGTCATCATTCGAAAAGACGTTCAGGCCAATCATTCCTATGATCGCAATGTGCGGCAAAATAATCTACGCGCGAAACCCATTTCCTTTAAGGAAGGACAGGAAGTATTCCGTCGAAATTTTGCCCAAAGCAAATTCGCGCAGAATTTTAACTCGAAATTAGGCCCATAATTTGTAAAGTCCCGAATCAAAAAAAACTGGGAAATTGTTATTACCAGCGGAAGAGAGGTAGGAACCTATCATGCAAAGGACATTCGAAGCTTATTCCCGCTAATATTGCATTTAACGAAGAAATATAATCGGGTGGTGTAATGGTCGGCATGGTAAGCGAAAAGAATTTGCAAATAGAAAGAAATTATAAATGCAATGTTGGCCACTTACAACTGAGAACTTGACTCTAGGGATGGGTTAGTTCATTCAGTGGTTATGCTTTTAGGCTGTGGTCGATAACCTCAGTCTAATCATCGATTAACATGTCCGAAAACGTTGCCCAACACCGAGGGCGTCTTCCAACTTTCCAATAGAAGCACAGCTATAATTATTGGAATTTGGTGGTATATAAATGCCCACGCGGCTTCAGTCCCGCTCTTTTCGTAACCAGAAAAATATTCCTGCTAAATCATTGTGCAAGTCCTCTAAATAGAGTTAAAGGTTAAGCACAACTACTTACTAGAGTCGTCTGATCGGTGACGTGATCTGATCACATATTGGAGGGAAAAACGAAACTGCCCCAAAATTTTAAGTGGCAACTGTGTTCTTCGCGGTGTTTGCCTCGCCTTGGAGCCCCAACCACGTGATTCGCATAACCCCTCGGAGGGAATTCTCCCAAGAGAATAGGTATATCGCCGACTTGCACTAGTGCCCCAACTAAAACCCTACTGTTGGCAGTATCAAGTTTTCATCTGGCCACGGGCCTCTGCAAATACTGGCCGGTCGGAGGGATTCCTGACCACCAACTAGCGTTATTATTCTGCGTAGGACAACCCCTGGCTACTAATAATTTAAGCAATTGTCTTTCTGGGAGCTACTCCAACATCCCGAAGCCTTACCCTTCGATTAAGCACTGATTGGACACTCCGACCTATCTATATATGTATATATCGGTGCGCAGTAGAACAACTACAACTAACTCCGCACCGCAGGATGAGATAAGCCGCACCAGTTACTTTTCCCAGTCAGGATCATTTATGGAAACCAAAACCAGGACCGTCAGCGGATAAGGGATTAAGATAAAAGCAGTGCAGGTTGCTAGACCATACGAAAGTCGACTTGCGAGAGAGTTTTCGTAAACGCCGTCATGTAGCCGCGTAATTATACCCGTTACTCGTAGAGTAAAAGGGTATGCTAGATTCGTTGAAAAGTATGTAACAGGCAGAAGGAAGCGTTTCCGACCATATAAAGTATATATATTCTTGACCAGGATCAGTAGCCGAGTCGATCTGGCCATGTCCGTCTGTCCGTCCGTCTGTCTGTCCGTATGAACGTCGAGATCTCAGGAACTACAAAAGCTAGAAAGTTGAGATTAAGTATACAGACTCCAGGGACATAGACGCAGCGCAAGTTTGTCGATTCATGTTGCCACGCCCACTCTAACGCCCACAAACCGCCCAAAACTGCCACGTCCACACTTTTAAAAAATGTTTTGATAGTTTTTCATTTTTGTATTGGTCTTGCAAATTTCTATCGACTTGCCAAAAAACTTTTTTGCCACGCCCACTCTAACGCCCACAAACCGCCCAAAGCTGCTACGCCCACACTTTTGAAAAATGTTTTCAAATTTTTTATCATTTTTGTATTGGTCTTGTAAATTTCTATCGATTTGTCAAAAAACTTTCTGCCACGCCTACAAACCGCCAAAAACGGTGTTTAAGACTCTCCCTTCCACTAGCTGAGTAACGGGTATCAGATAGTCGGGGAACTCGACTATAGCATTCTCTCTTGTTTTTATACCCGTTACTCGTAGAGTAAAAGGGTATACTAGATTCGTTGAAAAGTATGTAACAGGCAGAAGGAAGCGTTTCCGACCATATAAAGTATATATTTTCTTGATCAGGATCAGTAGCCGAGTCGATCTGGCCATGTCCGTCTGTCCGTCCGTCTGTCTGTCCGTATGAACGTCGAGATCTCAGGAACTACAAAAGCTAGAAAGTTGAGATTAAGTATACAGACTCCAGGGACATAGACGCAGCGCAAGTTTGTCGATTCATGTTGCCACGCCCACTTTAACGCCCACAAACCGCCTAAAACGGCCACGCCCACACTTTTGAAAAAGGTTTTGATATTTTTCTAAATTTCTATCGGTGTGCCAAAAATGTATTTGCCACGCCCACTCTAACGCCCACAAACCGCCCAGAGCTACGACGCCCACAGTTTTGAAAAATGTTGTGATATTCTTTCATTTCTCTATTTGTTTTGCCCATTTCTATCGGTATCCCAGAAATTTGTGTGCCACGCCCACTCTAACGCCCACAAACCGCCCAAAACTGCCGTGCCCACATTTTTGAAAAAGGTTTTGATATTTTTTCATTTCTCTATTTGTTTTGCCAATTTCTATGGGTTTCCCAGAAATTTGTGTGCCACGCCGACAAACTGCCCAAAACTGCCATGCCCACACTTTTGAGAAAATATTTAATTTATTTGATTATGTCGAAACCCCTGTTGAGATGTGGTCAAAATTGTTCCTTTGCACTAAATATTAATCGATCGAAAAAACTTGGCTTAATCACTCTATTACTCTTCATGTTTCTAAGAATGTAAGGTTTTAATGAGTAGCAAGTTCAATGACGTCAGAGATTGCCCATGACGTAATATATCGGTGCAGCTACACTTTGCCAGACGCTAACAATATTCAAAACTGCATAAATGCTTCAAGCGTTATTTTGTCTACAAATTAAATACTTATTCGTATAAATAAATACACCCTGTGAAATATTATTGTTCTTGCATTCCACAATATAAGCCCAATATCTGTTTAAATATTATCTTATTATATAATTTTGATCAGAGCAAAGCTTAATCTGATTAGGACCAATTGTGCGCTGATAAATATATTCCTATAAATATGAAAAATCATATGTTGTTTTGCTTTTCTTTCCCACTTTTCAATAATTCAATATACATATATTGATTTAAATACACCCTGTGCAATATTATTGTTCTTGCATTCCACGAAATAAGCCTAATATCTGTTTAAATATTATCTTATTATATAATTTTGATCAGAGCAATGCTTAATCTGATTAGGACCAATTGTGCGCTGATAAATATATTCTTATAAATATGAAAAATCATTTGTTGTTTTGCTTTTCTTTCCCACTTTTCAATAATTCAATATATATTGATCTAAATACACCCTTTGAAATATTATTGTTCTTGCATTCCACGAAATAAGCCCAATATCTGTTTAAATATTATCTTATTATATAATTTTGATCAGAGCAATGCTTAATCTGATTAGGACCAATTGTGCGCTGATATATATATGCGCCCAATTGGTATATATATTCTTGATCAGGACCAATAGCCGAGTCGATCTGGCCATGTCCGTCTGTCCATCCGTCTGTCCGTCTGTCCGTCCGTCTGTCCGTCCGTCTGTCCGTCCGTATGAACGTCGAGATCTCAGGAACTACAAAGGCTAGAAAGTTGAGATTAAGCATACAGACTCCCAAGACATTGAAGCAGCGCAAGTTTGTCGATTCATGTCGCCACGCCCACAAAACGCCCAAAACTTTTATATTGGTCTTTCTATCGATTTGCCAAAAAACTTTTTGCCACGCCCACTCCAACGCCTACAAACCGCCGAAAGCTGCCACGCCCACACTTTTGAAAAATGTTTTGATATTTTTTCATTTTTGTATTAGTCTTGTAAATTTCTATCGATTTGCAAAAACACTTTTTGCCACGCCCACCCTAACGCCCACAAATTGCCAAAAACTGTCAGTGTTTAAGACTCTCCTTCGCACTTCCACCAGCTGAGTACCGGGTATCAGATAGTCGGGGAACTCGACTATAGCGTTCTCTCTTGTTATACTTCAATTAATCTCCGCTAGCATTGACAACCCGTACCATCATTTCACCGCTGGAAGGCCTTTCAACGCTGGAACTTTCGTATTGTCGTAGCGTATGCCATACCTACATTCTTACAAGAACATCTCAAATGAATATAAAGATTAAGGGGTGACTGAAAAGAATACAAAAAGATATATATCTAAACCTGGAAATTAAACGAAATTGAAGTACTAGAGAGCCCGTTACGAAAGGAAATTTTTTTTTTATTTTTATTTTTCCATAACGCGACCCCATATGGCCTAGCATTCTTATTCAAAAGTATTTCTAACCTTATGCATAGTTCGTTTGATAGAAACCCCAACATTTAACCATAAATATTAAGATAAGACATTACAAAATGAATTAAATGAAATACTTTTAGATCTTAGGAAATGTAATGAATGAAAATTTCGATAGTAATTTAAGTAAATGAAGGAGTTTTTTTTAGTTTGCTTAATTTGTTTTGAGTAAGCGCTCAATGAAGTTGCATAAATTAATACTATTACTACATTCTACATTTTATTTGTTCGGCCATCCAGCCCCTTTTGAAAATAAATTATACGAACTTAAAAAAAAAAATCATGAATTGCTAAACCTGTAATTATCCTGAGTTGACATGACAGCTTAAATAAAATCGGAAGTCTCTATAGGGAATTTTCGAAGATGCTATCGTGAAGATTATGGTCGGGTTGGGTAGAGAAAGCGAGGTTCAAATTCCACCAAAGACCTTGCTACCGTTTAGTCTTGCTGTCGTCTGTAACATTTTTCTTTTTTTTCACTTGGCGAGTTCCGTTTTTTTTTTTAACTTCAGTTTTCTTCTTTAAGTACATGCTAACAAGTCTAGTAACTTATAGTTTCCGTAGGAATCCTAACAATTAAAGTATGTGTGGACCGTTATGAAAGGCAATCCGACCCACCCAATCGCCGAAAGTGCTAAGGCACCAGAGGATTCCGCCCGCCATTATTCATAATCGAGTAGAAGAGTGAGAGCACGAATCACCAGTGTTTGGGTACTATTATACCCCTCGGCTTCTCATGCTTAAGTCAACCCTTACATAACTTTTGGCACCCAACGTGGGGCATGCCACGGTACGATTACAACTTCAGTGGTATAGACTTCCTAATCCAATTCATTGTCCTTTATGGGATATCCCAAGGATACTGAAGTGTGGAAGTAGTTAGAACGGCGTGATCTTTCTATCCCATGTCAGAGGGAGAAGTGCGACCATTAATAAGGCCTACGACGTTGCTATTCGGACGCGGATATCAAACCGAGAAACCTGAACTACAGCAATAGCCCTAAGCAAGGCCAAGACATCTGTTGTTTTAGTGAAAAACAAAGCTGGAGGTTACAACGAGTTGAGGGCGCTTATTGACGGTGGATCCCAGAAGACGCTAATTTCAGAGGAAGCACCACAAATATTAAGGATTCCCAGAGTAAGAAGTACTATAGAGGTCGAAGGTATCTCCCAGACTACTCAATTATCAAAAAATAGTGTCCACCTGACGATCAAACCAAAAATTCCAAGCAGCTTCAAAGCATCAACGGAAGCATTGGTTTTACCAACACTCCATAGTTTGATATTGATATCAACAAAGAGTGGAAGGGCTACAGGCTAGCAGATCCACGATTCAACGAGCCAAGCAGAATTGACATGGTGATAGGTGTGGATCTATTTCCCCTGATTATGATGGAGGAAATAAAAACCGTATATGGAATCTTGGGAAAAAAAACCAAATTTGGATGGATTGTGTCCGGAAATATAACTCGAGCAGCAAAGCAAAAAATTATAAGTGCCACTACAATAATAAATCTAAAGGACCTGGATCGCTTTTGGGAATTGGAAGATGAAGCCGATGAGACAATTACAGACAATGCAGAATGCGAAAGAAAATTCCAAGAAACAACTGTCATCAACGAGGAAGGCAGATTTGTGGTTTCAATTCCATTCCACCAAGAGGCAAAGCTGGGGGACTCTCGCAAACAGGCAATGGCAAGGCTTATGCAAATGGAAAAGAAGTTTCAAAGAAACCCAAAGAACTGGGCTGCATACAACAAATTCATGAAAGAATACCTTAAGATGGGACATATGGAATCTGTAAGGACAACGGGTCAAGGTAAATACTATTTACCCCATCAAGCAATCATCAGACCTGGAAGCTTAACTACGAAGCTACGAGTAGTTTTTGACGCATCAGCAAAGACGACAAATGGACTAAGCCTAAATGACGTTATTATAGCTGGTCCTAAGATTCAAAAGGATATATTCGATATTCTAATTAAATGGCGCAATTGGCAATATGTTATGGTAGCTGACATTGAAAAAATGTATCGCCAAATAAAGGTTGCTGAGAAAGATCAAGAATACCAATATATCCTATGGAGAGATGATCCAAAATTGCCGATCAGTGAGTTTAAGTTAACAACCGTAACTTATGGCACCTCGGCAGCACCTTTCTTAGCAGTCCGATGTCTACGAGAGCTGGCAGATCGGTTTTGCCAAGAGGATAGCGTCTTAGCAGAAACAATAACAGACGGCTTTTATATGGATGACCTCATAACTGGTGGAGAAACAGTCAACGAGTGCTATGAACTTCAAAGGAAATTGAGACAAGTGATGGAGAAGGCCTGCATGCATCTGCGAAAATGGGTTGCAAATGACGAACGTATTTTAGCCGACATTCAGGACGACGGTGCTGCGGAGAAAATCTGCATTGAGGAGAATTAATCGATCAAAACCTTAGGACTTCAATGGGATCCGAAGAAGGATACATTTACGTTTTCGGCAGAAAACCCAATGCTAACACGCATAACAAAGCGGTTAGTGTTATCACAGTTGTCCAGAATTTTCGACCCACTGGGATGGTTGGCACCTGTAACGATTCAAGGCAAATGTTTCATCCATTAACAAGGCCTACGACGTTGCTATTCGGACGCGGATATCAAACCGAGAAACCTGAAGTGTACACCAACCCATGAATTTAGCAAAACATCAGCTATTCGGAAATCTTGTGTCCCTAACTATCAATGCTCTTTTGTTCAGTGGTAGGAGTTTGGGCAGGGTACCAGTCGCTTATTTGCAAGCGAAAGGGACGAGCACTTAAAGAATATTGATGATTTGACTCTGATCGAATATCAATACTTAATGATCGCTCAGCTGGTAGAGTGTGGTTTCTACATGCCGCTACTGCTGCAAATTCCTTAAAACACATCTGATAGCTCTGTGAGTTGCGAGTTGTCAGTTAAAATACGATCTGTTGTCTGGAACTTGTGAAGATGCAGCTTAATGCTTCCACTTGCCGAATAGAAACCTGTAGAAAGTTAGTCAACGCACTCATTTCAATCGGGAAATCAAACTTTCAATAATCCAGCCCTCAACGCTAGTTATAGATACGGCCATCAAATGTCAAATTCAGGATAAAATCTTAAGAAAAAAATTAAGATAACCAGCAATGCCAGTAGTGAATACGCCTCGCAGAACTTCTTCGGAAGGTAATATGGAGAATAATTGCGCCCTTTGCTCAACGGTTATGGATAACACCAATCCTTGTTTTACTTTAGCGTGCAAGCATGTGTCTAAAGATGTGTTTAGACATGATAAGTAGACAAACTATAAATATGTTCTATTTATGGGCTGCAATAAACATGGCACGGGACAACATAAGTGGCAACTACAGATAAGTACGATTGCAGTGGTCTATTGTCGAAGTGTCAAGAGATATGATCACGCGGGAGGTGATTAGCGCGGTCATAGGCCAAAAACATAGATTTAAGATAAATCTCATCTGCATTGACCAACGCAGACTGCAGCGTCTTACAAGCGCTGCATTATATAATTAGATGATAAGAACCTATGTAAGAATGTATAAAAGGCGACGCCCTCGCAGTAGCGAATCAGTTATATTCAAACACTCGAATTGAACTCATTAAGTGTACGCATTAGTTTTTAGTGTGAACATTTTGGTCCTTCGAGAAATTCTGTTGTTTTCCCCCACCAGTGGTAAGAAACACAGAAGAAAAAACCAGCGCTTCAAAGTAAAAAGAGCAAGGTCCTTCGAAAAATTCTGTTGTTTTCACCCACCAGTGGTAAGAAACACAGAAGAAGAAACCAGCACTTCAAAGTAAAAAGAGCAAGGTTATTCGAGTGATTCTGTTGTTTCCCCTACCAGTGGTAAGAAACACAGAATAAAAGACCACGCCTTAAAGTACTAGGACTATAAGGTGAAACATTGTGTTCTTGCTTTTCGTTGGCTGATCAATCAGCTGTGAGTCGAGGCACAGCTAGGTCAACTGGGCGACCAATCAAAAAAATCCTCCAACGGATCACGCCAAAAAATACAAGCAGAAAGCACAAGTCACAGTGATTGTTTTCCCAAGATGTTGTCGGAAAGATCGTGAAATTGATGCAAGACCAAGGAGTGCTGCAGAACAAAATACTGCAAGCCATCAAGGACAAGGCATCTATACCAGCAATAGAAGCAGTGGTAGACCAATTTACTACTAACAACAATGCGCTGGTAAAATTGGGAGTATAAAAAATATTTAAGGCATCGGCCATTATGTTGCCAGAATAAATATCGGACCAATTAAAGCCAGATATAAAATGATTTAGCCTCCGAAAGTTTGCCCTACGAAATCAATGAATTCGTTTGGTTGACTTATCTTACCTCTCTTTTATTACGGTACCTGTGTCGATTGTCACCTCGAAAGTTGGATGTTATGGATCTTCTGGTTGACTAAGAGGTGCTACCCTAGTCAGAAACACACTTGTGTGTGTTTCATGACTTGTAACAAAGCATAGATCCAATAATCGTGCAAAAGAATTTCGAATATAATTAACTTGCGACAACAATATGTCGAGCAAGCCGTCAATAAAGTCATGCTGTGCTATGAGATAAGGGTATTCGACTATTTTTCTATGGACCACTTAGTGCCTGGTATATAAAAGTCATCTAAAAAAACCAGTTGTTCCCTATCGGACAGTCTATATAAAACGTATTGGATATCGGACAAATGGCTTATATATCCAGGAAATTCAGAAGACGGCGGAATGTAAGAGCACGTAATATTAAAAATTCTATGTTACGGAACTCGTCAAAAAGTACCTCCTCTGACGTGAGACCTAACGACAATTAGGACTCCGCCTCCCCGCCTGGAGGGACGGTCATACTGTGTACATACCTGGAAAAACTGCAGAGTTAAGTATCTCCTGTTTTAACCAAGTCTCTGTAAACACAATAATATGGGATGCATAGGAGAACTTTCTGAATACAAATTAGTTAGCTTACTACACAAGCATTACATTTACATCTTATATTTCATTTTGATAACAGATAATGAGACAAGATTTTAGTTTTTTGAAGATAAAGAAGTAGAAATAGTAGAGGAGGATGGGGCAGTGATCTGGCCACGTGTGGGAAATTTAATTCCCACTGCCCCTTTTTTCTATTTTTAATCTTAGCTTCGATCCGGCCAAAATTCAACGGAACATATGGTCGATAATAGCTCAGTAGGGACAGTTATCATGAAAAATGAGATGTCCCTAGCGTAAGAAAAGTTAAATTTTTTCCACCTTTATGTTGTCGGCTTTTGTTTTGTCTTGTATATAAGACAATACATCAAATGATGTTTGATCAGGGGAAAGCCGAGTAAAGAAAATTGGTTTCTTTAGTGGAACCACCGAGAGGGGTTTTGGCAGTGCAGGTTGTATTTCTGAAGTGCCAACTTGGAACTCAACTCCGGACTCAATATTCCTTTGTGGTGGTAAACTATTCGGGACGGGTGTTGTTACCGCCGAAATTAAAATTCAACCGCCAACCAGGAAAAAACGACGTAACCCTAAAACCCTTTGGAAAAAATGTTACCCATGATCTGCGGTTATTGGATAGGGAAACACTTGTACGACACTTGAGGAAACACTGGCGAAGGAGAAAGAACAAAGTTTTTAAAAGCTGCTCGCTTTGCTAAAAAAAATTAAATAACAATAAATTGACTGCTACAAAAGGTGGTTTATTATTGCTCTCCCTAGGCCCAAATTAATTAGTTCCTCAACATTTTCTTACAAAACTTTATAAGTACTCAATATTAAGCGCAATTAAAAGTGACGCCTCAACATTTCTTAAAAAAACTTTAAAAGTAATCAATACTAAGCGCTATTACAAGTGAAGCAAACCATTTGTGAAATTAATACGGAACACACGCAAACCTATAAGCCAAGATACAGACGTACACGTATGAAGGCTATGTATGTGTAGAACTCTGTTGAAGTAGATCACGCCAGGAACCGACGCCATTAGTTGTGAAATTATCTGTGACGAAGAAAACGACTGAATTCTCATAGCGGAAATGGAGGGAGATGTAACTCTTTGCGGTTCATACAATAAGAGCCGCCTATCTAGTGGAGTCCAAAACTGGGCGCACGTCACAATGGACGTGCGACTTGTGCGAACTTGTCGACGATACCCCTTCCACTTCACAGCAAGCCGCTTCACAACGCAACGAACTGACAAATACCTTGCCGAAAGATAGCGATATGATACAAATCGAAATCAATCCCAATAAGCCATCATAAACTCCATGCCCAAAAAACTTGATGATAGAGATGCCAGAACAGACACGACAAGTGGAAAAAAAAAATATATCGAGCAGGGGACACAGGAAAAGCACATCCTATAATTTGGACCAACTGCATCCCAACTAGCAACAAGGCAAATATTAGCAGCGGATCTGCCGACTTTCAATGGCAACCCAGCAGACTGGCCAATTTTCATAAGCATATACGAGAACAGCTGCTCGGTAGCCGGATTTTCAGACGCTGAGAACATGCTTCGTCTCCAGAAGTGCAAGGGAAAGGGAAGGGAACTCAAAGGAAAGGCCTACGAACAAAGCCTATGACAACTTAATCGACAAAATCTCCAGTTCGCTTTCGAACTGGAAACCAAAGAAATAGCTAAGGACATAAACCGTGTATGGTACCTCCCTATATTCATCGCTCTAAGCCCAAACAAGCCAAATAAAATAAGTTTGGTTTGGGATGCAGCTGCAAAGAGTCACGGCAAATCCCTCCCTGAACGGGACCGATTACTTAAACCCGCTCACCGAGGTTCTTATGGCATTCAGAGTAGGTCGTATAGGCGTGTGCACGGATATCGCTGAGATGTTTCATCAAATAACCGCACATTCGTCATGCGGCAATAACATTCGGATTTTGATGCGCGCCCTGTATTGCTCACTATGTGCGAGTTACCGGTTCCAACCGGTATACCGACCCACCAGCTAAGCCACCCAGGCTTACCCTGGAATCGGGACAACAAACACATAAACTTGTGTTCAACGACCGGCCGTTGACTAAATATGAAATATGTCTACGCTGCACTTGGGCAGGATGCCCCCACTCCGCAGCGTACCAGGAATCCACAGCTACGAGTCAGCAACAGGCACCACTCCAACTCAAGACAATCCGACACAGCAGTTTATTTTACATTTGTATTTATGCTTAAGACTATGTATCCCTTTGTATGTACTTAAACGGCGGAGGTCTCATTGTGGCCAAAGCTAAAATATAAACTCAGTCTGATTTTGACATCCAAGTTCTTCACAAGTATTCTTTCAAACAAACTGAATTACCCTACAAGTTTAAAACTACAGCCGAACTATTTCCTCGACAACTACTCCCGGAACTATAACTTGCGCAGCCGTCTACGGACCAAAAATTAAGCTCCCTGTCTTTCTAACAATGTAAAAAAAAGATGCACATAAAAATACACACACACACAAAAACCGCAAGTATTAAGTGAAGTGTACATTTATTTAAAAAAAAAAAAAAAAAAAAAAAGTGAAGGAAAAATGAATGAAAACGGGAGGAGGAGTTTGATCAGCGTTATTCGGTCACGGGGTAACAGTTATATAAAAATTAAAAAGAAGAAAATATATGATATATAGAAAGACTAAAAAGAATTATTATAAAGAAAAGTTATTAAAAAAATATAAAAGAGAGTATCCAACACGTAAAAAAAATTTTTTATAATGATAAATAGGAAAGTTGTGAATAATAGATATGTTGTTTTTATGCACTTTAAATTCAGGGCGAATTTATAGCAAATTAAAACTACATATTTTCTCAACTCTAGAAAAGAAATGTGTAACCTATACAAGAAATACAACACACAAAAACAAAATATATAAATCATTCTCGTGGCACATACAGGCTTTTGAACACATATACATTGCTTTAAGTGGTTGCGTTTTAAATTCAGGGCGAATTTCTAGCGTAATTAAACTTTGAATTCTCTAACCTACGAACAAAAAAAATTAATATATACGTTTTTATGAGCTTTTAATTCAGGGCGAATTTCTAGCAAAATTTAAAAACTATATACCCCATCAATAAATTCTTCTCGTGGCATATGCAAAACAAAAAAAAAGAGGAAGAAAACAAAAAAGAATATATATACAATCTTGTAAGTTTTTGCGTTTTAAATTCAGGGCGAATTTCTAACGTAATTAAACTTTGAAGCCTCTAGAATTCAGGGCGAATTCTCTGGCAAAACCAAGTAAAAAAGAAAAGAAGAAGTAAATATATATGTTTTATGAGCTTTTAATTCAGGGCGAATTTCTAGCGAAATTTAAAACTATATAACCCACCAATAAACTTCTCGTGGCATATGCAAGCTTGAAGACGGAAGAAAATAAAAATAATATACCAAATATATATACAACTTTTAAAGTTTTTGCGTTTTTTTTAATTCAGTGCGAATTTCTAGCGTAATTAAACTTCGAGAGTCGAGAACTCTAAGCCGAATTCTCTAACACACAAAAAAAAAACTACGTAAAAATAAAAATATATGGAGAAAAGAGATGTGTATGTGTGGGAAATTTATACAAATATAGTTGAAGCCGCAAAGGCATGACAGATGTACTACGTACTAGCAGCTAGTAGTTATTTCTTAAACGCATACTAAAAATCTTTTTTCTCCCTACCTACAGGTTTTGAACAACGTTGAGTTGGGCAAGCCTAATCTAAAACACAAAAAAAAAAAGAACACAATTAAAGAAAACACGATCATTACTTGATCATTCAACTTGAAGCGCAAGGTATCGAAATCCAGCTACAACTACAAAACGTCTTACTAGAATTCAGGAAAATAATATACACTTCACGAGCGGAGGCAGAACAACAACACACAAAAACACATTAAGTACTTAATTTTAAGAAAAAGACAAAATACAAAACAACAACATTTTATATTTAAGTTTTCTATGATAAAACAACAAATAGTGGGTATATCCTCATAAAACATAAATTAGGGCATATACATATACAAAAAATATATAAAAGAAAAATCATCCAATTCAATTGTTAATTGATGTCGAAAATTCAAAAAGTAAAAAAATATTTGCCTGGCTCAAGAATTACCACCAGGAGTAGTAGCACCGGTAATCTTTCCATTCTCAAATTCCGAGCGTGAATCCATCTGATTTATTTAATTCTATGCGCATTCCGGATGTAATCCGCTTCTTACCACCGTATGGGGGAGATTCCTACACGTTAAACGATTTCATTACAAGCGTGGAAGAGATCATTTTACTTATTAGGGGCACAGATCAAGCCCCATATGGACAAATGTTACTCAGGGCAATTCGTCAGAAAATCGAAGGCAAAGCTAATGAGGCAGTGATAGCTTCTGGAGCATCTCTAAACTGGGATGAAATTAAGGAAGCCTTAATCGTACATTGTCGGGATAGAAGGGATGAGGTTACTTTAATGGCAGAATTGTTTAATCTACCTCAGAAAAGATTACCTTTGCAAAAACTATATGATCAGATAACTAAGATTAAACTCACATTATTTAGGCTGGTAGACTCAGAGGAAACAGAGTTAATAGCGATCAGGGTTAAGAAGAGGTCAATTTCGCAGGCCTGTTTAAAGTCCTTTCTCACCGGAATTGGGGGACCACTAGGTAGTACAGTCAGAGCTATGAAACCGGAAAATTTAGAAGAGGCATTCGATTGGGCACTAAAAGAACGAAATACCTATTTTACGGAAAACGCAAACAGGCCAAGCCAAAACAGGTTTCAAGACAGGCAAGTAGATAGGTATAAGAACAGCCAATACCAAAATCAAGGCTACAATCGTTCTTATAATAGATATGACAGAAGGGATTTTACAACTAAAAATAACAACAACGGTTCCACAAATAGGTACCCAGCTATTATGCCCAACGATGACAAGCCTAGTACTTCCAAATACGCAAATCAAAATTTTAAAAATGAGAAGACTAATTTAAATAGTCAACGATTGTTTAATATGGACTTGAATACGAATGATAGCCAAAATAAGATTTCACATAAGTACGATGAAGACAAAAATTTTCAGTTAAATGCCTCACATCCCAAACGGGATACATGAGTAAATTTAAATTAGGGTCTATGTTACCATACATTACTATATGCCTTACCGATCATTCAAACTTAAAATTCCTAGTGGATACTGGTGCGCAGGGTTCTTTTGTACACCCTAAGATAATTTCAGAAAAAAACATTATAGAATTAGAAAAACCAGTATCCATTTCAACTGCTCTCAAAGAACACCCAATTTCGCATATGGTATTATTATCTATCTTCAAAGAAAGAAATGATGACACTAAATTCCCATTTTTATTATTTGATTTTCATCAATTCTTTGATGGCCTTATTGGAATGAATATCCTTCGGGAAATCCAAGCGGTTGTCGACATGGCAAGTCTAACATTAACTTCACCAAAATTTTAATACGCCTTGTTTTTCGAAACAAATCAAACGTCGGAAATCAAGTTAGTTCAAGAAGAATCCAAATCTTTGATAAATCTACCAGTTACAATTAAAGATGGCCCGTTCTTTTGTCCCCAAATCCTATTAAATAATAATTTGTTCATAACCAAAATTCAGTCATTCTTAATTATCATACCAAAAGTAACCATCTAGAAATTGTATAAGCGTAGTAAAATCTCTTAAACATTTGTTCAGTATCCACGGGATTCCCCGTACGGAATTTTCTGGACAAGTGTTCCTCGATTTTTGTAAACAATTTAATATAAATATCCATGTCACGTCTTTTTTACAATCTTCAAGTAATTCCCCAGTAGAAAGACTTCACTCTTCGTTAACAGAAATTTACAGAATTATATTGGAAACAAAAAAATCCGAAAAATTGGAATGTTTACACGAAGACATTCCTTTTGGAAACACTTATTACGTATAATAATGCTATTCATTCATCAACCAAACATACACCCTACGAACTATTTACAGGGAGAACACACATGTTTTTGAGACAAACAAACTTTAATAACCAAAACGATTACTTACAAAAATTAAATGAATTCCAAAAAACCATATATCCAGTAGTACAAAAAGAAATGGAGGACAAAATGAACCAAAATATCAATAAATTAAACAAAGGCAGAAAGACACCAATGACAGTAAAACCAGGGGATATAATTTTTCGAAAAGAAAATAGGCGAAACAAAATCACTCCTAGGTTTTCCAAACACAAAATCGCAAAAGATAATAATATCACACTTATATCGACTAGACTACAGAAATTACACAAATCCAAAATAAAGCGCTTAATTCGTAAAAATAATAATAAATCCATTTTTCAGGTTCTTTACTATCTACGCACACCAAATTAATCTAATTCAATTGGACGGAACTAACTCTTTGGTCAAAATAAAGGTGGGACAAGCAAAATTAATTCAATCATACACCTATTTAAATCATCAAATCGATATACAAGAACTTGCACACACAATAGACAAATTCGATAGAGCCATGTATGATTTAAAAGAAATTTCCTATTCTAGAGAGGTAGTAGGTAGTCTGTTCCTAAAAATAAATCAATTAAAGGATAGAGTAAATATTCTAATACCCAAAGGTAGACAGAGGAGAGGATTAATAAACGGTTTAGGCAGTATCATAAAGACAGTAACAGGAAATTTAGATGAGTTGACCATCTGACTCAAAGAGAATTTCAAAATTATTAGAGAAAACGAAAGAGAGCTAGTAGCCAATTCAAATAAACAAATGACATTTAATAACAAAGTAATTGAAAGATTTGAAAATATCACTAAACACATAAATGAAGAGCAAGAAAACATTAATACTTTCATAAATAAATATAAAAACATGATTTTTAAGACAATAAATACAGAATTTAAACAAATACACCTCCTACAATACGTAACTAGAATAAGTATTAACATTGATATTCTATCAAACTTTTTAAATAATATAGAAGAAAGTATTCTTTTATCTAAACTAAGAATTATACCTAAATTCATTTTATCAACACAAGAAATTGAACTAATAAAGAAAGAAATACAAGACAACGAGATCCAAAACATGAATAATGAAGAAATAATAAAACTATTAGAACTTGAAACATTTATACAGAACAAAAAGATTACATTCAAAGTAAAAATACCACTCTTCAGCAAACTTTATTATGAATTCTTACATATTATCCCTTTACCTGTCAATATATCAAAGTACTTAATACTACCTAAATTTATAGCTTATCACGACCCAAATAATTTTAAGAACTTCGATAAAAGATGTTTGCAAATACAAATTCTGCGAAAGCCTACCTATAAGCTCAAACAATTTTGAACCCACTTGTATAATCGATATTTTAAATAACAAAACTGCGCATTGTCTGAGTAAGGATGTCGGAGAGCAGGAATCCATCGTGGAGGAAGAAGTCGGATATATCTTCATTTTTAACACCAGGAAGACAACAATCGAATCTGATTGTTCAACACCAAACGTCATAATGGGATCAGCAATCCTAGAAATCCAGAATTGCACAATATCTATAAATGGAATTACCTATGACAAACAGCTTTACACCAAAGAAGAAAGGCCAGAATTAATCTTCACCTCCATTCAAAGTATCAACCTAACAAATAACATAGAAGATTTAAATCTGCAAAAACTTAACTTACAAACAATTCAAGATCAAAATGATCTAATTTATTGGAAAAATGTAACGACAACAAATTTCACCATTATATACATCTTGGGAAGCATCACAATAATAGCATGCTTAATCATCGTCACCAAAACTAACAAGAGAGAACGCTATAGTCGAGTTCCCCGACTATCTGATACCCGTTACTCAGCTAGTGGAAGAGAGAAGGAGAGTCTTAAACGCAGTTTTTGGCGGTTTGTAGGCGTTATAGTTGGCGTGGCAGAAAGTTTTTTGGCAAATCGATTGAAATTTACAAGACCAATATAAAAATGACAAAATATCAAAACATGATTTAAAGTCCGGAGTCTGGAGTCTGTATGCTTAATCTCAACTTTCTAGCTTTTGTAGTTCCTGAGATCTCGACGTTCATACGGACGGACAGACGGACGGACAGACAAACATGGCCAGATCGACTCGGCTATTGATCCTGATCAAGAATATATATACTTTATATGGTCGGAAACGCTTCCTTCTGCCTGTTACATACTTTTCAACGAATCTAGTATACCCTTTTACTCTACGAGTAACGGGTATAAAAAGATACTCTTTTCACCTTCTGTCCAACCGGAAACTTTCGTGATGACCACTCCTTCGTTCTGGCCATCACTTCAATCCAAGGAGGGAGGAGTTACCGGTTCCAACCGGTATACCGACCCACCAGCTAAGCCACCCAGGCTTACCCTGGAATCGGAACAACAAACACATAAACTTTGAAACCCGAACAACGGCCGTTCAACGACCGGCCGTTGCCTAAATATGAAATATGTCTACGCTGCACTTGGGCAGGATGCCCCCACTCCGCAGCGTACCAGGAATCCACAGTTACGAGTCAGCAACAGGTCCCCACTCCAACTCAAGACAATCCGACACAGCAGTTTATTTTACATTTGTATTTATGCTTAAGACTATGTATCCCTTTGTATGTACTTAAACGGCGGAGGTCTCATTGTGGCCAAAGCTAAAATATAAACTCAGTCTGATTTTGACATCCAAGTTCTTCACAAGTATTCTTTCAAACAAACTGAATTACCCTACAAGTTTAAAACTACAGCCGATCTATTTCCTCGACAACTACCCCCGGAACTATAACTTGCGCGACAAAAACGCACAGGATTTTAAGGATCAATTTCCCCGAGCTTTCGAGTCAATTACAAAAGCTCATTATGTGGACGACCTTATAGACAGCTACACCGACGACTCTGAGGCGATCGCAGTAACATCAGAAGTCCGAGACATTCATGCTGAGGGAGGATTCACTATAAGAAATTGGATCACGAACTCTACCGCCATCCTCAAACAATTTGGAGAGCGCCAAATAGCCGAACAACATCCCAAAGAACTTTGTGGCCCGGAAAAGGTTCTTGGTATGTATTGGAAACCCTCAAACGACGTTTTTAAGTATACTTCTAGATTCGCGAGACTTAAAAGAGACGTCCTAAATGGAGAATCCATACCAACAAAACGAGAAGCTCTACAAGTATTAATGTCGATTTTTATCTCCTGGCCCTCTTATCCTGCTACACGATATGCTACTGCAAAATATATGGCGAGCAGGCATAGACTGGGACGAAAAACTGCCCTTCGCACTGCTCACGTCATGGCAACAATGGAAAACGGTCCTGCTTCAAGCTATCAAATTTTAATTTTCTCGCTTCTACTCCACTTTGCTGCCGAATGCCGACCAAATTAATTTGCACACGTTTGTAAACGGGAGCGAGTACGCCTACGCAGCAGTCACCTATCTTCGTATCAGGCGAGGAGTAGACGTCGACACAGTACTGGTAGCAGTCAAATGTCAGGTAGCCCCACTAAAACCAGTCTCAATACCACGCATGGAACTACTGGCGGCTGTAATTGGAGTGGGCCTCGCCAAAAATACCATGAATGTTAGAAGGCTCAACATCAATTTAAGTACATACTGGACACACTCTAAGACCGTTCTACAGTGGCTTGATATGGACCCACGGAAATTACAAGCCTTCGTAATGCGAGTTGGGGAGATAATCGATAACACGAGTCGAAACCAATGGCGATGGATTCCCACAAAGCGAAACGTTGCGGACTCAGCTACCAAATTCATCAAAACTCCTGACGCTAATCGCTGGTTAAAAGGCCCTCAGTTCCTAGTCAAGCCAGATAGCGAATGGCCACTACAAGACATTATTCTCGATAACAGCGAACCGTGTGAAGTACGTAAGCATATCTTCGTTGTAAACAAACTAAAGTTTTTGATTTTGCAGTAGAATACTTCTCTGATTGGAGACGCATATACAGAGCTGTGGCAACATTCATGCTATACATTCAAAGAGTTCGTGCTAAATATCTCGGAAATTAACTGCCGAAAACGTCAGACCCCGAAATCATAAATAGAGCAAAATCGTGACTATATAAACAGGCGCAATCCAGGGCGTATTCAGCTGAAAAACCGCATTTTAAATTACAAAATATTACCAGGAAAAATGACATCACATGATGCACGAGTCAACGATAAATCGCATTCGAAGCTATTTCTACATAACTCGTCTACGACTACTGTATTAAACAGTTCGAAAGGCCTGTCAACTGTGCAAAATTGCCTCCTCCAGCCCCGAAGTACCTCAAATGGATCCTGTACCAGTCGCCCGACTAGCTTGCTTCGAGAGCACCTTTACATACACGGGAGTCGACTACTTTGGTCCCATACTGGTCAACGTTGGCAGACACAAGAAAAAACGGTGGGGAGTCCATTTCACCGTAGAGCACCGGGAGCCGTACACATAGAAGTAGCCCATAAACTCGAAGTAAGCTCATGTATATGTGTCTGCGGAACTTTATAACACGTCGCGCGACTCCAAAATAAATCTTTTCTGACAACGGCACAAACTTTAAAGCCACGGAGAAAATTGTGAAAGAAGAACTACAAAAGATCGACTTTGATGAAATCACCATAAAATACGAAGCAATTAAGTGGCACTTCAACCTGCCTGCAGCACTTCATATGGGAGGCGCATGGGAACGACTAGTCAGATCGGTCAAAACTGTTTTGAAAACAATCTGCCCAACAAACAACTTCAACGACGAATCTCTTCAAACCGCCCTAAGATTAACCCTGAAAACCTTTGGAAAAGTGTTACCCATGATCTGCCTACACTTGTACGACACAAGTCGTACAAACAAAGTTTTTTAAAGCTGCTCGCTTTGCTAAAAAAAATTAAATAAAAATAAAGTTACTGCTACAAGAGGTTGTTTATTATTGCTCTCCCTAGGCCCAAATTAATAAGTCCCTCAACAGGTGGAATCACCGGTTGAGAAACCAGTGCGGACAAAACGGAATCTGTAGCAATCCCAGACTGGACTCCCTTCACAACGGATTGATCGGATTGCTCCGAATCTTTTTTAGCTGCCGATCTAAGCAACATTTGAGGGTTTGCTGCAGTTGTCAACTGATCAGCTGTGGAGTCCTATTGATCACTTGCCGAAGGTTTCGGGGCATTCCCCTTAGGCAGCCTACCACCACTGGCTTTCTTGCGCTTTGGAGATTCCTTTAATAGCTTGAGGCTATTAAATTGTGAATCTATCGCGGAAAGAAGATCATTAGCTCGCCGTAAACTATCTGTAGCCACGCCAAAACTGCTGATCAGTCTATTCAAGACACCTTTAGTTTGGCGCATAAAGAGTTTCATTTCATTCGCAACTCCTAGGCAAGTATCACAACGGCATTTTAGATTAGGGCGTTTTGCAAGGTCATCACTTGTTCGGCCATTCTATCATTTTTGACTGCTCAGGCTTTATTACCTGACGGCATTAGTTTTGGAAGCAGACAACAATGGTTTCCATATTTAATTGGGTTTTGACCACTGCACCAAAAGACAAAATCAAAAATGTACCGCAAGAGCGCAGTCTGCACTTAAGGATTTTGTGTGGGAAAGCGAGACAGCAAATCACAAGAGATTCACTCGCGAAGCAAACGGAACTTTTACTAGTAGTGATAACGAAATTGAGTTATTCAAGAACTTATTAAAATCCACCGCTGGATTTGGCAAAACAATAATAAATTCGGAGCGCAGAAAAAACACGACCGTTCGCTTTGAAGCTAAAAGAAGCTAATATTCTAATATTTTAATTTATTTATATAAATATTAACATAAAAAATATAATATATATACATACATACAAATAACATGTAAGAAATACATTTGGAATTGCCTTTATTTTTTTTAAGTGCGATACTATCGATAGTATCAAATATAGAATGACGTCACTATTGATATTTTCTTTGCTCTAGTTTATCACTGGTCGCTAAAATATGAATGTTTTATTTGGCGGCATGTACCACCGGTGGTCCAAAAAAATAGAGATATATGGCAAGCATAATACAAAAAACTGCGCCGTCCTTAACACAGAGCTCAGACAAAATTGCTAGGAGTTAAAACCTCAGGACCCTTGACTCCGGAATTTTCAATATGCGATAAAGTTTAAGTGTTTTGCATGAATTTATTGAATAAGCAAAATAAAGTTTATAAACTTTTATTAGTAAATAAGACTTGAAATTAGATAATTATACCCGTTACTCGTAGAGTAAAAAAGTATGTAACAGGCAGAAGGAAGCGTTTCCGACCATACAAAGTATATATATTCTTGATTATGATCAATAGCCAAGTCGACCTGGTCATGTCCGTCTGTCCGTCCGTATGAACGCTGAGATCACAGGAACTACAAAAGCTAGAAAGTTGAGATTAAGCATACAGACTCCAGAGACATAGACACAGCCAAGTTTGTAAATGTTATATGACAGTATGACAAATTCTTATGATTAATTCTTAAGACATTCATACAAATTGAGTGGTAAGCAAGTTCTAGAGAAGAATACTATCTGGTGAGTAGTTGATTAAAAATAATGAAGGAAAGAAAAAAAAGAATTAAATAATAATACATATTCATTTGATGTTTCTACAGAGCTGCATTGTAGCAAACGATGTTTCACATCTGTCACAAAACAAAAAAGCGTTTTGCAATGTAATGTATATAACAGTAACTAAGAGACCTTACTATTGTGACTTTCCTGTTGTAGAAGAGAATTTTCGCGTGTGTAAACAGGCCTTTAACAGAGTGATTGTGTTTGTTTTCTGCGTCTCCTCTAGTGAGCATTAAAGAGCTGTTTTACAAGTGAACGACGTATAACTTGCTTGCACTTCTAAGTTGTTAACTATTTGTATGTTGCGCTAGTATCAGGGTGGGGCTGCATAGAGCTCTTAATGTTTATTTATTATAACATAAACTAAGGAGCCTCCAACAAATCAACCCCCGCTATTATAGAATAGTATATGTGACGTAAATCAACTTTAACTAACATCTGAAATTACGTGAGTTTCAGATATAACTGAAGCCTGCACAAAATTATAAACTTGTATCCATTCATACTTATATATTTCCTTAGGTTAAGCCAATCAATTCATGGAGCATGTTTCTACTGCGTCTGGCAACGCCAACCCTGCTACAGTTTCTGCCAAAAGGGGGACGCAACAAGGTCGCAAAAAGTCTGGGCCCAAATTCGAACTATCTGATGCCCAAAAATCCGACATTAAGGAGGCCTTTGATCTATTTGACAACGAAGGCACGGGCTACATTGAGGTAAAGGAACTTAAGGTGGCGATTAGGGCTTTGGGATTCGAACCAAAAAAAGAGGAGATTAAAAGGATGATATCCGACATTGACAAGGATTGCAGCGGACGTATTGCGTTCAACGTCTTTCTGCAACTAATGACAATAAAGATGGCGGAAAAAGATACTAAGGAAGAAATACTTAAAGCTTTTCGGCTTTTCGATGATGACGAGACTGGAAAAATCTCCTTTAGAAATCTAAAGAGGGTGGCTCGCGAACTTGGTGAAACACTGACCGACGAGGAACTACGAGAGATGATAGACGAAGCCGATTTGGACAATGACGGAGAGGTAAATCAAGAAGAATTTCTGCGAATCATGAAGAAGACCAGTTTGTATTAAAAAGCTATGTCTTAGCTATATTTAAATATATATTGCGTGTTTTCCTGCCCATGAAACATTCAAGACATGTGAAGGTACACTTTTAACAACAAAGGATCATTCTCAAAATATTTTGCAGTGTTAGTCATTAATTATAAATCAGTAAGTTTAATAGATATTTTATAATTATACATATGAATATAACAGCAAAAAAATTTGTCATACTAGTTTTTCCCTAGGCATAAAGAAACGCAGCAAAATCAAATCACCTGTGCAAACATTTCTAAAAGCAAATTCCATGACGATAAATAGTAACATTTACAATAAAATGTATAACAAATAATTTTTAATTTCCATTTGTTATTTCGGTACAACGCTAGTTTTTTACAGTTTTATGCTAAAATCGAAAATAAGTGTGCCACTTAAGTCTTGATAAACCAGCTGATTTAAATTTCTGATCGAAACAAATTTTTTATTTTATTTATTTATTATTTATTTATTTATTATTATTATTAAGAAAAAAATAATGACGTGTTGTTGGACATTTTTACCTTAAGAACTAAAAAGAAACTTTAATTTGGTTGACTTAAGAACTACAACAAACTTATTTAACATGCTTTTTTGGTACCACAAAAGTCAAAATGCAGTTAACTTATCCCGGTTTATTTATGTGATCCTTTTTGACTTTTTAAGGGGACTTTTCCCCGTTTGCTTTATGTTACATTTTTTTGTATTGCTGAATATTTCTTAATCACAAACTTTGACAAAATGACGCGTAAGGAGCTGCTCACGCTGTAAGAAAGATAAATAATTTAAACTTACATGTTAAAGAAAGAAAAACATGCCGAAATCGCAAAAATTATATCCAGAATCCGATCAAATAGTCAACATCTAATTGGACGTTTCAAAGATGGTCGTTTTGAAAATAAAAAAATAAATGACCGTATAGTTGATAAGATCTGCTTTAAACTGAGTTTGGCGAGGACCTAAAAACGCCTATAAGCCATAAGGCGTCAGAAACCTGCAATTTATTTATGGACCACAAAATGTGCATTGAGATCCTTAAGAGAAATCTGAAGCAATGCGCAGATCGTCTTGGAATTGGGTCGTAATTTTACTTTTATCATAATAATGACCGAAAGCACACGTCTTTAAAAACGCACCTACTACAACATTAATCAAGTTTTGAAAACACCCCCGTAGACTTCCGATCTAATTCCCAGTGAGCATTTGAAATAAATTTGAGCATTACTTAAGGGAGAAGGAAATAGGAAGCTAATCAGATTTAAAAGCGGCCCTATAAGTTAATTACTTTGCGGTTAGCAAGGTAAAAAAAATAATAAAATAAATTGGAGTTCAGTTAAGAACGACTTTATTTGTATAAATCCAATTTGCAACTAAATTACCCTAAGCTGTCCCTAGCAAGCTGTGAGTCTTTGGCTGTGAGCTGCGCTGCCCTTGGTGGCAGAGGATCGGCGTCGGCTCCGTAGCTTTCCAATAGGCCACGACATCGGCTGATGTTTTGCTGGTCAAATGAGTGCAGTCTTCTTGGAATCACTTGCATTGGTGGGAGCGGAAGTTGTTACCAATCAGATTCTTCGAACTCTACTTGGCAGCTCGGCGTGTGCAGGAAATTATCGAATTCTGCTTGGCAGCAGACGCTGAGCTTGCAGATTGAAGCTTGCTTATTGGGGTTCATTGTTCTGGATTTAAACATTTTTGTTGTTAACTCTTCCCCCTCCTCTTCCGTTGGCTATAGATGTGCAAACCCAGGATGAGAACCAGCACAATCCCAAAGAGCGTTAACAAAGTAATGCTGTTAACTGTTGAATGTGTTCTTATGTTCATCAGCTGTCCAGTGTTGTTTATGTGCAATGCTTCCAATGCTTCAAGAGATAGAACCTTAAGTCTTTCTTTTTCTTCGGCCGTAAACTGCACAAGAGGTGCTCCGGGGGTCGAGACTGTAGGTTCCAAGTTGCTGAACTGCTGGTTGTCGATAATTATCGAGTCATTTGATAGTTGAACCAGATAGGTGCCCTCTAGGTGAAGTTCTGTGTTGTTCCATGTTGCGTTTCCATCGTAGTCGTTTAGTAGAATGATTCCATCGTCGACTTCTTCTATTTTGGGTACATGGTCGGCATTGCTAAAACTACACAGCGCTTTCTGTCCCTGAACTAGCTTTGGTATACATTTTGAATTACTTATATTAACAATTTTTTTCTTATCGCATATTTTTATATATTCTACGGTTTTACAAGTTTGGGGAATGCCATAGGTAATGTTTTTGTTAACAAAGATTTCTTGAAAGTTTAAGTGTATGATTGAATTGTTTTTTACTATGGGTTTTATAATAAGGTCTTGGTATTGTATTTCTTCTAAGTTTGGAACTTTTACAATATACAGAAGTGTTGTTTTATTATGTAGAATTGACACATCGGAAAACTCCATTATTTCTTCCATTGATAGGGTTGGCATATTATTTCTTTTAAAAATTTTCTCGATTTCAATTAGCTCATCTTCATTTAATACAAGTGTGTTAACTACGTTTAATCGTGCCCATTGAATGGCATATTTAATGTTAATAATTTCTTCTTTTAAAAGGCGAATCTGGTTGTGCAAACTAATAGCCGTCTCGATACTTACTGAACTGCTTTTTTTAATAGAATTGCTGAGAGCATTAGATACTGAAGTTAGTTTATTTAGAAGGAAGAACTTCTAACTGTTTGTTAATATTATTGTCAATAAGTTTATCTAAGTTCTGCTCTATCATAACCAGGTCATCATGATCTGGGCTACCCGTTATGTACTTCCATCCTGACCCTAGCCAATTTAAGGACCTAGTTTTTCGAGTTTTGGGAAAGGCTGTGATTGTTCGGAATATGTGAGTAGTTGTGTTTATCTCATGGTGAAGGGTAGCGTATAATGGACTGCGTTTAAGGCTATTTTCCGTATGTTCATGTAAAATATCTAAAGCGGTTTGGATTTGGTCGAGGTTAATGAGGTGTATTAGTTTAGTTGTTGAGGTTTGTAGTTTTCCGATCCCCTTGTTCATTGTCAGTATCTGTGCGTTCGTATAGTTTGTAAGGTTCATCGTTCCACTGACATCGTTCGTAATCCATAGTAATATTCTGAAAAAATTTTAGATTTTGATATGGCTTTTATGTACCGTTTTTCCCGATTCTGTTGTTACTGTAGTGTGCTTGTTTTCCTTAACTATTTCTTTCCTATATCTTCTTCTCCTGGCTGATAGTTTAGTATTTCGTTTTTTTTCTTATTGTGGTTTGTTCGGTCAATTTCCTGTTTATTTTTAAGTCTTTCAATATTGTCTTGTCTGGCTGTCTCGTATTGGTCCGGGTCTGTTGTTACTCTCCTACCGAAGAATACTTCTAATGGTCGTTTCTTTGTAACCGAATGAAAACTGTAAATGTACTCGTAAACTGCCCTTTCTAAAAGTTCTTTAAAATTTCTCTCAGTGCCCTCTTTCTTGAGGCATCTCATTATCTCTGAGAGTGTTGAATGGAATCGTTCTACCTGACCGTTAACGGAACTTTTGTATGGTGGGGCAGTATAGACTTCTATCTGTAGCTGCTCCAACATGAACTTAATTGATTGGGAATTGAAAGCTTTTTCGTTGTCCATAACGATATGTTTTGGGACTCCGAAATAAAATATAATGTCACGCAAAGGCGTTCTGATATCTTCTATTGCTTTTGAATTTATAATTCGTGCTTGCGCTAATTTAGAAAACTTATCTATTGCAGTGAGTACTAAGTGTCGTTCTGTAGAATAAATGTCAATGTGCAATATGTGACCGGGATATTCTGGAATAGGAGTTTCTTGAATTTCCGGATTTGGGGGGTGTCTGTCATATTTAGCTTTTTTGCAAAGTTTACATTGCTTAACTAAATGTATAATTTTTTGTTTCATTCTTGGAAAATAATAGGTTTCTGCTAGTTGCTTTTGATTTTCTAGAGCGTTTCGATGTGCTCTCCTATGTATTTGAAGAATTCTTTCTTCCTGTTCAGTTTCGTCTGTCAAGTCTTCTACCCTGAATTGGGTGAATCGAGTTTTGATTCCTTTAAAGTGACTTCTGTAGGTTGTTTGTATTTTTCCCATAATGTCTTCAGTCGTGTGAATGCCGTTAATTACGGAAGGCTTTAGGTGTTTTTTTAGGTCTGTTAGTATATCGTCCGTGGTGTATTCGAGTCTGTATATTTCATGTCTATGGAAAGTAGGAAATGGGATGGTGAACTTGTAGTCATATTTATTTGATTTATAAAAGAATATTTGATTTTTGAAAACATTTATTGGGGCTTCGACGCTAGGGATTAGGTCATGTCTAGAACTTTCGGCGCTATGTTGTGTAGAGGCAACAGAGTTAATCTGCTCTAAAGGTATTCTTGAGAGCGCGTCTGCAACAACATTTTCTTTTCCTGGTTTATAAAATATTTTATAATCATATTCCTCCAAATAAGCTTTCCATCTCTTGATTCTGGCGCTTCCATTCCAGCTACTCAGAGAATGTGTTAAAGGTTGATGATCTGTAAAGATCTTAACCTTTGCTTTACCGTATAGGTAATTTTTGACGGCCTTGAGTGCCCAAATTATGGCTAACATTTCTTTTTCGTTCGCCGCGTAGTTCTCTTCGGCTTTGGAAAGTGTTCTAGAAAGAAATGATATAGGGTGGTTATCTTGCGATAGAACTGCGCCGATCGCGAAATTTGAAGCATCAGTAGTTAAATGGAACTCCTTGAAATCTGGGTAACGGAGAATTATTTCTTTTGACACTAAGTTACTTTTAAGCTTCTTGAAAGATTCTAGAGCTTCTTTGTCTAATGAAATTATTTTTTTGGATGACATTCTTTTGGACACGTGTCCATCTTCCCCTCTTAAAAGTGAATTTAGGGGTTTTGCTAATTTGGCATAATTTTGTATAAATCTTCTATAATAGCCGGAAAGGCCTAGGAAGGATCTTAGATCCCTCAAAGTTTTAGGGCAGGGATAATTTGCTATCGCTGCCACTTTACTCGGGTTTGTTTCTATTCCCCTATCGGAGACAACAAATCCAAGGAATTCGACTTTGTTTTTCATGAACTCACATTTGTCTAGCTGACATTTCATGTTGGCGTTCTGTAAAGTTTGAAAAATTTTAGCCAAGTTCTCAATATGCGTATCATCATCTTTGCTAAATATGATGATATCGTCTATGTAAATAAAACATATTTTTCCAATATGTTCACGAAGTATGTCATCTAATGCACGTTGGAAAATTGAGGGCACATTCTTAAGACCAAATGGGAGTCGTGTAAACTCATATTTTCCGTTGTTTACGGAGAAGGCGGTCTTTTCTATGTCACTATTTTTTAACGAGATTTGATGGAAACCACTTTTCAGATCTAAAACGGAGAATACTTTATACTCCTAATTGGGTAAGAACTTCATTTATCTCAGGAATAGGGTATTTATCTGCAATGGTTATTTTATTGAGTTTGCGATAATCAATAACCATGCGATATTTTTTTTCGCCTGAAGCGTCTGCCTTTTTGGGTACAATCCACACTGGTGAATTGTACGGAGACCTAGAAGGTCGAATTATACCATCTTCTAAAAGTTCTTTTCTCTGTTTGTTTACTTCATCTTTCAGTGTCATTGGATACTGATAGAATTTTGAGTAAATAGGATTATCGGACGAGGTTCGGAAAGTTGCCTTTACGTTAGTTGTGTAGGTCAGTTTTTGGTTTGGGTCTGCGAACAAGTCTGGAAACGACTTGAGTAGTTCGCTTAGCTTGGTTTTTTGTTTGTCGGACAAGTGGGATGTTCTCGGAATAATTGTGTCGACTGCTTCGAATGTTTTTTCTTTTATGGGGATCGAGAGACCGTTCTTTAATATCATAATATTTTTGCTGATTTTTATTACTGCCCCTAATTCTTTTAAACTATCATTGCCCAAAATGGCATCGAAAGATTTTAATTGGGCAACAGAAAAAATTTTACTTCAACATCCTGAATATTAAAAAGGTTTGCTACCGTATGATGCGTAATTACTGTGCTGCCGCCTACTGAGACAGCATTGAAAGGTGATTTATTCTATTTATTTTTTCATTGATCACTTAAATTTATATGTTTCTTTGTTCAATTTGTTTGTTAGTTTTGAGTTTTTTTTTTTTAAATTTGGTTGGTTAAGCTTACAGTACTATGGGTATTCTTTTTGATGTGGCTCCTCCCTCCGACGATCCGGATTTCATCCTGTTTATCTAACGAAGACTACTTGGGATCCAGCGATGCGTACAGGGTTGAGGGGTGGTCTGTGGCCCTGCCTTCAGTCCTTGGAGTCCACCGATGGGCAAATGAACATGTTAAGTTCGATATGCCAGAGGGAATTTGAACGAACGAAAGATGTTAATTTTCCGTGAGTTGCGCGTTCTTGTCACTCGCGATTAGGCCGGTTGCCGCAAATGTTATTGCGAGCCGCGAACTTACAAAACGTTTTGTTGTATCGTACGCGCACCGGTCCCTGTTCGGGCGCCAGTTAATTACTTTGCGGTTAGCAAGGTAAAAAAAATAATAAAATAAATTGGAGTTCAGTTAAGAACGACTTTATTTGTATAAATCCAATTTGCAACTAAATTACCCTAAGCTGTCCCTAGCAAGCTGTGAGTCTTTGGCTGTGAGCTGCGCTGCCCTTGGTGGCAGAGGATCGGCGTCGGCTCCGTAGCTTTCCAATAGGCCACGACATCGGCTGATGTTTTGCTGGTCAAATCAGTGCAGTCTTCTTGGAATCACTTGCATTGGTGGGAGCGGATGTTGTTACCAATCAGATTCTTCGAACTCTACTTGGCAGCTCGGCGTGTGCAGGAAATTATCGAATTCTGCTTGGCAGCTCGGCGTGTGCAGGAAATTATGCAGACGCTGAGCTTGCAGATTGAAGCTTGCTTATTGGGGTTCATTGTTCTGGATTTAAACATTTTTGTTGTTAACTTATATAAGAAGTGGGTGGAACTGGACCAATTCTATTTGGAAACTTAAGTTTCTTCAATGCCAAGATGACTTAATGAAGTCATCAAGATAAAGGTATATACCACAAAATATTAATTTTTTGTTATAACTAACCTAATACAATTTTTATGGCACGCCGAGAGAGCGTGTTTAATAAATTTTTTGTAGTTCTTTATAAAACCAAATGGAATTTTTTTTTAAATATTGTTTACATAAATATGTTTAACAACACGCCATTAATTTTTTTTAAGTTAATAAATATATAAGTTTTTTCGATTTTAAGTTTAAATAAGGTGGTGTATAAAGACTAAAGTGGCACATTGTAAGTATGTAATTTATAAAATTTTTAAGTTGGTAAGAAAAATCTTAAGAAATCGTAAGCAAAACAATAAAGACAAAACAACATGTAATAGAATCTTATCAATTTTTAATCCGATTTTAAAAAGATTATTACGTAAACCGATATGTTATTAAATTCGATAAATTAAATCGTATGCTAGTTTTAAATATTTTATTTTACATATGGAATGTATTAGGAATTGTTTTTCGCAAAAATATGTACAACTAGTTTTATTAATAAATGAAAGCTTACGCAAATTATTAAAGTTATCTTTAATAATGGAGTAATATATACCTAAGCGAGCGTTTTTATAACAATTCATTATAAAATAAGACGGGAAGCTGGCATCGGCAACCCAAACCCTACTTTTCCTTGTACAAGATACACACTGATATTTTAATGAACAGCCAAAGACTGGCGCATCTAGCAAAAAGATTTGTTCATTTGCTTAAATTTGACAAATCTAACGGGATTTTTTTGTTTTTTCCTTATACACATTCCATTCTACAACAACAACGCGTAGATGTTGTAATAATCATAACAGAACTTGAAAAAAAATAACATTACTCGATTGCATTTCTCGCACTGCCATTTCTGTGAACACAGCTGTATATATTATAAAATATTTATATATATTATACATTATACATGAAAACAACTGGTGTGTTCATATTAAGAACAAGAGAGAACGCTATAGTCGAGTTTCTGATACCCGTTAATCAGCTAGTGGAAGTACGAAGGAGAGTCTTCCACACTGACAGTTTTTGGTGGTTTGTGGGCGTGGCAAAAAGTTGTTTGGCAAATCGATAGAGATTTACAAAACTAATACAAAAATGAAAAAATATAAAAACATTTTTCAAAAGTGTGGGCCTGGCAGCTTTGTGCGGTTTCTGGGCGTTAGAGTGGGCGTGGCAAAAAGTTTGTTTGGCAAATCGATAGAAATTTATACGACTAATACAGAAATGAAAAAATATTAAAACATTTTTCAAAATTGTGGGCGTGGCAGTTTTTGGCGGTTTGTGGGCGTTAGAGTGGGCGGGGCAACATGAATCAACAAACATGCGTCTATGTCTCTGGAGTCTGTATGCCTAATCTCAACTTTCTAGTTTTTATAGTTCCTGAGATCTCGACGTTCATACGGACAGACAGACGGACATGGCCAGATCGACTCGACTATTGATCCTGATCAAGAATATATATACTTTATATGGTCGGAAACGCTTCCTTCTGCCTGTTACATACTTTTCAACGCATCTAGTATACCCTTTTTCTCTACGAGTAACGGGTATAAAAATTACTCCATTGCATTTCTCGCACTGCTATTTTTGTGAACACAACTGTATATGTTATACAATAATTATATATTATATAAGTTAACACAAGCAGTTCTCACGGAGTGAGACTGCCGAATTGCAAGCCGTATCCGGTGGCCTGCACGCGCAGCGAAGAAATTGCTGATCGCGCATTCCAAGGACAATTGCCCGGAGTCCGCCCGAAACACTCGCGGAGCGGGTGATCGGCCGGATAGAGGAGTGCTGACCTAGCGCTCTGCCAATAGCGCTGCAACGAACCGGAGGCCTGGAGTTGCAGCGAGTTTAGGTTTTTAATCAGTTATAAATCATACTCCGTGGCTTACGCCTCGTATTATAAACCTACATAAAATATTAAGACCCTCGCCCTAACGGGAGAGTGGTAATAAATAAATCAACTTAAAACGACTTATAATTGTCGCCCAACGGCACGAACCCGCCGAGAAGGTCTAATTGGGGATATAAAAAACCTCAAAGTGCAAAATCTAAAACAAAGCTCTTAACAAAGTTGGACAAATTGATAAAAATCATTAAAGTGCAGTCATCATTAAACGAAAGCGGCAGCGACGACAGCAGCAGCAACGACAGCGACAGCGGCAGCGACGACAGCGACAGCGACGACAGTACCTGTGGCAAAAAGCCGTCGGCAAATCACAAAACTCAAAAACTAAATTAGGAACATGTGAGTAGGCTCTTTGTTCTAAGTTTTCGCCAATCAAAACATATCCAGTGAATAAATTTTTTTTGTTTAAAAAAAGTAAAAAATACAGAATAAAAAATGAAAATAAATATTATTAAAATTTTTTTTTTCGTCTGTGTTTCAAATAAACGGCAACCGATTCGATAGGAAATAAATAATAGTCAACAAATTTTTTGCTTGTGTTTCAAATAAAAGGCAACCGATTCGATATGAAATAAATAATAGTCAACAAATTTTTTTGCTTGTGTTTCAACTAAAAGGCAACTGGTTTAATACGTATTACAAATATTTTGCAAATGTTCTATAGAGTTCTTGATCGAATTTTATAATACCCAATTTTTTATTATTCGGACCCATGTCGCCGACACTGAAAACAACATATTCTCCAATATTTTTTTTAATTCATAACACAACAATTTTTTTTTTGTTTAGTTCTGACATATGTATAGAAATACCGATACCGTCAAATCAGACGACGAAGTTTTAGAGGAGTACAGGAAACTTTTAGAAACAAGGGTCATAAGGCAAACGCCAGTGAAAAATCAAACCCAACCGTCAAGCAGTAGGGCACCTCTCATTCGAGACAGCGTTCTCGACCTTGAAAATCAAAAAACCCAGCAGGCAGCCGAGATGCAGGCAGATCAAATTGCGAGTATGGGGGAAAGAAATTTTCGAAGCAAAATTATCCAAGATTATGAGGGAGCTAAGCTTACTCAAGCGTAAAACCCCAAGTATCCAGACATTCCAAGAGATCGAGTATAAACCAGAAGAGGTTCTGTGTAATGAGCCCCTCAATATGGTAAGTCTGTTTCAGAATTCGACGGAAAACAAGAAAATTACGTCTCCTGGAGACAGGCTGCTACCGCGGCTTACAAGATATTTGCGACCTACCCGGGTAGCAGTCGGCATTACCAGGCCGTAGGGATTTTAAAGAATAAAGTCAGAGGCCCAGCAGCAGCTGTATTAGCCTCGTTCAACACTCCTTTAAATTCTCACGCCATATTGGCGCGTCTCGATTTTACATATGCGGACAATACTCCGACACATGTGATCAAGCAGGAGTTAAGCCTATCAAGACAGGGAGAATTACCCCTGCTTAAATACTACAACGAGATAGAAAGGAAGCTAGCGCTCCTCACTAATAAAACGATTATGACCCATGACGAAGCCGCAGCGGCGTTCCTCAATGAGCAGCACAGAGAGACGCTTTACACGCGTTTGTATCTGGGCTAAATTAAAAATTGCCGTTTTTCCGGCACAACCTCGAGACTTACCCTCAGCTTTGGCGTTAGCCCAAGAAGCTGAGTCGAGTAATGAGAGAAGTGTATTTGCGGCCACCTTCGCCCGGCACAATGAAGAAAAAACCTATAGGTCAAACAACTAGCAAAAAGCGGGTTGGAATAATTCATACTACGAGCAAAATCAAAATTTGGGGGCAATAAAAAAGAACCCTCATTTTGTCAGAACTCCAAAAGGAGCAAACCAAGGTGGTTCCTTTAAACAAAGGCCAACCAACAGCACAGGGAATGGCCAAGGCCAACCAGCGCAAGAAACGATGGAGGTCGACACCTCCTCCCGATTCAAGCAACCCACGGCAGAGGCCAGTCGTCTCGGTCCCGCCAAAAAGTTAACTTTATGCCGGAAGAAATATCCGATGAAGAAGATTATGACACCGTTGCTCAAGCAAGTGCCATAGAAATAGAGGACGATCTGGATGCAGAAGACTCCTGCAATTTTTTAGGGTAAAATCCCTGCTCCCCTACATTACTCGTAAGGTAGCAGGAGGAGAGATAAAATTACTACTAGATACAGGTACCTCTAAGAATTATATAACTCCACTCCCGGGGCTGAAAGGCGTCGTGGCAGCGGAGAAACCCTTTACAGTAAAGTCAATCCATGGCTCTACTAGAATAGATAAAAAATGCATCGTTTCAGTGTTTATCGTAAAAACACCCTTCTTTATTTTAAACAATCTTAAGGACTTTCACGGTATAATCGGACTCGACTTGCTTAAACAAGTGAATGCGAAGCTCGACTTTACAAAAAATGTTCTAAATACTAATAATGGAACTGAAAAGATCCAATTTAGTAAAGCAGAAAACGTAAACTTCATTAAAATTGACGATGAAGACGTCCCTCCTGCAATCAAAAATACGTTTGACAAAATGATCGTAAAAAATCATAGAGCCTTCGCTGATCCAGACGAGGCACTACCATTTAATATAAACACTATCGCCACGATCAAAACAGATGGGGAGCCGGTATATTCAAAATCATACCCGCATCCCATGGGTGTGACTGAATTCGTCAACAACTTCTTGCGGACGGCGTAATAAGGCCATCCAAGTCTCCCTACAACAACCCGACCTGGGTTGTAGATAAAAAGGGAACAGATCAAAATGGGGTGAAAAAGAAGCGACTAGTTATCGATTTTAGGAAACTAAATCAGAAAACAGTCGATGATAAATACCCCATCCCAACAATTTCGACAATACTGTCGAATATGGGTGAATCAAATTTTTTTACGACACTTGATCTTAAGTCAGGTTTTCACCAGATAGGACTGGCAGAAAAAGACAGAGAAAAAACAGCATTCTCAATAAACAATGGTAAATACGAGTTTTGTAGATTACCATTTGGTCTTAGAAATGCCCCAAGCATTTTCCAAAGGGCCATTGACGATGTCCTGCGGGATGGAATTTCGAAGATATGCTACGTGTATGTCGACGACGTCATAATTTTCTCCAAATCAAAAGAGGACCACGTTAAAGACGTGGACTGGGTTTTAAAAAAGCTATTGAAGGCAGGCATGAGAGTATCTCAAGAAAAATCAAAGTTCTTCAAAAAGAGCGTTGAGTACTTGGGGTTCGTAGAGTCACAAGGGGGGCTACGAACATCACCTGAAAAGGTCAAAGCCATAAAACAATTCCCCTTACCTAAAACGCTTTTCGAACTCAGATAATTTCTAGGGTTAGCAAGCTACTATAGGTGCTTTATAAAAGACTTGCGACGATCGCAAGGCCTCTTACGAGTATCCTAAAAGGAGACAACGGAAAAGCCAGCAAATATCAGTCAAGGAAAATTGACATTGACATGACTACAGAACAGAAAGAAGCGTTTGACAGGTTGAGAGAAATCTTAGCATCGGAGGACGTTTTACTTTCATACCCAGATTTTAAGAGACCATTCGATTTAACAACGGATGCGTCAGGCTTCGGTTTAGGAGCAGTACTATCCCAAGATGGCCGCCCGATCACAATGATATCACGCGCCCTGCGGGATAGTGAAAAAAATTATGCGACCAACGAGCGAGAGCTCCTCGCCATAGTTTGGGCATTAAAAAACCTACGGAACTACTTGTACGGTGTAAAAGGCTTGCAGATCTTTACCGATCATCAGCCTCTTACCTTTGCCGTCTCAGACAAAAACCCTAACGCGAAACTAAAACGCTGGAAGGGAATTATCGACGATCACGGCGCTAAATTGGTCTACAAACCAGGGAAAGAAAATATTGTGGCAGACGCGATCTCCCGCCAGAACAAAAACGCCTTGGAAGACGAACAAGAATCGGATGTAGCAACCATACATAGCGAACAATCACTGACGTATACCCTAGATACAACAGAAAACCCGGTAAACTGTTCCAGGAATCAAATAATAATTGAGGAAGGAAACAGCTTTTCGGTAGACACATTCATCTTGTTTAAAAGCAAGGTGAGACATATTATACAAATTCCCGACCGAACAAATCTGCTTTGTACATTACAGGACGTAGTCAATGCCGAGGTGGTTAACGCAATACATTGCTCTCTACCAATCCTGGCATTTATTCAACACCGACTAGTCGAACTGTTCCCAGGTACCTCCTTCAAATATACGAAAAGCTTCGTTCAAGATATTGCAGATGCAACCGAGCAAAGGGAAATCGTTATAACAGAGCACAACAGGGTCCACCGGGCAGCATAAGAAAATGTAAAGCACTAAAATGCTTCGGCTGGCAACAGAAACAACGTTAAATTGCAAGACCTGTTCAATGGCAAAATACAAACTTCATCCATCAAAACAAGCGGTAGCAGAAACACCGATACCGTCCTTTGTGGGGGAAACCCTACACATTGACATTTTTTCAACAGATGGAACTCTTTTTGTCACTTGCATTGATAAATTCTCGAAGTTTGCCGCGGTGCAAGCCATCGCATCGAGGGCTATTGTGGACGTAAAATCTCCCTTACTACACATAATAAACTTATTTCCAAAAATAAAAACAATCTATTGCGATAACGAGAGATCGTTAAACTCCGAAACCATTAAAACAATTCTGCTTAACCATTTCAATATTACCATTTCAAACGCTCCACCTCTACATAGCACCTCAAATGGTGAAGTAGAAAGGTTTCATAGTACCTTGGCAGAAATAGCCAGATGCTTGAAACTAGAAACAAACTTAGATGACACTACTGAATTAATTCTTTTTGCAACTAACAGATATAACAATTCGATCCACTCGGTAACCAACAAAAAACCCATAGAAATTATCCACGTAAGGCCCGCAGAATTCGAAAGTGAAATTAGCAAAAAGATTAAACAGCCTCAGGAAAAAACCCTTGACCAAGTAAATAAAAATAGGACTTATAAGGACTATCAAGTTGGTGAAAAGGTTTTCCTAAAGACAAACAAGCGTCTGGAAAACAAGCTTTCTCCACTATGTTCAGAGGAAACCGTCGAAGCAGACCTGGGGACCACGGTTTTAATAAAGGGGAGGGTGGTCCACAAGGACAACCTACGCTAACCATCTTCGCGAGATTCTGACCCCTTTTCCTATCCTTTTTATATTTCTTTTAGGTTACGTCATTATATCCTAGTTCTTATACTAACGATCGGTAGGACAAACGCGACGGTAAGACTTAACGACTATAGGAACGCGGACTACATCCCAATAGAAGACAATGAAATTGTCATCTGGGAATCGTACGAATACTTACAACATTCAACGAACATGACAATGTACGAAGACTACGCTGATCAGACAGAGACAATGACAAAGACATTTACAGACGACCACAGGACACCGGTAATCATGACGGACTTGATACACATTCGTTAGTACACACAAGTTAATAGCCACTCTAAAGACCAACCATAGGGCTGCTAGGAGTATCAACTTAATCGGAACGGCGTTTAAAGTTATTGCCGGTACCCCCCGACTTTAACGATTGGGAACAGATAAAATTTAATCAAGAACAGTTAGTAAAAACAGAGAAAGCCCAGACAGAATTAAATATTAAATTTCAAAATCGCCTAAGTGAACTCACAACTGCAATGAACCAAATACAAAAATTCGAACCAAATCAAGAAACTCACCTTTTAGAAATTATTTTAGCAAAAAATAGAATCGTTATCACAGACCTCGAAAATATTTTAATGGGCTTAACCCTAGCAAAATTAAATATTGTAAGTCCAGCGATTTTGGACAACTCCGATATTGGCGAATTCAAGGACAGACAGCTTATTGACGTTAGTTTAATAGAACTATTAGAAGTATCTAGCATAAGCGTTTTTCAAAATTTCGAAATCATACATTTTCTAATTAAACTCCCTAACCCTAAGGTTATATGTAAAAAAATTACTGTCTTTCCGGTCCAACGTAATAACAAGATCCCGAACTTCGAGGACGGAGACAGAGTGGCCGAATGCAAATCCCGGAACATCAACATCGGGTACTGCAGGACGACAGTCGGTGCCACCTTTTGCAAAGAACTGCAGAACGGCACTTGCGCTCAGCAGGTAATTTCCGGATCTATCGCGCATTGCTCCACACTACTCGGCCATGGCTGTTGTAAACGTCACGGCTCATCACAACTGATTAAGCCTCCCACTCCCTCATGAACTGAGTTTGAGGAATCTCCATCATATCGGGACCCTTAGGGAAAAAACTTACCTTGGGGTCCCTCCTCAACAACTCCTTCGCCGCCCTACTGCTCTGCTCTACCATTTCGTTTGGCTACCACCACCTGAGAGCCAAAAGCCGCGCAGAGCCAGGAGTTAACACCGACGTAGAGCAAGCGGGTCCCCGAGACGGTGACCACTTAAGAGAGGGAGGAGTTAACACAAGCAGTTCTCACGGAGTGAGACTGCCGAATTGCAAGCCGTGTCCGGTGGCCTGCACGCGCAGCGAAGAAATTGCTGATCGCGCATTCCAAGGACAATTGCCCGGATACAGGAGTGCTGACCTAGCGCTCAACGAACCGGAGGCCTGGAGTTGCAGCGAGCTTATATTTTTAATCAGTTATAAATCATACTCCGTGGCTTACGCCTCGTATTGTAAACCTACATAAAATATTAAGACCCTCGCCCTAACGGAAGAGTGGTAATAAATAAATCAACTTAAAACACCACGACTTATAATTTATATTATACATGAAAACAACTGGTGTGTTCATATAAAGAAAAATTATTTATTAAAAACAAGAGAGAACGCTATAGTCGAGCTCCCCGGCTATCTGATACCCGTTACTCAGCTAGTGGAAGTGCGAAGGACAGTCTTCAACACTGACGGTTTGTGGGCGTTAGAGTGGGCGTAGCAAAAAGTTTTTTGGCAAATCGATAGAAATTTACAAGACCAATACAAAAATTAATAATATCAAAACATTTTTAAAAGTGTGGGCGTGGCAGTATTGGGCGGTTTGTGGGCGTTAGAGTGGGCGTGGCAAAAAGTGTTTTTGCAAATCGTTAGAAATTTACAAGACCAATACAAAAATGAAAAAATATTAAAACATTTTTCAAAAGTGTGGGCATGGCAGTTTTGGGCGGTTTGTGGGTGTTAGAGTGGGCGTGGAACATGTCTCTGAAGTCTGTAAGCTTAATCTAAACTTTCTAGTATTTTATAGTTCCTGAGATCTCGACAGACGGACGGACAGACGGACATGGCCAGATCGACTCGGCTATTAATCCTGATAAAGAATACATATACTTTATATGGTTGGAAACGCTTCCTTCTGCCTGTTACATACTTTTCAACGAATCTAGTATACCCTTTAACTCTACGAGTAATGGGTATAAAAATATATTTTCCTTTTATAATCTTTATTTGATAAGTTTTCACCAGAGGTCAGTTATGAACTAATTTACAAATGTATTTTTTCGGCCCAGCAAACCTTTTACAGAGGAATAACATAAGCCTTTTAAGTTCTACTTAGCTTTATATGATATGTCAAGCTTATCGGATCGTTAAGCTCGTTACCGTTAAGCGGTTCGTATCTTGGGAGAATGTTATTTATGAGTCTTTTGAAGAGTAAAGCTTTCCAAAAGATCGGCTTTAGCTTTCTTATATGAAGAGTGAATATGTCGTATGAAGAAATGAATATGTCACTCCCCCACCTTTTAGATATTAGTTTGCCCTCAAGTGATTATTTCTGGATATAAATGTGGTACTGGATTTTCAATTTCAGCTATTTCTGTTTCTTTTTCTATATTTTTGTTAGTGGTTTTACTTGGTTTTAGGTAAGAGATAATAGTATTGTGTGGCGCTGTTTTACATTTCATATAAAAGAAAAATGTGTAAATTAAAACTAAAACAGATATGAAGATTATTAGTATGTTTCTGTAAATTGTGTTACTCTTATTGTTTAACAAAATCATTTCCTTAATTTCTATGTGTGGCATTCGTTCGATTTTTGTTACATTGTTCTTAGTAAATATTACATTTGTGTATTGTTGAATACTATTAGATATTGTAATTTGTTTTAATCCTGCTGTGCAGTTGGATATTTTTATAATTTTATTATTTTCAATATAAATCTCTTCACCGTTACAATTGTGATAAAGTTTTTCTCTTGTCATATTCCAGGTTTTAAGTATATTTGGTTTAATGTATTGAATATAGGATTGTTTACGATATTTTTGAAAAGTACAAGTTGGTGTTTCTTGTTTTATTATGTTAGCTATGCAATGGTCTTTAACAATATTCTTTGTTAGTGTATTTAGAACATAGTTGTTATGTGAGTAGAATTTGCCTTCAATATTTTCCTTAACAATTTGACCATTATTGTTGAGGTAAGGTGCAATTATGAAAGTTGGTCGTTCAATTGAATTCATAGGAATGTGGGACATAAGGAATATTTCATTAGTAGCTACGTTATACCAAGCGGAAGTTTTTTTGTTTATCAGATTTTTGTAATTAAATTTGCCAATATTGTCATGTTTTAGTAGTTTAGAATTAAATATTCCTAGTCGTGTTAGTTGTGAACCCATTTTAATGTCCTCGATATATTTGGTAAAATGTTCAATGTTAAATATTAATAAATTAATTTTTTGTCCTATTTTCAAAGAATTGGACTGGTTGTTAATTATTTTTATGCCATTATTGAGACTGTCAATAACGTGGTTAATGGTGCTGATCTGTACTGTGTCATAAGATAGAGTCGAAATATGTTGTCTGCCGTCTTCGTCTAGTGTGCCAAAAAGATATTTTAAAGTGGAACCTACAAAGTTAACCAGTCCTTGTTTGTTTCGTTTTGAGATGAGTATGCCATAAATTTCTCTTTCTATTTTCTCGGTTAAATATTTAATTTGTGTGACATTTTTAAATTCTTGACATTGTTTAATTATACTAATAAATGTTTCTTCAACTTCTCTAATATTTATTATGAGACAGTGATGCATAAAGGTGATGTGGATTTGTATTGTTTCAGATTTAAACAATATAAATCCTTTATGGTTTTTATTGGGTTGATTTCGATTGTTCCTGCTGTAGTTTGTGTCGCAGAACAAGTTATTATGGTGATTATGAGTCCGATGATTGGGAGGTGTCGGTTTGCTGCAAGTATTTTCTGTCATTAACTTTCTTTTTCTTTTTAAATTTGCTTTTATAATGAATAACGTTTTGACCTCTATTATTTTCGTTATAATGTTTTTCGTCTAATTGTTCTATTCTGCCTGTTTTTCTAAAGGGATTCTTTGATTTTGAGCGCGTTAAGGGTGCTTGTCTAAATTTTGTGTCGATTTCGAAATCCTGTCGTTTTTTGTTAAGATTATTGATTTTAATTTCTTTAATCATCTGGGTACCATAAGTAGGTCTCCTTAAAGAAGGATGTTAGCCGGTATCTGTCCGGTTGTGTTATATTTAGTCTTGTGGTTGTATATGTATACACTTCCATTCGTGTTTCTTTAATTTCTCTATTGTTTTCAGTACTGATAATTCTGATTTTTTTCATTTACGGTTTTATGAAGGCGTTCTATGTCTGCTATTTCTGTTTTACTTGTGGTAATATCTATTTGTATGTCTTCGTTGTTTAGCCAAATTTTTAAAGAAGTGCTTATAAACGCGGAGTCTTTGTCTGATTTAATTTTCTGTGGTTTTCCCATGTCGTTAAAAATTCTAGTAAGGGCTCGTTTTGCCTCTAACAAATCTCTACTGTTTTTTTTAATAAGTGAAGCAAATTTTGAATATACGTCTTTACAAGATAAATACTGTTCGTTGTCAATAGCATAAAAGTCAATAACATAAATTTGGCGTAGGTTATTTGTCTCTGGAGTTATTTCGAAAACTAGTTTTGTTAGTCTATGTTCTGTCTTTGCAAGGTTACAAATTTCACAATCAAGGATAATGTTTTGAATTAATTTATTAAAATCGGGAAAATAGTGAGTTTCTTTAAATAAGCGTATCATTTCTTCAATACCAGGGTGTAACAATTTAGAATGTTGAGTGATAATGAATTCTTTAAATTCAGGATAAGATTTTATGTCTTTTAACATTATGATACTTTTCAAAATTTTCACGTTACTATGTGGGTTAATGGTTTCTCGATATGCTTTTTGAAAAACTAAAAAGTCTTTATCGTTTTCCATGTAAATAACGCTGTTATTATTTAAGAAGTATTTAATAAGTATATCTTTTGCCTTTGTCAGGGTCATGTCAGTGAATTTGATGGTCAGTTTTATTTTGAAAAAGTATTTCGTTGTCTCTACTTGGTCTACGGTATCTTTTTTAAATTCAATTTGTCTTGCAAAATAGTTTATGGGTTTTTCTGTATTTCAATGTAGGTTTCGTTGCTTTGTGATGAACTTGTTGCTGCTGTTGAAATATTTATACCCGTTACTCGTAAAGTAAAAGGGTATACTAGATTCGTTGAAAAGTATGTAACAGGCAGAAGGAAGCGTTTCCAACCATATAAAGTATATATATTCTTGATCAGGGTCAATAGCCGAGTCGATTTGGCCATGTCCGTCTGTCCGTCCGTATGAACGTCGAGATCTCAGGAACTACTAAAGCTATAAAGTTGAGATTAAGCATACAAACTCTAGGGACATAGAAGCAGCGCAAGTTTGTCGATTCATGTTGCCACGCCCACTCTAAAGCCCACAAACCGCCCAAAACTGCCACGCCCACACTTTTGAAAAATGTTTTAAAATTTTTTCATTTTTGTATTAGTCTTGTAATTTTCTATCCACTTATCAAAAAACTTTTTGCCTTGCCCACTCTAACGCCCACAAACCGCCCAAAGCTGATACGCCCACACTTTTGAAAAATGTTTTGATATTTTTTCATTTTTATATTGGTCTTGTGAATTTCTATCGATTTGCCAAGAAACCTTCTGCCACGCCCACTATAACGCCTACAAACCGCCAAAAACTGTGTTTAAGACTCTCCTTTTCCCTTCCACTAGCTGAGTAACGGGTATCAGATAGTCGGGGAACTCGACTATAGCGTTCTCTCTTGTTTCATTTTTGTATTAGTCCTGTAAATTTCTATCGATTTGCCAAAAAACTTTTTGCCACGCCCACTCTAACGCCCACAAACCGCCAAAACTGTCAGTATTGAAGACTCTCTTTCGCACTTTCACTAGCTGAGTAACGGGTATCAGATAGTCGGGGAACTCGACTATAACGTTCTCTCTTGTTTTTTGTTCTTGTTCACAGACTGCTACAGTATGTCGAGACTTATGCCTTAAGTGAACTGCACTGTTTTAACTTTTTGTTGTTTTATACAATAGTAGCGGTCGCACTTTTGATTTTAGTGGGATACTGTTTTTCTTCACAGACTGCTACAGTTTATCGAGACTAATGTCTTAGTGAACTGCACTGTTTTAACTTTTTGTTGTTTTATACAATAGTAGCGGTCGCACTTTTGATTTTAGTGGGCTACTGTTTTAGTTCACAGACAGCTACAGTATGTCGAGACTAATGTCTTAGTGAACTGCACTGTACCCCTTTTAATTGTATTATACCTTAGTGGAGGTCTCACTTCACGAAGCGGTCCACAAAATTAGGTCTTTAAATTAACTCCGATCGCACAGGTTCTTGTGCGGATACCGATTTTAGTCACTTTAAACGAACCCAAATCACTTTGTTGCGGCCGATTCGCGGGTACAATCAGAAAAGGTTACTTGGTCGTACAAGTTTCCTCTTTTCACTAGATTGTCATAGGATAACGAGTTTACTAGGACTTTTTTCAGTATCCTACAGACTGCGCCAATAAACTTTTTTGGTGATTGATTTAATGAAAAAAAAAATATATATACCAGAGGTCAGTTCTGAACTAATTTACAAATGTATTTATTCGGTCCAGCAAAGCTTTTACAGAGGATTAGCATTAGCCTTTTAAGTTCTACTTAGCTTTATATGTCAAGCTTATGGGATCGATAAGCTCGTTACCGTTAAGCGGTTCGTATCTTGGATGTTGAATGTTATTTATGAATCTTTTGAAGAGTGAAGCTTTCCAAAAGATCGGCTTTAGCTATTTTATATGAAGGGTGAATATGTCACTATATATACTTTATATGGTCGGACACGCCTGTTACATACTTTTCAACGAATCTAGTATACTCTTTTACTCTACGAGTAACGGGTATAATAAAGAAATTTGCATTTCAATAAGTTTTCCATCTATTTCTATAAAAGCTACATGAAAAAGTTTGCCGATTTCGATTTAGATAAAACGAAAATCAAATAATGTTAAACCAAAATAAAAACGCCTAGACAAAGTAAAAAATTACCTTACTAGTAAAAAAACGCTATATCATTTAGCAAAAGCAACATCTAATAATTTAGTGTTTAAAGTGTTCACGATCCTTTTTGATACTTATTAGTTACCGTATCAACTCACGCAAGTATTTGATTGGCAAACAATTCATTTTAATTTTAGGAAAAATTTAGTTTTGGGCTATTTATTCTTTTAATTATTTTACCCGTTACTCGTATAGTAAACGGGTATACTAGATTCGTTGAAAAGTTTGTAACAGGTAGAAGGAAGCTTTTCCGACCATATAAGGTATATATATTATTGATCAGGATCAATAGCCGAGTCGATCTGTCCATGTTCGTCTGTCCGTCCGTATGAACGTCGAGATCTCAGGAAAATAAATATGAAGCATGCAGATTCCACATACATAGACGCAATGCAAGTTACTCACGCCCACAAACCACGCAAAAATGCCACTCCCACACTTTTGGAAAATGTTTTGATATTTTTTCATTCTTGTATTAGTCTTGCAAATTTCTATTGATTTGACAAAAAACTTTTTGCTACGCCCACTCCAACGCCCACAAACCAGCCAATACTGCCACGTATATTCTTGATCACGATCAATAGCCTAGTTGATTTGGCCATGTTCGTCTGTCCGTCCGTATGAACGTCGAGATCTCAGAAACTATAAAAGCTAAAAAGTTGAGATTAAGCATGCAGAGTCCAGAGACATAGACGCAGTGCAAGTTTGTTGATTCATGTTGCCACGCCCACTCTATTATAGTTTCTCAGACAAGCACATCAGATTTTCATTTCCTTAATTATATGTAGAAATCGCCTTGGCACACTTTAACCAGTGGTTACAATACTATGATCAAAAACAACGAAAGTATGTTAATTGTCTTTCATAAAATTTTTGATATAAAATATAATTTTACGGGCGTTCCGTTCCAACTTATATACCACCTTCTATAGAAAGAACACGTTTCATGAGGATAGTTCGAACTGCGAGAAACTAAGTTTTTGTAGAAACGGACAGATGGACAGAAAATATGGAAAAATCTACTCGACTGTCGATACTTATCAAAAATATATTGCAACGAACTGTTTTTATTGGTCTGCTCGCTACGAGATTCGTGCGGCTAGCTCAGCAAAGTTCGTGTGTTCTTCACACCAAATTTATATAAAACGTGATCACATGGTACCATTAACAACACTTAGCAATTCTCATTTTCTTGATCATTATTTGAATTCGACTTATTCCTCCGTCGTGGAAGTAATCGCTCGACTGGTACTGCCGCGACCACGCTTAGGTAAGCGTCACCGTTCTCAGACTAGGGTAAACAGGATCTGGGCTCTCAAGGCAAACGCCTTGCTAGCCGCAACCTTCTGTCCCTTGCTCTGTACCGGGCGGTCCTGCCCGATGCCTGTTCAGCGCAATCGCCCGTTTTACGCCGCAGTCCCTGTAGCAAGACGCCCAGTAAAAGACGAACATTTCCTTACCCTTTCCTCAAGCTGGTGCGGACTGACCTTTATGGTCTGCTCGGCGGTTTCGTTTCTGCTGTCTTGCCGCTCTTGTCGTCCAGATTGTGTGAACCGCGTTGCTGGGTGCCATAAGACAACCGCCTGGTGAAACAACAACACGTCCACGCCACGTCTGCTCCCACTTTTCGCCGGTACCACGCCTACTCGGTTCTCTCGGACGCACCAAGTAATCGCCTGGATCTGCGACACAGTCGACCGGGTCTTCACCACAATTCCCGCAGCTCACTTGGATCCTTGTTAGGTTTAAGCCCGCCTGTTAAACGCTTTCGGACTCGCAGAAATAACACCAGGGTCTGATCTCGATAACCGTGCTTCGTCTACTGCTACCTCAATGCGAAGACTTTCCTTGTCCCGAACGTCTCGACGTAGCGATCTTTCTCCTTGCTGACTATCCTGGCTGTAGCTCCCTTGATGTTCACGTTGACTGTCTAGCTTCCGGCGTTCGGCCTGCTTATAGAGGCCTCCTTTAATGGTTATTTCTTTATGTCTCCAGTCTTTGAATCCAAAGTACTTGGTTTTATTGTTGGCCTCAGCCAAAGTCCAGCCATGTACCGTTGCTTTCTTCGTGTAACGTCGACGCTTACTGTTTTGTTCCAGTCCTGCTCCTGTTCGTGCCGTCTCACTCTCGTTCTCCATATATCTCCATACCCTATTTCTCCAATCTTTCTACAGGTTCCGTTTCAACAACTCTCTACGGATTCCGTTTCTTCAAAGTCTCTACGGATATCGTTTCTCTAAACTCTCTTTACTGCCGTTACTACGCTTACCAGCCCTCCTTTAGCTGTCGACTTCTGCATTTGTGCAGAGTTTCAACTCCTCACATTTCCCCCTTTCTTCGAGAAACAATAAACTCGTGCTTGCCGTCCTTATTGAACACTCCTGAGATCCCGTAGGCGCTCACAGCTCTGTCTTGAGTTCCACAGCACCGATCTCCTCTCAGCGCACTGTTCCATTCATTCATTCCGTATTCCGTTCTTCTGTCATTTGGTCACACTACCTTCTGTCGATCGATTGTTGCCACCTCTCGATAACTTTCGTTGGTGCGGTGTTGCCACTCGATGACCTTACTAATTTCGCAATGTGATCCGTCATGTGCCGATAGTTCCTATATTTTTAGGACGCAGTATTCCGATTGCGTGCGGCGTATCTATTGAAACGGTTGACTGGCCCCGTCCATTCTCGGGTACTGTTGGCTCTACTTCATTCTCTCTCTGTTTCCTCCCGTCGGATCCGCATCCTCGTTCTGGCCATCATCCTCACCTTGATCCTGTGGCTTTATGTCGCTGATGTGTACCGTGCGTTCCTTTTAGTCCTTCCGGTGGCGAATCTTACGGATCACTGGCGATGCAGAATCCACAATCTGGTACGGTCCATACAACCTTAGAGCCAGTTTGGCCGCAAATCCATGGGACGCTTTCAACAAATGGTGATCGTTGGCCGACAGCACGTTGCCAATCCTTGACATCCATTACTTTCTTCGTATGTTCTAGTGTTTTTTACTGGTCTTGGGACACTATGCCGGTGTTTCCGCACTATCTCAAAGATCTCCTTCATCTTCTCCGCGTTTCTTACCGGCGAATCTGGTTGCCTTCGTGTACCTAGCGTTTCTCTGTCGTATAGTGCGCCCGGTAGCCTCGGCTCGCGGTCTTGTGTGAAAAACGCTGAAGAGTTGCTCGTAGACAGCCAGCATAAATTCGGGCCATCTTTCATTACAATTCCTTTGGTTCTGCCAAGCGAACTGTGATATCATTGTCTTTACAATGCGGTTCGCTCTCTCCGTCGGATGGTGCAGTAAACTGCTGCCTTGTCCCCAAGCTGTTGTGGAACTTCTTGAACGCCCGGCTCGTAAACTGCACGCCGTTGTCCGTAATCACCTCTATCGGGATTTCAAACCTCGCGAATATGCGTTCCCTAAACATTTTCGTTCCCTGCTCTATGCGGAATCTGCTTGTAAAGGGTGCTGCTTTCCCATACATAGTCTGGGAACTTCTAAGGATGTGCCATTATTTTCTCTCGCTTCTCCGTGATCTAGTTGCACTCTGCTTTAATCTCTCTATACTTCTTCGCAGTGTCTGTGGTGTCGTGGCCACCGATTCTGGTAGTGCCTCTAACGCCCATCCTGCAATTTCTCCCGAAGGGCTTTCTATGTTGCCACTGCCACTTCGGTCCCATGTGATCCGTCCCTACCTCGAAGTGGTAGCCCTTCAGGTATGGCTTGAATTTCGGAATTGCCAAGCACTTCTCCGTTGCTCAGTAGTTCTTCTAGAAATATAATGTCACCAAAAGAACAATTGCGTTTGAATAATGTTCCATTAACTTTACTGCCTTTAACTGATCTAAATCTATTTCATTAGAATATAAAATAGTCATTTCGAAACGTGTTATAATATTTTTGCCTCTTTTTAACATACACTTATGTCTGTCTATTTTGAGAACAATATATTTTTTGCCATCAATGTTATTGACTACCTGATAGGTATTGAGTATTTATATATTTTCTTCGTTCTTTTTTGGTTCTTGCAATTTTGTACCTACGCAGGTATTTTTCTGTAGTAGACTTATTACTTCCGCCACTGGTAGCTATTGACCGTTATGGTCTTGAGATAGTGCCGCTCTATATGCCTGTTTACTAGCATCTATGGTTATGCAAAATTGTTTGGTGAAATCTGGGTACTGAAGAAGTGTAGGTTTCATTATTTCCCTTTTAAGATATTCGAATGCTTCAATGCGTTCGTTTATCCATTCAAATAGAACATTCTTTTTACAAATTCTCGTTAAGTGGGGTGATTTCTCAGAGAAGTTCTTAATAAATCTTCTGTAATAATTGCAAAATGCTACGAATTGTCTAGCTTGGTCTTCACTGTGGGGGGGTAATTTTTTACCCCCTTTGTCAGTACATTTGTGACCTAAATAAGTAACATCTTTCATAAAGAAAATGAATTTTTTTTTGGATGTTGATTTTAATTAAGTTGTTTATATAATTTGAACCCATTTTAAAACCAAATGGTAATCGCGGCCAAACTGGCTCTAAGGTTGGATGGACCGTACCAGATTGTGGATTCTGCATCGCCAGTGATCCGTAAGATTCGCCACCGGAAGGACTAAAAGGAACGCACGGTACACATCAGCGACATAAAGCCACAGGATCAGGGTGAGGATGATGGCGAGAACGAGGATGCGGATCCGACGGGAGGAAACAGAGAGAGTATGAAGTAGAGCCAACAGTACCCGAGAATGGACGGGGCAACAATCGATCGACAGAAGGTAGTGTGACCAAATGACAGAAGAACAGGAATACGGCATGCTGAAAGAAAAGAGAAGCAAGAAGTGGCTTCACGACGGAAAACTTCAAATGATTGAATGGAACAGTGCGCTGAGAGGAGATCGGTGCTGTGGAACTCAAGACAGAGCTGTGAGCGCCTACGGGATCTCAGGAGTGTTCAATGAGGACTGCAAGCACGAGTTTATTGTTTCTCGAAGAAAAGGGGAAATATGAGGAGTTGAAACTCTGCACAAATGCAGAATCGACTGCTAAAGGAGGGCTGGTAAGCAGTTACGCAACAAATCAAAGCGTAGTAACGGCAATGCAAAACCGAGGAGTAGCAAAAAGAGAGTTTAGAGAAACGATATTCGTAGAAACTTTGAAGACACGGAATCCGTAGAGAGTTGTAGAAACGGAACCTGTAGAAAGATTGGAGAAATAGGGTATGGAGAAATATGGAGAGCGAGAGTGAAACGGCACGAACAGGAGCAGGACTGGAACAAAACAGTAAGCGTCGATGTTACAGGTTAAGGAAAGCAACGGTACATGGCTGGACTTTGGCTGAGGCCAAACCAAGTACTTTGGATTCAAAGACTGGAGACATTAAGAAATAACCATTAAAGGAGGCCTCTATAAGCAGGCCGAACGCCGGAAGCTAGACAGTCAACGTGAACATCAAGGGAGCTACAGCCAGGATAGTCAGCAAGGAGAAAGATCGCTACGTCGAGACGTTCGCGACAAGGAAAGTCTCCGCCTTGAGGTAGCAGTAGGCGAAGCACGGTTAATTAAGGCTACTTGCTACCCCGCGAATCAAGAACAGCCCCTGGCGTTATTTCGGCGAGTCCGAAAGCGTTTAACAGGCGGGCCCAAACCTAAAAAGAATCCAGGTAAGCTGCGGGAATTGTGGTGAAGAGCCGGTCGAGAAAAGAAAAGGGCAATAAAATTAAAAAAAATTTAAAAATACCGCTATTAAACAAGGGTACTAAAAGGGATATGTTCATGCTGAACAGCTGAGTCCGGTATCCCGCCAGCAGAGCATCGCTGTTGGTGGAATGTACTTTTTGACCCGTTTAGGAATTGGGGCACGAAGCCGCCATATCCATGTTTGGAAATTACTTTTGAAATAAAACCCCGAACGAGAAGGACGAACCCCAACACCTGTTTTCATTATTTCTGGGAATATTTGGGACACACAGCTTTTCCGGCCCACCACGTCAACATTTTGGTTCTTCGCCCGAGATCTTCCAGCGCCTTTGCCGAGATAAGTACGGTTTCAAATTCCCAACCGTACATATATGTACATATATACATACGCATATATATTGCTGCGATCAAAATCTACTCACTATCAACTAGTGGCCACCTGCGCAATAATATATGTACGTGTGTATATGCTGTATGCATCCACTCCCATTTGTGTTTCGTCCAAACAACTCAACTTCCCAATAAAAACACATAATTCAGATCCGCCACAGATCCACATACACATAAACATACAGACATTTCATGTATGGTGGGCATAATCTATGAACATACATATGTCCATTGCATCTGCATACATTGCGGACATGGCACATACGCAACGTCGTACATCTGCATGGTCATAGGGTGTTTCATCAATCGCCAAAACATTCAATTGACAAAGTGAAAAGGGATCAGGCATTAATTTCATCCAACATATGTACATACATATTTATGTTATTGTTTATTTTCACATACACGAAAGCTCCCACACACACGACAGAGCAGAGACGATTTGTTGGACCGGCAGATAAGAACCGGCTGCAGCCAACACTAGCGACGAACACATCCAAAAACACAACAACTTCTAGTTTCCAATAGAAAGTGTCAATGTGTGTTTTGTTTCTTTAATACTCTTTTTGAACTCCGTTCTTGATTTTATTCCTTTTATTCTTTTTTTTATATTATTTTTTCGCTCAATACAGCGACCCCATTGGTCTTTTTTTGTTCCAATTATCACATATTTTTATGCGTAGTCCTGCGCCCCCACATCCTGTCTAAATTGATCCGATAATTTGGTTCTTAAATTACTTCTGTGCTCTTTACCGAGCGACTCTGTATAACTCCAAATCAACGTTCGCTAACAATCGATAACAACGTTTATTCCTGTATAACTCCAAATCAACAAACCTTAGCTTTCGATTAATTTTGGGTGTCCGCTTTATCCAGCTACTCCAGTTATTTTTTCCCAATACGGAACTTTCCGATTGATCCAACTGGTTGCACGCTTATCCAGCGTCCCAATTTATAAGTTGTTTCGATCTTGGTTGCACGCTTTATCCAGCGTCCCAATATATAAGTTGTTTCGATCTTGGTTGCACGCTTTATCCAGCGTCCCAAATACAATAAGTTAAATCGATCCAATTGGTTGCACGCTTTATCCCGCGTCCTCGTATATGTCCAAGTGGACAGACTGTTTCGCCCCCGCACGGTTTTCGGCTCCTCCGAGAGCTTAATATGCCAATTGGTCACGGTGAGGAGGTAAAAACCCGTTTGACTGTCTCTAAAACGTCTCAACGATTTAGAGCCAAGAGCGAGTCCTCTGTGCCTTCAAAAGCCCAGATCCCACTCGAAGCAAAAGTCCATTGACAACTCCACTAAAATCCACGAGCACGTCGCTCCAAGTTCCACAGTCAGCACCGAACACGAAACCTGCGAATTCAGACTTTTCACCCCAAGTCACTAGAGCAACCGCAAAAATGGCGCAAGCTGAGGCAAACAGGGCCTTGATGAAATTCATGACCATAACCGATAGAGTAGGTGAGTTCGAGGCCAGAGTCAACACCCCAGCAGACACAAGTCCGTCAATCCACACAAGTAGTGTGCGACTCGAGCAGATCAGAACCCTATGGGACAAGGAGGAGAAGGAATACGAGGCGTGCTCCAAAATACTGTCCGGTCTGGGATTCACAGACACGTTAACAGTCATGCAGTCCAAGTATGATTACTGTTATGCCGTTTACGAGCGGTGCGCAGCGAGCCTCAACGAGATCATTGAAGAAGGTTCACGCTCGCAACATTCCGTTCAGGCCTCCATTCCGGCATTTCCTCAGGGAGGGTGTCGCTTACCCCCAGTCGAGTGCGACAGTTTCAGTGGGGACTATGTTCACTGGCCCACGTTTCGGGACCTTTTCTTCCATCTTCCATCTCAATGCTAAAACTAGTGGTGAGGCTAAATCCATTGTGGTCTTATCACCCTTAACTAATGATGGTTTCGAATCAGCATGGAGAAACTTGCAGAATTTTTTGGGAAACAAGAGGCTGCTGGTCAACAGTCAGCTTAAGATTTTGTTTAATTTACCTTTTGTTGCCCTTGAATGTGGTAAATCCTTGAAACAGTTAGAGAAAACAATTCAAGGTTGTTTAACAGCTTTGAAAATAGCAATAATCGACACCTCTAACTGGGATTGCCTGCTCGTTTTTCTGTGCTCTGCCAAGTTGCCAAAGCTAACTCTGTCCCTATGGGAACAATCCCTTATGAGTAAGACAGATATTCCACTTTGGGCTGAATTCCAGGCTTTCTTACAAGATCGTCATCGAATGCTCGAGGCGATTGAAGATTTTAAGCCAAACGCTCAATCCAGAGCACTGCGAACTGACAGTAGCTCGCGGGCGATCCAGACCTTTGAGAATAGAGTGACGGTAACTCCACAATCCTGTAAACTTTGTTCGCAAGAGAAACATGTCCGTTGTTCTTACGAATGCCAGTCGGAGAGCGGGAGAAATATATAAAACATCAGAAGTTGTGTTTAAACTGTTTTGCCAGAACGCATCTTCTTAGAGATTGCACTAGCACGCATAATTGCAATACTTGCAGAGGACGCCACAACACTCTCCTGCACCGAAATGGCACTCCACCAGTCCAGGCAGCGGTCAATCCTGACCACCAGCCCGCCATACTTATATATTTCCTTAGGTTAAGCCAATCAAATCATGGAGCATGTTTCTACTGCGTCTGGCAACGCCAACCCTGCTACAGTTTCTGCCAAAAGGGGGACGCAACAAGGTCGCAAAAAGTCTGGGCCCAAATTCGAACTATCTGATGCCCAAAAATCCGACATTAAGGAGGCCTTTGATCTATTTGACAACGAAGGCACGGGCTACATTGAGGTAAAGGAACTTAAGGTGGCGATTAGGGCTTTGGGATTCGAACCAAAAAAAGAGGAGATTAAAAGGATGATATCCGACATTGACAAGGATTGCAGCGGATGTATTGCGTTCAACGTCTTTCTGCAACTAATGACTATAAAGATGGCGGAAAAAGATACTAAGGAAGAAATACTTAAAGCTTTTCGGCTTTTCGATGATGACGAGACTGGAAAAATCTCCTTTAGAAATCTAAAGAGGGTGGCTCGCGAACTTGGTGAAACACTGACCGACGAGGAACTACGAGAGATGATAGACGAAGCCGATTTGGACAATGACGGAGAGGTAAATCAAGAAGAATTTCTGCGAATCATGAAGAAGACCAGTTTGTATTAAAAAGCTATGTCTTAGCTATATTTAAATATATATTGCGTGTTTTCCTGCCCATGAAACATTCAAGACATGTGAAGGTACACTTTTAACAACAAAGGATCATTCTCAAAATATTTTGCAGTATTAGTCATTAATTATAAATGAGTAAGTTTAATAGATATTTTATAATTATACATATGAATATAACAGCAAAAAAATTTGTCATACTACTTCATCCCTAGGCATAAAGAAACGCAGCAAAATCAAATCACCTGTGCAAACATTTCTAAAAGCAAATTCCATGACGATAAATAGTAACATTTACAATAAAATGTATAACAAATAATTTTTAATTTCCATTTGTTATTTCGGTACAACGCTAGTTTTTTACAGTTTTATGCTAAAATCGAAAATAAGTGTGCCACTTAAGTCTTGATAAACCAGCTGATTTAAATTTCTGATCGAAACAAATTTTTTATTTTATTTATTATTTATTTATTTATTATTATTATTAAGAAAAAAATAATGACGTGTTGTTGGACATTTTTACCTTAAGAACTAAAAAGAAACTTTAATTTGGTTGACTTAAGAACTACAACAAACTTATTTAACATGCTTTTTTGGTACCACAAAAGTCAAAATGCAGTTAACTTATCCCGGTTTATTTATGTGATCCTTTTTGACTTTTTAAGGGGACTTTTCTCCGTTTGCTTTATGTTACATTTTTTTGTATTGCTGAATATTTCTTAATCACAAACTTTGACAAAATGACGCGTAAGGAGCTGCTCACGCTGTAAGAATGAAAAATAATTTAAACTTACATGTTAAAGAAAGAAAAACATGCCGAAATCGCAAAAATTATATCCAGAATCCGATCAACTAGTCAACATCTAATTGGACGTTTCAAAGATGGTCGTTTTGAAAATAAAAAAATAAATGACCGTATAGTTGATAAGATCTGCTTTAAACTGAAAAGTTTGGCGAGAACCTAAAAACGCCTATAAGCCATAAGGCGTCAGAAACCTGCAATTTATTTATGGACCACAAAATGTGCATTGAGATCCTTAAGAGAACTCTAAAGCAATGCGCAGATCGTCTTGGAATTGGGTCGTAATTTTACTTTTATCATAATAATGACCGAAAGCACACGTCTTTAAAAACGCACCTACTACAACATTAATCAAGTTTTGAAAACACCCCCGTAGACTTCCGATCTAATTCCCAGTGAGCATTTGAAATAAATTTGAGCATTACTTAAGGGAGAAGGAAATAGGAAGCTAATCAGATTTAAAAGCGGCCCTATGTAAGAAGTGGGTGGAACTGGACCAATTCTATTTGGAAACTTAAGTTTCTTCAATGCCAAGATGACTTAATGAAGTCATCAAGATAAAGGTATATACGACAAAATATTAATTTTTTGTTATAACTAACCTAATACAATTTTTATGGCACGCCGAGAGAGCGTGTTTAATAAATTTTTTGTAGTTCTTTATAAAACCAAATGGAATTTTTTTTTAAACATTGTTTACATAAATATGTTTAACAACACGCCATTAATTTTTTTTAAGTTAATAAATATATAAGTTTTTTCGATTTTAAGTTTAAATAAGGTGGTGTATAAAGACTAAAGTGGCACATTGTAAGTATGTAATTTATAAAATTTTTAAGTTGGTAAGAAAAATCTTAAGAAATCGTAAGCAAAACAATAAAGACAAAACAACATGTAATAGAATCTTATCAATTTTTAATCCGATTTTAAAAAGATTATTACGTAAACCGATATGTTATTAAATTCGATAAATTAAATCGTATGCTAGTTTTAAATATTTTATTTTACATATGGAATGTATTAGGAATTGTTTTTCGCAAAAATATGTACAACTAGTTTTATTAATAAATGAAAGCTTACGCAAATTATTAAAGTTATCTTATCTTATCTAATATATACCTAAGCGAGCGTTTTTATAACAATTCATTATAAAATAAGACGGGAAGCTGGCATCGGCAACCCAAACCCTACTTTTCCTTGTACAAGATACACACTGCTATTTTAATGAACAGCCAAAGACTGGCGCATCTAGCAAAAAGAGTTGTTCATTTGCTTAAATTTGACAAATCTAACGGGATTTTTTTGTTTTTTCCTTATACACATTCCATTCTACAACAACAACGCGTAGATGTTGTAATAATCATAACAGAACTTGAAAAAAAATAACATTACTCGATTGCATTTCTCGCACTGCCATTTTTGTGAACACAGCTGTATATATTATAAAATATTTATATATATTATACATTATACATGAAAACAACTGGTGTGTTCATATTAAGAACAAGAGAGAACGCTATAGTCGAGTTTCTGATACCCGTTAATCAGCTAGTGGAAGTACGAAGGAGAGTCTTCCACACTGACAGTTTTTGGTGGTTTGTGGGCGTGGCAAAAAGTTGTTTGGCAAATCGATAGAGATTTACAAAACTAATACAAAAATGAAAAAATATAAAAACATTTTTCAAAAGTGTGGGCCTGGCAGCTTTGTGCGGTTTCTGGGCGTTAGAGTGGGCGTGGCAAAAAGTTTTTTTGGCAAATCGATAGAAATTTATACGACTAATACAGAAATGAAAAAATATTAAAACATTTTTCAAAATTGTGGGCGTGGCAGTTTTTGGCGGTTTGTGGGCGTTAGAGTGGGCGGGGCAACATGAATCAACAAACATGCGTCTATGTCTCTGGAGTCTGTATGCCTAATCTCAACTTTCTAGTTTTTATAGTTCCTGAGATCTCGACGTTCATACGGACAGACAGACGGACATGGCCAGATCGACTCGACTATTGATCCTGATCAAGAATATATATACTTTATATGGTCGGAAACGCTTCCTTCTGCCTGTTACATACTTTTCAACGCATCTAGTATACCCTTTTACTCTACGAGTAACGGGTATAAAAATTACTCGATTGCATTTCTCGCACTGCTATTTTTGTGAACACAACTGTATATGTTATACAATAATTATATATATTATATAAGTTAACACAAGCAGTTCTCACGGAGTGAGACTGCCGAATTGCAAGCCGTATCCGGTGGCCTGCACGCGCAGCGAAGAAATTGCTGATCGCGCATTCCAAGGACAATTGCCCGGAGTCCGCCCGAAACACTCGCGGAGCGGGTGATCGGCCGGATAGAGGAGTGCTGACCTAGCGCTCTGCCAATAGCGCTGCAACGAACCGGAGGCCTGGAGTTGCAGCGAGTTTAGGTTTTTAATCAGTTATAAATCATACTCCGTGGCTTACGCCTCGTATTATAAACCTACATAAAATATATTTAGACCCTCGCCCTAACGGGAGAGTGGTAATAAATAAATCAACTTAAAACGACTTATAATTGTCGCCCAACGGCACGAACCCGCCGAGAAGGTCTAATTGGGGATATAAAAAACCTCAAAGTGCAAAATCTAAAACAAAGCTCTTAACAGAGTTGGACAAATTGATAATAAAAAAACTGAAACGGGAAGAATTTCCCTAAAGCAACGAAAGCGGCAGCGACGACAGCGGCAGCGACGACAGCGACAGCGACGACAGCGACAGCGACGACAGTACCTGTGGCAAAAAGCCGTCGGCAAATCACAAAACTCAAAAATTAAATTAGGAACATGTGAGTAGGCTCTTTGTTCTAAGTTTTCGCCAATCAAAACATATCCAGTGAATAAATATTTTTTGTTTAAAAAAAGTAAAAAATACTGAAAAAAATGAAAATAAATATTATTAAAATTTTTTTTTCGTCTGTGTTTCAAATAAAAGGCAACCGATTCGATATGAAATAAATAATAATCAACAAATTTTTTGCTTGTGTTTCAAATAAAAGGCAACCGATTCGATATGAAATAAATAATAGTCAACAAATTTTTTTGCTTGTGTTTCAACTAAAAGGCAACTGGTTTAATACGTATTACAAATATTTTGCAAATGTTCTATAGAGTTCTTGATCGAATTTTATAATACCCAATTTTTTATTATTCGGACCCATGTCGCCGACACTGAAAACAACATATTCTCCAATATTTTTTTTAATTCATAACACAACAATTTTTTTTTTGTTTAGTTCTGACATATGTATAGAAATACCGATACCGTCGAATCAGACGACGAAGTTTTAGAGGAATACAGGAAACTTTTAGAAACAAGGGTCATAACGCAAACGCCAGTGAAAAATCAAACCCAACCGTCAAGCAGTAGGGCACCTCTCATTCGAGACAGCGTTCTCGACCTTGAAAATCAAAAAACCCAACAGGCAGCCGAGATGCAGGCAGATCAAATTGCGAGTATGGGGGCCGCCATAGCCGGTGCACTCCAGAGGCAAAAAAATTTTCGAAGCAAAATTATCAAAGATTATGAGGGAGCTAAGCTTACTCAAGCGTAAAACCCCAAGTATCCAGACATTCCAAGAGATCGAGTATAAACCAGAAGAGGTTCTGTGTAATGAGCCCCTCAATATGGTAAGTCTGTTCCAGAATTCGACGGAAAACAAGAAAATTACGTCTCCTGGAGACAGGCTGCTACCGCGGCTTACAAGATATTTGCGACCTACCCGGGTAGCAGTCGGCATTACCAGGCCGTAGGTATTTTAAAGAATAAAGTCAGAGGCCCAGCAGCAGCTGTATTAGCCTCGTTCAACACTCCTTTAAATTCTCACGCCATATTGGCGCGTCTCGATTTTACATATGCGGACAATACTCCGACACATGTGATCAAGCAGGAGTTAAGCCTATCAAGACAGGGAGAATTACCCCTGCTTAAATACTACAACGAGATAGAAAGGAAGCTAACGCTCCTCACTAATAAAACGATTATGACCCATGACGAAGCCGCAGCGGCGTTCCTCAATGAGCAGCACAGAGAGACGCTTTACACGCGTTTGTATCTGGGCTAAATTAAAAATTGCCGTTTTTCCGGCACAACCTCGAGACTTACCCTCAGCTTTGGCGTTAGCCCAAGAAGCTGAGTCGAGTAATGAGAGAAGTGTATTTGCGGCCACCTTCGCCCGGCACAATGAAGAAAAAACCTATAGGTCAAACAACTAGCAAAAAGCGGGTTGGAATAATTCATACTACGAGCAAAATCAAAATTTGGGGGCAATAAAAAAGAACCCTCATTTTGTCAGAACTCCAAATGGAGCAAACCAAGGTGGTTCCTTTAAACAAAGGCCAACCAACAGCGCAGGGAATGGCCAAGGCCAACCAGCGCAAGAAACGATGGAGGTCGACACCTCCTCCCGATTCAAGCAACCCACGGCAGAGGCCAGTCGTCTCGGTCCCGCCAAAAAGTTAACTTTATGCCGGAAGAAATATCCGATGAAGAAGATTATGACACCGTTGCTCAAGCAAGTGCCATAGAAATAGAGGACGATCTGGATGCAGAAGACTCCTGCAATTTTTTAGGGTAAAATCCCTGCTCCCCTACATTACTCGTAAGGTAGCAGGAGGAGAGATAAAATTACTAGATACAGGTACCTCTAAGAAAGCCGTCGTGGCAGCGGAGAATCCCTTTACAGTAAAGTCAATCCATGGCTCTACTAGAATAGATAAAAAATGCATCGTTTCAGTGTTTATCGTAAAAACACCCTTCTTTATTTTAAACAATCTTAAGGACTTTCACGGTATAATCGGACTCGACTTGCTTAAACAAGTGAATGCGAAGCTCGACTTTACAAAAAATGTTCTAAATACTAATAATGGAACTGAAAAGATCCAATTTAGTAAAGCAGAAAACGTAAACTTCATTAAAATTGACGATGAAGACGTCCCTCCTGCAATCAAAAATACGTTTGACAAAATGATCGTAAAAAATCATAGAGCCTTCACTGATCCAGACGAGGCACTACCATTTAATGTAAACACTATCGCCATGATCAAAACAGATGGGGAGCCGGTATATTCAAAATCATACCCGCATCCCATGGGTGTGACTGAATTCGTCAATGCAGAGGTTAAACAACTTCTTGCGGACGGCGTAATAAGGCCATCCAAGTCTCCCTACAACAACCCGACCTGGGTTGTAGATAAAAAGGGAACAGATCAAAATGGGGTGAAAAAGAAGCGACTAGTTATCGATTTTAGGAAACTAAATCAGAAAACAGTCGATGATAAATACCCTATCCCAACAATTTCGACAATACTGTCGAATATGGGTGAATCAAATTTTTATACGACACTTGATCTTAAGTCAGGTTTTCACCAGATAGAACTGGCAGAAAAAGACAGAGAAAAAACAGCATTCTCAATAAACAATGGTAAATACGAATTTTGTAGATTACCATTTGGTCTTAAAAATGCCCCAAGCATTTTCCAAAGGGCCATCGACGATGTCCTGCGGGATGGAATTTCTAAGATATGCTACGTGTATGTCGACGACGTCATAATTTTCTCCAAATCAAAAGAGGACCACGTTAAAGACGTGGACTGGGTTTTAAAAAAGGTATTGAAGGCAGGCATGAGAGTATCTCAAGAAAAATCAAAGTTCTTCAAAAAGAGCGTTGAGTACTTGGGGTTCGTAGAGTCACAAGGGGGACTACGAACATCACCTAAAAAGGTCAAAGCCATAAAACAATTCCGCTTACCTAAAACGCTTTTCAAACTCAGATAATTTCTAGGGTTAGCAAGCTACTATAGGTGCTTTATAAAAGATTTTGCGACGATCGCAAGGCCTCTTACGAGTATCCTAAAAGGAGACAACGGAAAAGCCAGCAAATATCAGTCAAGGAAAATTGACATTGACATGACTAAAGAACAGAAAGAAGCGTTTGACAGGTTGAGAGAAATCTTAGCATCGGAGGACGTTTTACTTTCATACCCAGATTTTAAGAGACCATTCGATTTAACAACGGATGCGTCAGGCTTCGGTTTAGGAGCAGTACTATCCCAAGATGGCCGCCCGATCACAATGATATCACGCGCCCTGGGATAGTGAAAAAAATTATGCGACCAACGAGCGAGAGCTCCTCGCCATAGTTTGGGCATTAAAAAACCTACGGAACTACTTGTACGGTGTAAAAGGCTTGCAGATCTTTACCGATCATCAGCCTCTTAAGCAAATCTTGAGGGACTACTTCTTCCCTAAAATGCTTCGGCTGGCAACAGAAACAACGTTAAATTGCAAGACCTGTTCAATGGCAAAATACAAACTTCATCCATCAAAACAAGCGGTAGCAGAAACACCGATACCGTCCTTTGTGTGGGAAATCCTACACATTGACATTTTTTCAACAGATGGAACTCTTTTTCTCACTTGCGTTGATAAATTCTCGAAGTTTGCCACGGTGCAAGCCATCGCATTGAGGGCTATTGTGGACGTAAAATCTCCCTTACTACACATAATAAACTTTTTTCCAAAAATAAAACCAATCTATTGCGATAACGAGAGATCGTTAAACTCCGAAACCATTAAAACAATTCTGCTTAACCATTTCAATATTACCATTTCAAAGGCTCCACCTCTACATAGCACCTCAAATGGTCAAGTAGAAAGGTTTCATAGTGCCTTGGTAGAAATAGCCAGATGCTTGAAACTAGAAACAAACTTAGATGACACTACTGAATTAATTCTTTTGGCAACTAACAGATATAACAATTCGATCCACTCGGTAACCAAAAAAAACCCATAGAAATTATCCACGTAAGGCCCGCAGAATTCGAAAGTGAAACTAGCAAAAAGATTAAACAGGCTCAGGAAAAAACCCTTGACCAAGTAAATAAAAATAGGACTTATAAGGACTATCAAGTTGGTGAAAAGGTTTTCCTAAAGACAAACAAGCGCCTGGGAAACAAGCTTTCTCCACTATGTTCAGAGGAAAACGTCGAAGCAGACCTGGGACCCACGGTTTTAATAAAGGGGAGGGTGGTCCACAAGGACAATCTACGCTAACCATCTTCGCGAGATTCTGACCCCTTTTCCTATCCTTTTTATATTTCTTTTAGGTTACGTCATTATATCCTAGTTCTTATACTAACGATCGGTAGGACAAACGCGACGGTAAGACTTAACGACTATACGAACGCGGACTACATCCCAATAGAAGACAATGAAATTGTCATCTGAGAATCGTACGAATACTTACAACATTCAACGAACATGACAACGTACGAAGACTACGCCGACCAGACAGAGACAATGACAAAGACATTTACAGACGACCACAGGACACCGGTAATCATGACGGACTTGATACACATTCGTTAGTACACACAAGTTAATAGCCACTCTAAAGACCAACCATAGGGCTGCTAGGAGTATCAACTTAATCGGAACGGCGTTTAAAGTTATTGCCGGTACCCCCCGACTTTAACGATTGGGAACAGATAAAATTTAATCAAGAATTAAATATTAAATTTCAAAATCGCCTAAGTGAACTCACAACTGCAATGAATCACATACAAAAATTCGAACCAAATCAAGAAACTCACCTTTTAGAAATTATTTTAGCAAAAAATAGAATCGTTATCACAGACCTCGAAAATATTTTAATGGGCTTAACCCTAGCAAAATTAAATATTGTAAGTCCAGCGATTTTGGACAACTCCGATATTGGCGAATTCAAGGACAGACAGCTTATTGACGTTAGTTTAATAGAACTGTTAGAAGTATCTAGCATAAGCGTTTTTCAAAATTTCGAAATCATACATTTTCTAATTAAACTCCCTAACCCTAGAGTTATATGTAAGAAAATTACTGTATTTCCGGTCCAACGTAATAACAAGATCCCGAACTTCGAGGACGGAGACAGAGTGGCCGAATGCAAATCCCGGAACATCAACATCGGGTACTGCAGGACGACAGTCGGTGCCACCTTTTGCAAAGAACTGCAGAACGGCACTTGCGCTCAGCAGATTTCCGGATCTATCGCGCATTGCTCCACACTACTCGGCCATGGCTGTTGTAAACGTCACGGCTCATCACAACCGATTAAGCCTCCCACTCCTTCATGAGTTGAGTTTGAGGAATCTCCATCATATCGGGACCCTTAGGAAAAAAACTTACCTTGGGGTCCCTCCTCAGCAACTCCTTCGCCGTACTTGCCGCCCTACTGCTCTGCTCTACCATTTCGTTTGGCTACCACCACCTGAGAGCCAAAAGCCGCGCAGAGCCAGGAGTTAACACCGACGTAGAGCAAGCGGGTCCCCGAGACGGTGACCACTTAAGAGAGGGAGGAGTTAACACAAGCAGTTCTCACGGAGTGAGACTGCCGAATTGCAAGCCGTGTCCGGTGGCCTGCACGCGCAGCGAAGAAATTGCTGATCGCGCATTCCAAGGACAATTGCCCGGAGTCCGCCCGAAACACTCGCGGAGCGGGTGATCGGCCGGATAGAGGAGTGCTGACCTAGCGCTCTGCCAATAGCGCTGCAACGAACCGGAGGCCTGGAGTTGCAGCGAGCTTAGATTTTTAATCAGTTATAAATCATACTCCGTGGCTTACGCCTCGTATTGTAAACCTACATAAAAAATTAAGACCCTCGCCCTAACGGGAGAGTGGTAATAAATAAATCAACTTAAAACACCACGACTTATAATTTATATTATACATGAAAACAACTGGTGTGTTCATATAAAGAAAAATTAATTATTAAAAACAAGAGAGAACGCTATAGTCGAGTTCCCCGGCTATCTGATACCCGTTACTCAGCTAGTGGAAGTGCGAAGGACAGTCTTCAACACTGACGGTTTGTGGGCGTTAGAGTGGGCGTGGCAAAACGTTTTTTGGCGAATCGATAGAAATTTACAAGACTAATACAAAAATGAAAAAATATCAAAACATTTTTCAAAAGTGTGGGTGTGGCAGCTTTGGGCGGTTTGTGGGCGTTAGAGTGGGCGTGGAAACATGAATCGACAAACTTGCGCTGCGTCTATGTCTCTGGAGTCTGTAAGCTTAATCTAAACTTTCTAGTATTTTATAGTTTCTGAGATCTCGACGTTCATACGAACAGACAGACGGACGGACAGACGGACATGGCCAGATCGACTCGGCTATTGATCCTGATCAAGAATATATATACTTTATATGGTTGGAAACGCTTCCTTCTGCCTGTTACATACTTTTCAACGAATCTAGTATACCCTTTAACTCTACGAGTAATGGGTATAAAAATATATTTTCCTTTTATAATCTTTATTTGATAAGTTTTCACCAGAGGTCAGTTATGAACTAATTTACAAATGTATTCTTTCGGCCCAGCAAACCTTTTACAGAGGAATAACATAAGCCTTTTAAGTTCTACTTAGCTTTATATGATATGTCAAGCTTATCGGATCGTTAAGCTCGTTACCGTTAAGCGGTTCGTATCTTGGGAGAATGTTATTTATGAGTCTTTTGAAGAGTAAAGCTTTCCAAAAGATCGGCTTTAGCTTTCTTATATGAAGAGTGAATATGTCACTCCCCCGCCTTTTAGATATTAGTTTGCCCTCAAGTGATTATTTCTGGATATAAATGTGGTACTGGATTTTCAATTTCAGCTATTTCTGTTTCTTTTTCTATATTTTTGTTAGTGGTTTTACTTGGTTTTAGGTAAGAGATAATAGTATTGTGTGGCGCTGTTTTACATTTCATATAAAAGTAAAATATGTAAATTAAAACTAAAACAGATATGAAGATTATTAGTATGTTTCTGTAAATTGTGTTACTCTTATTGTTTAACAAAATCATTTCCTTAATTTCTATGTGTGGCATTGGTTCGATTTTTGTTACATTGTTCTCAGTATATATTACATTTGTGTATTGTTGAATACTATTAGATATTGTAATTTGTTTTAATACTGCTGTGCAGTTGGATATTTTTATAATTTTATTATTTTCAATATAAATCTCTTGACCGTTACAATTGTGATAAAGTTTTTCTCTTTTCATATTCCACGTTATTAAAATATTTGGTTTAATGTATTGAATATAGGATTGTTTACGATATTTTTGAAAAGTACAAGTTGGTGTTTCTTGTTTTATTATGTTAGCTATGCAATGGTCTTTAACAATATTCTTTGTTAGTGTATTTAGAACATAGTTGTTATGTGAGTAGAATTTGCCTTCAATATTTTCCTTAACAATTTGACCATTATTGTTGAGGTAAGGTGCAATTATGAAAGTTGGTCGTTCAATTGAATTCATAGGAATGTGGGACATTAGGAATATTTCATTAGTAGCTACGTTATACCAAGCGGAAGTTTTTTTGTTTATCAGATTTTTGTAATTAAATTTGCCAATATTGTCATGTTTTAGTAGTTTAGAATTAAATATTCCTAGTCGTGTTAGTTGTGAACCCATTTCAATGTCCTCGATATATTTGGTAAAATGTTCAATGTTAAATATTAATAAATTAATTTTTTGTCCTATTTTCAAAGAATTGGACTGGTTGTAAATTATTTTTATGCGTTCTCTCTTGTTTCTTCTTCGCCTACCATGTTTTCTTCAATTTTGACGCGAGATAAAGCGTCTGCTACACGATTAAGTTTACCTTCTAAATATTTGATTTTGAAATTATATTCACTAAGTCTAATTCGCCAACGTTGTAGTTATACCCGTTACTCGTAGAGTAAAAGGGTATACTAGATTCGTTGAAAAGTATGTAACAGGCAGAAGGAAGCGTTTCCGACCATATAAAGTATATATATTCTTGATCAGGATCAATAGCCGAGTCGATTTGGCCATGTCCGTCTGTCCGTCCGTCTGTCCGTCTGTCCGTCTGTCCGTCTGTCCGTCTGTCCGTATGAACGTCGAGATCTCAGGAACTACAAAAGCTAGAAAGTTGAGACTAAGCACACAGACTCCAGAGACATAGACGCAGCGCAAGTTTGTCGATTCATGTTGCCACGCCCACTCTAACGCCCACAAACCGCCCAAAACTGCGACGCCCACACTTTTGAAAAATGTTTTGATATTTTTTAATTTTTGTATTGGTATGGTAAATTTCTATCGATTTGCAAAAAAAATTTTTTGCCACGCCCACTCTAACGCCCACAAACCGCCCAAAACTGCCACGCCCACACTTTTGAAAAATGTTTTAATATTTTTTCATTTTTGTATTGGTCTTGAAAATTTCTATCGACTTGCAAAAAATCTTTTTGCCACGCCCACTCTTACGCCCACAAACCGCCCAAAGCTGCCACGCCCACACTTTTGAAAAATGTTTTGATATTTTTTCATTTTTGTATTAGTCTTGTAAATTTCTATCTTTTCGCCAAAAAACTTTTTGCCACGCCCACTCTAACGCCCACAAACCGCCAAAAACTGTCCTTCGCACTTACACTAGCTGAGTAACGGGTATCAGATAGTCGGGGAACTCGACTATAGCGTTCTCTCTTGTTTTATGTTAGGTTCTTTAATATTATTTAGCCAAACAAGGGGTTTGTGTTCGCTCAAAGCCTCAAAGGGAACTCCATAAAGATATGGGCGGAGTTATTTGGTTGCCCAAACGATTGCTAGTATTTCTTTTTCAATAGTGCTATAATTTTGTTCATGATCATTTAATATTCTGCTTGCAAAGCTTATTGGTTTATTATCTTGCGATAATACGGCTCCTATGGCGAAATTGCTAGCGTCAGTAGTCCCCTGAAATGTTTTTGTGAAATCAGGACAAATCAAAATTGGGTCGTTCATTATGAGTGTTTTCAATTTTGCAAATGATTTATTGTATTCTTTGTTTCTTGTGTCTATTTTAGCTCCTTTTTTTTAGAAATATTGTCATAGGTTTGCAATCTTTGCAAAGTCTGGAATGAACTTATGGTAATATCCGCATAAGCCATAGAAAGATTTGATTTCTTTTGGTGTCTTTGGGAGAGGAAATTCTCTTTATTAGGTCGTATGCCTTCTGGACTTATAATATGACCTAAGAAATTTGTTTGCTTTTTTAAAAATTCGCATTTGTGCAATTGGAGTTTAAGATTGGCCTCTTTTAGTTTCTCAAAAGTCGTTCTCAGTGAGTCTAGGTGTTCGTTCAGAGATGTTGAATAGATGATCACATCATCTAAATAAACAAGGCAATGCTTATTAATATAATAAACAAGGCAATGCTTATTTATGAGGACGTAATTAATGCACCGTTGGAAGGTAGCAGGAGCATTTTTTAAGCCAAATGGCATGCGAATGTACTCATAGTGACCATGTTTGGTCGAAAACGCCGTTTTTGGTATAGACTAGGGTTCATTTCGATTTGGTGAAAGCCTTTTGCTAAGTCAATTGTAGTAAAATACTGACGTTTTCTTAATTTGCCTAGTATTTTGTCCATATTAGGAATCGGAAATTTATTATTTATTGTTATTTCATTTAGATTTTGATAGTCCACGACCAACCTGAATTTCGGTTTGCCAGAGGCATTCATCTATTTGGGGACAATCCATAATGGACATAATGGATACGCTTTCGCGTATAATACCTTGTTTTAACATTTCCTCAATTTGCTTATTTACTTCTGCTTCGTAGGCAAACGGATACGAGTATGGTCTTTTGTAAACTGGGTTTTCGTGAGCGGTTTTTATATCATGACGTATTATACTTGTAAATGCTATCTGATACCCGTTACTCAGCTAGTGGAAGTGCGAAGGACAGTCTTCAACACTGACGGTTTGTGGGCGTTAGAGTGGGCGTGGCAAAACGTTTTTTGGCGAATCGATAGAAATTTACAAGACTAATACAAAAATGAAAAAATATCAAAACATTTTTCAAAAGTGTGGGTGTGGCAGCTTTGGGCGGTTTGTGGGCGTTAGAGTGGGCGTGGAAACATGAATCGACAAACTTGCGCTGCGTCTATGTCTCTGGAGTCTGTAAGCTTAATCTAAACTTTCTAGTATTTTATAGTTTCTGAGATCTCGACGTTCATACGAACAGACAGACGGACATGGCCAGATCGACTCGGCTATTGATCCTGATCAAGAATATATATACTTTATATGGTTGGAAACGCTTCCTTCTGCCTGTTACATACTTTTCAACGAATCTAGTATACCCTTTAACTCTACGAGTAATGGGTATAAAAATATATTTTCCTTTTATAATCTTTATTTGATAAGTTTTCACCAGAGGTCAGTTATGAACTAATTTACAAATGTATTCTTTCGGCCCAGCAAACCTTTTACAGAGGAATAACATAAGCCTTTTAAGTTCTACTTAGCTTTATATGATATGTTAAGCTTATCGGATCGTTAAGCTCGTTACCGTTAAGCGGTTCGTATCTTGGGAGAATGTTATTTATGAGTCTTTTGAAGAGTAAAGCTTTCCAAAAGATCGGCTTTAGCTTTCTTATATGAAGAGTGAATATGTCACTCCCCCGCCTTTTAGATATTAGTTTGCCCTCAAGTGATTATTTCTGGATATAAATGTGGTACTGGATTTTCAATTTCAGCTATTTCTGTTTCTTTTTCTATATTTTTGTTAGTGGTTTTACTTGGTTTTAGGTAAGAGATAATAGTATTGTGTGGCGCTGTTTTACATTTCATATAAAAGTAAAATATGTAAATTAAAACTAAAACAGATATGAAGATTATTAGTATGTTTCTGTAAATTGTGTTACTCTTATTGTTTAACAAAATCATTTCCTTAATTTCTATGTGTGGCATTGGTTCGATTTTTGTTACATTGTTCTCAGTATATATTACATTTGTGTATTGTTGAATACTATTAGATATTGTAATTTGTTTTAATACTGCTGTGCAGTTGGATATTTTTATAATTTTATTATTTTCAATATAAATCTCTTGACCGTTACAATTGTGATAAAGTTTTTCTCTTTTCATATTCCACGTTATTAAAATATTTGGTTTAATGTATTGAATATAGGATTGTTTACGATATTTTTGAAAAGTACAAGTTGGTGTTTCTTGTTTTATTATGTTAGCTATGCAATGGTCTTTAACAATATTCTTTGTTAGTGTATTTAGAACATAGTTGTTATGTGAGTAGAATTTGCCTTCAATATTTTCCTTAACAATTTGACCATTATTGTTGAGGTAAGGTGCAATTATGAAAGTTGGTCGTTCAATTGAATTCATAGGAATGTGGGACATTAGGAATATTTCATTAGTAGCTACGTTATACCAAGCGGAAGTTTTTTTGTTTATCAGATTTTTGTAATTAAATTTGCCAATATTGTCATGTTTTAGTAGTTTAGAATTAAATATTCCTAGTCGTGTTAGTTGTGAACCCATTTCAATGTCCTCGATATATTTGGTAAAATGTTCAATGTTAAATATTAATAAATTAATTTTTTGTCCTATTTTCAAAGAATTGGACTGGTTGTAAATTATTTTTATGCGTTCTCTCTTGTTTCTTCTTCGCCTACCATGTTTTCTTCAATTTTGACGCGAGATAAAGCGTCTGCTACACGATTAAGTTTACCTTCTAAATATTTGATTTTGAAATTATATTCACTAAGTCTAATTCGCCAACGTTGTAGTTTTATGTTAGGTTCTTTAATATTATTTAGCCAAACAAGGGGTTTGTGTTCGCTCAAAGCCTCAAAGGGAACTCCATAAAGATATGGGCGGAGATATTTGGTTGCCCAAACGATTGCTAGTATTTCTTTTTCAATAGTGCTATAATTTTGTTCATGATCATTTAATATTCTGCTTGCAAAGCTTATTGGTTTATTATCTTGCGATAATACGGCTCCTATGGCGAAATTGCTAGCGTCAGTAGTCCCCTGAAATGTTTTTGTGAAATCAGGACAAATCAAAATTGGGTCGTTCATTATGAGTGTTTTCAATTTTGCAAATGATTTATTGTATTCTTTGTTTCTTGTGTCTATTTTAGCTCCTTTTTTTTAGAAATATTGTCATAGGTTTGCAATCTTTGCAAAGTCTGGAATGAACTTATGGTAATATCCGCATAAGCCATAGAAAGATTTGATTTCTTTTGGTGTCTTTGGGAGAGGAAATTCTCTTTATTAGGTCGTATGCCTTCTGGACTTATAATATGACCTAAGAAATTTGTTTGCTTTTTTAAAAATTCGCATTTGTGCAATTGGAGTTTAAGATTGGCCTCTTTTAGTTTCTCAAAAGTCGTTCTCAGTGAGTCTAGGTGTTCGTTCAGAGATGTTGAATAGATGATCACATCATCTAAATAAACAAGGCAATGCTTATTAATATAATAAACAAGGCAATGCTTATTTATGAGGACGTAATTAATGCACCGTTGGAAGGTAGCAGGAGCATTTTTTAAGCCAAATGGCATGCGAATGTACTCATAGTGACCATGTTTGGTCGAAAACGCCGTTTTTGGTATAGACTAGGGTTCATTTCGATTTGGTGAAAGCCTTTTGCTAAGTCAATTGTAGTAAAATACTGACGTTTTCTTAATTTGCCTAGTATTTTGTCCATATTAGGAATCGGAAATTTATTATTTATTGTTATTTCATTTAGATTTTGATAGTCCACGACCAACCTGAATTTCGGTTTGCCAGAGGCATTCATCTATTTGGGGACAATCCATAATGGACATAATGGATACGCTTTCGCGTATAATACCTTGTTTTAACATTTCCTCAATTTGCTTATTTACTTCTGCTTCGTAGGCAAACGGATACGAGTATGGTCTTTTGTAAACTGGGTTTTCGTGAGCGGTTTTTATATCATGACGTATTATACTTGTAAATGCTATCTGATACCCGTTACTCAGCTAGTGGAAGTGCGAAGGACAGTCTTCAACACTGACGGTTTGTGGGCGTTAGAGTGGGCGTGGCAAAACGTTTTTTGGCGAATCGATAGAAATTTACAAGACTAATACAAAAATGAAAAAATATCAAAACATTTTTCAAAAGTGTGGGTGTGGCAGCTTTGGGCGGTTTGTGGGCGTTAGAGTGGGCGTGGAAACATGAATCGACAAACTTGCGCTGCGTCTATGTCTCTGGAGTCTGTAAGCTTAATCTAAACTTTCTAGTATTTTATAGTTTCTGAGATCTCGACGTTCATACGAACAGACAGACGGACATGGCCAGATCGACTCGGCTATTGATCCTGATCAAGAATATATATACTTTATATGGTTGGAAACGCTTCCTTCTGCCTGTTACATACTTTTCAACGAATCTAGTATACCCTTTAACTCTACGAGTAATGGGTATAAAAATATATTTTCCTTTTATAATCTTTATTTGATAAGTTTTCACCAGAGGTCAGTTATGAACTAATTTACAAATGTATTCTTTCGGCCCAGCAAACCTTTTACAGAGGAATAACATAAGCCTTTTAAGTTCTACTTAGCTTTATATGATATGTTAAGCTTATCGGATCGTTAAGCTCGTTACCGTTAAGCGGTTCGTATCTTGGGAGAATGTTATTTATGAGTCTTTTGAAGAGTAAAGCTTTCCAAAAGATCGGCTTTAGCTTTCTTATATGAAGAGTGAATATGTCACTCCCCCGCCTTTTAGATATTAGTTTGCCCTCAAGTGATTATTTCTGGATATAAATGTGGTACTGGATTTTCAATTTCAGCTATTTCTGTTTCTTTTTCTATATTTTTGTTAGTGGTTTTACTTGGTTTTAGGTAAGAGATAATAGTATTGTGTGGCGCTGTTTTACATTTCATATAAAAGTAAAATATGTAAATTAAAACTAAAACAGATATGAAGATTATTAGTATGTTTCTGTAAATTGTGTTACTCTTATTGTTTAACAAAATCATTTCCTTAATTTCTATGTGTGGCATTGGTTCGATTTTTGTTACATTGTTCTCAGTATATATTACATTTGTGTATTGTTGAATACTATTAGATATTGTAATTTGTTTTAATACTGCTGTGCAGTTGGATATTTTTATAATTTTATTATTTTCAATATAAATCTCTTGACCGTTACAATTGTGATAAAGTTTTTCTCTTTTCATATTCCACGTTATTAAAATATTTGGTTTAATGTATTGAATATAGGATTGTTTACGATATTTTTGAAAAGTACAAGTTGGTGTTTCTTGTTTTATTATGTTAGCTATGCAATGGTCTTTAACAATATTCTTTGTTAGTGTATTTAGAACATAGTTGTTATGTGAGTAGAATTTGCCTTCAATATTTTCCTTAACAATTTGACCATTATTGTTGAGGTAAGGTGCAATTATGAAAGTTGGTCGTTCAATTGAATTCATAGGAATGTGGGACATTAGGAATATTTCATTAGTAGCTACGTTATACCAAGCGGAAGTTTTTTTGTTTATCAGATTTTTGTAATTAAATTTGCCAATATTGTCATGTTTTAGTAGTTTAGAATTAAATATTCCTAGTCGTGTTAGTTGTGAACCCATTTCAATGTCCTCGATATATTTGGTAAAATGTTCAATGTTAAATATTAATAAATTAATTTTTTGTCCTATTTTCAAAGAATTGGACTGGTTGTAAATTATTTTTATGCGTTCTCTCTTGTTTCTTCTTCGCCTACCATGTTTTCTTCAATTTTGACGCGAGATAAAGCGTCTGCTACACGATTAAGTTTACCTTCTAAATATTTGATTTTGAAATTATATTCACTAAGTCTAATTCGCCAACGTTGTAGTTTTATGTTAGGTTCTTTAATATTATTTAGCCAAACAAGGGGTTTGTGTTCGCTCAAAGCCTCAAAGGGAACTCCATAAAGATATGGGCGGAGATATTTGGTTGCCCAAACGATTGCTAGTATTTCTTTTTCAATAGTGCTATAATTTTGTTCATGATCATTTAATATTCTGCTTGCAAAGCTTATTGGTTTATTATCTTGCGATAATACGGCTCCTATGGCGAAATTGCTAGCGTCAGTAGTCCCCTGAAATGTTTTTGTGAAATCAGGACAAATCAAAATTGGGTCGTTCATTATGAGTGTTTTCAATTTTGCAAATGATTTATTGTATTCTTTGTTTCTTGTGTCTATTTTAGCTCCTTTTTTTTAGAAATATTGTCATAGGTTTGCAATCTTTGCAAAGTCTGGAATGAACTTATGGTAATATCCGCATAAGCCATAGAAAGATTTGATTTCTTTTGGTGTCTTTGGGAGAGGAAATTCTCTTTATTAGGTCGTATGCCTTCTGGACTTATAATATGACCTAAGAAATTTGTTTGCTTTTTTAAAAATTCGCATTTGTGCAATTGGAGTTTAAGATTGGCCTCTTTTAGTTTCTCAAAAGTCGTTCTCAGTGAGTCTAGGTGTTCGTTCAGAGATGTTGAATAGATGATCACATCATCTAAATAAACAAGGCAATGCTTATTAATATAATAAACAAGGCAATGCTTATTTATGAGGACGTAATTAATGCACCGTTGGAAGGTAGCAGGAGCATTTTTTAAGCCAAATGGCATGCGAATGTACTCATAGTGACCATGTTTGGTCGAAAACGCCGTTTTTGGTATAGACTAGGGTTCATTTCGATTTGGTGAAAGCCTTTTGCTAATTCAATTGTAGTAAAATACTGACGTTTTCTTAATTTGCCTAGTATTTTGTCCATATTAGGAATCGGAAATTTATTATTTATTGTTATTTCATTTAGATTTTGATAGTCCACGACCAACCTGAATTTCGGTTTGCCAGAGGCATTCATCTATTTGGGGACAATCCATAATGGACAAAATGGATACGCTTTCGCGTATAATACCTTGTTTTAACATTTCCTCAATTTGCTTATTTACTTCTGCTTCGTAGGCAAACGGATACGAGTATGGTCTTTTGTAAACTGGGTTTTCGTGAGCGGTTTTTATATCATGACGTATTATACTTGTAAATGTAAGGTTTTCATTTTTGCAATATTGAATATCACTGAACTCTTTTAATAAATTTGTAAGTCTGCATTTTTCCTTACTATTTAAATGTTCTAGTCTGTGTGTGTGTTCTGAGTCTATGTTGTTGTCAACGGCATAGTTTAGTTGGTTTCTTGTAAGAGTGCATTAAAGTTTTTTGAAGAGTTCCCATCACATGGATCTAGTTTTTTTTGTGAATAAATGTTCTTTTGTTAATTATTGTTTCCATCCGAGAGTAGTCTATCAAACCGTTATTCTTCATTAGTATTTTTCTACCTAATAGAATGTCATAATAAGGTGAAAATGAATGAATATAAAATTTTTGGGTTTGTTGGAAAAGACCGTTGGCTGGAAGGTCTACATATTTATTTAATTTATAATATCCTGTCATACTACGGACAGTTATTTTAACTTGAAGGTTGAAAAAGTTTGAGCTAATCAGGTTTATTGAGGAGCCAGTATCAACAATGCATCTATATCTGTGGTTATTAAACATGATCTCTATGTATTCGTGGGATCCCAGGTTGGCATTGGAAATTTTCAGCTTGTTGATATTGCTGATCTGTAAACATTTCTGTCTGAATATTCTGTAATTGATCTTCGTGGAACTGTTCGTCGTTATTAATGTAGTGTTCAGATTCGTTGTCGTAAGCTAATTCGTGCTGTTGAAAATTTTCATTTGTCTGTATAAGCGATTTTTCGCTGCTTTCTCTAAAACGCTTATTCGGCAATCTTGGTTGTTGGAGGGCTGATAGTAGTTTCGGGTGTCGTTTTGGCGGTCTTGAAGTAAGTCTGAATCCGTTGTATAAATTTCTGTACTGATTAAATTGTTGATGTCTGGTCGGAGGAATTTGTCTAAAAGGGGTTTGGGGTTGATTACGTTAGTGTTTTGGGTCTGTGTGGGATTTGTTAATGGAATAAAGGGGCGAATAAATCGTTGGTTGGGGTGAGTGTTTCTGATGTGATTACTGTTAGTATGTTTATGGGTGTTAGGTGAATTTGAGTTAAGTCTTGGTTGATTATCGAATGTTTTGGAAATTTTTGTCTTCTTAGTTTGTCTTAATTTTTGAACGGTTGAAATGTCATACCTCGCTAAGGTCATGAACAACCTATCGGGGAGTGAGCGTTGAATTGTATTTTTTATAGTAGTTGCCATTACTTGTGTATAGACCGCTATATTATTTCGGTCATTCTCTAATGCTAACTTATTTATAATTACAATTGACTTATCTTCTAATTAAAAAGTGTTAGATTCAATCTTCCTAGTGGTTCCTGCAGGGGCGTCTGAGTCTTGAATTCCGTGATAAGGGCGTCTCTTAAAGTTGTCCAATCGTTCTGCATTCCAAATTGGGCGGAAAAGGTTCCGCATCTCCGACAACTTGAAGTTCGATGGCTCCAAATATGACCGCCTTTTGTCGAGCGTCGGTCGAAGGGTATAAGTTCAACAAATAAGTTTAGAGAAACTATATTCGAAGAGACTTTGAAGACACGGAATCCGTAGAGAGTTGTAGAAACGGAACCTGTAGAAAGATTGGAGAAATAGGGTATGGAGAAATATGGAGAGCGAGAGTGAGACGGCACGAACAGGAGCAGGACTGGAACAAAACAGTAAGCGTCGATGTTACAGGTTAAGGAAAGCAACGGTACATGGCTGGACTTTGGCTGAGGCCAACAATAAAACCAAGTACTTTGGATTCAAAGACTGGAGACATCAAGAAATAACCATTAAAGGAGGCCTCTATAAGCAGGCCGAACGCCGGAAGCTAGAACATCAAGGGAGCTGCAGCCAGGATAGTCAGCAAGGAGAAAGATCGCTACGTCGAGACGTTCGGGACAAGGAAAGTCTCCGCATTGAGGTAGCAGTAGGCGAAGCACGGTTAATTAAGGCTACTTGCTACCCCGCGAATCAAAAACAGCCCCTGGCGTTATTTTGGCGAGTCCGAAAGCGTTTAACAGGCGGGCTCAAACCTAAAAAGAATCCAGGTAAGCTGCGGGAATTGTGGTGAAGAGCCGGTCGAGAAAAGAAAAGGGCAATAAAATTAAAAAAAATTTAAAACAAGAGAGAACGCTATAGTCGAGTTCCCCGACCATCTGATACCCGTTACTCAGCTAGTGGAAGGGAGAAGGAGGGTCTTAAACACAGTTTTTGGCGGTTTGTAGGCGTAACAGTGGGCGTGGCAGAAAGTTTTTTGGCAAATCGATAGAAATTTACAACACCAATTCAAAAATGAAAAAATATCAAAACATTTTTCAAAAGTGTGGGCGTAGCAGATTTGGGCGGTTTGTGGGCGTTAGAGTGGGCGTGTCAAAAAGTTTTTTACCAAATCGATAGAAATTTACAAGACCATTACAAAAATGAAAGAATATCAAAACATTTTTCAAAAGTGTGGGCGTAGCAGCTTTGGGCGGTTTGTGGGCGTTAGAGTGGGCGTGGCAAAAAGTTTTTTGGCAAATCGATAGAAATTTACAAGGCCAATACAAAAATGAAAAAATATCAAAACATTTTTCAAAAGTGTGGGCGTGGTAGTTTTGGGCGGTTTGTGGGCGTAAGAGTGGGCGTGGCAACGTGAATCGACAAACTTGCGCTGCGTCTATGTCTCTGGAGTCTGTATGCTTAGTCTCAACTTTCTAGCTTTTGTAGTTCCTGAGATCACAGCGTTCATACGGACGGACAGACAGACGGACAGACGGACAGACGGACGGACGGACTGACGGACAGACGGACAGACGGACATGGTCATATCGACTCGGCTATTGATCCTGATCAAGAATATATATACTTTATATGGTCGGAATCAATTCCTTCTGCCTGTTACATACTTTTCAACGAATCTAGTATACCCTTTTACTCTACGAGTAACGGGTATAAATACCGCTATTAAACAAGGGTACTAAAAGGGATATGTTCATGCTGAACAGCTGAGTCCGGTATCCCGCCAGCAGAGCATCGCTGTTGGTGGAATGTACTTTTTGACCCGTTTAGGAATTGGGGCACGAAGCCGCCATTCCATGTTTGGAAATTACTTTTGAAATAAAACCCCGAACAAAAAGGACGAACCCCAACACCTGTTTTCATTATTTCTGGGAATATTTGGGACACACAGCTTTTCCGGCCCACCACGTCAACATTTTGGTTCTTCGCCCGAGATCTTCCAGCGCCTTTGCCGAGATAAGTACGGTTTCAAATTCCCAACCGTACATATATGTACATATATACATACGCATATATATTGCTGCGATCAAAATCTACTCACTATCAACTAGTGGCCACCTGCGCAATAATATATGTACGTGTGTATATGCTGTATGCATCCACTCCCATTTGTGTTTCGTCCAAACAACTCAACTTCCCAATAAAAACACATAATTTAAATCCGCCACAGATCCACATACACATAAACATACAGACATTTCATGTATGGTGGGCATAATCTATGAACATACATATGTCCATTGCATCTGCATACATTGCGTACATGGCACATACGCAACGTCGTACATCTGCATGGTCATAGGGTGTTTCATCAATCGCCAAAACATTCAATTGGCAAAGTGAAAAGGGATCAGGCATTAATTTCATCCAACATATGTACATACATATATTTATGTTATTGTTTATTTTCACATACACGAAAGCTCCCACACACACGACAGAGCAGAGACGATTTGTTGGACCGGCAGATAAGAACCGGCTGCAGCCAACACTAGCGACGAACACATCCAAAAACACAACAACTTCTAGTTTCCAATAGAAAGTGTCAATGTGTGTTTTGTTTCTTTAATACTCTTTTTGAACTCCGTTCTTGATTTTATTCCTTTTATTCTTTTTTTTATTTTATTTTTTCGCTCAATACAGCGACCCCGGTGGTCTTTTTTTTGTTCCAATTATCACATTTTTTTTATGCGTAGTCCTGCGCCCCCACATCCTGTCTAAATTGATGCAATAATTTGGTTCTTAAATTACTTCTGTGCGCTTTACCGAGCGACTCTGTATAACTCCAAATCAACGTTCGCTAACAATCGATAACAACGTTTATTCCTGTATAACTCCAAATCAACAAACCTTAGCTTTCGATTAATTTTGGGTGTCCGCTTTATCCAGCTACTCCAGTTATTTTTTCCCAATACGGAACTTTCCGATTGATCCAACTGGTTGCACGCTTATCCAGCGTCCCAATTTATAAGTTGTTTCGATCTTGGTTGCACGCTTTATCCAGCGTCCCAATATATAAGTTGTTTCGATCTTAGTTGCACGCTTTATCCAGCGTCCCAATATATAAGTTGTTTCGATCTTGGTTGCACGCTTTATCCAGCCTCCCAAATACAATAAGTTAAATCGATCCAATTGGTTGCACGCTTTATCCCGCGTCCTCGTATATGTCCAAGTGGACAGACTGTTTCGCCCCCGCACGGTTTTCGGCTCCTCCGAGAGCTTAATATGCCAATTGGTCACGGTGAGGAGGTAAAAACCCGTTTGACTGTCTCTAAAACGTCTCAACGAGTTAAAGCCAAGAGCGAGTCCTCTGGGCCCTTCAAAAGCCCAGATCCCACTCAAAGCAAAAGTCCATTGACAACTCCACTAAAATCCACGAGCACGTCGCTCCAAGTTCCACAGTCAGCACCGAACACGAAACCTGCGAATTCAGACTTTTCACCCCAAGTCACTAGAGCAACCGCAAAAATGGCGCAAGCTGAGGCAAACAGGGCCTTTATGAAATTCATGACCATAACCGATAGAGTAGGTGAGTTCGAGGCCAGAGTCAACACCCCAGCAGACACAAGTCCGTCAATCCACACAAGTAGTGTGCGACTCGAGGAGATCAGAACCCTATGGGACAAGGAGGAGAAGGAATACGAGGCGTGCTCCGAAGTACTGTCCGGTCTGGGATTCACAGACACGATAACAGTCATGCAGTCCAAGTATGATTACTGTTATGCGCAGCGAGCCTCAACGAGATCAGTGAAGAAGGTTCACGCTCGCAACATTCCGTTCAGGCCTCCATTCCGGCATTTCCTCAGGGAGGGTGTCGCTTACCCCCAGTCGAGTGCGACAGTTTCAGTGGGGACTATGTTCACTGGCCCACGTTTCGGGACCTTTTCTTCCATCTTCCATCTCAATGCTAAAACTAGTGGTGAGGCTAAATCCATTGTGGTCTGATCACCCTTAACTAATGATGGTTTCGAATCAGCATGGAGAAACTTGCAGAATCGTTTGGGAAACAAGAGGCTGCTGGTCAACAGTCAGCTTAAGATTTTGTTTAATTTACCTTCTGTTGCCCTTGAATGTGGTAAATCCTTGAAACAGTTAGAGAAAACAATTCAAGGTTGTTTAACAGCTTTGAAAATAGCAATAATCGACACCTCTAACTGGGATTGCCTGCTCGTTTTTCTGTGCTCTGCCAAGTTGCCAAAGCTAACTCTGTCCCTATGGGAACAATCCCTTATGAGTAAGACAGATATTCCACTTTGGGCTGAATTCCAGGCTTTCTTACAAGATCGTCATCGAACGCTCGAGGCGATTGAAGATTTTAAGCCAAACGCTCAATCCAGAGCACTGCGAACTGACAGTAGCTCGCGGGCGATCCAGACCTTTGAGAATAGAGTGACGGTAACTCCACAATCCTGTAAACTTTGTTCGCAAGAGAAACATGTCCGTTGTTCTTACGAATGCCAGTCGGAGAGCGGGAGAAATATATAAAACATCAGAAGTTGTGTTTAAACTGTTTTGCCAGAACGCATCTTCTTAGAGATTGCACTAGCACGCATAATTGCAATACTTGCAGAGGACGCCACAACACTCTCCTGCACCGAAATGGCACTCCACCAGTCCAGGCAGCGGTCAATCCTGACCACCAGCCCGCCATATCCACATTTAACCACCAGCAAGATATACAGTCCACTCCATTAACGAATCAACCGAATGTGCAAACGTTTCTGGCTGTAAAAACTCAAGGGGTCCTCCTGAGTACAGCTTTAATAGAGACTTGCCATTTACGCATCAAATACTTAGCACGGGCACTTATTGACTCGGGTTCTGAGGCAACCTTTATTTCAGAACGCTTGTTCAACTTGATTATAAACTTGTATCCATTCATACTTATATATTTCCTTAGGTTAAGCCAATCAATTCATGGAGCATGTTTCTACTGCGTCTGGCAACGCCAACCCTGCTACAGTTTCTGCCAAAAGGGGGACGCAACAAGGTCGCAAAAAGTCTGGGCCCAAATTCGAACTATCTGATGCCCAAAAATCCGACATTAAGGAGGCCTTTGATCTATTTGACAACGAAGGCACGGGCTACACTGAGGTAAAGGAACTTAAGGTGGCGATTGGGGCTTTGGGATTCGAACCAAAAAAAGAGGAGATTAAAAGGATGATATCCGACATTGACAAGGATTGCAGCGGACGTATTGCGTTCAACGTCTTTCTGCAACTAATGACTATAAAGATGGCGGAAAAAGATACTAAGGAAGAAATACTTAAAGCTTTTCGGCTTTCTCATTCTCAAAATATTTTGCAGTGTTAGTCATTAATTATAAATGAGTAAGTTTAATAGATATTAAGATATTATAATTATACATATGAATATAACAGCAAAAAAATTTGTCATCTTGTTTTAAATATTAAACAAAAATACTTCTTCCCTAGGCATAACAAAGAAACGCAGCAAAATCAAATCACCTGTGCAAACATTTCTAAAAGCAAGTTCCATGACGATAAATAGTAACATTTACAATAAAATGTATAACAAATAATTTTTAATTTCCATTAGTTATTTCGGTACAACGCTAGTTTTTTACAGTTTTATACTAAAATCGAAAATAAGTGTGCCACTTAAGTCTTGATAAACCAGCTGATTTAAATTTCTGATCGAAACAAATTTTTTATTTTATTTATTTATTATTTATTTATTTATTATTATTATTAAGAAAAAAATAATGACGTGTTGTTGGACATTTTTACCTTAAGAACTAAAAAGAAACTTTAATTTGGTTGACTTAAGAACTACAACAAACTTATTTAACATGCTTTTTTGGTACCACAAAAGTCAAAATGCAGTTAACTTATCCCGGTTTATTTATGTGATCCTTTTTGACTTTTTAAGGGGACTTTTCTCCGTTTGCTTTATGTTACATTTTTTTGTGTTGCTGAATATTTCTTAATCACAAACTTTGACAAAATGACGCGTAAGGAGCTGCTCACGCTGTAAGAATGAAAAATAATTTAAACTTACATGTTAAAGAAAGAAAAACATGCCGAAATCGCAAAAATTATATCCAGAATCCGATCAACTAGTCAACATCTAATTGGACGTTTCAAAGATGGTCGTTTTGAAAATAAAAAAATAAATGACCGTATAGTTGATAAGATCTGCTTTAAACTGAAAAGTTTGGCGAGAACCTAAAAACGCCTATAAGCCATAAGGCGTCAGAAACCTGCAATTTATTTATGGACCACAAAATGTGCATTGAGATCCTTAAGAGAACTCTAAAGCAATGCGCAGATCGTCTTGGAATTGGGTCGTAATTTTACTTTTATCATAATAATGACCGAAAGCACACGTCTTTAAAAACGCACCTACTACAACATTAATCAAGTTTTGAAAACACCCCCGTAGACTTCCGATCTAATTCCCAGTGAGCATTTGAAATAAATTTGAGCATTACTTAAGGGAGAAGGAAATAGGAAGCTAATCAGATTTAAAAGCGGCCCTATGTAAGAAGTGGGTGGAACTGGACCAATTCTATTTGGAAACTTAAGTTTCTTCAATGCCAAGATGACTTAATGAAGTCATCAAGATAAAGGTATATACGACAAAATATTAATTTTTTGTTATAACTAACCTAATACAATTTTTATGGCACGCCGAGAGAGCGTGTTTAATAAATTTTTTGTAGTTCTTTATAAAACCAAATGGAATTTTTTTTTTAAACATTGTTTACATAAATATGTTTAACAACACGCCATTAATTTTTTTTAAGTTAATAAATATATAAGTTTTTTCGATTTTAAGTTTAAATAAGGTGGTGTATCAAGACTAAAGTGGCACATTGTAAGTATGTAATTTATAAATTTTTCAGATAGTAAGAAAAATCTTAAGAAATCGTAAGAAAAACAATAAAGACAAAACAACATGTAATAGAATCTTATCAAATTTTAATCCGATTTTAAAAAGATTATTACGTAAACCGATATGTTATTAAATTCGATAAATTAAATCGTATGCTAGTTTTAAATATTTTATTTTACATATGGAATGTATTAGGAATTGTTTTTCGCAAAAGTATGTACAACTAGTTTTATTAATAAATGAAAGCTTACGCAAATAATTAAAGTTATCTTTAATAATGGAGTAATATATACCTAAACGAGCGTTTTTATAACAATTCATTATAAAATAAGACGGGAAGCTGGCATCGGCAACCCAAACCCTACTTTTCCTTGTACAAGATACACACTGCTAATTTAATGAACAGCCAAGGACTGGCGCATCTAGCAAAAAGAGTTGTTCATTTGCTTAAATTTGACAAATCTAACGGGATTTTTTTGTTTTTTCCTTATACACATTCCATTCTACAACAACAACGCGTAGATGTTGTAATAATCATAACGGAACTTGAAAAAAAATAACATTACTCGATTGCATTTCTCGCACTGCCATTTTTGTGAACACAGCTGTATATATTATAAAATATTTATATATATTATACATTATACATGAAAACAACTGGTGTGTTCATATTAAGAACAAGAGAGAACGCTATAGTCGAGTTTCTGATACCCGTTAATCAGCTAGTGGAAGTACGAAGGAGAGTCTTCCACACTGACAGTTTTTGGTGGTTTGTGGGCGTGGCAAAAAGTTGTTTGGCAAATCGATAGAGATTTACAAAACTAATACAAAAATGAAAAAATATAAAAACATTTTTCAAAAGTGTGGGCCTGGCAGCTTTGTGCGGTTTCTGGGCGTTAGAGTGGGCGTGGAAAAAAGTTTTTTTGGCAAATCGATAGAAATTTATACGACTAATACAGAAATGAAAAAATATTAAAACATTTTTCAAAATTGTGGGCGTGGCAGTTTTTGGCGGTTTGTGGGCGTTAGAGTGGGCGGGGCAACATGAATCAACAAACATGCGTCTATGTCTCTGGAGTCTGTATGCCTAATCTCAACTTTCTAGTTTTTATAGTTCCTGAGATCTCGACGTTCATACGGACAGACAGACGGACATGGCCAGATCGACTCGACTATTGATCCTGATCAAGAATATATATACTTTATATGGTCGGAAACGCTTCCTTCTGCCTGTTACATACTTTTCAACGCATCTAGTATACCCTTTTACTCTACGAGTAACGGGTATAAAAATTACTTGATTGCATTTCTCGCACTGCTATTTTTGTGAACACAGCTGTATATATTATACAATAATTATATATATTATTTAAGTTAACACAAGCAGTTCTCACGGAGTGAGACTGCCGAATTGCAAGCCGTATCCGGTGGCCTGCACGCGCAGCGAAGAAATTGCTGATCGCGCATTCCAAGGACAATTGCCCGGAGTCCGCCCGAAACACTCGCGGAGCGAGTGATCGGCCGGATACAGGAGTGAAGACCTAGCGCTCTGCCAATAGCGCTGCAACGAACCGGAGGCCTGGAGTTGCAGCGAGTTTAGGTTTTTAATCAGTTATAAATCATACTCCGTGGCTTACGCCTCGTACTATAAACCTACATAAAATATTAAGACCCTCGCCCTAACGGGAGAGTGGTAATAAATAAATCAACTTAAAACGACTTATAATTGTCGCCCAACGGCACGAACCCGCCGAGAAGGTCTAATTGGGGATATAAAAAACCTCAAAGTGCAAAATCTAAAACAAAGCTCTTCACAGAGTTGGACAAATTAATAAAAATCATCAAAGTGCAGTGCAAAACCTAAAACAAAGCTCTTAGCAGAGTTGGACAAATTGATAATAAAAAACTGAAACGGGAAGAATTTCCCTAAAGCAACGAAAGCGGCAGCGACGACAGCGGCAGCGACGACAGCGACAGCGACGACAGCGACAGCGACGACAGCGACAGCGACGACAGTACCTGTGGCAAAAAGCCGTCGGCAAATCACAAAATTCAAAAATTAAATTAGGAACATGTGAGTAGGCTCTTTGTTCTAAGTTTTCGCCAATCAAAACATATCCAGTGAATAAATTTTTTTTGTTTAAAAAAAGGAAAAAATACTAAAAAAAATTAAAATAAATATTATTAAAATTTTTTTTCGTCTGTGTTTCAAATAAAAGGCAACCGATTCGATATGAAATAAATAATAGTCAACAAATTTTTTGCTTGTGTTTCAAATAATAGGCAACCGATTCGATATACGAAACTTGCGAATTCAGACTTTTCACCCCAAGTCACTAGAGCAACCGCAAAAATGGCGCAATCTGAGGCAAACAGGGCCGTGATGAAATTCATGACCATAACCGATAGAGTAGGTGAGTTCGAGGCCAGAGTCAACACCCCAGCAGACACAAGTCCGTCAATCCACACAAGTAGTGTGCGACTCGAGCAGATCAGGGTCCTATGGGACAAGGTGGGGAAGGAATACGAGGCGTGCTCCGAAGCTCTGTCCGGTCTGGGATCCACAGACACAATAACAGCCATGCAGTCCAAGTATGACTACTGTTATGCCGTTTACGAGCGGTGCCCAGCGAGCCTCAACGAGATCATTGAAGAAGGTTCACGCTCGCAACAGGCCTTTCAGGCCTCCATTCCGGCGCCTCCTCAGGGAGGGTGTCGCTTACCCCCAGTCGAGTGCGACAGTTTCAGTGGGGACTATGTTTACTGGCCCACGTTTCGGGATCTTTTCTCAGCCATCTACATACACAACCCTCGGCTTTCAGAAGTTGAAAAGTTGTTCCATCTCAATGCTAAAACTAGTGGTGAGGCTAAATCCATTGTGGCCTTATCACCCTTAACCAATGATGGATTCGAATCAGCATGGAGAAACTTGCAGAATCGTTTCGAAAACAAGAGGCTACTGGTCAACAGTCAGCTTAAGATTTTGTTTAATTTACCTTCTGTTGCCCTTGAATGCGGCAATTCCTTGAAACAGTTAGAGAGCACAATTCAAGGTTGTTTAACAGCTTTGAAAATAGCAAAAATCGACACCTCTAACTGGGATTGCCTGCTCGTTTTTCTGTGCTCTGCCAAGTTGCCAAAGCTAACGCTGTCTCTATGGGAACAATCCCTTATGAGTAAGACAGATATTCCACTGTGGGCTGAATTCCAGGCTTTCTTACAAGATCGTCATCAAACGCTCGAGGCGATTGAAGATTTTACGCTCAATCCAGAGCACTGCGGACTGACAATAGCCCGCGGGCGATCCAGACCTTTGAGAATAGAGTGACGGTAACTCCACAATCCTGTAAACTTTGTTCGCAAGAGAACCATCCTATCCGAGTATGTCCGATATTCTTACGAATGCCAGTCGGAGAGCGGGAGAAATATATAAAACAGCAGAAGTTGTGCTTAAACTGTTTTGCTAGAACGCATCTGCTTAGGGATTGCACTAGCACGCATAATTGCAATACTTGTAAAGGGCGCCACAACACTCTCCTGCACCGAAACGGCACTCCACCAGTCCAGTTAGCGGTCAATCCTGACCACCAGGCCCACGTATCCACATTTAACCACCAGCAAGTGTAATTAACAAGACCGTTTATTTTAAGTAAAGGATCTTAATTTGATTTATTTATTATATCTCGGCAAAGTAACTTTATTTGTTTTTATTCATTGTACTTGACAATTGGAGAACAAAATTAAAACTGGAATTTAGGGCCAACTCCGTCGGACCACGAAGCCGCCGCTGCCGCTGGAAAGTCGGCTGAATGTTGAGTCAGCGTCTGCAAGGGGCGGTCCGGCAGCTTACGCGTGCGAGTCTCTGGTTTCGGCTGCAACTTTGTCACGACGGCATCCGGCGTAACAGCGTTGTCAGCAAACTTAAGCTTGCGCGTGTTAACTCCTCCCCTACTAGTTTGAAACGCGTCTTCGGGTTTCTTCTTTCTCATTCTGCGCTGGTACAATTTCCAGGTGCCCAGGAGGAGTAGGAATAGGGCGATGAGTGCCAAGCCGCCATATGATCGTGAAGATAATCCTATTCTAAGATCCCCGATATGGCGGAGATTCTTCATGGTAAGGTCATGTAGGAATGGGAGGCTCAGATGTTCTCTAAAAAGGGTGACGTTGACCACGGTTGACGTGGATACAGCAGGTTTCTTCTTCAGGATGCCTCGGTGGTTCACGTAACGGGTGTCATTCAGTGAGACGTAATCGTCGTAAGTCGCGAGGAAGGTTCCCGCGATTATCTGTTTGTGTCCAGTGCTGTCCACTACATTAATGGTCGCGTTGTTTATTACTGCAATGCCCTCTCCGATTACTATCACGGGCGCCAGGTGACCGGGGCGTGTGGCACAGTGTGCGACGGCTCCAGATACCAGTTGCTGCGCGCATGAAGTATTTTGTAGTCTTCTGCAGAAAGTGGTGCTCACAGTAGCAGCGCAGTCACGTACAGCGTAGGTCCTTGTTCCGCAGTCGGCCACCGTATTACCCTCTTCTAGATCTAATATTACGTTATTATGCTGGACAGGAAGAATATCTATTTTTTTACAGCTTAACAGAGGTTTTGGATATTTGATCAGAAAGTACAATAATTCAGAATTTTGAAAAGCTTTTATATGAGAGACCTCTAAAAGGTCGGTTATACTAATATTGGTGAGTTGTTCATTTAATAATTCTTTAATGTCGATGCTGTCTAGTATAAGGGGGCTGATTAAATTTATTTTTGCGAGTGTAACAGTAAGGATTAAGTCCTCAAGGTTAGTAATTATCATTCTATTCTTTGCCAAAATAGTTGCATAAAAATGTTCGACCTCTGCATCTGGTTTCAAAATGTTATTGATGGCCCTTGAAACGTCATTGAGTCTTGTTTGGAATTTAGTGTTGATCTCTATCTGCCTGCTTTCGGATTCTATTAACTGATTTTGTTTGAATTTTATTTGTTCCCAGTCATCAACATCTGGGGTTCCTGCAATTGCCTTAAGGGCACTGCCTATCATGTTAATGCTACGTGCTTGTCGGTGATGAACGGTCAAGGAAGTTATTAAGGTGGCTATGTGCTGTACGTCCGTTTTCAATACCTGTCTCATATGATCTTTGGGTAGTTTGTCTATTAGTTTCCATGTCTCGTCGATGTAAGTTTCGAAAGATGTCAGGTTCGTCGTGTGTCCCAAGTAAGTGTACGAGTCCCAGATTGTTACGTCTCCGTCAACTATAGGTATGTAGTCCGCGTGGGAGTAGTCGTTGAGTCTCAATGTCGCTTCGGTCAAGGTCATGGTTGCTATTATTAAACTGAAAAGATATAACCTAAAAAAATGTAATTAGTTAAAAATGATTTTCCAAACGTTAAAAGCCTATTTAAGATTGTCCTTATGGACCACCCTCCCTTTAATAAGAACCGTCGTACCTAGGTCTGCTTCCACTATGCCTTCTGTGAATAGGGGTGATAGTTTATTTCCTAATCGTTTATTGTTTTTTATCCAAACCCGATCGCCTACCAGATACGACTTATAGACTCTTTTTATATTCATTTGGTCAAGTGTCTTTTGCTGAGCTGACGCGATTTTTTCTTTGATCTGGACTGTACTATCTTTGGAGGCTGCGTGAATTATGTCTATGGGTCTCTCGTTTGCCACCGAATGGATTGACCTGTTGTACTTTATAGTTGCAAGGAGAATGTTTTCGACAGTGTCCTCTACCTGTGTTTCCAACTTATAAGAGCGTGCTATATCCCCAAGAGTGCCGTGGAACCGCTCGACTTGTCCATTAGAGAGACTATGCAAGGGTGGGGCGTTTGAAATCACGATGCCAAAGTTATTGTTGAGCATTGATTTAATGGTTTCTGAGTTCAAGGATTTCTCATTGTCGCAGTAAATTCCCTTTGTTTTGGGGAACATGTTCAAAAGTTGCAAAAGTGGAGCTTTTATATCCACAATTGCACGAGACCGTATAGGTTGTACTACTGCAAACTTGGAAAACTTATCGATGCAGGTTAGAAAATATTTACCGGCAGTAGAGTAAACATCTATATGCAACATTTCTCCGGCGAACGACGGTATCGGGGTTTTCCCTATTTCCTGTTTTCTTGGGTGCCGATCATGTTTACTCATAGTACAGATTCTACAGTTTGCAGCTATTTCTGAGGTAAAGTGACCCATTTTTGGAAAAAAGTAGTCCCTAAGTATTTGTTTCGCATTTTCTTGCGCTGCTCTGTGCGCGCGATTATGTTCTGGTGTCGCAATTTCCCTCTGTTCCGTTGGGTTTACAATATCTGTTACCAAGTTCTTGCAAAATCTAAAGGTGGTGGAAGGGAATGCCGCGATTAATCCGTGTTGGATGAAAGCCAGTATGGGTAGCTCGCAATGAATTGCGTTGACTACGTCAGCGTTTACTGCATCTTTAATGCTTTGCAATAATGTGCTGCGGTCAGAGAAATGTAGTATGTGACGAGTTTTTGTCTTAAACAAAATAAGCGTCTTCTGATGGGGAATTGTTCCTTCTTCCAAAATAATTTGGTTCCGGAAACAGTTCACCGGCTTTTCTGTGGCTTTAATGGTATACGTGAGGGATTCTTCGCTGTGGATGGTGGCGACATCCGAGTCCACTGAGTCCTCTAGTGCATTGACATTTTGGCGAGACAGGGCGTCTGCTACCAAATTCTCCTTTCCGGGCTTATAAATTATGTTCGCGTTGTGCTCATCAATAAAGGCTTTCCAACGCTTTATTTTTGCATTCGGGTTTTTGTCCGATACCGAAAAGGTTAATGGCTGGTGGTCTGTATAAATGTTAAGATTCTTAACACCATACAAGTAATTTCTGAGGTTCTTAAGTGCCCATACGATGGCGAGAAGCTCACGCTCATTTGTGGCAAAATTTACCTCATTACCCCGCAGTGTTCGCGATATCATCGTTATCGGGCGGCCGTCTTGAGACAGTACCGCTCCCAGTCCGTAGCCAGACGCATCTGTTGTGAGGTCAAAAGGCTTTTTGTAATTTGGGTAGGACAACATTACATCTTGGGAGGCCAGTATGTTTTTTAGCCTATCGAAGGCTTCATATTGCTCTGGTGACAACTCGATTATCACCTTTCTTGAGTAGTTGGCACTTACTTTGCCATTTTCGCCTTTCAAGATATCTGTTAGGGGCCTTGCGATGTTGGCAAAGCCCGCTATGAAGCAGCTATAGTAGCGTGCTAGACCTAAAAATGACCTAAGAGCGAATAGTGTTTTTGGTGGGGGAAAGTCCTTAATAGCCTTAATTTTATCGGGCGAGGACTGAATCCCGCCTCTGCACACTGTAAATCCCAAATATTCCACGCTTTTCTTGAAAAACTTGGATTTTTCTTGAGACACCCGTATGCCTGCGTCCCTAAGGTTTTTCAAGACCCAGTCAATGTCTCTGACGTGGTCTTCTTTGGTTTTGGAGAAAATTATTACGTCGTCGACGTAAACATAACATATCCTACCAATTTGTTCGCGAAGCACATCATCAATGGCTCGTTGAAAAATACTTGGGGCATTTTTTAGCCCGAAGGGGAGTCTACAAAACTCGTACTTCCCGTTGTTGACAGAGAACACTGTCTTTTTCCTGTCTCTTTCAACCAATTCGATCTGGTGAAACCCTGACTTGAGGTCCAGCGTAGTAAAATACTGAGCCTCTCCCAAATTTGACAATATAGTCGAAATGGATGGGATAGGGTATTTGTCGTCGGTTGTCTTATGATTTAGTTTCCTAAAATCAATAACCAGGCGCTTTTGTTTGTGACCCGCTTCGTCGATGCTTTTTTTGTCGACAACCCATATCGGGTTATTGTAAGGAGACTTTGACGGTCGTATTATGCCGTTCGCTAGAAGTTGTTTAACTTCTGCATTGACAAAGTCAGACACGCCCTTTGGATACGGATACAGTTTTGAGTAAACTGGTTCGTCATCCGTTGGTATGGTGGCAACCGTATTTATGTTGTACGGTAGGGACTCATTAACGTCCGCAAATGCCTTTACCATTTTTTTTATCATACTATCAAAAGTGAGTCTGATAGCAGGAGGGACATCTGCGTCATTAATTTGGATATGGTTCACCTGTTGACATTTGGTGAACTCGATTTTTTCTATCCCATGGTCATGTTTAATGACGTTGTTTGTCAGATCTATTTGAGCATTGACCTGTTTTAAGATGTCAAGGCCAATAATGTCAGTAAGTGACTCTAGCATGAAAAAATAGGACTTTACATCGAAAAGGTGGATGAGGCATTTCTGCTCGATCTTAGTGTGCCCATGAATTGATTTGACTTGAAAAGGGCTGTCAACTGACACCCAATGTGCCAGTTCGGGAAGGGGTTTTATATAATTTTTTGAGGCCCCTGTGTCTATCAGAAGTCTGATAATTCGCCCTGCAACCGTTCGTTTTATGAACGGAAGCAGGGAGCTTCCGCTAAAAAATTACAGCTTTCGGCTCCGGACAAATCGTCCTCAACCTGTGTCGTTTCATGCTGTGACCGTGACTCGTAGTCACCGCTACTATCTTCTTGGGGTAGATGATTCAGGTTTTGTTGGGTCCTCATGGACTGATCGACGTAAATGTGATTGTTCCTGTAGCCCTGTGCGGGTTGCCTATAGCGCGAGGAGGGATCCACCTCCATTGGCTTGGGGACTCGCCCCTGGAACTTTTGGTTGTTAAAGCGCTGTTTTGTGCTATTTGGGTTTTGCTGGTCATTTCTATCTTTTTGGTTCTTTTGGAAGTAGGGATTCCTGTTTTGAGGATTTTCTTCCTTTGCCTGTTGGGCGTTCTGACGCCAGTTCTGAGACTTGCGAATTTTGTTTTTGGGGTTTTTCCTCAAGGTGTTTTGCAAAATTTGTTGCGAAAATGCCTCTTTCGTTGCTTGATTCGGCCTCTTGAGCTAGAGCTAAGGCTGAGGGGAGGTCTATGGGTTGCGCCGGGAAGACCGCCTACTTCAAAGATTTTTTTAATCCTGAGACGAAAACGTGAAGCGCGTCGTTTCTAAATTTTTCGTTTAATATAGCTGCTGCGACGGGGTCGTGCGTCATTAGTGTTTTATTTGTCAATAGTGTGAGTTTTTTTTCGACTTCGTCGAAATATTGTATTAGTGGCAAGTTGCCCTGCTGAAGCGTGCTTAGTTGCTGTTGGATTACGTGAACCGGTGTCTTGTCCGCGTATGTGAAATCTAACCTAGCAATAATGGCTTTAAAATTCAACACTGTGTTGAATGAGGCCAGCACAGCATCTGCTGGTTCCCTTACTTTGTTTCTGATTATAGCTACTGCCTGGTAGTGTCTTGAGGTGCCGTTGTATGGCTCGAAGACTTTATAGGCTGCGGAAGCGGCTTGCCTCCACGAAACGTAGTTTTCTATCATTCCGTCAAACTCGGGGATGGATTTTGCTACATCTAAGGGCTCGTCGCAGCGGGTCCCTGACACTATTTCAATTTCTTGGAAAATTTCTATCTGTGGTGCAGAAACTCTAGCCTTACTAAGCTGGTTTGTCAGTGAGGCTATTCTCTCTTCAAATAAGCGGCCTTGTTCCTCAAGGACTGCCTGCACCTTTGCCTCCATCCGGGCAACCTGTTCAGTATTCATTTTTTTTGATTGCTCTAAAGTCCGCTCTAAGTATGAGGGTATTAGTTCGTCGCCACTACTGTCGTCCGCCCTTTCTTGGTATTGCCCCGGACACAACATAAACAAGAGAGAACGCTATAGTCGAGTTCCCCGACTATCTGATACCCGTTACTCAGCTAGTGTAAGTGCGAAGGACAGTTTTTGGCGGTTTGAGGGCGTTAGAGTGGGCGTGGCCAAAAGTTTTTTGGCAAATAGATAGAAATTTACAAGACTAATACAAAAATGAAAAAATATCAAAACATTTTTCAAAAGTGTGGGCGTGGCAGCTTTTGGCGGTTTGTGGGCGTTAGAGTGGGCGTGGCAAAAATTTTTTTGACAAATCGATACAAATTTACAAGACCAACACAGAAATGAAAAAATATCTAAACATTTTTCAAAAATGTGGGCGTGGCAGTTTTGGGCGGTTTGTGGGCGTGGCAACCTGAATCGACAAACTTGCGCTGCGTCTATATCTTGGGAGTCTGTATGCTTAATCTCAACTTTCTAGCTTTTGTAGTTCCTGAGATCTCGACGTTCATACGGACGGACAGACGGACAGACGGACAGACGGACGGACAGACGGACCGCCGGACGGACGGACAGACGGACATGGCCAGATCGACTCGGCTACTGATCCTGATCAAGAATATATATACTTTATATGGTCGGAAACGCTTCCTTCTGCCTGTTACATACTTTTCAACGAATCTAGTATACCCTTTTACTCTACGAGTAACGGGTATAAAGATTCAAATCGTTTCGGAATTAATTTTTGTTTAGGCTTATAGAGGTTCTTCAGCACTCTATTGCAACAGGCAGAAATTTACTTAAGTTTGTTTTAATAAACACTGAAATCTCACACTAGACAGCAATGAGTATTTTATTTACTTTATTTTAAATAAAAATGAACATCTCACTTACATTTTTTTTGACATGAAATTCTAACTCCGCTGCGATATGCTGTTTCCCGCCGGCCGCTCGTATTGTTGATTTAATTCGTTCAGCTCTTTTGGCTGGGGGTCTTAATTTTTTGGTTTCGTGTATTGTGAGTGCGTATTTTTTGCACTATTTTTGCACTAATTTTTTTTTGCGGTTTTTTTTTTCACAAAATTTGTTTTTTTTTTTTTCGTACCGCAACTCTTTGCGTTAGCTCGAAGAGTTATTTCAGTAAGATAATAGAGTAGCTGTTCACTTGTTGATTTATTTATTCACTTTATTGAACCGTACCGGGACTCTTTGCGTTAGCTCGAAGAGTTATTTCGGTTAGATAATAGAGTAACTGGGTTATTTTCCGTTTGGGCGCCAATTAACAAGACCGTTTACTTTAAGTAAAGGATCTTAATTTGAATTATTTATTATATCTCGGCAAAGTAACTTTATTTGTTTTTATTCATTGTACTTGACAATTGGAGAACAAAATTAAAACTGGAATTTAGGGCCAACTCCGTCGGACCACGAAGCCGCCGCTGCCGCTGGAAAGTCGGCTGAATGTTGAGTCAGCGTCTGCAACGGGCGGTCCGGCAGCTTACGCGTGCGAGTCTCTGGTTTCGGCTGCAACTTTGTCACGACGGCATCCGGCGTAACAGCGTTGTCAGCAAACTTAAGCTTGCGCGTGTTAACTTATACAGTCCACTCCATTAACGAATCAACCGAATGTGCAAACGTTTCTGGCTGTAAACACTCAAGGGGTCCTCCTGAGTACAGCTTTAATAGAGATTTGCCATTTAGGCATCAAATACTCAGCACGGGCACTTATTGACTCGGGTTCTGAGGCAACCTTTATTTCAGAAGGCTTGTTCAACTTGATTAAGTTGCCTTATGAATCCATCCATGCTCAAGTTTCAGGGCTCAACCTCATGTTGCGGCTCAGCCCCGTAAGCGCTGTCAACTCAGCATAGGTTCTCCGGTCAAGCCCCACATCCAAATTAAGACTTCTGCATATGTACTACCACAACTGGCCGGGAGTCTCCCATCCTTTACTTGACCTGAGGACTTTTTGAAGCATCTGCCGCCTTTGCAACTAGCAGACCCAAATTTCTACCGGAGTTCGCAGATCGACGTTCTGATCGGTGCCGATATCCTGCCATCGATCGTTCTCAGCGGCTCCCATCCCAATATCTGTGGCACGCTTTTTGGCCAGGAGACCATATTCGGATTGATTCTTTGCGGTCCGATCGCAACGAATCCCACAAGCAGAATATGCTCATTTTCGTCCCGACTAGCTGTCACCGAGTCCAGACTGGACAACATTCTCACAAAATTTTGGGAGGTGGAGGATGTTTCAGTAAAGCGGGTTAGGGAATCCACCTCGATTTGCGAGGAAAACTTTGTCCAATCTACCAAAACGAACGAGGATGGGAGGTATGTGGTTTCGTTGCCCTTTAAAGAGCCTAACAATATCAATCTTGGGCACTCCAGGTCGATCGCACTGGCTCAGTTCCTCCGAAACGAGATTCGACTGAATAAAGACGTTGCGTCAAAAAAGCAGTACGACTCAGTCATTCAAGTATTTAGATTTATGTCATATGCACCAAGTCTCTCCGAACGACTCTAATAATTTTTATTTGCCCCATCATGCTGTCTTTAAACCAGACAGCACCACAACGAAGGTTCGCGTTGTGTTTAATGCTTCCAATCCTTCATCAAACGGGAAAAGCCTCAATGATATCCTTCATGCGGGGCCCGTACTGCAGTCCGATCTGACTATCCAGATTCTAAAATAGCGTTTCTTCAAGTATGTTTTCAATGCTGACATCACAAAGATATACAGACAAATTCGGGTAAATTCAACCCATACGCGCTTTCAGAGAATCCTCTTCCGCAATAAGGACGGAGAGCTCTGTGACTATGAACTCTATACAGTCACCTTCGGCGTAAAATTTGCGCCTTTCCTAGCCATCCGCGTACTACAACAGTTGGCTCAGGATATCCGAGGCCAATATCCTTTGGCAAGTGACATCATCTCGAACTTCATGCACGTCGACGATGTGCTCGCAGGCACTCACACTAAGCAGTCGGCAGTTTTAGCCATCGAGGAGCTTCGGCTGGCTCTTGCGAGTTCTGGTTTTCCATTACGGAAGTAGACCTCGAACGAGAGAGAACTCCTACAAGCGGTTCCAAAGGAGCACTTGATTAGTGCAGACTTTCTTGAGCTTGAAGAGGCTAGTACGGCGAAAACTTTTGGGATCCATTGGCAAGCGACATCCCATAGTTTCTTTTTTATTCCAATGGAGATCCAAACTGCTTACACAAAACGAGAGGTTCTATCTCAGATAGCCAAACTGTTCGACCCAGCAGGATGGCTATCCCCTTTCGTAGTCCGAGCCAAGATTTTTATGCAGAAAATTTGGCTACGGGAGCTGGGCTGGGATCAGCCACTCCCCAGGGATCTCGCGACCCAGTGGCGGGAGTTCCTAGAAGGGTATCCTGCCCTGAAGGAGATTCGTATTCCGAGATGGGTACGTTTCCATCCAGCTGCGAAACTTCAGTACCATGCGTTTTGCGACGCGTCACAGGACGCCTATGGGGCTGCTATTTTCGTCCGAATCGAAACGAAGGAAGGCTGTTGTACCCATCTACTTACATCCAAAACCCGAGTCGCTCCTGTCAGATCCATCTCCATACCACGGTTGGAATTGTGCGGAGCAATGCTGTTCACGGAGCTGGCAGCTTTAGTAATTTCTGAAATGCCTCCTCATGTCTATGAGACCTTCTACTGGACCGACTTTACGATCGTTCTTGCATGGCTGAGTAAGCCAGCGTGCACCTGGACGACATTCGTTGCCAACAGGGTCGCAAAAATCGAACAGTGTACCGACGGAAGCAAGTGGGGACATGTACGATCCGAAGACAATCCAGCTGATCTGGCAAGCCGGGGCGTCTCACCCCATGAGCTTAAGGACAGCGCACTGTGGTGGCGTGGCCAGCTTGGTTGCACCTCAAACAGGAGCAGTGGCCGAGTGAATTGTGGGTCCATCCGGAGACTGAGCTTGAGCAGCGCCGCGTCAAATGTCACAAGGTCGCAGTGCCCCCAGCAGTTGATATTCTAGAGAGGTTCTCAGCCCTTGACCGAGCTCTGCGGGTTCTTGCTTATGTGTTTCGTTTTGTAAAAAGTTGCCGAAGGAAAGGTGTAGAGTCATCGGTAGAACTCACTGCGGCGGAATTGTCGGAGGTGCAAGAGCGGTTAATTGTGCTCACTCAGAAGAATGAGTTTCCCGCCGAATATAAGGTTTTGAGCAACAAGCAACCAGTTCCACCCGCAAGCGCAATTTCTAACCTAAACCCCTTTCTCGACGGAAAGGGTGTCTTGAGAGCAAGCGGCAGGTTAAAAGCATCTGAAATGCTTAGTTATGATGAAAAACATCCGATCATCATTCCTGCACGGTGTAGGTTTGCCGAACTTCAAGTCCTGTTTATCCATCGCATATCCTTACACGGGGGGAATCAATTAATGATCCGACTGATTCGTTCCAAATTCTGGATTCCCAAGCTTAATATGTTGGTGAAACGAACGATACACTTGTGCCGAGTGTGTCATCCACAAGAAGAAACTGCAGACGCAGTTGATGGGGAATTTGCCCAGTGCGAGGTCCTCGTTCTCCAGACCGTTCACCCATACGGGAGTGGACTTCGCAGGACCATTTGACGTCAAGAGTTTTGTCGGTCGAGCCTGGAAAATCACAAAGGGCGTACGTGTGCGTTTTTGTGTGTTACTACCTGGGCCATCCACCTCGAAGCGACCTCCGACTTGACTACAGAAAAGTTCTTGGCCGCATTCTCCCGTTTTTTCGCTCGGCGTGGGTGTCCACAACTCGTCTACTCTGACAACCGGAAAACGTCGCATTTCAAGTCGCATTTTTACAAACACACAGCCGCTGGGAAGTACACGTTCGAGGAACTGACTACCCTCCTGGCAAAGATTAAGGCCTGTTTGAATTCCAGGTGGCGGGGGTTGAAAGCCCTGAATCAGCAGTTCTGCCTGCGTTGGAAGGAGGAATACCTAAAGGAACTTCACGAAAGGAACAAATGGAAGTTCCCAACCCGAGATCTCCAGCCGGGAGACATTGTGGTGATCAAAGAGGAGAACTTGCCACCCAACGAGTGGCGGCTTGGGCGTATCCAATTGGTCTGTCCTGGTGTGGACGGCAAGGTCAGAGTGGCAGACGCTCTCACTGCACGGGGGGCATCCGAAGACCAGTGGCAAAAATGATTCGCCACCCAATGGACAGCCCTAATGAGTCGGATGACTCCTCCATATTTTAGTTATTTCACAAACTGCTACTGACGAGTCCTAAGTTTGTGTCATCCTTCGTCGTCCATGTGTCATGATCATCCGCATCCATAACATCTAATTTTTTCATTATTTACCCAATTCCAATATAGCCGCATATACAATGGTTCCAGCGATCCGCCACGGTGTCCGTCGTTCATCGTTTCACGGTGTATACCGATGTCGAGTGTTCACCCACTGAAGAGCTGCCAGCGGTTCCTACAACTGCCGGCTGTGAAGCGGTTTCGGGCAGTTTTAATTAACAAATACTGCGCGAACTGTCTGACCCACGAGCACTCGGATCGGTCGTGTCGCAGCAAAACGAGGTGCCACATCTGCCAAGAGGCCCACCATACGCTGCTGCACATCCGCGGTGAACAGCCATGCTCTTCGAGGCCTCAACGGAAGCGCACACCCCGAGCAGCGCCTCAGCCTCAACGGCGTCAGAAGGCGGTTTCAACCGGGACACCTCGCAGCTCATTGTCAATGCCGACGGGCGCGCCTAGCCTGGTGCGGACAAGTTTCAGCATCCTTCCGACAGCTGCCGTGCTCATTGGGTTCGACCAGAAAAGATTCGATGTGCGAGTCTTGGTGGATCCGTGCTGCCCCGTGAGTCGCATCCACGTCTCGCTGGTAAAGGCCCTAAATTTGGCCATCACGGGCGTTGGCCGTTGGCAACGGCTGTGTACCACCGAAATTCGCTCGAAAACATCCCGGATGAGCAAACAGCTGCTGTTGCTGGTGAACGAGCAAATGCAGACCCGGATGCAGAGCATCGCTGTTGGCGGAATGTACTTTTTGACCCGTTTGGGAATTGGGGCACGAAGCCGCCATATTCATGTTTGGAAATTACTTTTGAAATCAAACCCCGAACGAGAAGGACAAACTCCAACACCTGTTTTCATTATTTCTGGGAATATTTGGGACACACAGCTTTTCCGGCCCCCGACGTCAACAGGATATAAATGATAAGGCTCAAATAGAAGCAATACTGTTTAAATATCATGACGATCCGTCAGAATGAGGCCATTCAGAAATTTCTAGAGCCCTGAAGAAAATAAAAAAATTTTAGTATTGGCAACAAAGGACAAAGGCAATAAGTAAATATGTTAGGACATGTTTAAAATTCCAGCAAGCGAAAAGCACACCAAAACGAACATGACAATAACTGAAACGGCAGCAACAGCATTTGATATAGTTATGACAGATACAACTGGTGCACTTCCAAATTCAGAAGATGAATATTAGTATAGTGACAGCATACTTTGTGATTTAACAAAATTTTTGCTAACGGTACCCATACGCAAGATCAGTTGCTAAGGCTATATTTTAAACTTTATTCTCAAATCTTGTGAATTGTGCACTATTTAAATAAATTAATTCAATCTGTTCTCTTTCTGTCTTTGTGTTTTGTTTACTCTCTCTTTCGTGCGTTGTTTGCTTGCTGTTGGCCTGCTGAAGGTGGCTTGAAGGGACTGATAAGCAGTTTTGGCGTGGCTAGAGATAGTTTTCGTCGAGCTGAACATCTTCTTTCCGCGCTCGATTCACAATTTAATAGCCTCAAGCTATTAGAGGAATCTCCAAATCGCAAGAAAGCCGCTGGTGGTAGGATGCATAAGGGAATGCGCCGAAACCTCCGGCAAGTGATCAACAGGACTCCAAAGCTGATCAGTTGACGATCGCAGCAAACCCTCAAATGTTGCTTAGATCGGTAGCTAACAAAGATTCGGAGCAATCCGATCAAACCGCTGTGGGTGGAGCCCAGCTTCTGATTATTAAAGATTCCGTTTTGTCCGCACTGGTTTCTCAACTGGTGATTCCACCCGCTCTGAATAGTTTACCACCACAAAGGAATGTTGAGTCCGGACCATCGGCTCCAGTTGGCACTTCAGAAATACAACCTGCAGTGCCAGGTGGTTCCACTTATGAAACCAATTTTCGTTTCTCGGCTCTCCCCTGGTAACACATAATCTGATGTATTGTTTTACATAAAAGACAAAATAAGAGCCGACAATATAAAATTGGAAAAATTTAAATTTTTTTTACGATACGGACATTTCATCTTTCAAGATAACTGTCCCTAATGAGCTATTTTCGACCATATGTTCTGGTGATTTTTGGCCGGATAGTATGCTGGTTCGAAGCTAAGATTAAAAATAGGAAAAAAGGGTCCGTGGGAATTAAACTTCCCACATGTGGCCAGATCACCCCCCTCCTTCTACTTCTACTTCTTCTTTAAAAAACTAAAATCTAGTCTAACTATCTGATATCAAAAGTAAAGGGCTTGTGTAGTAAGCTAACTAAATTGTATTCAGAGAGCCTTTCCTTTGCATCCCATATTATTGTGCAAGCATCTACTGAAATTGCTTAACTTTTCTCTGGAATCTTCACAGTTCCCCCATATTTGGAAGAAGTCCTACTAACCTTCCGGAGCTAGCCTCCTTCGTAGTACAGGGCTTCAAATATAATCATGTCATCTATACGGATTTTAGTAAAGCATTCGACTCTGTTAATCATTACCTTTTAGTAAGGAAACTTGATTTATTAGGTTTCCCTGTTGATCTCCTAAATTGGATTCTAAGTTATTTGAATGGCAGGACGCAACGGGTCCTCTTTTTAAAATTCTCTATCTTGTATTCTCCGAGTCACATCCGGTGTCCCACAAGGGAGAGACCTAGGTCCGCTCCATTTTACCTTATTTATAAACGACCTTCCCTTAATAATACAGAATTCACGTGTACTTATGTACGCTGATGATGTTAAATTATGCCTGCAGTATAAGAACATTTCTCGCCATTTGGACTTACAATTCTATCCTATTATCTCTAATTCGGACCTAATTCCGTTCTTAAAGCGAACAATACCAGCGTTTTTAACAAATTATTAGATCTCACTAGGATATATAAATTTCCCCGTCCTTTACGGTCTTCTTTATCGCGTCCATCTACATCCAAGATAACCAAGACAGTTCATAGATTTTATGGAGATAGACAGAATAGATCCCATTTAATAATCCAAAATAAGTTAAGCTAAGATTAGGAACAGCCTATAAAAGAGCTAAAAAGAGCTAAATAAATAGAAAAGGCAAAGGCCGATGAAAAAGTAAAATATGATAGAAATGTTAGTAATTATACCCGTTACTCGTAAAGTAAAAGGGGATTATACCAGATCCGTTAAAAAATATGTAACAGGCAGAAGGAAACGTTTTCGGCCATATAAAGTACATATATATTCTTCAATATATTCAAAAGCCGAGTCGATCTGGCCATGTCCGGCTGTTTGTCCATCCGAATGAACGTCGAGATCTCAGGAACTCTAAAAGCTTAAATGTTAAGATTAAGCACACAGACTCCAGAGACATAGACGTAGCGCAAGTTTGTCGATTCATGTTGCCACGCCCACTCTAACGCCCACAAACCGCCCAAAACTGCCCACACTTTTGAAAATTGATATATTTTTACATTTTTGTGTTGGTTTTGTAAATTTTTATCGATTTGCCAAAAAACTTTTTGTCACGCCTACTCTACCGCCCAAAGCTGCCATGCCCACACTTTTAAAAAATGTTTTGATATTTTTTCATTTTTATATTAGTTTTGGAAATTTCTATCGATTTGCCAAAAAACTTTTTGCCACGTCCCCTCTAACGCCCACAAACCGCCAAAAACTGTTAGTGTTGAAGATCCTCCTTTCGCACTTCCACTAGCTGAGTAACGGGTATCAAATACTCGGGGAACTTGACTATAGTGTTCTCTCTTGTTTTTATATACTGCCGGGATAATCACGTTTTGGGCGCCAGATGTCACGAACGGATTTTATTGGTCTGTTCGCTACGAGATACGTGCGGCTAGCGCAGAAGATTTTGTGTGTTCGTCTCACCTAGCAGTTCTCGGTTCCTTGATCTTTATTTAACTTGATTTCACACTGTAATTCGGTTCTCGTGATTAGTCTGCTCTCCCCGTCGTGAACGTAGTCGCTTGCCAAGTACTGCCGTGACCACGTGCGATTGGTGGCGAGGAGGTGAGCTGTGGGCTTAGGTAAGCGTCACCGTTCTCAGACTAGGGCAAACGCCTTGCTAGCCGCAACCTGCTGTCCCTCGCTCTGTCCCGGGCGGTCCCGCCCGATGCCTGTTCATACCTACAAACGCTCAGCGCAATCGCCCGTTTTTTGCCCGGACGGACCTTGATGGTCTGCTCGGCGGTTTCGTTTCTGCTGTTTTGCCGCTCTTGAGGTCTAGGTGCCCGACACTTCGTACGTAATCACAAGCAAAACGCGCCTGTTATCGGCGTCACTGATGGATATACATTAAAGGAAATCACCTCACAATTGGACCGACTCAGTTCAATTCGGAAAGATTTCAAAGAATTGGGAGATCAAATGATTTTTACGACTTGTATGAAGGGTATATTGATTCATCTATCGGCAACGAGGCATACGAAGATAAGTACCTGCAAGCGTACTAATCTCTTCAGCCCTAAGGCGGTCTCGGGAGCTATCCACTAAGACCGACAAAAAACTACACGATAGGGATAACGACGAGTTCGATGATGCCGCATCACACGTATCACGAGATCTTGGCTCGCTTTTTACAAAAAGAACTGAACGCGCGTTTGACTGATAAACAAGCAGTTACAGCAACAATAATGTGCGCAAGCTCTGCGGCAAATGGAGTTCAGATCGATTTTGCCAAAAAAAAAAAACACATTTTCTGGATACTGCAAGAAATAAGCATCACTTAAAACATCTTCGAATGTACTATTTACAACAAGCAGCACTCGACGGACTTTCAGAGGTATTACTATTTAAAGTCCTACATCACAGGATATGCCTCTGATTTAATACGTCACATGCCTATTACAGACTAAGCTTACGATACTCTCAATATATGTTTAACTGAATAATCCTCGAACTGAACCGTCCTCGACTCATTGTGAACACTTTGCTAGATACATTTGTAAACTTATCTTCGGCTAGCAAGACTAGTGTCACAATTTTGCGCAAGGTAAGGGATGGAGCTACTGAAATTGTACGCTGCTTGGACGCTACTGGACAAAACAACAGGGACTGCTGAAATTAGACGAAAGTGGATTAAAGGCAGCCGCGATCTGGATACTCCAACTTTTGACGACTTGCTCAAGTCCTTGGACAGACGCTGTGAGGAACTCGAGCTAAGCAAACGTGAAGCTGAAACAGAAGTCATCTTTACTCGCATTGGTATCATTGAAGGAAGATTCGAAAGAACGCAAGACCTACTCATGTCCCCAGTTTGCTGACTTATCGATCGAACAAAGACGAGCTTTCTTGTGCTTTAAATGCTTAAAGTTGGAGCATTGTTAAGGTCTAATTAATTTGGGCCTAAGGAGAGCAATAATAAACAACCTTTTGTAGCAGTCACTTAATTTATATTTAATTTTTTAGAAAAGCGAGCAGCTTTAAAAAAATTTGTTCTTTCTCCTTCGGTAGTGTTTCCTAAAGTATCCTACAAGGGTTACCCTAAAGGCTTCAGCACACTGGAGTTGCAGTCAAGAATCCCAGATAACAAAATGCAAGTACGGGCACATGTTTTGAGTAAAATCACTTCTACATTAGCCAATGGGTCATCACATCAAAAATGAGAACTAATTCATCGTCAGCTACAACTTTGCATACGGGGGCGCTACATCGTTGAACCGCCTGTTACGTCGGTGTACTCGTGCCTGTGTCCTGGGAAAGGACTCAGGTCGAGGGAGGGGCATCCGATGTTCAGGCACCAAGATGCCGGCGTAAGCTCGTCGATTTTGGGTCGTGGGATCTTGGTAAGACCCTAACCTCTCCAACATAACGAAAGAAAATAATTGAAAAATCGGGAGAGTTTTCCCGAAAAAAATTTGTTAGAAAATTATGACTGACGGCTAACAGCCTAGCTGGGAAATTTCCACCGATAGAAACAAGGAGAGGTTCGATCCAAAATGTTTTAATGCGCTGGCGCAACCAGCAGCTTCGACTTCAATTTTACGAGTGCCCTTCTTAACATAGCAGAGCTTTCATGAGAATGATAGCATAATTGGTCGAACATAACATAACATAACATAACATAACATAACATAACATAGGAATTTCATAATAGTTCTCTTATACTTTAAATTTAAACTACTGCTCCAACATTCCGGCCCCGTTAAAGACCTCCGGCTCTTTGACCTCCTCAACTGGAGCAGTATGCACTGGCAGTAATGCCAGCTTGTGGATGGCGCGCTTGATGACGCCTCCTGACGTCCGCACTTCCGCCACACGCACTCTACCGTCCTCGCCTGCTGTTGTTGCCACCACGCGGCCTGTTAGCCAACGCTGCGGGGGCACGTTGTCCTCGTGGACGACTACTAGGCAACCGACCTCCAGATCGCGGTATCCGACGCTCCATTTGTTGCGCTGCTGCAGGCTGGCGATGTAGACCTTGGACCAGCCGTCCCAAAACTGCTGCTTGAGAGCGGACAGCATTCGCCACCGCTTCAAATACACGCAACTGGCCTTGCTGCAAACTCCTTCTGTGCCGAATTTTTACGGAAGCGTGATCAGAGGCTGCCCGATTAGTAGGTGTCCTAGTGTTAGGGCCTCTCCATCGTTGGGATCGTTGCCCGGCGACGGGATTGGACGCGCCTCTACGTCGACCAGGTGGGTGCTCAACTCGTCTGTTGTGAGCTTGGCGTTGCCGACTCCTCGCAACAACCGGGTTTTGGCGGACTTGACGGCTGCTTCCCAAAGTCCTCCGAAGTGTGGTGACCTCGGCGTTATGAAACACCACACGACGTCTCTCTGAGCTGCGTATCCGCTCAGCTCGTCCCGACTGCGGTGAATTGCCCATTATCTGGGTCATCAGCACTGGTTTATACCGGAAACAGTGAACGCAGCTACGGACAATTTTTGTACATGATTCTCGTGCATTGATCAGCCTCAAAAGTGAAACCATCACCTTGACACCGGCATGATAATAAGTCCGATGCAGGTTGCGAAGAAATAGCGACGCAAATTCTGACTTTGAGGACAGTAATAGTGGAAACTTGGCATCATACGGAATTGGTGCATTTAGCAATCTCCCCCCAACTCGGATTAGGTTGAACGTCACACCTTCTAAATCGCTGGTATGTATAAAAGGTTTTAAACGTTGTAGATGTGGGCTTAAACATTCAGACTTCTCCAACCTGACGTATTCTGAACTGAACTCCGCCCTTTGAAATATTTGGACCATCCTAAGAAACGACAACTTCAGTTCGTTAGCCGAAATGACGACCTCGCGTTGACGCTTCTTCCCTTGAATAAATCGATTTACGTAGGCCATGATCCGTAAGAGTTTACTTAATGATGAACATCTTCCAACAAGCTCAATAAAGACATTCGGTTTGTTTTTTGTGACGGAATATACTGCCACGATTTTTTTGTTCTCAGAAAACTGTAACTCCGTTGAAACTTCAATCTGATGGGACCGAGGCCACTCGCTTCAATTTCGGAGTAAGAACTCCGGTCCATTTTCCCATAGAGTACACCTCAAACCTTCTATGTCTGTTCCACGTGAGACTAAATTAGCCGGATTTTCTTCCGTGGGCACATGACGCCAAACTACATTCTCTGTGAGTTCTTGAATTTCAGATACTCTATTTGCGACAAATGTTGCTAGAGTGGATGGATCCCTCCTTAACCAGTATAATGTGACTTGTGAGTCCGACCAAAAGTTAATGCTTTCATGCTCCAATTTGTTAAGCAAAGGAGATACTTGAGACCATAATTTGGCCAGCAGATGCGCTGCACACAGCTCGAGCCTTGGAATTGACTTTGTTTTTAGTGGGGACACTCTAGACTTTGCGGTTAGAAGTCTTGATAACCTATTTGTCCCAGCCACGGTACGAATATAAATGTAACAGCCGTATGCGTGGCTCGATGCATCAGCAAATCCGTGGATTTGAACAGTGTCATAGCCAGACAGACAGATATATCGAGGAATGGAGATCTTGTTAATTGCTAGTAAATTCTGCTTAAATTCGTTCCAACTGGTATGCAAGTTCAGGGGAACCGATTCGTCCCAATCCAATTTCTGTCGCCACAGTTCCTGAAGCAGGATTTTTGCTCGTGTAATCAATGGACATAATAATCCCAAAGGGTCAAACAAACGAGCTGTGGCGTACAAAATGTTGCGTTTAGTTGGTGGTAAGGACTGAAACGAATCCTCCAAGCAATAATGAAACGCATCATTTTGAGGGTTCCATCTCATCCGAAGCGTTTTAACGGATTTGCAATAATAACTTGCCTATACATCTTTGAGATATCCGCCGTCAAGGCATATTTGTGCAAACGAAATCTTGCCAGACTGGCGTAAAGCTCTCTTTGAATAGTTGCACCATTAGAGTCTCATTTAATGAGATCGAGGTTGACGTTTTACTTGAAGCGTCAAAAACAACTCGCAACTTTGTGGTGCTACTATCAGGTCTCAGGACATTGATAGTGGAATGTAATAATGTTTCTCTGGAGGAGGTGTTGGAATCAGTGACATGTGTCCAAGGTTAAGGTACTCTTTCAAAAATTCCTGATACATGTCATGTAACTCGCGATTATTTGCAAGCTTGCGTTCCAATGCAAGAAATCTGTGCTTTGTCGATTCGAAGGATAAGCCTAAGACACTCGGATCTTTTTTAAATGGCAACTTCACCTCAAAACGACCAGACGAAAGCCTATGTACGGTTTGCTCAAAGTGCTGCTCGCAAGCAAGTTGTTCAGCTGTATAAACAGCCTTCGATCTCTCAGGAACGTGTTCCAAATCTATCCCGTACTTGCAACATGACAAGAATGGGCTTGATTATTATGATCAACTGCTACTAAAGGTGCCTGGACATGCACTTGAGGAACTGATCCCGACGAAAATGGTTGCTGCTCTACCCCGTATCTGTGAAGAAGTGTGTTGTGAGGCTTAGAGCAAACACGACACTTTGTTGCTTTGCACTTCTTCACTGGATGACCTGGATTTAAACAATTTATGCACAATCGATTGTGTTTTGTAAAATCGAACAGCTGAATTACCGATAAAGCCATGAAAGGTTGACAACTGCCTAAACTGTGATTTGTGGCTGAGCAATATCGACCCTTTGAATCCGGTCTGCGGTCTGTCTGTATGCATGAGAAGGAGGATTTGGAATATCCCTTAGTGGAAGCTTGGCTAGGCTTCCCTTTACTTTTGGTTGACTCTTCAGCAGCTAGATGTTGATATCTTCGATTCAATTGAATCGCACAATCGGACCATGTCGGTAACGTGTAATAATTAAGCTGTTCTTCAAATCGGGATTTTGTAGTGTGATCTACCTTGGACATTGCAATGTGAATAAAAATTGCGTTATTTATGTCCTTTTCACTACCCAACGACTGTAATGACGAATAAAGGGCCGATATTTCGTCAATAAGGGACCTCAAGCCTGATGCAGATGGTTTCGATACTTGAGGGAGGTCAAACAATTGAGAAATAGTGTCAAAAAAAATCAAGTATTTATTGTCGTAAACGTTTTTCAGACTAGCCAATGCCTTCTCATAATTTAAATCCAAAATTTGAAACGCCTTGACAGTTCCTAGTGCATTGTCTGTTAGACATGTCAGCAAATGGTTGAATTTTTCGATATTTGTTAGAGACGGGTCATTATGCACTAAGCTCTCGAAAAGACCTTTAAAGTTTTTTTATCACTATCGTGTTTTTGCATAGCACTATTAATTTAGAATTAAGCTTTGCCGATACTTCCTTTTCTTTTTCCATTTTTTAAATGAATTGGAATAAATAAAAATAATCCAAATACTAGTAAATTTCCGAAACAAGTGTTAAATCACACACGTAAATGAGCACGAAACCAATTTTTTAATTGATGCCCAAATATAAAAACTTGATTTCCAAAGTCAATTCAACAATAAATTTAATTGGGTTATATGAGGGTTAGCTGTGCCGAAGAACCACCGAAATGCTCAAAATGTGTAGTTTGTATGTGTATGTATGTACCGATGATGGGCAAAACCAAAGCCGGAAATGCACAAAATTTGAGGTTTATGATACATAAACTGTCCGAAATATTTAAGTGGATCCCATTCGGGTTAAATATGCCCACAAAACACCGCCGAAAAATTCAAAAAATGTAATACCATTTTCTAAGGCCATATATTATATGTCGAATTAATGTTCACGCAAATGCATAGGTGTACATACAAATGTGAGCAGGGCTTAAATTCACTGCCGAGTTTTGCAGGAACTTTCCACTATGTATGGTTTGAGAGCCACTGCCACAGTATGTACCAATATGCCAACTGGCGTTATGTATATGTATGTATGTAGGTTTACTGAACTTTTGCAGTTTGACCGTATGTATTTAACGCACATAAATTTCTCCAAATTTTCACAGAAACTAACACCATAAGTTTTGTCAAAGGCAGTTCACTTTTATATATTTTTATTTTGGGGTGGTGTTTGTTTGGGATGTAAATTGGTTTTCCAATTTATCACATATGCCAAGAATTAATAACGCACACCATACACACAAAAAGTGGAGTGATTTTTATTTTTAATTTTTGGCACTGAATACCTGGTTATTATTTGGCATAATTTCCAATGACTTTCCTTTCCAATCTACATAAACATAGAGAAAAAACAGAACAAGTGCCGAGACGACGAAAAATTCACTATTTTGTTCGTTTTTTCGCACGCAAAAATTAAACAAATGTTAGCCGTAGTCCCTGTTCGGGCGCCATGAAAAATCGGGAGAGTTTTCCCGAAGAAAATTTGTTAGAAAATTAAGACTGGCCGCTAACAGCCTAGCTGGGAAATTTCCACCGATAGAAAAAACGAGAGGTTCGATCCAAAATGTTTTAATGCGCTGGCGCAGCCAGCAGCTTCGACTTCAATTTTACGAGTGCCCTTCTTAACATAGCAGAGCTTTCATGAGAATGATAACATAATTGGTCGAACATAACATAAGGAATTTCATAATAGTTCTCTTATACTTTAAACTGAAACTACTGCTCCAACATATTAATAGTGCCTGAAAAAGTTCGTACCGTTCGTCAGTAAGCAGTCCTCACTGCCCCACAAGCTTTAGCTTGATCGTAAAACGATCGGGCAATGTTTCCGCCACGTTCCCTTCACTTCACGCATCCGCATGCCTGATGGATCGTCGCGGGCCCCGCCATACGATCCCCTTTTGTCAAGGCTGTCCGTCAAACGTTATGTCATTGTTTCTCGCGTCAACACCCCATCTGGAAATGTTTACCTACTCATTTTGTTGCAGTTACAATAATAGCATACTTTTATTGAGTAATAGATTGTTGGCTAGTGCCATGTAACACAAAAAAGAAGAAGTTAAAAGCTAGCATACAAAAATTATGATAAGTTGGCTATAATTGTTGTTAGCGAGGAGTATCGAATTCATCACCAAGCAAAGGTGGGCACAAAAAACAAAAATCGTTTGCTATTCACGACTACAAACATCGCTCTGACAACAAAAAACAAGGCGGATACTCGTCGCTGAAAAGTAATTTTTTTTTATTTAAAGCAAAATTGAACACAAAATATTTAACTTATACTAATGAAATAAATTGCCTGGAAGAGGCTAACAATAAGATATTTTTCTTTAAACCTGACCCAAATATACTTATATTTACTAATGGTGTAGAAATAAAATGAGCACGAGAATATATGTATATATATATGGATATAGAGAAAACTCAGGAACAGGGTTCCGTCAAACTTACCCTACTTTAATCCGGAGCGATAAGATCTCGACACGTTGGATCCTGGGTGTTGCTATATATAGTGATGGAGTTAAACATACATATACCTTCGTGCACCAATTAATTGTAATCGAACAATAGTAAGATATACACAAACACAAAAATAAAAAAATACACTAAGTGGAGTATACATATATATGAAGGTATGAATGAGTTCGGTTTTTTTTTTATTTTGTTGCACGCTTTGGCGGCTATTCGGCTCTCAGGTTACTTGGAGCGAGCACTAGCTGTTGTTTGTTTTTGCTGATGTTCACATTAACGGCCATGCACCGGTTCAATTGTTCTTTTAATTCTTTTGCCGTTAGTATTTTTAAAAAATCACTTTGTGGAAAACCGAATGCAATCTTTTCCAGGGCATGGTGGTGGTCCCTCCTTCGCTGTACGGATCTCTTGTACATTTTTACGATCTTTAACAGAGCCAGGAACATCAGTATAGCAGCGATGAATTCCAGGGTATGTTGTACTCCTCCTATTTCCTGTTTGTGGTCGACAACCTCCACGGTGTTTATCACATTTTCTGTGTTGTCGAAGGCCTTAGACTCCTTGCCGCCCATCCTGAGAGTTTCGTGGAACTATGGTCTTCCTTCAAAGTGGGTTCCTTGTTAGTCCTAGATTTTTCCAAATTAGGTCCTGTTATTTTAAGGTTTGTTAGCGTCCTTGCTCCTCGACATTTTTTTCTCGACTGGAGCTTGAGTCTTCCCGACTCTAGACTGACGGATAATTGCACGGGTATTGACGTACGGATGATTACCCGGGTACTGACTGGGCCACGGTCTTTTTATACCGGCATAGAGCTTTTTCTGATCTATTGGTCTTCTATGCCAAGTGTTTCCACTTAGCATATTTCTAACTTTCCCCTATTTTGGGAGTCAATACTCCTTCGGTGAAGTGTGCCCGGAACTGATGGTTATTTTCTTTTCTTTCTGCAATATATTGCGGCCGCTGACCGGGTTATCGGAGACTCGTTTATTGCCGACTTGCATTTTTTTGTCGCAATCCAACTAAGTCAACGCGATGATACTACCCCTTCCGCAGCTTTTAGATTCTGGTTTTGAATCTTCAAAGTCTTACGATCTCACGAAAAGGGTGTAGGCAACAGTGTGCTGCGATCCTTGGCCAATTCCAGTTGTATGGTTGATGTGACAAGGCACACAAGCAGGCATATGTATCGGCTTGATTTACGGATGTTGCATACTTTTTGTTTCTTTAGCATAAATGGGCCATCGTAATCACATCCTGAGTGTTGAAATGGCAGGGTCTCTGCAGTTCGAATGCTCAGTAAATCAGCCATGAATTTTTGTGCTGTATGTGTGCGTTTCCGAAAGCATTTATGCAGTCGTGGACGTTTTCTTATTAGATTGCGTGCGTCAAAGGTCCAATATTTTTCCCGTACAATGACAAACAGTGCAGAAACTCCTGGATGTAGGTTTGCCCGGTGTTCATGCTTTAGAATCATCTTTGTAATGTGACTTTGGCAGCAAGATAGGATGTTTGACATCTGACAGTAGCTGCGAGTTGCTTTGTGATGTGACTTTGGCAGCAAGATAGGATGTTTGACATCTGACAGTAGCTGCGAGTTGCTTATTCTGCCTTAAACTCTTAAAATTGGGAACGGCTTGGAAGCGGCTTTTTATCCAATAATAAGTTTCGATCCTCCGTACGTCAATACCCGTGCAATTATCCGTCAGTCTAGAGTCGGGAAGACTCAAGCTCCAGTCGAGAAAAAAATGTCGAGGAGCAACGACGCTATCAAACCTTAAAATAACAGGACCTACTTGGGAAGAATCCAGGACTAACAAGGAACGCACTTTGAAGGAAGACCATAGTTCCACAAAACTCTCAGGATGGGCGGCAAGGAGTCTAAAGCCTCCGACAGTAAATGTGATCAACAACGTAGAGGTTGTCGACCACAAGCAGGAAATATCAGGGGTACAGCATACCCTGGCATTCATTGCTGCTTTATTGATCTTCCTCGCTTTATTAAAGCTAGTAAAAATGGAGCAGGCAGAGGAGGGATCACCACCATACACTGGACAGAATTGCAACCGGTTTTCCTCAAAGTACATAATTGAAAAATACTAACGGCAAAACAATTAAATAAAGAACAAGCAAACCGGGTACCTGGCGACCGCCTGTTCTAAGAAGCCTTACCCGGGCGTCGCGGATCTCCGCCCGGGTCGATCCTCCTTTTCTCCGCAACTCGTGGGAATCACGAGTCAGGCCCGGTGGGGGGGACGGGGTGTTTCCCCCCGGTCCCGTATTCCCTGTCGCCGGGCCTGCATGGAGTCTCCCAAAAAACCTACCCAATCGGCAGTGACGACTGTGTCTGGCCGAACAACCCTCAAGGCAGTGAAGTGGGCGAGTGAGCCCAACTGCCTGGTCCAACCACAGGATCGGGTTCGGGTGAGCCCCGGCTCAAATCAGAGGCGACTGAGTGCAAGGCGCCCAAAGCCATCGCCAAGGGCCAAACTTCGGCAAGGAAGCCCCCAAGCCACCTAAACCCACAGAGGTCAAAAACCGCCCTCCACCTAAGAGGGAGCGCTTCCAGGACGTTCCCTCCGACCCGTCGGCAAAGCGGCAACGCGTACAGCCAGGGCGATCTTTTGCGGATCTTCTGGACGTGGTCGAAAGATACGACCCGAGTGGCAGGATTCCACGAAACAAGTGGAAGTGGGTGGAGGCAGCCCTAGCCACCAAATGTTTCGAGATCGTAGCCAAAGAACCTGGCCCCTCCTGTCTGCAAAGACGTGGCATGGTTTCACGGCGGCGTCAAGGTGATCGCCTATGACGATGAACGCTCTGTGGAGCTGTACAAAGCCGCAGTAAAGGAGCTGGGGGAGGTGTATGAGGGTGCCGGACTTGTTGCGCTGAGCTGGTCCGACGTACCTTGCCGACCCCGTGCAAGGATCTAGATCCCGGTATCCATCAAGGCGCCGGACCAGATCCTCACCATGCTGCAGCAATGCAACCCGCACCTTCCCACCTCGGAGTGGCGAGTGGTGAAGGTTTACGAGATGGAGGGGCCAACAAACCAGGCCATCCTCTTCCTAAGCAAGGAGTCCCTAGCTCCCATTAAGGCCGCTCACGGGGTGACCATAAAGGTCTATAAATCGAACTCCACCTAAGGAGGATCAGGAAGGCGGTGGAGGAGTGATCGAGGAGATTGCCTCCGAGATCGAGGCATCGGAAACCGCAGCCTTGCGAACATGGGTGCAATGACGGCTTCTGCAAATAAACCTCCACCACAGTAAGGCAGCTTCTGCTGCCATTCAACTTCATCTGGCTGAGGATGGAGTCGACATAGTCCTGATCCAGGAACCTTGGATAGTGGAAGGAAAGGTTTCAGGATTAAGGACTAAGGAATGTAAGCATCTAACCGCTCCCAGCGAAGGTAAAGTAAGGGCCTGCATCTTAGCCAAAAAGCACCTTAGCATTTTTTTGCTTCATAATTACAGCGATGCAGATAACGCGGCAGCCACTGTGGAGAGTCAGCCATCTCCGTTCCGAGTGCTGTCATCGTACATGGCCTACGAAAGGTAAGAACGGCCGGATGAGCTGGTAAGGAGACTGGTAGAAGACAGCGAAAAGCAAAACATAGGCCTACTAATAGGCTGTGATGCTAACGGCCACCATACACAATGGGAAAGTACAGACATAAACGACCGCGGTGAGTCTCTTTTTACCTTTATCTTTAGTTCAAATTTCTTCATATGTAATAAAGGTAATGACCCCATCTTTATCATTAAGAACCAAAAAGAGGTAATAGAAATAACTCTCGTGTCTAAACCACTATTAGAGACAGTAACTCACTGGAGGGTACTAGATAAGCACTCTTTCTCGGACCACAAGTATATAGAAACGACCCTCACAACCAACCTCTCAAAACCAGCAGTTTCCACAAACCCAAGGAAAACAGACTGGCAAAAATACAAAAATATTTTAAGGGAAAAAATCCCAATGGATCCCCCTCCATACCCCCAAACAATTTTTAGTCTAAACGAACAAGTTTCAATTAGTAACAGAATTGGCGCCCAACGTAAGGATTTGTCATAATTGTTAAGGAATAGTGTCATTAGTTTAAACGAAAAATAGGCATAAATTCCATCTTTTAGTGTCCTAATTAGATTTACTATATATAGAATATTGGAGCGTACGCTTAAGCGTACGCTTAATAATTCTTTTACCATTTAGTCCTTAAGTCCTTTGTTTTGTCATTAAAAAAATCGGTTTGAAAAAATTCCTTTTTTTTTTTTAAATCTTCTTATTTATTGAATCTTCCCTTTTACTTAAGAGACTAACAATAAATATTCAAATCTTATTCTAAGCTAGCTAATTATCATTTTATGAGATGATTTGTGCTATGTGGCCTAACAAATTTAACGCTGGGCTGGTTGATCGTTGCGGTGCAGTCGACTTTGGCTGCATACTCGAAGAAGTTTTCTTGCAAGGGGATTTGGATGTGAGCCTAGTTTTTCTTTGTATTTTACTTTTCTCTCTGTTATTGTCTCAATGACAAGTTTTATTTCTAGGTCTTTGTGTATATTCTCGTTCCGAAGATGCCATGGAGCTCCAGTTATGATTCTCAGAATCCTAGACTGTGCTTGCTGTATAATGCCGATGTTTCTTCTCGATGTATTGCCCCATAGCTCGGAGCCATAGCTCCATATGGGTTTAAGAACGGAGTTATACAAAAGGACTTTGTACTCCAGGCTTAGGGGAGACCGAACGTTTATAAGCCAGTGTAAATCCTTTGCTTTTAGTCTCAGGTGCGTCGTCTTGGCCTCTATGTGTTTCCGCCAGGTGAGCCGCTTGTCCAGATGAATACCTAAGTATGTTACGTCATCGGCTTGTGGGATGCGCGTGTGGTTCATAACCAAGGGCGGACAGCTTTGTTTGTTAAGGGTAAACGTAACTTGTTTGCATTTTTGTTCGTTTACTCGTATGCGCCAATTTGCAAGCCAATTCTCTACACATGGTAAATAGCGTGCTAGTTGCATCGTAGCTTTTACTGGGCATCTGGATCGACTCAGTAGCTGCAGTGTCATCAGAGAATGTGGATATTGTTAACTGGTAGTCTATTGGGATGCCCGGTGTATAGAATAGGAGCTAATACACTTCCTTGGGGCACTCCAGCTTCTATAGTACAATCGCTTGTAGTGCTTGAACTACATCTAACCGCGAACACTCTTTTGTATAATTAAGACTTTAGAAGCTTATGTAAGTTTTGAGGCAGCAGTTTGGTTATTTTAAACATAAGTCCATCCAACCATACTCTATCGAATGCTTGTGCAACGTCTAAGAATAAAGCTGTACAATATTCCCGATGCTCAAAAGCAGTGCGAATTTCCGTTGTGATGCGGTTAACCTGCTTAATAGTTTTTTGCCCGAAAACCAAATTGGTGCGATGGGAGTGTGTCGTGTGTTTTAAGGTGGGGACTGATTCGTAGCAGCAGTACTTTTTCAAATAACTTGGAGAGACAAGTAAGTAGGCTTATTGGCCTTTATGATGATGGCTGTGTTTTGTCTTTCCCAGGCTTAGGGATCATAACTATAACTGATTTCTTCCACTTTTGAGGAAAGTATCCAATTTTGGTAAGAGCGTTGAAGAGTAGGCAGATTTGTAGAACTGCACACATTGGAAGCTCGATAATCATCTTCGGTGTTATTAAATCGAAGCCAGGCGATTTTCCAGTCTTCAGTTGCTCTCTAATGACTTTCGTTATTTCGCTTGGCCGGAATTCTATGGGATCTTGTGGTGCTAAGTCAGATGCAGTTAAGGGTGGGAGAGTAAATGAGTTAGTGGCTGGATTTGGTTGGAATACCTTTTTGAGATGATCAGCGAAGACTCTTGCTCTGTCCATGTCACTACGAGACCAGTTTCCGGTAGAGTTACGGAGGGGTACGACAGTTTCTGCTGGTGCCTGCAGATACTGTGGGCTTTCCACAAAGAGTTTTTTGTGTTGATGGGCGTGAGATTCTCGATGTAACGCAGTTGTGCGTCCTCTTCTTTTTTCTTAAGCGCTTTAGTAAGTCTGCGAGAGGCTGCTTCTAATCTACTCTTTGCGCCAGGTGATCTGTGCTCCTGCCACTCCCTTCGAAGTCGTCGTTTTTCAAGCACTAGGAGTTTGGTATCTCGACTTGTCATGTTGAACTTTTTACTGCATCCGTGGAGTCGTGTGGAGTTGACGCTTTTGCTGCTGCAACTAGTGTTGATTCTAGGCTACCAGCAAACTGATCGATGTCTTGCTCGGTTTTCAATGAGCTAGAGAAGTCGGTATGTTAACAAACATATTTTTTGTACCTCTCCCAGTTGGTCCTGTTGCTTGTGAGTCTATACGGCCGCTCGATGTGTTGCAGTTGGTACAAAAGATTAAAGAGCACCGGGCAGTGATCAGATGAAAGTTCTGAAAGTGCCTCAGCTGTAATCATTGATTGGGATATCCTTTTGGTGATGGCAAAGTCAATCAATTCTGGAAGCTTTTAGGATCTGCTGGCCAGTATGTAGGCGTACCCGGAGAAACATAATTAAGCTTGTTTTGCGGTTTAATAATTGCGTTGTATAGCTGTTTTCCTTTAGGGGTCGCTATCCGAGATCCCCAGTACATGTGTTTGGCATTCCAATCACCAGCTGCAACAAACCTTTCACCAAGCGAGTCGAAGAGTGTTGTGAATTTGTCCTCTGATATTGTGAAGCGGGGTGGGCAATAGACAGCAGCCAGAGTGAGAGCACCGTTATAGCATTGGAGGCTTATAGAGGTAGATTGTAGGCAGTCTTCTTGCCAATTACTAACAAAGTGGTGTTTGATTCGCGATTGTATTAGTATGCCAGTGCCTCCATGGGCCTTGCCATCCGGGTGATTCGTAAAGTAAAATTTGTATCCTGGTATTTGAAAATTGTACTTTTCAGTAAGGTGAGTCTCTGAGAGTAGCATAACATCAATGTTTCTGTCGGCTAAGAACTGAGCAAGTTCTAGCTTGTGCCGCGAAACGCCATTAGCGTTCCAGGTTGCTATTATTAGGGGAGTCATTATACTGTTTTAGAAGAAACGAGCATTTGAATAAGGATGTTTTGGTTCCTCATAGGCTCTTGCATAGTTGTTTGCATGAAGGCCATGAAGTCTTTCATGCTTTGCTGCATCGAAAGCATAATCGCTTCAACGCCAATTGGCTGCTGTTGCATGTTATCGTGAGTGTTTGTTTGATGAATGGGGGTGTCCGCTGCTGGTGTTTGGATCCCTGATTTTAGTGCACTTGCAAATGCAATATTTGGCGCAGTTCGGTTCGGTTTTTCTCCTTTAGTGCCTCGATAATTTCGGATGGGGTCACTGATGATTCAATTCCTTTATTGACAATCTGCAATCCTTTGGCACTTTTAAGCTGGTAGGTATAGTAACTCTTTCCAGCTTCATCCAGGTACTTGGTCACTGATCGATGGCTAGACTCATCCGGAGTCTGCTCTTTCGTTTCATGTATGTTTCCCTTGGTAAGAGGTATAACGTGGAACTTGTTTTCTCCGATGATCGTAGATAGTTTGTTAACCAGTGCACTTGAGGTTTTCTCTCGTATAAATATTGGTGGTGGCTTAATCTTCTTCGGCTCCTGTTCTTTGATTGGATGCACTTCGCAGTCATCCAGTAGTGCAAACCTATTTGAAGTTGAGTTTTCAACGTTGGTGCGATTTATTTTCGGCTGACTGCCAGCCTGTTTGTGTTGTGGGCTTAGCTTTCGCTTTATTTGAATGCAGCGATCCAGCCCTGTTTGAAACAGTTTTGTTTTTTGTTTTGGTTCTTGTCCGCTTTTGTTTTCTAGAGTCGGAGAGAGTGCACTTGCTTTGGTTGTTGTTGATTCAGCAGAAATGTACACAGCTCTCGGTACAGAGCATAGTGTTGATGTTGTTGTGGTTGTTGCTATAGGTGCAGTTGCAGTAGATATTAGTATCGAAGTTACTGTGCTGGTAGCTACAGAGCTTGACACCGTTTGCAATGAGGAGAGCGCGAGAGAGACGCTCTTAATGCGTTCGGGTTCACATCGTGCAGTCATAAGCATTGGTGAGCAAGACTGCGATCGTTTGCTTTCTGCAGGTGCTAGGTCATTGACCCGATGGATTGTTTGGCACTCGCGGGCGTCAGGCACGACGGTGAAGTATGCATTGTTTCGTTGGAGAGAGAGCCGGCGCTCGTCTTGCTCTTTTTGCCGCAGAGCGCGCAAATCGCGTTGGCTCATTTTGGAACTGTCGATTTGTTTGTTGTCTATTTAAATTAGCTTTTGTTTTAATTTAATGTTTCCACACACAACAAATATTATAGATTTGCAATTTAACATTGCTAATAGCGTCTTTTCGCTGATTTTTGTAATTTATTTTGTTTTATTTATTCACTTCACTTAAGTAAATTGATTTTATACAGAGCTCGATGAAAATACGTCTTACCCCGACGCGAGTCCACAAGCACTATTGAAAAAATTCCTTAAATCAAGAATGTGGAAGATTTCCTTGTTATAATATAAAGCAACTAAGTGCCGATCGACGTTTTTTTATGTAATTAACGTAAATATAATTTGAAGGTGGTTCACGCTTCCAACGTATTAGGCCAAGTAGTCAGGTCGTTCGAGAAGGTTGAGTCCATGACTAAGATGGGCGGTGGACGAGTTTAGTTACTTTGGTTCACTCTGCCGGCGTACTAGGCCAAGTAGCCAGGTCGTTTGAGGCACGTGACCAGGGAAATAGGAAAACTGTTGTGGATTCCGAACGTATCGGTCAAATAGCAGCAGGTTGTGGAGTCCGCAAATATCGGTCAAACAGCCTGATTGTGCGACACCTGGAGGGAGGGGGTTTTCGGACATACCCTGTCTTAGGTGGACCAGTTCACATATGGAACCATCGTAAAAGCTCTGCAGGAGAACGTGGGCCAGTTCACATATGAAACCAAGTAAAAGCTCCCCTGGAAAAGATGGGCCTGTTCACATATGGAACCATAGTAAAAGCTCCCCTGGAAAAGGTGGGCCAGTTCACTTACGGAACCTAGTAAAAGTTCCCTAAGTAGTGGAAGTCGAAGGCATGTTGGCCGGGTGTAACCTTGTCAGAGCAACGACTGAGGAGAGACTTATTAATGGCGTAACCTATGGCTTACCTATCTTATTTTAACAGTTGTAGTCAGCAACGTTCACGGTGATCGTATCATATATTTAGCTGCATACCAAGCAGAACAAAAAACAAGACTTAAATAGAGCAATCCAAATACGTAAATGAAGGGGGCAAAAAATAAAGTGTTGTTCCAACCCGCCACCGGGAGAGTAACCCGATCGCGAACACAAGAAGAGGGTCGTCCATTGCGAAGTGCAAGTGCGGGAGACACCCCCCGACTATATGAGTTATCAAGTTAATCAAAACTTCGAAAACCAGCCGGAAGAGGTGGATGGATGAAGCACAACGGATCAAGCACAACGAGAGCAGGAATATACATTGACACGACACCAAAACTTTATGAAAACATAACCGAACACCTACGCTTTAAACAGAAAGTCGCGGACACGGAGATGAGCGTACAACAAGACATCACTAAGGGTGATGGAGTAGATATACTGGCACAACTAGATACCGGTGCTAGTACGAGTTGAATTTGAAAATTAACAGAAGCATTCTTGAACAAAAAAAAAAAGGATTACAACCGATAACATCTATCTATACATAATAGCCCGGCTAGCGCAGTCAGCAGAGTGTCGTGGGTCGAAGCCACACGCTTATGGGCGCATAATGAGAACAAGAAAAGAAAATCTACTTAAAAAAAACAACAAAAATAAAAGAAAATGGCGTACGGTTTTCCTTTGCGAAGTCATTCCTTGCGTAAACGCATCGAACACTTCGAGCCTGTTACGTACACCCTTTTCGTGAGATCGTAAGACTTTGAAGATTCAAAACCAGAGTCTAACAGCAGGGGAAGGGGTACTATCATCGCGTTAACTCAGTTGGATTGCGACAAAAAAAATGCAAGTCGGCAATAAACGAGTCTCCGATAACCCGGTCAGCGGCCGCAATATATTGCAGAAAGAAAAAAAAATCAACACCAGTTCCAGGCAAACTTCACCGAAGGCGTATTGACTCCCAAAATAGGGGAAAGTTAGAAATATGATTCCTAGGTGGGAACACTTGGCATAGAAGACCAATAGATCATAGATCAAAAGCGCTATGCCGGTATAAAAAGACCGTGGCCCACAGATAAAATAGGCCCGTAGTCAGTACCCGGGTAAATACCCGTAGTCAATACCCGGGTAAACATGCGTACGTCAATACCAGGGCAATTATCCGTCAGTCTATAGTCGGGAAGACTCAAGCTCCAGTCGAGAAAAAAATGTCGAGGAGCAAGGACGCTAACAAACCTTAAAATAACAGGACCTAATTTGGAAAAATCTAGGACTAACAAGGAACCCACTTTGAAGGAAGACCATAGTTCCACAAAATTCTTAGGATGGGCGGCAAGGAGTCTAAAGCCTCCGACAACACAGCAAATGTGATCAACACCGTGGAGGTTGTCGACCACAAGCAGGAAATATCAGGGGAACAGCATACCCCGGAATTCATTCCTGCTTTATTGATCATCCTGGCTCTATTAAAACTAGTGAAAATGTACAAGAGATCCGTATAGCGGAGCAGGGACCATCACCATACCCTGGACAGAATTGCATCCGGTTTCCCACAAAGTGCATAATTGAAAATATTATCCGAAAAACAATTAAATAAAGAACAAGCGAACCGGTGCATTGTCGCTAAAATATATATATCACCGAAAACAAGCAACAGCGTAGACTTTCCTAACAAGTGCATACTCCAAGTAATCTGAGAGCCGAATAGCAGCCAAAGCGTGCCACAAAAGAAAAAAAAAAACATCTCATTCATTCATTCATATATATGCATATTTATTTATCTTTGCTTGTGTATATCTTATTATTGTTCGGTTATAATTAATTGGTGCTCGAAGGTATATGTATGTATAACTCCATCACGATATATCTTTATATAGAGACACCCAGGGTCCAACGCGTCGAGATCTTACCGCTCCGGGTAAGTTTGACGGAACCCTGATCCCGAGTTTTCTCTATATTCATATATATACATGTATCCTCGTGCTCATTTTATTTTTACACCATTAGTAAATATTTTTGTAACAATGGTAACCGAAAGGTGTCAGGTTTAAAGAAAATTATTTTATTGTTAACCTCTTCCAGGTTCCAGTTTTCACAGGTATAAACACAATATACAGGCATGGTCGTCTCCCAAGACGGGGAGGTGGAGTCCTAATTGCGGTACCCTCACGTCAGAGGAAGTACTTTTTGACGACTGCTGTAACGTTAAATTCATATGCGTACGGCTGTCATTTTCTGAGAGCTCTATTTATTTTACGTGTTCTTACATTCCTCAGTCTTCTATGTCTTGTGACAAGTCCTGAAAGTGTGCTTCTGTCCAGAACCTGAAGTTCATTCTACTTTCGAGGTGACAATTGACATCGGTACCGTGATAAAAGAAAAATCAGAGCAGTCAACTAAACGATCTCATTGTTTTCGAAAGGCAAGCTTTCTGAGACTCAATAATTTAATCTGGATTTAATTGGTCTGATCTTTACTTCTGCAACAAAATGGCAAATGCCATAAATATTTTTATACCGCTCCTAAAACATTTTTTAACTCTTGTTTTTCAATGTACTATCCAGCACCTTTTTATGTAAATTTTATCACCATGTCAGCTTGGTCTTATGAAACAACCACTAACCTTTTGGAGATAACTTCCCTGGTAATACAGGGCTTTAAAAACAATATTTAAATAGATGCCATCTACACTGACTTTAGTAAAGCATTCAACTCTGTTAATCTAACTCTTCTAGTAAGGAAGGTATTAGGTTTACCTGTTGATCTTCTAAATTGGAGTAAGATGAGTAAGGATGACCTGTTTGAAGTCGATAATACTCGGACCACATTGAATCCGTTCAAAGAACTTCTTATTGTTTGCCTTACGACGCCTAACTTGGGGTGCAAACCTTATATTATCTCCTTATTCCAGTTGATTTATGTTAATAGCTCCTCCCCTGTTCCAAGCAGATACACTAGATACTACGTTTCCCAGTTTAAGTTCTGTTACAAAAGTGGTGTTTGATGCGACTTCTGATAAATGCCGCCATGGGCTTTGCCGTCCTGGTGGAGCAGATTAGGTATCCTGGAATATACAAATGGTGCATTACTGTTAGATGTGTATTGGGAAGGAGCATGACAATATTTTTTTCGGATAAGAACTGGGCAAGTTCGAGCTTTTGCCGTTAAACTCCGTTCGCGTTCAATAAATATTTAAAGTGAATAAAGACGAGCTTGTTCGGTGCTCGGATGGCTCAAGGATGGCCAGGAGTCGTCTCAGGTATTTATTTGATTCGGGTGGGGTTGCTGGAAGAGGCCGATTAGGTCTGCTATTTGAGAGAAGAGTTGTAGAGGCCGATTAGGTCTGCTAACTATGAGAAGAGTTGTAGAGGCCGATTAAGTCTCCTAAGTATGAGAAGAGTTTAGAGAGAGAGTGCTAAGTGTGAGAAGAGTTTAGAGGCCGATGAGGTCTGTTAAGTGTGAGAAGAGTTTAGAGGCCGATGAGGTCTGCTAAGTGTGAGAAGAGCTTAGAGGCCGATGAGGTCTGTTAAGTGTGAGAAGAGTTTAGAGGCCGATGAGGTCTGTTATGTATAAGAAGAGTTTAGAGGCCGATGAGGTCTGTTAATGGTACACGCGGGTCGGTGAACCGAGGCGGAAAAGGAGACGTAATATGCAAAGACTACTATGGTTAGTTAGTTACCACGTCGTTGCCCGCCTCCTATGGCTCTGTCGATTCCTTACCGATGATCCTGGTCCTGGTAGCTCCTCCTGGAGCTTGCCGATCGCCGGCCGAACTCAATGCCTTCTAGGGGGCTGGGGTGCGCCTTATATACTAGTTTGGCGGAGGATAGTGTGCCCGCATATCCCAACTGATTTAATGCTGTATTAGTGTGGCCGATCTATTTGGGGCGAGTGTGAACCTTCACGCGTGATCTTGGCGCGAACTACCGCCTCAGCATACGCCCTCGGCGGTCCCCCGCCGAAACCCCCTCGGCAATCAGAGACTTCAGTGTCGCCTCAGTAATTGCCGCCTCTTGACATCTGAGACTAAGACGACACGTAAGTATTGGTATCGAACGGCACTTGGAATGCTGAGTCGCTCGTTCACCCGATACCCCTCGAACCACAGAACTGCATCCGCTCCAATTCCAACCTTTCGAGCAGATCAGCACTTTAAGTATCAAAATGTAAACCCAGAGTTGTGAAGAACAAAAGAATAGAAATAAAGATTCAGTCGGAAAATAGGAAGCAAAAAGATCAGACGTTCCATTCTTTAACAAATTCAATTCAACTACCAAAATCGAAATCACTCACCAACTCCCCCATAACCTCCATCAAATCCACAAGGACCTACTAATCATAACTGGCGCAGTCGGTAGTCCTCTGGCCTAAGGACGGATTCAACCGGAAGGAAGGATTCGTGACGACCAAGGATGTGGAAAATTATTTTAACAATAGCATTGTAAGGAAAGATAGAAAAACAGTGAGTAGAGTATTGTGAATGAAATGGAAAGAAATAGTAAATCGCAATCAAAAGAAAATAATGCAAATGAAAAAAAAAAAAAACAAGCAAATGCAAGGAAGGCTTGCTATAATAAGAATAAAAATTAATAATAGATAATAAATATTAAGTTAAAATGACAAGGTGAAATAGGATAGAAGGGAAGTAATCTAGAAATTTAAATATGTCGAAGAAATAAGAAAAAGCAGCGTTCATTATAAAGAAAAAAAAAAAACACGAATAAAATTGTTTAAGAAATTAATCAATTTTAAGTTCGATCAACAATAGAATGCACGGAGAAGAAGTTCGGTTCGATCGGACGAATGGTCGGTGGCGGAGGTTGGCAGGCGGTTCGCGTCGAACGGCTCAAGCGGACGAACGACGGTCGAGCGATAATGGTTATCGGCGGTTCGACGCAACGGGAAGTTCGCCGAGCGGACGGTTGTCGGTCGACGTCAGGCCGGACAGCTCGGGCGGTCGGAGTTCGAGGTTCAGTGCAACAGAAAGTTTGATGGTATGAGACGGTAGGAGAACGATCGTATGTAACGGTTCGATGGAAGCGAACGTTGCATACAAGTACAGGGGCCTGAAGTAGAGCAATTTTATAAATTTTGGGCTCGTTCGGGGCACAGGGTGGCTGCTTAGCGTGAGGACCAGATCAAAGATAGACAAGTAGGAATAGGATAGACATTCACATGTATTAGGCGGCGCGCTGTAACGCACAGGGCGGCTGCTTAGCATGGAATGGATATTCGTATATTGAGGAAAATACAGCCGAAGAAATAATTTGGAATAAATATCGAAATGGAAAAATTATAAAAATAAAAATAACTGCATACAAAATTAATAAAAGAAGAATAAAGGAAAAAAATATGCAACACAGCCATGCACATGTATTGGGCACACTGTAACGTACAGGGCGGCTGCCGTAGGTATGGCTGAGGGGGTAAGAAAATACCCAGTATGTGGAAAGACCGAGGTGCAATGACTGTCCGCATTTGGCTCCGAGGCTGTACCGCACAGCCGACGAGCTAGCTTCAGCATGCAAAGTGGAATAGACAAACGGGATGCCTTAGAAATGACTGTCCGCAATTGGTTGTGAAGCTGTATGGCACAGCTGAACAGCTAGCTTCAGCATACAGGGTATTTTAAGGAATAAGGTATTAGAAGGGAAATAATAGCAAAAGGGAAATAACACCCAGGAATAAAACAATAGAACAATCGCCACATAATTTTAAATCCCCATTTTGTTAAAATAATGTGAATATTAAAGAGTTTTTCATGATAATTAATTACAGAAACTCCATTTCACACACGGACACTTTAGGATTCACAATATAAACTTATCATATCTGGCATACATATATATACACGGAGATCCGGTTTTGGCAAATACACATATTTAGTTACTATTACCATTACTAATTATTAATAAGACACAATATTAGATTAAGTAACACACACACAAACAAACGCACTCAAAGAAACATATAGGCAAGTAGAAAGGTAGCTGAGTTAGCAGAAAATGGCAACTACAGTGTGTACTAGAAGCAATCAAGGTGATCGATTTGGTAGAGATTATTCCCAAGTATGATGGCGAAGGAGGTAAGCTAGACGGATTTATAGCTGCGGTGGAACAGGTGTTAGGTTTAATCAAAGGAGATGAAATGTCGAGTGTGGGACTTAAAGCGCTCAGAGCAGTTAGGAGCAAGATAATAGGAGCAGCAGATAGGGTCTTAGATCTAGATGAAACGGAATTAAATTGGGACCAGTTTTAGAAGACATTAGTTTCCCATTTTAAAGACAAGAGGTCGGAACAAGACCTGATATAGAGTTGACCAATATTAAAGAGAGGAAGTTGGAAGTGGAGGCCTTGTATACCAAGGTCATGACATTGAAAAAGGCGCTGATGAGCCTTGTTAAGTCTAGTGAGCATAATATACTGTTGAAAGGGGAGAAGATTATATGGTATGAGGAAATGGAGTTAAATGCCTTTGTGTCATCATTAAAAAGTCCGATAGGGGTGACCATTAGGAATATGGAGTGGCTGAACATAGCAAGAGCTTATGAATTAGCTTGCATTGAAAGAACTTGGTAGCCTTGGCAGAAACCAACTCAGATCAGAAGGCACAGGAGTCAACGGAGTCAAAAGATAAGGCTACTGAGGAAGTTTAGAAACAAGTGGAGAAAGAAGAACCCTAGACCCGTCTGGTCGCAGTACCAGTGGGGAGGAAACAACCAACCTCCGTTTCCGATGCCATTTACTAAGCCAAATATGAACGGGTGGCCTGGATTTGGATTCTCATGGGAAATCCATTTTGGGCAGGTAACTTTAATCAAGGAGAGACCTCAAATTATCAAAGACTATATCGTAGCTATCAGAATAGGAATTCGAGATGGAATCAGGGACAGGCAAACAGTGACCGACCATGGAACAACTATAGCTATAATAACAACAATGGCAGAGAGAGGTCAGCTAGCAATCGAAGCACCAAGAAACACAGAGGGCAGCGGACAGTCACGAATGTGCAAGAACTTTCACAACTCGAATAATTCAGTCGTACAACTCGAACAATTCGAACAACTCAGAGCGATCTTTCAATTCAAATTTTTCCCAACCAGCCTCGAACAACACTCAGGATATTTAGGAACCAGGAAGAGTCATTCGACGCTGCCTTATTTATTGATAAAAGTTGAACCAGGAAAATCAATAAAATTACTAATAGATACAGGATCCACTTTCTCATTTATCCAACCCGAACTAGCGCATCCGAAATACGTAAGAAAACTCAGAGACCCAATAGCCATTAAGACCATAACGCAGGCGCATGAGGTCGAGAGAGAGGCAATTTTACCAACGTTCACTGAACTAGGAGGAGTCGGTAAAATTAGAATGCTTCTCTTTAAATTTCATCAGTTCTTTGAAAGACTGATCGGAATGGATAAGCTGCAGCAGTTGAAGGCGGTTATTGACATACAGAACGGATGGTTTAACATAGCAGATATGAAACAAAGGATTCAGTTTGCGAAATATAGACCATCGGAACTGTATACAATAGAGGCCGAATCGAAATGAGTTATATCTATTCCGGTGCAATTGCAAGAGGAAGAATTCCTATTAAACAGAACGATAATAAAAAAGGACGTGGAGATTTCAGAAGGCCTTTACAGGGCAGAGTCAGGACAAAGTTTGGTGGAAGTTACAAATTATGCAGAGACGGATCAGAAAGTGTTCCTAGAGGATCCAATAAATGTCGTAGAATTCAAAATCACACAACATTTCGATCTAAACAATATAGAAAGAGCAAAAACCTTTGATAGCTCAGTTAGTAAAGTTCCGATGGACAAGATTAGAACAGAGCACTTAAATAGAGAGGAGCTCGTAGAACTGACTAGAATTTGTAGGAAATACCCAAGGGTATTCCATAAGGAAGGAGACAATTTGTCTTTCACAAACGCCGTCAAACATCAGATAAGAACAAGAGGTGACATTCCCATTTATGCTAGACCGTATAGGTATGCGTTTAAGAAAAGACAAGAGGTGAAAAGCCAATTCGACAAGTTGCTAGACCAGAACATTATCAGACATAGCCATTCACCATGGAGTGCACCAGTATGGTTGGTGCCTAAGAAGAAGGATGCCTCAGGGGAAAGGAAATGGCGAATGGTAGTGGATTATAGGAAGTTGAATGAAAAGGTGATAAAAGATAGATATCCATTACCGATAATAAGCGACGTGTTGGACAACATAGGAAGGGCTAAATACTTCTCGACGTTGGATTTAGCAAGCGGGTATTACCAAATCGAAGTTCAGGAGGCAGACATTCCAAAGACGGCCTTTTCCGCAGAGGGAGGTCACTTCGAGTATGTTCGAATGCCGTTTGGCTTAAACAACGCTCCCGCGACCTTCCAGAGATTAATGAATAACATTTTTGGAGAATTGTTGGGCAAATGCTGCCTCATATACATGGACGACATCATGGTGTTTTCAGCATCATTGCAAGAGCACATTACAGACTTGAAAAGGGTATTTAAAAAGCTCACGGAAGCCAATTTTAAATTACAGAGGTGGAATACTTAGGGCACGTAGTGACCCCACTAGGAATTAAACGCAATCCTGGAAAAATTGAAGCAATTAAAACATTCACCGTCCCGAAGACCAGGAAGCAGATAAAGTCCTTCCTAGGGTTATTGGGCTACTACAGGAAGTTTATTAAGGATTTCGCGGCTATAACAAAGCCGTTGACGAAACAACTTAAGGGAAAGAAACCAGTGCAGGTAGATGAAGAATACACTATGAAATTGTATATAAAAAGGGTTCCTTGAACGTAGTGCCCGATGCTTTGAGCAGAGTACAGCCAGAATTGAACGTACTGGAAAATGCCTCAGAAGTGGCAACAAACGGGGAGACAATACACTCCGCGGAGGAAGACTTGTAGTTGGGCTTCCCAATTTCGGAAAAACCGCTGAATGAATATAACATTGAGGTGGTTATAGAAAAGGGGGGAGCGTCTAAGGTTGCGAAACAAGTTCCATTTAGGAACAAGATGCGGATAACTTGGACAGAAAATAACTTTGACGATGAGACAATTGGCCGTAAACTCAAGGAAATTCTAAAACCAAAGAGAACGGTAGCATTACTGATACCGGAGGAGCTGGTCTTAACCATCCAAGAGGTATATTGTAAATTTTTTGCGTACAGTAAGTTGTATAGGGCAATAAGATGTACAATCTTATAATCTTATAAGATGTACAAGATTATAAGATGTACAATCTTATTGCCAGATATAACGGAGAGAGGGCAACAGGAAGAAGCTATAAAGGATTATCACCAGAAAAGTAACCACAGGGGGATAGAGGAGACAGTACGCATTTAAAAAGAAGGGTGTTTTTCCCTCACATGAAGCAGTTGATAGCACAAACAGTTATCAATTGCAATACCTGCCAAATTCAAAAATACGACAGAAGACCCCACAAGATCAAATATAGTGTAACCGAAACTCCAGGAAAGCCAATGGAAATAGTGCACATAGACTTATACTTTGTCAACAGGAAGAACGTTTTCACGATTATCGACAAATTCTCAAGATATGCATGGGGAATAACTATTCCAGCCAAGGGAAGTATCAACATTATCAAAGCAATGAAGAACTTTATGGCCCTATTCGGAATATCAAAAAATGTAATTTGCGATCAAGGAGTTGAGTTCTCGTCGAACCTCTTTAAGGATTTGTGTAGGCAGTACGAACTCGAACTGCATAAAACGTCTTTTCAACAATCGTCGAGCAACTCCAAAGTCGAAAGACTGCACTCCACTATTACGGAAATATACCTGGTAATATTGGAAAGCAGGAACGAAGCTGACTCCTCAGGAATTATTTACAGACAGAACAAACGAATTCCTTAATAACGTGTGATTCAATAATGAACACGATTATTTACAGAAAATCAATGCGTTCCAGGCAGAAGTATATCCCAAAACTAAGCAACGGGTACACGATCAGAAAACTAGGAGAATCGAGGCAGCAAACACAGATAGGCAGGAACCGGATCCAATTCAAGTTAGAAATACGATATTTAGGAGAGATAAACTCACTCCTAGGTTCTCTAAAAACAAGGTGTTGGAAGACAATAACATAACACTACCAACAACCAAACCGCAGAAAATTCACAAGGAATTAATAAATCGAACGAATAACATTTTTACAGGTCCCGTGGTGAAAGCAATAATAGGGAATTTAGACGCAGACGACGCCGAGAAGTTAGAGGAAGAAATAAGAGGGATAAGAGAGAAAAGGGAAAGCCTAACGAAAAGCATAAACGCACAAGAGAAAACAGGCAATAAGGTCAACTTTATGTTTAAAAATTTGACTAGGTATATCAACCAAGAACAGAGTCGGGTAAATACATTTATTAATAATTACAACGATGGTATAAGTAAGTCATTTGTAGAAGAGGATAGGAGGATTTATAGGCAGCAGTTGAAGGCGGTTATTGACATACAGAACGGATGGTTTAACATAGCAGATATGAAACAAAGGATTCAGTTTGCGAAATATAGACCATCGGAACTGTATACAATAGAGGCCGAATCGAAATGAGTTATATCTATTCCGGTGCAATTGCAAGAGGAAGAATTCCTATTAAACAGAACGATAATAAAAAAGGACGTGGAGATTTCAGAAGGCCTTTACAGGGCAGAGTCAGGACAAAGTTTGGTGGAAGTTACAAATTATGCAGAGACGGATCAGAAAGTGTTCCTAGAGGATCCAATAAATGTCGTAGAATTCAAAATCACACAACATTTCGATCTAAACAATATAGAAAGAGCAAAAACCTTTGATAGCTCAGTTAGTAAAGTTCCGATGGACAAGATTAGAACAGAGCACTTAAATAGAGAGGAGCTCGTAGAACTGACTAGAATTTGTAGGAAATACCCAAGGGTATTCCATAAGGAAGGAGACAATTTGTCTTTCACAAACGCCGTCAAACATCAGATAAGAACAAGAGGTGACATTCCCATTTATGCTAGACCGTATAGGTATGCGTTTAAGAAAAGACAAGAGGTGAAAAGCCAATTCGACAAGTTGCTAGACCAGAACATTATCAGACATAGCCATTCACCATGGAGTGCACCAGTATGGTTGGTGCCTAAGAAGAAGGATGCCTCAGGGGAAAGGAAATGGCGAATGGTAGTGGATTATAGGAAGTTGAATGAAAAGGTGATAAAAGATAGATATCCATTACCGATAATAAGCGACGTGTTGGACAACATAGGAAGGGCTAAATACTTCTCGACGTTGGATTTAGCAAGCGGGTATTACCAAATCGAAGTTCAGGAGGCAGACATTCCAAAGACGGCCTTTTCCGCAGAGGGAGGTCACTTCGAGTATGTTCGAATGCCGTTTGGCTTAAACAACGCTCCCGCGACCTTCCAGAGATTAATGAATAACATTTTTGGAGAATTGTTGGGCAAATGCTGCCTCATATACATGGACGACATCATGGTGTTTTCAGCATCATTGCAAGAGCACATTACAGACTTGAAAAGGGTATTTAAAAAGCTCACGGAAGCCAATTTTAAATTACAGAGGTGGAATACTTAGGGCACGTAGTGACCCCACTAGGAATTAAACGCAATCCTGGAAAAATTGAAGCAATTAAAACATTCACCGTCCCGAAGACCAGGAAGCAGATAAAGTCCTTCCTAGGGTTATTGGGCTACTACAGGAAGTTTATTAAGGATTTCGCGGCTATAACAAAGCCGTTGACGAAACAACTTAAGGGAAAGAAACCAGTGCAGGTAGATGAAGAATACACTATGAAATTGTATATAAAAAGGGTTCCTTGAACGTAGTGCCCGATGCTTTGAGCAGAGTACAGCCAGAATTGAACGTACTGGAAAATGCCTCAGAAGTGGCAACAAACGGGGAGACAATACACTCCGCGGAGGAAGACTTGTAGTTGGGCTTCCCAATTTCGGAAAAACCGCTGAATGAATATAACATTGAGGTGGTTATAGAAAAGGGGGGAGCGTCTAAGGTTGCGAAACAAGTTCCATTTAGGAACAAGATGCGGATAACTTGGACAGAAAATAACTTTGACGATGAGACAATTGGCCGTAAACTCAAGGAAATTCTAAAACCAAAGAGAACGGTAGCATTACTGATACCGGAGGAGCTGGTCTTAACCATCCAAGAGGTATATTGTAAATTTTTTGCGTACAGTAAGTTGTATAGGGCAATAAGATGTACAATCTTATAATCTTATAAGATGTACAAGATTATAAGATGTACAATCTTATTGCCAGATATAACGGAGAGAGGGCAACAGGAAGAAGCTATAAAGGATTATCACCAGAAAAGTAACCACAGGGGGATAGAGGAGACAGTACGCATTTAAAAAGAAGGGTGTTTTTCCCTCACATGAAGCAGTTGATAGCACAAACAGTTATCAATTGCAATACCTGCCAAATTCAAAAATACGACAGAAGACCCCACAAGATCAAATATAGTGTAACCGAAACTCCAGGAAAGCCAATGGAAATAGTGCACATAGACTTATACTTTGTCAACAGGAAGAACGTTTTCACGATTATCGACAAATTCTCAAGATATGCATGGGGAATAACTATTCCAGCCAAGGGAAGTATCAACATTATCAAAGCAATGAAGAACTTTATGGCCCTATTCGGAATATCAAAAAATGTAATTTGCGATCAAGGAGTTGAGTTCTCGTCGAACCTCTTTAAGGATTTGTGTAGGCAGTACGAACTCGAACAGCATACAACGTCTTTTCAACAATCGTCGAGCAACTCCAAAGTCGAAAGACTGCACTCCACTATTACGGAAATATACCTGGTAATATTGGAAAGCAGGAACGAAGCTGACTCCTCAGGAATTATTTACAGACAGAACAAACGAATTCCTTAATAACGTGTGATTCAATAATGAACACGATTATTTACAGAAAATCAATGCGTTCCAGGCAGAAGTATATCCCAAAACTAAGCAACGGGTACACGATCAGAAAACTAGGAGAATCGAGGCAGCAAACACAGATAGGCAGGAACCGGATCCAATTCAAGTTAGAAATACGATATTTAGGAGAGATAAACTCACTCCTAGGTTCTCTAAAAACAAGGTGTTGGAAGACAATAACATAACACTACCAACAACCAAACCGCAGAAAATTCACAAGGAATTAATAAATCGAACGAATAACATTTTTACAGGTCCCGTGGTGAAAGCAATAATAGGGAATTTAGACGCAGACGACGCCGAGAAGTTAGAGGAAGAAATAAGAGGGATAAGAGAGAAAAGGGAAAGCCTAACGAAAAGCATAAACGCACAAGAGAAAACAGGCAATAAGGTCAACTTTATGTTTAAAAATTTGACTAGGTATATCAACCAAGAACAGAGTCGGGTAAATACATTTATTAATAATTACAACGATGGTATAAGTAAGTCATTTGTAGAAGAGGATAGGAGGATTTATAGGCAGCAGTTGAAGGCGGTTATTGACATACAGAACGGATGGTTTAACATAGCAGATATGAAACAAAGGATTCAGTTTGCGAAATATAGACCATCGGAACTGTATACAATAGAGGCCGAATCGAAATGAGTTATATCTATTCCGGTGCAATTGCAAGAGGAAGAATTCCTATTAAACAGAACGATAATAAAAAAGGACGTGGAGATTTCAGAAGGCCTTTACAGGGCAGAGTCAGGACAAAGTTTGCTGGAAGTTACAAATTATGCAGAGACGGATCAGAAAGTGTTCCTAGAGGATCCAATAAATGTCGTAGAATTCAAAATCACACAACATTTCGATCTAAACAATATAGAAAGAGCAAAAACCTTTGATAGCTCAGTTAGTAAAGTTCCGATGGACAAGATTAGAACAGAGCACTTAAATAGAGAGGAGCTCGTAGAACTGACTAGAATTTGTAGGAAATACCCAAGGGTATTCCATAAGGAAGGAGACAATTTGTCTTTCACAAACGCCGTCAAACATCAGATAAGAACAAGAGGTGACATTCCCATTTATGCTAGACCGTATAGGTATGCGTTTAAGAAAAGACAAGAGGTGAAAAGCCAATTCGACAAGTTGCTAGACCAGAACATTATCAGACATAGCCATTCACCATGGAGTGCACCAGTATGGTTGGTGCCTAAGAAGAAGGATGCCTCAGGGGAAAGGAAATGGCGAATGGTAGTGGATTATAGGAAGTTGAATGAAAAGGTGATAAAAGATAGATATCCATTACCGATAATAAGCGACGTGTTGGACAACATAGGAAGGGCTAAATACTTCTCGACGTTGGATTTAGCAAGCGGGTATTACCAAATCGAAGTTCAGGAGGCAGACATTCCAAAGACGGCCTTTTCCGCAGAGGGAGGTCACTTCGAGTATGTTCGAATGCCGTTTGGCTTAAACAACGCTCCCGCGACCTTCCAGAGATTAATGAATAACATTTTTGGAGAATTGTTGGGCAAATGCTGCCTCATATACATGGACGACATCATGGTGTTTTCAGCATCATTGCAAGAGCACATTACAGACTTGAAAAGGGTATTTAAAAAGCTCACGGAAGCCAATTTTAAATTACAGAGGTGGAATACTTAGGGCACGTAGTGACCCCACTAGGAATTAAACGCAATCCTGGAAAAATTGAAGCAATTAAAACATTCACCGTCCCGAAGACCAGGAAGCAGATAAAGTCCTTCCTAGGGTTATTGGGCTACTACAGGAAGTTTATTAAGGATTTCGCGGCTATAACAAAGCCGTTGACGAAACAACTTAAGGGAAAGAAACCAGTGCAGGTAGATGAAGAATACACTATGAAATTGTATATAAAAAGGGTTCCTTGAACGTAGTGCCCGATGCTTTGAGCAGAGTACAGCCAGAATTGAACGTACTGGAAAATGCCTCAGAAGTGGCAACAAACGGGGAGACAATACACTCCGCGGAGGAAGACTTGTAGTTGGGCTTCCCAATTTCGGAAAAACCGCTGAATGAATATAACATTGAGGTGGTTATAGAAAAGGGGGGAGCGTCTAAGGTTGCGAAACAAGTTCCATTTAGGAACAAGATGCGGATAACTTGGACAGAAAATAACTTTGACGATGAGACAATTGGCCGTAAACTCAAGGAAATTCTAAAACCAAAGAGAACGGTAGCATTACTGATACCGGAGGAGCTGGTCTTAACCATCCAAGAGGTATATTGTAAATTTTTTGCGTACAGTAAGTTGTATAGGGCAATAAGATGTACAATCTTATAATCTTATAAGATGTACAAGATTATAAGATGTACAATCTTATTGCCAGATATAACGGAGAGAGGGCAACAGGAAGAAGCTATAAAGGATTATCACCAGAAAAGTAACCACAGGGGGATAGAGGAGACAGTACGCATTTAAAAAGAAGGGTGTTTTTCCCTCACATGAAGCAGTTGATAGCACAAACAGTTATCAATTGCAATACCTGCCAAATTCAAAAATACGACAGAAGACCCCACAAGATCAAATATAGTGTAACCGAAACTCCAGGAAAGCCAATGGAAATAGTGCACATAGACTTATACTTTGTCAACAGGAAGAACGTTTTCACGATTATCGACAAATTCTCGAGATATGCATGGGGAATAACTATTCCAGCCAAGGGAAGTATCAACATTATCAAAGCAATGAAGAACTTTATGGCCCTATTCGGAATATCAAAAAATGTAATTTGCGATCAAGGAGTTGAGTTCTCGTCGAACCTCTTTAAGGATTTGTGTAGGCAGTACGAACTCGAACTGCATACAACGTCTTTTCAACAATCGTCGAGCAACTCCAAAGTCGAAAGACTGCACTCCACTATTACGGAAATATACCTGGTAATATTGGAAAGCAGGAACGAAGCTGACTCCTCAGGAATTATTTACAGACAGAACAAACGAATTCCTTAATAACGTGTGATTCAATAATGAACACGATTATTTACAGAAAATCAATGCGTTCCAGGCAGAAGTATATCCCAAAACTAAGCAACGGGTACACGATCAGAAAACTAGGAGAATCGAGGCAGCAAACACAGATAGGCAGGAACCGGATCCAATTCAAGTTAGAAATACGATATTTAGGAGAGATAAACTCACTCCTAGGTTCTCTAAAAACAAGGTGTTGGAAGACAATAACATAACACTACCAACAACCAAACCGCAGAAAATTCACAAGGAATTAATAAATCGAACGAATAACATTTTTACAGGTCCCGTGGTGAAAGCAATAATAGGGAATTTAGACGCAGACGACGCCGAGAAGTTAGAGGAAGAAATAAGAGGGATAAGAGAGAAAAGGGAAAGCCTAACGAAAAGCATAAACGCACAAGAGAAAACAGGCAATAAGGTCAACTTTATGTTTAAAAATTTGACTAGGTATATCAACCAAGAACAGAGTCGGGTAAATACATTTATTAATAATTACAACGATGGTATAAGTAAGTCATTTGTAGAAGAGGATAGGAGGATTTATAGGCAGCAGTTGAAGGCGGTTATTGACATACAGAACGGATGGTTTAACATAGCAGATATGAAACAAAGGATTCAGTTTGCGAAATATAGACCATCGGAACTGTATACAATAGAGGCCGAATCGAAATGAGTTATATCTATTCCGGTGCAATTGCAAGAGGAAGAATTCCTATTAAACAGAACGATAATAAAAAAGGACGTGGAGATTTCAGAAGGCCTTTACAGGGCAGAGTCAGGACAAAGTTTGGTGGAAGTTACAAATTATGCAGAGACGGATCAGAAAGTGTTCCTAAAGGATCCAATATATGTCGTAGAATTCAAAATCACACAACATTTCGATCTAAACAATATAGAAAGAGCAAAAACCTTTGATAGCTCAGTTAGTAAAGTTCCGATGGACAAGATTAGAACAGAGCACTTAAATAGAGAGGAGCTCGTAGAACTGACTAGAATTTGTAGGAAATACCCAAGGGTATTCCATAAGGAAGGAGACAATTTGTCTTTCACAAACGCCGTCAAACATCAGATAAGAACAAGAGGTGACATTCCCATCTATGCTAGACCGTATAGGTATGCGTTTAAGAAAAGACAAGAGGTGAAAAGCCAATTCGACAAGTTGATAGACCAGAACATTATCAGACATAGCCATTCACCATGGAGTGCACCAGTATGGTTGGTGCCTAAGAAGAAGGATGCCTCAGGGGAAAGGAAATGGCGAATGGTAGTGGATTATAGGAAGTTGAATGAAAAGGTGATAAAAGATAGATATCCATTACCGATAATAAGCGACGTGTTGTACATCATAGGAAGGGCTAAATACTTCTCGACGTTGGATTTAACAAGCGGGTATTACCAAATCGAAGTTCAGGAGGCAGACATTCCAAAGACGGCCTTTTCCGCAGAGGGAGGTCACTTCGAGTATGTTCGAATGCCGTTTGGCTTAAACAACGCTCCCGCGACCTTCCAGAGATTAATGAATAACATTTTTGGAGAATTGTTGGGCAAATGCTGCCTCATATACATGGACGACATCATGGTGTTTTCAGCATCATTGCAAGAGCACATTACAGACTTGAAAAGGGTATTTAAAAAGCTCACGGAAGCCAATTTTAAATTACAGAGGTGGAATACTTAGGGCACGTAGTGACCCCACTAGGAATTAAACCCAATCCTGGGAAAATTGAAGCAATTAAAACATTCACCGTCCCGAAGACCAGGAAGCAGATAAAGTCCTTCCTAGGGTTATTGGGCTACTACAGGAAGTTTATTAAGGATTTCGCGGCTATAACAAAGCCGTTGACGAAACAACTTAAGGGAAAGAAACCAGTGCAGGTAGATGAATAATACACTATGAAATTGTATATAAAAAGGGTTCCTTGAACGTAGTGCCCGATGCTTTGAGCAGAGTATAGCCAGAATTGAACGTACTGGAAAATGCCTCAGAAGTAGCAACAAACGGGGAGACAATACACTCCGCGGAGGAAGACTTGTAGTTGGGCTTCCCAATTTCGGAAAAACCGCTGAATGAATATAACATTGAGGTGGTTATAGAAAAGGGGGGAGCGTCTAAGGTTGCGAAACAAGTTCCATTTAGGAACAAGATGCAGATAACTTGGACAGAAAATAACTTTGACGATGAGACAATTGGCCGTAAACTCAAGGAAATTCTAAAACCAAAGAGAACGGTAGCATTACTGATACCGGTGGAGCTGGTCTTAACCATCCAAGAGGTATATTGTAAATTTTTTGCGTACAGTAAGTTGTATAGGGCAATAAGATGTACAATCTTTTAATCTTATAAGATGTACAAGATTATAAGATGTACAATCTTATTGCCAGATATAACGGAGAGAGGGCAACAGGAAGAAGCTATAAAGGATTATCACCAGAAAAGTAACCACAGGGGGATAGAGGAGACAGTACGCATTTAAAAAGAAGTGTGTTTTTCCCTCACATGAAGCAGTTGATAGCACAAACAGTTAACAATTGCAATACCCGCCAAATTCAAAAATACGACAGAAGACCCCACAAGATCAAATATAGTGTAACCGAAACTCCAGGAAAGCCAATGGAAATAGTGCACATTGACTTATACTTTGTCAACAGGAAGAACGTTTTCACGATTATCGACAAATTCTCAAGATATGCATGGGGAATAACTATTCCAGCCAAGGGAAGTATCAACATTATCAAAGTAATGAAGAACTTTATGGCCCTATTCGGAATATCAAAAAATGTAATTTGCGATCATGGAGTTGAGTTCTCGTCGAACCTCTTTAAGGATTTGTGTAGGCAGTACGAACTCGAACTGCATACAACGTCTTTTCAACAATCGTCGAGCAACTCCACAGTCGAAAGACTGCACTCCACTACTACGGAAATATACCTGGTAATATTGGAAAGCAGGAACGAAGCTGACTCCTCAGGAATTATTTACAGACAGAACAAACGAATTCCTTAATAACGTGTGATTCAATAATGAACCCGATTATTTACAGAGTTCCAGGCAGAAGTATATCCCAAAACTAAGCAACGGGTACACGATCAGAAAACTAGGAGAATCGAGGCAGCAAACACAGATAGGCAGGAACCGGATCCAATTCAAGTTAGAAATACGATATTTAGGAGAGATAAACTCACTCCTAGGTTCTCTAAAAACAAGGTGTTGGAAGACAATAACATAACACTACCAACAACCAAACCGCAGAAAATTCACAGGGAATTAATAAATCGAACGAATAACATTTTTACAGGTCCCGTGGTGAAAGCAATAATAGGGAATTTAGACGCAGACGACGCCGAGAAGTTAGAGGAAGAAATAAGAGAAAAGGGAAAGCCTAACGAAAAGCATAAACGCACAAGAGAAAACAGGCAATAAGGTCAACTTTATGTTTAAAAATTTGACTAGGTATATCAACGAAGAACAGAGTAGGGTAAATACATTTATTAATAATTACAACGATGGTATAAGTAAGTCATTTGTACAAGAGGACAGGAGGATTTATAGGCAGCAGTTGAAGGCGGTTATTGACATACAGAACGGATGGTTTAACATAGCAGATATGAAACAAAGGATTCAGTTTGCGAAATATAGACCATCGGAACTGTATACAATAGAGGCCGAATCGAAATGAGTTATTTCTATTCCGGTGCAATTGCAAGAGGAAGAATTCCTATTAAACAGAACGATAATAAAAAAGGACGTGGAGATTTCAGAAGGCCTTTACATGGCAGAGTCAGGACAAAGTTTGGTGGAAATTACAAATTATGCAGAGACGGATCAGAAAGTGTTCCTAGAGGATCCAATAAATGTCGTAGAATTCAAAATCACACAACATTTCGATCTAAACAATATAGAAAGAGCAAAAACCTTTGATAGCTCAGTTAGTAAAGTTCCGATGGACAAGATTAGAACAGAGCACTTAATTAGAGAGGAGCTCGTAGAACTGACTAGAATTTGTAGGAAATACCCAAGGGTATTCCATAAGGAAGGAGACAATTTGTCTTTCACAAACGCCGTCAAACATCAGATAAGAACAAGAGGTGACATTCCCATCTATGCTAGATAACGCTAGGTATGCGTTTAAGAAAAGACAAGAGGTGAAAAGCCAATTCGACAAGTTGCTAGACCAGAACATTATCAGACATAGCCATTCACCATGGAGTGCACCAGTATGGTTGGTGCCTAAGAAGAAGGATGCCTCAGGGGAAAGGAAATGGCGAATGGTAGTGGATTATAGGAAGTTGAATGAAAAGGTGATAAAAGATAGATATCCATTACCGATAATAAGCGACGTGTTGTACATCATAGGAAGGGCTAAATACTTCTCGACGTTGGATTTAACAAGCGGGTATTACCAAATCGAAGTTCAGGAGGCAGACATTCCAAAGACGGCCTTTTCCGCAGAGGGAGGTCACTTCGAGTATGTTCGAATGCCGTTTGGCTTAAACAACGCTCCCGCGACCTTCCAGAGATTAATGAATAACATTTTTGGAGAATTGTTGGGCAAATGCTGCCTCATATACATGGACGACATCATGGTGTTTTCAGCATCATTGCAAGAGCACATTACAGACTTGAAAAGGGTATTTAAAAAGCTCACGGAAGCCAATTTTAAATTACAGAGGTGGAATACTTAGGGCACGTAGTGACCCCACTAGGAATTAAACCCAATCCTGGGAAAATTGAAGCAATTAAAACATTCACCGTCCCGAAGACCAGGAAGCAGATAAAGTCCTTCCTAGGGTTATTGGGCTACTACAGGAAGTTTATTAAGGATTTCGCGGCTATAACAAAGCCGTTGACGAAACAACTTAAGGGAAAGAAACCAGTGCAGGTAGATGAAGAATACACTATGAAATTGTATATAAAAAGGGTTCCTTGAACGTAGTGCCCGATGCTTTGAGCAGAGTATAGCCAGAATTGAACGTACTGGAAAATGCCTCAGAAGTAGCAACAAACGGGGAGACAATACACTCCGCGGAGGAAGACTTGTAGTTGGGCTTCCCAATTTCGGAAAAACCGCTGAATGAATATAACATTGAGGTGGTTATAGAAAAGGGGGGAGCGTCTAAGGTTGCGAAACAAGTTCCATTTAGGAACAAGATGCAGATAACTTGGACAGAAAATAACTTTGACGATGAGACAATTGGCCGTAAACTCAAGGAAATTCTAAAACCAAAGAGAACGGTAGCATTACTGATACCGGAGGAGCTGGTCTTAACCATCCAAGAGGTATATTGTAAATTTTTTGCGTACAGTAAGTTGTATAGGGCAATAAGATGTACAATCTTTTAATCTTATAAGATGTACAAGATTATAAGATGTACAATCTTATTGCCAGATATATCGGAGAGAGGGCAACAGGAAGAAGCTATAAAGGATTATCACCAGAAAAGTAACCACAGGGGGATAGAGGAGACAGTACGCATTTAAAAAGAAGTGTGTTTTTCCCTCACATGAAGCAGTTGATAGCACAAACAGTTAACAATTGCAATACCCGCCAAATTCAAAAATACGACAGAAGACCCCACAAGATCAAATATAGTGTAACCGAAACTCCAGGAAAGCCAATGGAAATAGTGCACATTGACTTATACTTTGTCAACAGGAAGAACGTTTTCACGATTATCGACAAATTCTCAAGATATGCATGGGGAATAACTATTCCAGCCAAGGGAAGTATCAACATTATCAAAGTAATGAAGAACTTTATGGCCCTATTCGGAATATCAAAAAATGTAATTTGCGATCATGGAGTTGAGTTCTCGTCGAACCTCTTTAAGGATTTGTGTAGGCAGTACGAACTCGAACTGCATACAACGTCTTTTCAACAATCGTCGAGCAACTCCACAGTCGAAAGACTGCACTCCACTACTACGGAAATATACCTGGTAATATTGGAAAGCAGGAACGAAGCTGACTCCTCAGGAATTATTTACAGACAGAACAAACGAATTCCTTAATAACGTGTGATTCAATAATGAACACGATTATTTACAGAGTTCCAGGCAGAAGTATATCCCAAAACTAAGCAACGGGTACACGATCAGAAAACTAGGAGAATCGAGGCAGCAAACACAGATAGGCAGGAACCGGATCCAATTCAAGTTAGAAATACGATATTTAGGAGAGATAAACTCACTCCTAGGTTCTCTAAAAACAAGGTGTTGGAAGACAATAACATAACACTACCAACAACCAAACCGCAGAAAATTCACAGGGAATTAATAAATCGAACGAATAACATTTTTACAGGTCCCGTGGTGAAAGCAATAATAGGGAATTTAGACGCAGACGACGCCGAGAAGTTAGAGGAAGAAATAAGAGAAAAGGGAAAGCCTAACGAAAAGCATAAGCGCACAAGAGAAAACAGGCAATAAGGTCAACTTTATGTTTAAAAATTTGACTAGGTATATCAACCAAGAACAGAGTCGGGTAAATACATTTATTAATAATTACAACGATGGTATAAGTAAGTCATTTGTAGAAGAGGATAGGAGGATTTATAGGCAGCAGTTGAAGGCGGTTATTGACATACAGAACGGATGGTTTAACATAGCAGATATGAAACAAAGGATTCAGTTTGCGAAATATAGACCATCGGAACTGTATACAATAGAGGCCGAATCGAAATGAGTTATATCTATTCCGGTGCAATTGCAAGAGGAAGAATTCCTATTAAACAGAACGATAATAAAAAAGGACGTGGAGATTTCAGAAGGCCTTTACAGGGCAGAGTCAGGACAAAGTTTGGTGGAAGTTACAAATTATGCAGAGACGGATCAGAAAGTGTTCCTAAAGGATCCAATATATGTCGTAGAATTCAAAATCACACAACATTTCGATCTAAACAATATAGAAAGAGCAAAAACCTTTGATAGCTCAGTTAGTAATGTTCCGATGGACAAGATTAGAACAGAGCACTTAAATAGAGAGGAGCTCGTAGAACTGACTAGAATTTGTAGGAAATACCCAAGGGTATTCCATAAGGAAGGAGACAATTTGTCTTTCACAAACGCCGTCAAACATCAGATAAGAACAAGAGGTGACATTCCCATCTATGCTAGACCGTATAGGTATGCGTTTAAGAAAAGACAAGAGGTGAAAAGCCAATTCGACAAGTTGCTAGACCAGAACATTATCAGACATAGCCATTCACCATGGAGTGCACCAGTATGGTTGGTGCCTAAGAAGAAGGATGCCTCAGGGGAAAGGAAATGGCGAATGGTAGTGGATTATAGGAAGTTGAATGAAAAGGTAATCGTATCGATTACCGATAATAAGCGACGTGTTGGACAACATAGGAAGGGCTAAATACTTCTCGACGTTGGATTTAGCAAGCGGGTATTACCAAATCGAAGTTCAGGAGGCAGACATTCCAAAGACGGCCTTTTCCGCAGAGGGAGGTCACTTCGAGTATGTTCGAATGCCGTTTGGCTTAAACAACGCTCCCGCGACCTTCCAGAGATTAATGAATAACATTTTTGGAGAATTGTTGGGCAAATGCTGCCTCATATACATGGACGACATCATGGTGTTTTCAGCATCATTGCAAGAGCACATTACAGACTTGAAAAGGGTATTTAAAAAGCTCACGGAAGCCAATTTTAAATTACAGAGGTGGAGTACTTAGAGCACGTAGTGACCCCACTAGGAATTAAACCCAATCCTGGGAAAATTGAAGCAATTAAAAAATTCACCGTCCCGAAGACCAGGAAGCAGATAAAGTCCTTCCTAGGGTTATTGGGCTACTACAGGAAGTTTATTAAGGATTTCGCGGCTATAACAAAGCCGTTGACGAAACAACTTAAGGGAAAGAAACCAGTGCAGGTAGATGAAGAATACACTATGAAATTGTATATAAAAAGGGTTCGTTGAACGTAGTGCCCGATGCTTTGAGCAGAGTACAGCCAGAATTGAACGTACTGGAAAATGCCTCAGAAGTGGCAACAAACGGGGAGACAATACACTCCGCGGAGGAAGACTTGTAGTTGGGCTTCCCAATTTCGGAAAAACTGTTGAATGAATATAACATTGAGGTGGTTATAGAAAAGGGGGGAGCGTCTAAGGTTGCGAAACAAGTTCCATTTTGGAACAAGATGCGGATAACTTGGACAGAAAATAACTTTGACGATGAGACAATTGGCCGTAAACTCAAGGAAATTCTAAAACCAAAGAGAACGGTAGCATTACTGATACCGGAGGAGCTGGTCTTAACCATCCAAGAGGTATATTGTAAATTTTTTGCGTACAGTAAGTTGTATAGGGCAATAAGATGTACAATCTTATAATCTTATAAGATGTACAAGATTATAAGATGTACAATCTTATTGCCAGATATAACGGAGAGAGGGCAACAGGAAGAAGCTATAAAGGATTATCACCAGAAAAGTAACCACAGGGGGATAGAGGAGACAGTACGCATTTAAAAAGAAGGGAGTTTTTCCCTCACATGAAGCAGTTGATAGCACAAACAGTTAACAATTGCAATACCTGCCAAATTCAAAAATACGACAGAAGACCCCACAAGATCAAATATAGTGTAACCGAAACTCCAGGAAAGCCAATGGAAATAGTGCACATTGACTTGTACTTTGTCAACAGGAAGAACGTTTTCACGATTATCGACAAATTCTCAAGATATGCATGGGGAATAACTATTCCAGCCAAGGGAAGTATCAACATTATCAAAGCAATGAAGAACTTTATGGCCCTATTCGGAATATCAAAAAATGTAATTTGCGATCAAGGAGTTGAGTTCTCGTCGAACCTCTTTAAGGATTTGTGTAGGCAGTACGAACTCGAACTGCATACAACGTCTTTTCAACAATCGTCGAGCAACTCCACAGTCGAAAGACTGCACTCCACTACTACGGAAATATACCTGGTAATATTGGAAAGCAGGAACAAAGCTGACTCCTCAGGAATTATTTACAGACAGAACAAACGAATTCCTTAATAACGTGTGATTCAATAATGAACAGGATTATTTACAAAAAATCAATGCGTTCCAGGCAGAAGTATATCCCATAACTAAGCAACGGGTACACGATCAGAAAACTAGGAGAATCGAGGCAGCAAACACAGATAGGCAGGAACCGGATCCAATTCAAGTTAGAAATACGATATTTAGGAGAGATAAACTCACTCCTAGGTTCTCTAAAAACAAGGTGTTGGAAGACAATAACATAACACTACCAATAACCAAACCGCAGAAAATTCACAAGGAAAATAATAAATCGAACGAATAACATTTTTACAGGTCCCGTGGTGAAAGCAATAATAGGGAATTTAGACGCAGACGACGCCGAGAAGTTAGAGGAAGAAATAAGAGGGATAAGAGAGAAAAGGGAAAGCCTAACGAAAAGCATAAACGCACAAGAGAAAACAGGCAATAAGGTCAACTTTATGTTTAAAAATTTGACTAGGTATATCAACGAAGAACAGAGTAGGGTAAATACATTTATTAATAATTACAACGATGGTATAAGTAAGTCATTTGTAGAAGAGGATAGGAGGATTTATAGGCTAGAATATATTAATAGAATCCCGCTTACGATAGACATGTTAGGATCGAACTTGAACGACATTGCTGAGAGCCTGTTATTGGCTAAGCTAGGAGCGATTTCCAGGTTACTATTCGACAAGGAAGAAACAAACAAGTGTGTCCACGAATTAGAGAGTCAGGGGTAACAACTCTTATCAGAAGAGCACATGTATGAATTTTTAAAGTTGAAAGCAATTATGAACAATAATGATTATGTATTTTTAATAAGGTTACCGTTATTTAAGAAGGAAATATTTTCATTCAGTGGATTAATACCACTTCCCATGAACAGCGCAGAATTTGTGATAACTCCAAATAATGTGGCGATTCATGGGAATGAAATACATTATTATAAGGAAAAATGTCAGTTAAAAAGGTAAAAATGATAGAAGTATAAGTCAAATTAATTCAAAATGTATTACAAGGCTGTTAAGTGGAAGGGAAGCAGAATGAGAGACGAAGGACGTCGGATTACTCGCAACAATCTTCGAACCAGAGGCCGGATACGTCGCAGTCTTCAACGGAAGAAATGTCAAACTGCAGACGGATTGCGGAGGCAGCAAAACATTGAATGGATCAGTTGTGATTAAATTTGCCAATTGCAAGGTGATGGTGAACAACGTGCAGTACAAACCGGTGGAGAGGCTTGGCACAGCAGAATTGAAGTTGGACATACCGCGGATAGAAACGATTATGAGGAACAGGACAACCCAGGAGTTGGGTATAAACTAGCTGAGGATGGAGGATCTGGAAACAAAAATACAGATAAACAAGATACAGATAAACCACTATCTATACAACAGCGACTAACACGATGCTTGGCGTGTTATTAATAGCAGTTTTCGCCGTGGCCTGTTTTCTGAGGAGGACAACAATTTTCACACCAGAGACTGCACCACATGCCACCCTCACTCCCACCATCGCGTCACCTGTTACAGTAACAGCAACCTTGTCCCCGCTATGGTCGGTAATTCAGTCTGAGAAGGGAGGAGTTACCGCCTCACCATACGCCCTCGGCGGTCCCCCGCCGAAACCCCCTCGTCAATCAGATACTTAAGTGTCGCCTCAGCAATTGCCGCCGAGACCCCTCTTGACATCTAAGACTTAGACGACACTTATAAGTATTGGTATCGAACGGCACGTGGAATGCTGAGTCGCTACAACATCGGGGTTCACCCGATACCCCTCGAACCATAGAAACCAAGCATCCGCTCCAATTTCACCCTTTCGAGCAGATCAGCACTTTAAGTAATAAAATGTAAACCCAGAGTTGTGGAGAACAAAAAAATAGAAATAAAGATTCAGTCCGAAAATAGAAAGCAAAAAGATCAGACGTTCAGTTCTTTAACAAATTCAATTCAACTACCAAAATCGAAATCACTCACCAACTCCCCCATAACCTCCATCAAATCCACAAGGACCTACTAATCATAACTCGCGCGCGCGCATTGTGTTTGAATTTGAATGAATTGAATTTACTTCATTTATTGACTCCATGTTTCTCTGCTTAAATATAATATATGTTTTAACTCAATGTATTCACTTCATGTTTTCCTTACGAGACTATGTGCGCGTTTCGGCGCGTCTGCGATATCGGTCTCGACTGCGGTTGGGGTGTGACTGCCACCCGGTTGCCTAGCTGAGGCATCCTGGGGTTCGTGGTCGCCCGCAGCGAGTGCGCCACTCTTTGTCTCCCGCTGGCCGTTCTTGCCGTCGTGGTCTCAGCGGGTGGTATTCCGAGCCCCGCCTGGTTTTACCGTTGTCTCCACCAGCTGGGTTCTGCCCGTAGCGGCCTCTATCTTCCGGTGCGTTTCTCGAAACTTCCTTACGCTTTCTTGGAATCGTTGCATCTTGCTTGCGTGTGCGGTGTAAAAGAATTTAATGGCGTCGTTATTCTTCTTGTTATGTAGTGTTGTGCAACGTATTAGTGTTGTGTATTGTATACTATGATGTACATTGGTTAGTGTGAAGGTGTGAATGAATTAGTGTTGGTTTGTAATGAAGCTTTAGTGTTGTCTACTGCGGGTCGTAATGCGTCGTGGCTATCGATATATGGTTTCGTATCCCCAATATATGCTTGTTTCGTTTTCCGTGTTTTCGGATCCTTTGCCTGGATGATCACTGGTGACACAAATATATCCACCTTCCACGGTCCATCGTATTTCGGTGCCAATTTCGCGTTGAATTTGTCCGCTGCATTTGACGTAGATTCTGAAGCGCTGCTATTATATGTCAACATTAGCTCTGGTACCTGCTCGTCCCATGTCGTTTGCTCTTCTCCCGAAAGCTGCGCGATCATCGTTTTTATCGTTCTGTTTGTCCGATCCCTTGGGTTCTCCTGGGGTGTGTATGGCGCCGTGAATTGTTGTTGGATGCCCCATTTTTCCATGGCCGTTCTGGTTAGTCTGATATCAGAATTTTTGGTGCTCCAATCCTCGATATAATCCGTTCTCGATTCTGCCGTTGTTTGCCGAATTTCCTTCAGCTCTACCCATTTCGAAAACTTGTCCACTATGACCAGCAGAATAGTGTTTCCGTGCTTAGTTCGTGGCAGCGGACCCACGAAGTCTACGCAAATGGTTTCGAACGGCGCTTCCGCAACCTTCGTCAGAATTTTCTCTGCTCCTTTCTGTTGTGAGACTTTGTATCTTTGACATCACAGGCACCCTTCTATGAATTATTTGACGTCTCTCACGAGCCGTTGCCAGAAGTATCGGTCTCTTACCCTTTTCAACGTCTTAAAGGTTCCCAGGTGTCCTGCTTCCGCCGTGTTATGGTTCTCCGTTAGCACCTGTTGTACCTCGTTCTCCTTCACACACAGCTTCCAAGGCTGCTGGTCTCCTCGGTCCGCGTTTAGTTTATATAGCCTACCCTCTTCTATCCGGAACTCCTTGTTGTCCTGGTTATTGTCCACTTCCCTGAACTTTTGTTCCCACCAGTTCTTCGTCTCAATTGTCTTCAACTGGGGATTGGGGATATTGGACAGCGCATCCTCTACTGCGTTCATCTTTCCTGTAGACGTCGGGGGCCGGAAAAGCTGATGTCGCAAAATGTCCCAGAATTTAATAGAAACACAAGGGGTGTTGAAATTCGTCCTTCTCTGGTCGGGGTTTATTTTCGAGTGATTTCTTCACATAAAATAACGGCTTCGTGTCCCACTTCCGAAACATTCCGCCAACAGCGATGCTCTGCTGGCGGGATACCGGACTCAGCTGTTCGGCATGAACATTCTCCCCCCCTTGCAAGAGGAATACTTGCAAATTTAGGACAGAGAACAGCGTCCCGAAAGAATCCATCCCAGCTTGGAATGTTGTGCCATGGGCAGGCCGTCCTGGCTCGCGATGATACCCGGCAGCATCAGGTCGGCGTAAACGTCTGCTCCAAGGACAGCCGAGACAAGCGCTGGGTGGAACCACCGGTCATCCGCTAGCGTCATGTTGTGGAACATGTCCTGCACCTTCGGATCCAGGGGCTGTGCCGGCGTCCGGCTCTGCATCTGCTCGTCCACCAGCATCAGCAGCTGTTTGCTCATCAGGGACGTTTTTGAGCGAATCTCGGTGGTGCACAGCCGTTCGTTGCCCACGCCCGTGACGGCCAAGTTGAGGGCCTTCACCAGCGAGACGTAGATGCGACTCACGGGGCAGCACGGATCCACCAAGACTCGCACATCTCTTCTGCTCGGACCCAATGAGCACGGCAGCGGTCGGAAGGATGCTGACGCTCGTCCGCACCAAACTAGGCGCGCCCGTCGACGTTGACAAGGAGCTGCGGGGTGGGGAACTATCCATCGGCGAGGCTGAGCGTCGTGACCCGGTCGAACCCATCTCCTAACGCCGTTGAGGCTGAGGCGCTGGTTGTGGCTCACGCTTCCGTTGAGGCCTGGAAGACCCTGGCTGTTCACCGCGGATGTGCAGCAGAGTGTGGTGGGCCTCTCGGCAGATGCGGCACCTCGCTTTGCTGCAACACGACCGACCCGAATGCTCGTGGGCCAGACAGTTAGCGCAGTACTTGTTAATCAAGACTGCCCGGAGCCTTTTCACAGCCGGCAGTTGCAGGAATCGCTGGCAGCTGGTGAACCCCCCTGCACAATCGACAGCGGTATACATCGTGGCGGATCGCTGGAGCCATTGTATATGCGGCAACATAAGAAATGGGCAAAATAAAAAATTAGATGAGATAGATGCGGATGATCATGACACATGGACGACGTAGGACGACACAACTTAGGACTCGTCAGTATAAGGTTTTCAAATACTTAAAGTATGGAGGAGTCTCTCGACTCATTCGGGCTGTCCATTGGAAGGCGGATCATTTTTGCCACTGGTCTTCGGACGACCCCCCGTGCTGTGAGAGCGTCTGCCACTCTGACCTTGCCGTCCACGCCGGGACAGACCACTTGGATACGCCCAAGTCGCCACTCGTTGGATGGCAAGTTCTCCTCTTTGATCACCACCATGTCTCCAGCCTGGAGATCTCGCGTTGGGAACTTCCATTTATTCCTTTTGTGGAGTTCCTTTAGGTATTCCTCCTTCCAACGCAGGCAGAACTGCTGATTCAGGGCTTTCAACCTCTGCCACCGATTGATAATGGAGCTGGGACCTTCTTTAACCTCAGGTTCTGCTACCGCAAGTAATGGTCCACCGATTAGAAAATGCCCAGGGCTCAGAGCGATAAGGTCCGTGGGATCTTCGGACATTGGCAAGATGGGCCTGGAATTCAAACAGGCCTCAATCTTCGCCAGGAGGGTAGTCAGTTCCTCGAACGTGTATTTCCCAGCGGCTGTGTACTTGAATAAATGCGACTTGAAGCTCTTCACACCTGCTTCCCAAAGCCCTCCCATATGAGGTGCGCCAGGAGGGTTGAAATGCCAGGACACATTCTGAAGACTGTGCTGCGATAAAACCGATGTTCTGGTAGCTTCAATGAAATCCTTTGATAAGGACGTGGAAGCTTCCCGTTGTCAGAGTAGACGTGTTGTGGACACCCACGCCGAGCGAAAAAACGGGAGAATGCGGCCAAGAACTTCTCTGTAGTCAAGTCCGAGGTCGCTTCGAGGTGGATAGCCCGGGTAGTAAAACACACAAAAACGCACACGTACCCCTTTGTGATTTTGCAGGCTCGACCGACGTAACTCTTGACGTCAAATGGTCCTGCGAAGTCCACTCCTGTATGGGTGAACGGTCTGGAGAACGTGGACCTCGCACGGGGCAAATTCCCCATCAACTGCATCTGCAGTCTCTTCTTGTGAATGACACACACTCGGCACGAATGTATTGTTCGTTTCACCAACATTTTAAGCTTGGGAATCCAGAATTTGGAACGGATCAGTCGAATCATTAATTGATTCCCCCCATGCAAGGATATGCGATGGATAAACAAGACTTGAAGTTCGGCGAACCTACACCGTGCAGGAAGGATGATCGGATGTTTTTCATCATAACTAAGCATTTCAGATGCTTGTAACCTGCCGCTTGCTCTCAAGACACCATTCCCGTCAAGAAAGGTGTTTAGGTTAGAAATTGCGCTTGCGGGTGGAACTGGTTGCTTGTTGCTCAAAACCTTATATTCGGCGGGAAACTCATTCTTCTGAGTGAGCACAATTAACCGCTCCGGCACCTCCGACAACTCCGCCGCAGTGAGTTCTGCCGATGAGGCTACACCTTCCCTCCGGCAACTTTTCACAAAACGAAACACATAAGCAAGAACTCGCAGAGCTCGGTCAAAGGCTGAGAACCTCTCTAGGATTTCAACTGCTGAGGGCACTGCGACCGTGTGACACTTGACGGGGCGCTGCTCAAGCTCAGTCTCCGGATGGACCAACAACTCACTCGGTCACTGCTCCTGTTTGAGGTGCACCCAAGCTGGCCCACGTCACCACAGTACGCTGTCCTTCAGCTCTTGGGGTGAGACGCCCCGGCTTCAAGATCAGCTGGATTGTCTTCGGATCGTACATGTCCCCACTTGCTTCCGTCGGTACACTGTTCGATTTTTGCGACCCTGTTGGCAACGAATGTTGTCCAGGTGCACGCTGGCATACTCAGCCATGCAAGAACGATCGTGGAGTCGGTCCAGTAAAAGGTCTCATAAACATGAGGAGGCATTTCAGAAATTACTAGAGCTGCCAGCTCCGTGAGCAGCACTGCTCCGCACAATTCCAACCGTGGTATGGAGATGGATCTGACAGGAGCGACTCGGGTTTTGGATGTAAGTAGATGGGTACAACAGCCTTCCTTCGTTTCGATTCGGACGAAAATAGCAGCCCCATAGGCGTCCTGTGACGCGTCGCAAAACGCATGGTACTGAAGTTTCGCAGCTGGATGGAAACGTACCCATCTCGGAATACGAATCTCCTTCAGGGCAGGATACCCTTCTAGGAACTCCCGCCACTGGGTCGCGAGATCCCTGGGGAGTGGCTGATCCCATCCCAGCTCCCGTAGCCAAATTTTCTGCATAAAAATCTTGGCTCGGACTACGAAAGGGGATAGCCATCCTGCTGGGTCGAACAGCTTGGCTATCTGAGATAAAACCTCTCGTTTTGTGTAAGCAGTTTGGAGGTGGATCACCATTGGAATAAAAAAGAAACTATCAGATGTAGCTTGCCAATGGATCCCAAGAGTTTTCGCCGTACTAGCCTCTTCAAGCTCAACAAAGTCTGAGCTAATCAAGTGCTTCTTTGGAACCTCTTGTAGGAGTTTTCTTTCGTTCGAGGTCCACTTCCGTAATGGAAAACCAGCACTCTCAAGAGCCAGCCGAAGCTCCTCGATGGCTAAAACTGCCGACTGCTTAGTGTGAGTGCCTGCGAGCACATCGTCGACGTACATGAAGTTCGAGATGATGTCACTTGCCAAAGGATATTGGCCTCGGATATCCTGAGCCAACTGTTGTAGTACGCGGATGGCTAGGAAAGGCGCACAGTTTACGCCGAAGGTGACTGTATCGAGTTCATAGTCCATCCTTATTGCGAAAGAGGATTCTCTGAAAGCGCGTATGGGTTGAATTTACCCGAATTTGCCTGTACATCTTTGTGATGTCCGCATTGAACACATACTTGAAGAAACGCCATTTTAGAATCTGGATAGTCAGATCGGACTGCAGTACGGGCCCCGCATGAAGGATATCATTGAGGCTTTTCCCGTTTGATGAAGGATTGGAAGCATTAAACACAACGCGAACCTTCGTTGTGGTGCTGTCTGGTTTAATGACAGCATGATGGGGCAAATAAAAATTATTAGAGTCGTTCGGAGAGACTTGGTGCATATGACATAAATTTAAATACTCTTGAATGACTGAGTCGTACTGCTTTTTTGACGCAACGTCTTTATTCAGTCGAATCTCGTTTCGGAGGAACTGAGCCAGTGCGATCGACCTGGAGTGCCCAAGATTGATATTGTTAGGCTCTTTAAAGGGCAACGAAACCACATACCTCCCATCCTCGTTCGTTTTGGTAGATTGGACAAAGTTTTCCTCGCAAATCGAGGTGGATTCCCTAACCCGCTTTACTGAAACATCCTCCACCTCCCAAAATTTTGTGAGAATGTTGTCCAGTCTGGACTCGGTGACAGCTAGTCGGGACGAAAATGAGCATATTCTGCTTGTGGGATTCGTTGCGATCGGACCGCAAAGAATCAATCCGAATATGGTCTCCTGGCCAAAAAGCGCGCCACAGATATTGGGATGGGAGCCGCTGAGAACGATCGATGGCAGGATATCGGCACCGATCAGAACGTCGATCTGCGAACTCCGGTAGAAATTTGGGTCTGCTAGTTGCAAAGGCGGCAGATGCTTCAAAGAGTCCTCAAGTAAAGTAAAGGATGGGAGACTCCCGACCAGTTGTGGTAGTACATATGCAGAAGTCTTAATTTGGATGTGGGGCTTGACCGGAGAACCTATGCTGAGTTGACAGCGCTTACGGGGCTGACCCGCAACATGAGGTTGAGCCCTGAAACTTGAGCATGGATGGATTCATAAGGCAACTTAATCAAGTTGAACAAGCGTTCTGAAATAAAGGTTGCCTCAGAACCCGAGTCAATAAGTGCCCGTGCTGAGTATTTGATACCTAAATGGCAAATCTCTATTAAAGCTGTACTCAGGAAGACCCCTTGAGTGTTTACAGCCAGAAACGTTTGCACACTCGGTTGATTCGTTAATGGAGTGGACTGTATATCTTGCTGGTGGTTAAATGTGGATACGTGGGCCTGGTGGTCAGGATTGACCGCTAACTGGACTGGTGGAGTGCCGTTTCGGTGCAGGAGAGTGTTGTGGCGCCCTTTACAAGTATTGCAATTATGCGTGCTAGTGCAATCCCGTTGCGTTCTAGCAAAACAGTTTAAGCACAACTTCTGCTGTTTTATATATTTCTCCCGCTCTCCGACTGGCATTCGTAAGAATATCGGACATACTCGGATAGGATGTTTCTCTTGCGAACAAAGTTTACAGGATTGTGGAGTTACCGTCACTCTATTCTCAAAGGTCTGGATCGCCCGCGGGCTATTGTCAGTCCGCAGTGCTCTGGATTGAGCGTTTGGCTTAAAATCTTCAATCGCCTCGAGCGTTCGATGACGATCTTGTAAGAAAGCCTGGAATTCAGCCCAAAGTGGAATATCTGTCTTACTCATAAGGGATTGTTCCCATAGAGACAGCGTTAGCTTTGGCAACTTGGCAGAGCACAGAAAAACGAGCAGGCAATCCCAGTTAGAGGTGTCGATTTTTGCTATTTTCAAAGCTGTTAAACAACCTTGAATTGTGCTCTCTAACTGTTTCAAGGAATTGCCGCATTCAAGGGCAACAGAAGGTAAATTAAACAAAATCTTAAGCTGACTGTTGACCAGTAGCCTCTTGTTTTCGAAACGATTCTGCAAGTTTCTCCATGCTGATTCGAATCCATCATTGGTTAAGGGTGATAAGGCCACAATGGATTTAGCTTCACCACTAGTTTTAGCATTGAGATGGAACAACTTTTAAACTTCTGAAAGCCGAGGGTTGTGTATGTAGATGGCTGAGAAAAGATCCCGAAACGTGGGCCAGTGAACATAGTCCCCACTGAAACTGTCGCACTCGACTGGGGGTAAGCGACACCCTCCCTGAGGAGGCGCCGGAATGGAGGCCTGAAAGGCCTGTTGCGAGCGTGAACCTTCTTCAATGATCTCGTTGAGGCTCGCTGCGCACCGCTCGTAAACGGCATAACAGTAGTCATACTTGGACTGCATGGCTGTTATTGTGTCTGTGGATCCCAGACCGGACAGAGCTTCGGAGCACGCCTCGTATTCCTTCTCCACCTTGTCCCATAGGGCCCTGATCTGCTCGAGTCGCACCCTACTTGTGTAGATTGACGGACTTGTGACTGCTGGGGTGTTGACTCTGGCCCCGAACTGACCTACTCTATCGGTTATGGTCATGAATTTCATCAAGGCCCTGTCAGCCTCAGCTTGCGCCATTTTTGCGGTTGCTCTAGTAATTTGGGGTGAGAAGTCTGAATTCGGTTTCGTGTTCGGTGCTGACCGTGGAACTTGGAGCGACGTGCTCGTGGATTTTCGTGGAGTTGTCGATGGGCTTTTACTTCGAGTGGGACTTGGGCTTTTGAAGGGCACAGAGGACTCGCTCTTGGCTCTAACTCGTTGAGACGTTTTAGAAACAGTCAAAAGGGTTTTTACCTCCTCACCGTGGCCAATTGGCATATTAAGCTCTCGGAGGAGCCGAAAACCGTGCGGGGCGAAACAGTCTGTCCACTTGGACAAATACGGGGACGCTGGATAAAGCGTGCAACCAATGGAAAAAACGCAACAACTTATGTATTTGGGACGCTGGATAAAGCGTGCAACCAAGATCAAAATAACTTATATATTGGGACGCTGGAAAAAGCGTGCAACCAAGATCGAAAACAACTTATATATTGGGGTGCTGGATAAGCGTGCAACCAAGCTCGAAACAACTTATATATTGGGACGCTGGAAAAAGCGTGCAACCCAGATCGAAACAACTTATATATTGGGACGCTGGATAAGCGTGCGACCAGTTGGATCAATCGGAATGTTCCGTATTTGGAAAAAATAACTGAAGTCGCTAGATAAAGCGGACACCCAAAATAATCGAAAGCTAAGGATTGTTGATTTGGAGTTATACTGGGTCGCTCGATAAGGCGCACAAAAGTAATTTAAGAACCAAATTATCGCATCAATTTAGACAGGGTGTGGGGGCGCAGGACAACGCGTGAAAAAGATGTGACAATCGGAACAAAAAAAAAAAAAACACCGGGGTCGCTGTATTGAGCGAGAGACAAAATCAAAAGAAATATGAATAATCGGAATTAATCGATTTAGACAAAGGTAAGGGGGCGCCGGATTGCGCTTGAAAAAACCAATGGTAATCGTTACAAATTATGTTATCGTTTTATATAAAACCTGGGGCCGCTGGATTAAGCGCGGAATACACAATAATCGGAATAAATGTTGCTATCGATTGAGAAAATAAACAGATATGAGGGCGCTGGATCACGCTGGACTATAATTGTTGATGTGGGACGCTGGATAAGCGTGGATGTTCGGTTTTGAGACGATATATGCGAATCGGATATGCAAATAAATCAAGAACGGAGTTAAAAAAAAGTATTAAAGAAACAAAAATAAACACACATTGACACCATCTATGGGAAACTAGAAAAAAGTAGTGTCAGTGTGAACGGTCCCTTATTGGAATAGGCGCTAGAGTGGCTACCTTGACACATACGTACATATGCTGGTACACACATATATATATGCAATATGTAAATATTAGCGCCGATGGTTGTTTTTAAAATTTGTTTTTTTTTTGTTATTCTTTTTTCTTACTGCGCTGGAGGTTGTGTTCGTGGATGTGTTCGTCGTTAGTGTTGGCTGCAGCCGGTTCTTATCTGCCGGTCCAACAAATCGTCTGTGCTTGTCGTGTGTGTGGAAGCTTTCGTGTATGTGAAAATAAACAATAACATTAATATATGTATGTTTATATGTTGGATGATATTAATGTCTGTTTGAATGTTTTGAATGTTTTGGCAATTAATGAAACACCCTATGACCATGCAGATGTACGACGTTGCGTATGTGCCATGTACGCAATGTATGCAGATGCAATGGACATATGTATGTACATCGATCGGCCAACATACATGGAATGTCGGTATGTTTTTGTGTATGTGAAAGTTTGGGTGGCGAATTTTGTTTTTTATTTGGTGTTTTTATTGGAAAGTTGATGATTGGTTGATAACATAAAAGGGAAAGGATGCATACAGAATATACACACGAACATATATTATTGCGCAGGTGGCCACTAGTTGATAGTGAGCGGATTTTGATTGCAGCAATATATATGCGTATGTATATACATATATGGTGGGGATTTTGGCACCGTAATTATCTCGGCAAAGCGCTGGATGATCCGGCTCGAAGGACCAAAATGTAGACGTCGGGGGCCGAAAAAGCTGATGTCGCTAAATGTCCCAGAATTTAATAGAAACACAAGGGGTGTTGAAATTCGTCCTTCTCTGGTCGGGGTTTATTTTCGAGTGATTTCTTCACATAAAATAACGGCTTCGTGTCCCACTTCCGAAACATTCCGCCAACAGCGATGCTCTGCTGGCGGGATACCGGGCTCAGCTGTTCGGCATGAACATTTCCTTTTCTGTACTGCACTGTAGCATATCTACCCTATAAATATACTAAATTAATGGGTACAACTTATCTTCAAAACATTGTGACACTTTGTCATAATAAACATAACGTTCAAGTCCCCAAAAGACCACCAACAATTACACAAGTGTTCCAGCGCTCACGTAATATGATCTAACGCTTAAACATAAGCCGATCGCGGAGCGTGGTAATGCTGAGCATGCACTTTGAGCTCAAGTCGTCAGACCATACATGACATATGCATGCCTTCTGCATACATATGTATATGTATATGGAACTATATGTATATAATAATAAGTACTATATATACGGGTCAGCTCAGCCCAAGCTGAGCGCATAAGAAACATTCGAATAAAGTAACTCTAACTGAGCAGACGCTCTGACTCTAAAACAGTAAACCTTCTTTGGGATCCTTGCAAACATCATATGGCGACCGTGACACCAAAGAAGCACAAACGCTCCGGAAAAAGGGTAAATCTACTACAACAACGCCGACTGGTCAAGAAAATGACCCAGTGGCCAGAGACGAGACGTCCCGGCAACGCTACAAAGAGCGTCTGGAAGAGCTTTCGCAAGGTGCGAAACAACGCAAACGGGCTGCATAAATAAATGCCAATGACCCAATTTGGCTTAGTTTTAATTTCTGAATCCAAGCCGAGGGGGAAAACGCTGCTTGAAAAACACAAATATCTGTTAGGCTTTTTACTAACAATGCGATTGAACATTTCTTTTTATTCTTGTAAACAAATATGTGAGCCAACCACATTTATTAACAACTAATATTTCCACGTCTGAATATTTTTTTTTAAATGACAAAATATAACAGTTCTTAATTCTTAAACGTACAAATTTTTATTGATTTTCTAGAAGAAGAAAATAATATAATTGTTGGGTCATGCAGCCGCCAAAACTGTGCAGTAGACTAATCTCATACTCTTAATATTGTAAGCCGAAGTATTCAGTGGTAGCAGTTGCGATGCCCATAGTGCAAACCGCTGTTCTCGCACGCATTTATCTGTACGGCGCTCATTCCTTGTTCTCTTTGTTATCTGCCTACGTTAAGCTTGGGCGCTGCATTTCGGCTGTCTGTCCCGCCAATTGTCACTTCTTCGTTTTTCCGCAAAGACTCAATTTGTGCATTTTATATCGCTCTTTGTTGGCCCTAGCTGCCGTAACCAATTCGCAAAATAAATAGTATCGGAAAATAAACAAACTTTCTTCGGCTACTTATTATTCGCAACAGCTATTGAAAAAGCTCAATAGCTAAACAATAACAATAATGAGTGGAAAAACTCTCACTTTTTCCTTCAAAAAACGTTTCATTGAATATAAACTAAACAAGAGAGAACGCTATAGTCGAGTTCCCCGACCATCTGATACCCGTTACTCAGCTAGTGGAAGGGAGAAGGAGGGTCTTAAACGCAGTTTTGGGCGGTTTGTAGGCGTTATAGTGGGCGTGGCAGAAAGTTCTTTGGCAAATCGATAGAAATTTAGAAGACCAATTCAAAAATGAAAAAATATCAACACATTTTTCAAAAGTGTGGGCGTAGCAGCTTTGGGCGGATTGTAGGCGTTAGAGTGGGCGTGGCAAAACGTTTTTTGGCAAATCGATAGAAATTTACAAGACCAATACAAAAATGAAAAAATATCAAAACATTTTTTAAAAGTGTGGGCGTGGCAGTTTTGGGCGGTTTGTGGGCGTAAAAGTGAGCGTGGCAACATGATTCGACAAACTTGCGCTGCGTCTATGTCTCTGGAGTCTGTATGCCTCAACTTTCTAGCTTTTGTAGTTCCTGAGATCACAGCGTTCATACGGACGCTATTGATCCTGATCAAGAATATATATACTTTATATGGTCGGAAACAATTCCTTCTACCTGTTACATACTTTTCAAAAAATCTAGTATACCCTTTTACTCTACGAGTAACGGGTATAAAAATGGGATGGTTTAGCGATTTTAGTCAGGCAAAAGACAATACTGCCAATGTAGTTAATAACGTAAAAATGATAGATCACACAGACGATATAAATGCGCTGTGGATCTTATTGCTAAAAATACAGATCAACAAGATACAGTGGGGAACCACTATCTATACAACAGCGACTTACACGATGCTTGACGTATTAATATTTAGCAGTATTCGCCGTGGCCTGTTTTCCGAGGAGGACAACAATTTTCACACCAGAGACTGCATGCCACCTTCACTCCCACCATCGCGTCACCTGTTACAGTAACAGCAACCTTGTCCCCGCTATGGTCGGTAGTTCAGTCTGAGAAGGGAGGAGTTACCGCCTCACCATACGCCCTCGGCGGTCCCCCGCCGAAACCCCCTCGTCAATCAGATACTTAAGTGTCGCCTCAGCAATTGCCGCCGAGACCCCTCTTGACATCTGAGACTTAGACGACACTTATAAGTATTGGTATCGAACGGCACGTGGAATGCTGAGTCGCTACAACATCGGGGTTCACCCGATACCCCTCGAACCATAGAAATGCATCCGCTCAAACTCCACCCTTTCGAGCAGATCAGCACTTTAAGTAATAAAATGTAAACCCAGAGTTGTGAAGAACAAAAAAATAGAAATAAAGATTCAGTCCGAAAATAGAAAGCAAAAAGATCAGACGTTCAATTCTTTAACAAATTCAATTCAACTACCAAAATCGAAATCACTCACCAACTCCCCCATAACCTCCATCAAATCCACAAGGACCTACTAATCATAACTCGCGCGCGCGCATTGTGTTTGAATTTGAATGAATTGAATTTACTTCATTTATTGACTCCATGTTTCTCTGCTTAAATATAATATATGTTTTAACTCAATGTATTCACTTCATGTTTTCCTTACGAGACTATGTGCGCGTTTCGGCGCGTCTGCGATATCGGTCTCGACTGCGGTTGGGGTGTGACTGCCACCCGGTTGCCTAGCTGAGGCATCCTGGGGTTCGTGGTCGCCCGCAGCGAGTGCGCCACTCTTTGTCTCCCGCTGGCCGTTCTTGCCGTTGTGGTCTCAGCGGGTAGTATTCCGAGCCCCGCCTGGTTTTACCGTTGTCTCCACCAGCTGGGTTCTGCCAGTAGCGGCCTCTATCTTCCGGTGCGTTTCTCGAAACTTCCTTACGCTTTCTTGGAATCGTTGCATCTTACTTGCGTGTGCGCTGTAAAAGAATTTAATGGCGTCGTTATTCTTCTTGTTATGTAGTGTTGTGCAACGTATTACTGTGATGTACATTGGTTAGTGTGAAGGTGTGAATGAATTAGTGTTGCTTTGTAATGAAGCTTTAGTGTTGTCTACTGCGGGTCGTAATGCGTCGTGGCTATTGATATATGGTTTCGAATCCCCAATATATGCCCGTTTCGTTTTCCGTGTTTTCGGATCCTTTGCCTGGATGATTACTGGTGACACAAATTTATCCACCTTCCACGGTCCATCGTATTTCGGTGCCAATTTCGCGTTGAATTTGTCTGCTGCATTTGACAATAGATGAGTCTTGCACCAGATTAAATCCCCGACGGCCGGTTTCCACTCTATTTTCCGCAAGTTATAGTGGCGCTTTTGTTGTTCTGCGGCGTCCTTTATGTGTATTGTTGCTTTAGTTCGTACCTCTTTCAGCAGCGGACCCACGAAGTCTACGCAAATGGTTTCGAACGGCGCTTCCGCAACCTTCGTCAGAATTTTCCCTGCTCCTTTCTGTTGTGAGACTTTGTATCTTTGACAGCACAGGCACCCTTCTATGAATTTTTTGACGTCTCTCACGAGCCGTGGCCAGAAGTATCGGTCTCTTACCCTTTTCAACGTCTTAAAGGTTCCCAGGTGTCCGCTAGCACCTGTTGTACCTCGTTCATCTTCACAAACAGCTTCCAAGGCTGCTGGCCTCCTCGGTCCGCGTTTAGTTTATATAGCCTACCCTCTTCTATCCGGAACTCCTTGTTGTCCTGGTTATTGTCCACTTCCCTGAACTTTTGTTCTCACCAGTTCTTCGTCTCAATTGTCTTCAAATGGGTATTGGGGATATTGGACAGCGCATCCCCTACTGTGTTCATATTTCCTTTTCTGTACTGCACTGTAGCATATCTACCCTATAAATATACTAAATTAATGGGTTAAACTTATCTTCAAAACATTGTGGCACTTTGTCATTGTCATTGTGTTCCAGCGCTCAAGTAATATGATCTAACGCTTAAGCCGATCGCGGAGTGTGGTAATGCTGAGCATGCACTTTGAGCTCAAGTGTAGAGGAGGCACAATTTTTAAACGCGCAGCCCACGATACAAAGGGACTTGCCAACGTTAGAAGAAGCTCAGCAGCAAAACCGTGCAGATGGACCACGCCCACTCACAATACCTGAGTACCAGGCAAAGCAGGAAAGGAAGGAACCAAAGAAGCACAAACGCTCCGGAAAAAGGGTAAAGCTACTACAACAACGCCGACTGGTCAAGAAAATGATCCAGTTGGCCAGAGACAAGACGTCCCGGCAACGCTACAAAGAGCGACTGGAAGAGCTTTCGCAAGGTGCGAAACAACGCAAACGGGCTGCATAAATAAATGCCAATGACCCAATTTGGCTTAGTTTTAATTTCTAAATCCAAGCCGAGACGGAAAACCGCTGCTTGAAAAACACTAATATCTGTTAGGCTTTTTACTAACAACGCGGTTGGACATTTCTTTTTATTTTTGTAAACAAATATGTGAGCCAACCACATTTATTAACAACTAATATTTCCACGTCTGAATATTTTTTTTAAAATGACAAAATATAACAGTTCTTAATTCTTAAACGTACAAATTTTTATTGATTTTCTAGAAGAAGAAAATAATATAATTGTTGGGTCATGCAGCCGCCAAAACTGTGCAGTAGACTAATCTCATACTCTTAATATTGTAAGCCGAAGTATTCAGTGGTAGCAGTTGCGATGCCCATAGTGCAAACCGCTGTTCTCGCACGCATTTATCTGTACGGCGCTCATTCCTTGTTCTCTTTGTTATCTGCCTACGTTAAGCTTGGGCGCTGCATTTCGGCTGTCTGTCCCGCCAATTGTCACTTCTTCGTTTTTCGGCAAAGACTCAATTTGTGCATTTTATATCGCTCTTTGTTGGCCCTAGCTGCCGTAACCAATTCGCAAAATAAACAGTATCGGAAAATAAACAAACTTTCTTCGGCTACTTATTATTCGCAACAGCTATTGAAAAAGCTCAATAGCTAAACAATAACAATAATGAGTGGAAAAACTCTCACTTTTTCCTTCAAAAAACGTTTCATTGAATATAAACTAAACAAGAGAGAACGCTATAGTCGAGTTCCCCGACCATCTGATACCCGTTACTCAGCTAGTGGAAGGGAGAAGGAGGGTCTTAAACGCAGTTTTGGGCGGTTTGTAGGCGTTATAGTGGGCGTGGCAGAAAGTTCTTTGGCAAATCGATAGAAATTTACAAGACCAATTCAAAAATGAAAAAATATCAACACATTTTTCAAAAGTGTGGGCGTAGCAGCTTTGGGCGGTTTGTAGGCGTTAGAGTGGGCGTGGCAAAACGTTTTTTGGCAAATCGATAGAAATTTACAAGACCAATACAAAAATGTAAAAATATCTAAACATTTTTCAAAAGTTTGGGCTTGGCAGTTTTGGGCGGTTTGTGGGCGTTAGAGTGGGCGTAGCAACATGAATCGACAAACTTGCGCTGCGTCTATGTCTCTGGAGTCTGTATGCCTAATCTAAACTTTCTAGCTTTTGTAGTTCCTGAGATCTCAGCGTTCATACGGACGGACAGACAGACAGACGGACAGACAGACGGACGGGCAGACGGACGGACAGACGGACATGGCCAGATCGACTCGATCTGCTCGATTTACTCTACGAGTAACGGGTATAAAAATGGGATGGTTTAGCGATTTTAGTCAGGCAAAAGACAATACTGCCAGTGTAGTTTATAACGTAAATTATAGATCACACAGACGATATAAATGCGCTGTGGATCTTATTGCTAAAAATACAGATCAACAAGATACAGTGGGGAACCACTATCTATACAACAGCGACTTACACGATGCTTGACGTATTATTAATAGCAGTATTCGCCGTGGCCTGTTTTCCGAGGAGGACAACAATTTTCACACCAGAGACTGCATGCCACCTTCACTCCCACCATCGCGTCACCTGTTACAGTAACAGCAACCTTGTCCCCGCTATGGTCGGTAGTTCAGTCTGAGAAGGGAGGAGTTACCGCCTCACCATACGCCCTCGGCGGTCCCCCGCCGAAACCCCCTCGTCAATCAGATACTTAAGTGTCGCCTCAGCAATTGCCGCCGAGACCACTCTTGACATCTGAGACTTAGACGACACGACTAGAAAGCAAAAAGACCAGACGTTCAATTCTTTAACAAATTCAATTCAACTACCAAAATCGAAATCACTCACCAACTCCCCCATAACCTCCATCAAATCCACAAGGACCTACTAATCATTACTCGCGCGCGCGCATTGTGTTTGAATTTGAATGAATTGAATTTACTTCATTTATTGACTCCATGTTTCTCTACTTAAATATAATATATGTTTTAACTCAATATATTCACTTCATGTTTTCCTTACGAGACTATGTGTGCGTTTCGGCGCGTCTGTGTTGGTTTGTAATGAAGCTTTAGTGTTGTCTACTGCGGGTCGTAATGCGTCGTGGCTATCGATATATGGTTTCGTATCCCCAATATATGCTTGTTTCGTTTTCCGTGTTTTCGGATCCCTAGCCTGGATGATCACTGGTGACACAAATTTATCCACCTTCCACCGTCCATCTTATTTCGGTGCCAATTTCGCGTTGAATTTGTCTGCGGCATTTGACAATAGATGTGTCTTGCACCAGATAAGATCCCCGACGGCCGGTTTCCACTCTCTTTTCCGCAAGTTATAGTGGCGCTTTTGTTGTTCTGCGGCGTCCTTTATGTGTATCGTTGCTTGTCTTCGTACCTCTTTCAGCCTCCTCCACGTCGCCTCCATGTTTTCTGCACTTATCCACGAGCTTAATGTTACCGTATCGAAAAGCGCAATCTGAGCTCCCTACCGAGTAAAATTTTTTTTTTAGAATGACAAAATATAACAATTCTTAATTCTTAAACGTAAAAATTTTTATATTTGATTTTCTAGAAGAAGAAAATAATATAATAATAATGAGAAAAACTCATAAATAGAAAATCTCACTTTTTCCTTCAAAAAACGTTTTATTGAATATAAACTAAAAAATGGGATGGCTTAGCGATTCTAGTGAGGCAAAAGACAATACTACCAATGTAGTTAATAACGTAAAAATTATAGATCACACAGACGATATAAATGCGTTGTGGATCTTATTGCTGATCATTACAATAGTGCTAATTCTACAATTTCTGCTTACAATTTATGTTAAGCATAACAAAATCATCAAAAAATGTTATATGAATAGGGCAAATCGTTTAGACCAGATTTAAAAAAAAAAGGGAGTAGAAGAAAGCTTCATAAAAACTTTTTTTTACGAAAAGAATGGAATGTAGCGAAATAGCGATACAAATAGAAAATTTTGCTACAGGTTTGATAAGTCTTATAAATGTATCAATAGAGATGCAGTAATAAAATCCGAAACTTTGAAAAATCATATATAGATAGTTGTAGGAGAATATAATAATATAGTTACATTAGTAAATAAATATGCAAATAGACTCACATCTGAACATAATAACAAATGATTGAGGGTTATAAAATCCCTAAACAAAAGATTAAATAATATCAGAAAAAGAAGGCATATTCTGATAGATGTACCAGGAAGTCATAGTCAATTGGTTGAATTCAACCCAGACCAGTTCAAAGAACTAGACGAATCTGTTCAATAAGGCGGCGCTGTGTCCAATAGTGACATTGAAACACTAGAAGGAAGCGACCGAATTGAATTTAAATCCGAAACAATAACAATTTCTGAAATGGCACAGATAGTGACAGACCTTATCAGGCTAGCCACATTTTTGATACCAGAGTTTAATGGTAAACCAGAAAATCTACAAACTTTTTTGGATGCTCTAGGTCTACTAGACAGCTTAAAGAGCACACATGAAACGACTGCGATAAGCCTAATTGTTCACACTATAAACTAATGCGTACACTTAATGAGTTCAATTCGGATGTTTGAATCTAACTGACTCGCTACTGCGAGGGCATCGCCTTTTATTCATTCTTACATAGGTTCTTATCATCTAATTATACATTGCAGGGCTTTGTAAGACGCTGCAGTCTGCGTTGGTCAATGCAGCTGAGATTTATCTTAAATCTATATTTGTGACCTATGACCGCGCTAATCACCTCCCGCGTGATCATATCTCCTAACACTTCGTTGTCCCCTGCCATGTTTATTGCAGCCCATAAAAAGAACATATTTATAGTTTGTCAACTTATCATGTCTAAACACATCTTTAGACATTCTCCGGGGGGGAAAAGTGTACGGCCAGTAGTTGTCTCTCATTTATGCGTTGCCTCCGGATATAATTGACCATTATAATTATGATAATCGTTGTCAACGCTAGAGCCGAGTGTCCGCTTGCCGTGTGGAAAATCAAGTCATCAATGTGTACTTTGTTATTTTTCAGAGTCTTGATGCGCATTTGAAGATTTTGTAGTTCATTAGTGTTGTTGACAATCAAGTGCTTCAGCGGGACCACGTTCCATGTCTCCTTGTCATCTATAATTCGTAAACTGAGAAAGATAGACATTTCAGACGCTGTCGAAATTACTTTTTGAGGAGTAATTATTGTTGTATCCCCTAATATTACTGTGCATCCTGCAGGTAGTTGTATAATGCCTTGATTGGGCAGTCTTATAACTTGATGCTGTTCGTTGCATCTTATATTAGCTATTGTATTCCGAAACAGTCTAAATAGCCAACGGTTGGATCCACTTATCTCTTTGATGAACGAATTGCCTTGGAATTCCATAATTTCGCATGAGTGTGCCTTGCTTGGTTTCAATGGAGATATTTCGCAAGAGTGATCATCCGCGTTTTTCCATGCCCAATTATTTTCGCAAAGCCACGTTGTCGAATCCTCTTGTCTGCATTGGTTAATTTCCATTTCAGACATTAGTTGATAAGCGTTTATGTCTGTATTGAACGCAAAATATTTAGAATTCAATTTCGGAATAAGCTTTGTTCCGTTTGTCCACAGTGGTATTGGGATTACTTCAAAGAGATCCGTTTCCTGATTGTTGTATATCGGCAATTTTGCTTCAATGAATTTGCTTCAATTCTTCAACATAGCTTGTGCCTTCATCAGTTTATAGATCAGTGGTAATTGTATAACTGAATTTCCACCCGGTAGCATTTGTTTTCGTCCTAATTTTTGCTTAACTTTTTCGAGCTCCTCCAGCATTTTGTTAGGCGCAATTAGTGTAGGATGAATTCTTCCTTCACTAATGTCCGTTACCATTGAGATCGCTGTTGCTTGTAGGCTTTCTGCCTCTTCAATCCAGTTTCGCACTTGATTTGATAACATAAGGAATTTAATTGACTCCTTATATACCATAAATATACCTAAAGTTCTGCAATAATATTGACTTGTTGGGTCAGTTTTCCCAAATTTCGGTTTGCTTCTATAGTAGTTGCTCTTACTAATTCTTCCGTGGCATTGATGACCGAGGTCTGATTGTCAACATATTCCATTAGATGTTTTTCGTTTTTTATGATCGTTTGCATATTTTCCTGTATTCTATTTGCATTTCCGATATCAAAGAACAGTATAAACCTTTTCTTTCGGTTGGTACGGTGCCGTAGAATTTTGTCTTTTTCTTTTATGTTGTCAATTTTTGTCCTTATTGTCGTGCCGAAGAAATCGCAGTAGTCCTTGAAGTCTCCCATTTTTTCGCAAACCAGGCGGGATTTTTCCAGGAAGTCCTCTGATTGTTTTATGACATCAAAATAGGCTTGCATGTCATAATAAAACAATAATTGCCAACTGGATGTAGCGACTTCAATTTTACCAATTTTGTTTACCATAACTGCAGCTTTTGCGTCGATGTCGTAAATTTTCCCAAGTTCTTTGGGAATTTCTTCCGAATTTTTTGTCGCAGTTGTAGCTTGCAACATCAATAAACAGCATAGCACAGTAGCTATGCTTCCAGTGCCATTCCTTTTGCCTTTTAAAACTCGCTGCCTAAGCTTCTTGTCCTTGCGTAGCTGCATTGACTCCGTTCTAGATGGCGTTGCAGCTCCAGCTGGTTTTGCTTCGCTAACAGGAAGTTGACAGATCTTGTTTAGCGATCTTTTTACTTCCCTATCGCTTGTTTTAACCGTGACTACCCGGACTTTATCATCTTGTCCTTTAGTCGTACTAATGATTCTTCCCATTGGCCATCTTGCAGGGTGAGTGTTCTCATGTTTTATAAGAACCAACTGTCCCTCCTTCAGATTTGGCTTTACCTGGCGCCATTTGGTTCGCTGTTGCAATGACACCAGATACTCCTCTTTCCATTTCTTCCAAAAATCACCTCTGATGCGTTGAATAAGCTTCCATCTATCCAAAGAGCTGATTGTCTTACTTTCGTCAAAATGTTCAGGAGCTCCAATTAGAGGTCTTCCCACCAGAAAATGACCCGGCGTTAATATTTCCTCACCATCGTTTTCGCTCCTTACAGTGACTAATGGGCGCGAGTTTAGCACTGCTTCGATTTGACATAGCAGCGATGCAAATTCTTCATATGTAAAGCTGTTTACACCAATAGCTCGTTTAAGGTGATGCTTCACTGATTTTACACCGGCTTCCCATAAACCTCCCATGTGGGGGCTTCCCGGGGGAATAAAGTGTCACTTGATGCCTTCTTTTTCTAGTGTAGGTGCTAACTCATTATTGTTTTTAATGGCAGCTACAAATTCTGTGTCCAATACTCTTAAAGCTCCCACGAAGTTTGTTCCATTATCTGAGTATAGGTTCTCACTCTTGCCTCGTCTTGCAAAGAACCGTCGAAGAGCCTACAGGAATTTCTCTGACGAAAGGTCGCTAACAGCTTCCAGATGTATCGCTTTTGTTGCCATACAGACCAATACACAAATGTATCCTTTATACGTTTTTTGACCTCTTCCCTTTGAGCAGCGAATCTGGAACGGTCCGGCGTGGTCGATTCCAGTATTTTGAAACGATTAATCAGCCGTTACTCGATAAACTGGTAAATTTCCCATAAGTTGACTGGAAATCTCTTGCTTGTATCGTATGCATACAATACATTCCCTTAAATATTTCTTTAAGGAATTTTGTATGCCAAATATCCAGAACTCCCTCTGAATATAAGTTCTCATAATGTTAATTCCGCCATGCAGAGTTTCTTTATGAGAATCCTTTACAATTAACCAAGTCAAATGTGACTTATCCAGTATAATTGGATGTTTTACATTATACGGTATCATTGCGTTTTGTAGACGTCCACCAACTCGAAGTACGCCATCACTATCCAAAATATTTAGCGCCTGCAACTTACTCTTTGGGTCTAAAGGTCTTTTGTTTTTGAGTAGTCTGACTTCGTGTCCAAAATCTAGCTGTTGTTGTATCTTTACCACAGCAATCTTCGCTAGCTTTAATTCCTCCACCGTAAGATGTGACTGCTGTTGCGATTTTCCTCTCAGCTTTGTTATGAAGCGTAATACATACGCCATTACTCTAAGAAGTTTGTCGATCGATGAATACTTTGATAAAAGACGGTTTTGCAGATATTCGGATTTTATCAATGTGGATACCACAACCATTTCCGATTCCTTTTGAGTGGGCCAGTGTTGTGCATCTATAGATAGCCAATTCGGCCCTCTCCACCAAATTTCACAGATTTTAAGAGCTTGCGGTGATATCCCTCTTGAAGCCACGTCTGCTGGATTTTCTTCCGATTTAACGTAATTCCATTTGACATTGGGAATTAGTTTAATGATATCTTCCACTCTAGTTCTGACGAACTTATCTTTGCTGCGCTTGTTCTGTATCCAGGCAATAGTAATTTGCGAATCACTCCATGCATGCGTTGTAATCTTGTTGCTCCATATAGCCTGCACTTTCGCTAATGACTTTGCTAGTAAATGCGCAGCACATAATTCCAGCTTTGGAATTGTTTTCCTGTTTTTTATAGGCTTTACTTTGCTTTTTGCTGCTAGCAAGGTAACTCTGCCGCCTACTTTTGTATACTCAGCCGCTGCATATGCTTTCTCTGATGCATCGCAGAATCCATGTAGCTCCATAATACCTTTGGAGCATCCAGTCCAGCGTGAAATGCTAATTTCTTCTAAATCTGATAGACCTTTAGCATATTCCATCCACCAGTTTGCTAAGTTGGTTTCCAATTCAACGTCCCAAGTCATCGGTAACTTCCACAGTTCCTGAATGAAACATCTGCCTTGAATCGTTACCGGTGCCAACCATCCCAGTGGGTCGAAAATTCTTGACAACTGTGATAACACTAACCGCTTTGTTATGCGTGTTAGCATTGGGTTTTCTGCCGAAAACGTAAATGTATCCTTCTTCGGATCCCATTGAAGTCCTAAGGTTTTGATCGATTCATTCTCCTCAATGCAGATTTTCTTCGTAGCACCGTCGTCTTGAATGTCTCTAAAATGCGTTCGTCATTTGCAACCCATTTTCGCAGATGCATGCCGACCTTCTCCATCACTTGTCTCAATTTCCTTTGAAGTTCATAGCACTCGTTGACTGTGTCTCCACCAGTTATGAGGTCATCCATATAAAAGTCGTCTCTTATTGTTTCTGCTAAGACGCTATCCTCTTGGCAAAACCGGTCTGCCAGCTCTCGTAGACATCGGACTGCTAAGAAAGGTGCTGCCGAGGTGCCATAAGTTACGGTTGTTAACTTAAACTCACTGATCGGCAATTTTGGATCATCTCTCCATAGGATATATTGGTATTCTTGGTCTTTCTCAGCAACCTTTATTTGGCGATACATTTTTTCAATGTCAGCTACCATAACGTATAGCCACTTGCGCCATTTAATTAGAATATCGAATATATCCTATTGAATCTTAGGACCAGCTATAATAACGTCATTTAGGCTTAGTCCATTTGTCGTTTTTGCGGATGCGTCAAAAACTACTCGTAGCTTCGTAGTTAAGCTTCCAGGCCTGATGATTGCTTGATGGGGTAAATAGTATTTACCTTGACCCGTTGCCTTTACAGATTCCATGTGTCCCATCTTAAGGTATTCTTTCATGAATTCGTTGTATGCAGCCCAGTTTTTTGGGTTTCTTTGAAACTTCTTTTCCATTTGCATGAGCCTTGCCATTGCCTGTTTGCGAGAGTCCCCCAGCTTTGCCTCTTGGCGGAATGGAATTGACACCACAAATCTGCCTTCCTCGTTGATGACAGTTGTTTCTTGGAATTTTCTTTCGCATTCTGCATTGTCTGTAATCGTCTCATCGGCTTCATCTTCCAATTCCCAAAAGCGATCCAGGTCCTTTAGATTTATTGTTGTAGTGGCACTTATAATTTTGTGCTTTGCTGCTCGAGTTATATTTCCGGACACAATCCATCCAAATTTGGTTTTTGGTCCCAAGATTCCATTCACGGTTTTTATTTTCTCCATCATAATCAGGGGAAATAGATCCACACCTATCACCATGTCAATTCTGCTTGGCTCGTTGAATCGTGGATCTGCTAGCCTGTAGCCCTTCCACTCTTTGTTGATATCAATATCAAACTTTTTGCTGGGAAGGGCTCTATGGAGTGTTGGTAAAACCAATGCTTCCGTTGCTTTGTAGCTTTGTAGCTGCTTAGAATTTTTGGTTTGATCGTCAGGTGGACACTATTTTTTGATAATTGAGTAGTCTGGGAGATACCTTCGACCTCTATAGTACTCCTTACTCTGGGAATCCTTAATATTTGTGCTGCTTCCTCTGAAATCAGCGTCTTCTGGGATCCACCGTCAATAAGCGCCCTCAACTCGTTGTAACCTCCAGCTTTGTTTTTCACTAAAACAACAGCGGTAGCCAATACTGTGTCTTGGCCTTGCTTAAGGCTATTGCTGTGATACTGCGTTTTGTGTCTTCATGAAGAAGGCTGTTGTGTCTATTGAAGCATCGATTGCATGTAATTTCCTTGCAGCAGTCGATAGCATTATGTTTTCCAAAGCATCTAAAGCACATGCTGTTCTTTTGAACGAATTCTTTTCTTTTTTTGATTGATTGTGCTCTGTATTTGAGACACTTTATCAAATCGTGGCCATCCTTAGAGCAAAAGGCATACGATCTAACTTGCACTTTCCTTGTAGCAAGCTCAGCGGTATTTTTTGTAATGGCGTTTACTGAGTTGTATTGTTGCTCAATAAACTCCAGTACATCTTGTAAGGACTGTATAGCTCTTGCCTTTTTTACATGCTGTTCATACAGCTGCAAGGCTTCTGGCGATAATTTCCGCAGCAGAATTTCTGCTAAAATTACGTCAGCAGAGCTTCCTATTTCTCCTTTTTGCTTTATGATGAATATGCTCTCGGTCGCAGTATCCAAAAACTTCCCTAAATTTTTCTCATCACTCCAGTTCCATTAATTTGTTGAAGTGTTGGGAGAATATTTTTCTGCTATTCTCATAGCGTTTGCACATAAGCTCCCACGCTGCTGCATAGCTAGCCGCTGATCCCGTTATCAAATGGCTAACCACCATTTGAGCTTCTCCTTTTAAGCAGGCTCTTAAATATCCCAGCTTCCTTGTGTTGGTGAGATCCTTCCTGCTGTCTATTAGTTCAGAGAACAGCTCGTAAAATGTTGGCCATTCCTTCGCATTTCCATTGAACGTTGGAAGGTCCACTTTTGGGAGTTCTGGCACGTCGTAGTTGGAACTTTTGAACTGTTCCAACTTCCTCTGAAGTACCATCTCTAGTGCGGCAACATCAGATTGCAGAATGTCTGCCTCATCTTGATCAAAGGCAGTTCTGTCATACTTGTTTTTAAGCAGTTTCAGTGTGTCCGTCACGTTGGACCAATGACTTTTCATCATTGCCAGCTGCTTGACTAGTTCAATCTCACTTGAACTATCCAGGGTTTCGTATATTAGGCTTATCTGTTGCCTCACCCTGTCCGCTCTTCTGTCCACCAGTTGAACCAGATTATCAACTGGACTGGAGCTCCGAGCTGATGCGGAATCTGATAATTTTGATCCACTTGGTATATTTACCTCTTCAAGTGTTTCTACCTTTAATTGCGACTCCTTGTAGGCCTTGACAGCATCCATAGTTTTAATAAATATTTTATCATTAAAATATTGATGATCGCCAACTCCCAATTTTACCAGCGCATTGTTGTTAGTAGTAAATTGGTCTACCAATGCTTCTATTGCTGGTATAGATGCCTTGTCCTTGATGGCTTGCAGTATTTTGTTCTGCAGCACTCCTTGGTCTTGCATCAATTTCACAGATCTTTCCGACAACATCTTGGGAAAACAATCACAGTGACTTGTACTTTCTGCTTGTATTCTTTGGCGTGATCCGTTGGAGGATTTTTTGATTGGTCGCCCAGTTGACCTAGCTGTGCCTCGACTCACAGCTGATTGATCAGCCAAAGAAAAGCAAGAACACAATGTTTCACCTTATAGTCCTAGAACTTTAAGGCGTGGTCTTTTATTCTGTGTTTCTTACCACTGGTGGGGGAAACAACAGAATCACTCGAATAACCTTGCTCTTTTTACTTTAAGGCGCTGGTTTCTTCTTCTGTGTTTCTTACCACTGGTGGGGGAAAATAACAGAATTTCTCGAAGGACCTTGCTCTTTTTACTTTAAGGCGCTGGTTTTTTCTTCTGTGTTTCTTACCACTGGTGGGGGAAAACAACAGAATTTCTCGAAGGACCAAAATGTTCACACTATAAACTAATGCGTACACTTAATGAGTTCAATTCGGGTGTTTGAATCTAACTGACTCGCTACTGCGATTCATTCTTACATTACATTATTCATTCTTACATAGGTTATTATCATCTAATTATATAATGCAGCGCTTGTAAGACGCTGCAGTCTGCGTTGGTCAATGCAGCTGAGATTTATCTTAAATCTATATTTGTGACCTATGACCGCGCTAATCACCTCCCGCGTGATCATATCTCTTAACACTTCGGCAATAGACCACTGCAATCGTACTTATCTGTGGTTGCCACTTATGTTGTCCCCTGCCATGTTTATTGCAGCCCATAATAGAACATATTTATAGTTTGTCTCCTTATCATGTCTAAACACATCTTTAGACACTAATAAAAACTAAACTTAAAGGCCAGTGCAGTAAAAGGAGAATCGGTAGAAGTGATATCTGCCAAGCTTCTCAATCTACAACAGAGAAATAAAACGGCTAACCAATACACCCAAGATGTGGAGAAACTGACAAAGGCCCTTGAAGGTGCCTATATCAGTAAAGGTCTCAACCAGTCTTTATAATAATAGCCAGTCGAATAAATACAGCACTACAACAGCTGTAAAAACAATGACACAGAATTGCTCTATTGATGAGGTAAAACTTATCATGCAAGCAGGCACATTCACAAACATGAATGACGCCATCGCCAAATTTGTAAACAGTTGCAAAGAGAGAACAGTTCAGAGTAATACTGTACTCTATTATCGACGAGGTGCAATTAATAACATTAGAGGAGGCCGAGGTTATAATCGTGGAAGAAATAAATACCACAACAATTACAACCGAGGCAGCAATAACAACAACAATAATAACTTTAATAACCGTAGAGGTAGAAGAGGCCAAAACCAAGGGAGAGGCCGCGGAAACTACTACCAGGGTAATAATAAAAATAATAGCAATGTGAGAATCGCGCAAAATACGTCGGAAAACTCACAGAACCCTTTAGGAAACAGCCAATAAATGTTAAAGTTCATTCCATCAATTACAGTCTTTATATATTCGTAACTTTCCATAATCATTCAACTAAAAATAAACTAACATTTCTCATTGATACTGGTGCAGATATCTCACTTCTGAAGGTAAATTCTGATAACTTCCAAATTCAAACAGAAAAAATAATAAGCATTGAAGGCATAGGCCAAGGTGTGATAAAGTCTCGAGGAACAACCTCAATAGAACTCCAATCAACAAAATATACTATTCCACATGAATTTTATTTGGTAGACCCAAATTTTGCAATACCATTTGATGGAATAATAGGCATTGATTTTATAAAGAAATTCAATTGTCAACTAGATTTCAAACCAAGTTAAGACTGGTTTATGATTAGACCACAAAATTTAAATTATCCAATATATGTTCCGATAACATATAGCGCTGGCAACAATACAGTTCTTCTGCCAGCCAGATCAAAAGTTATTCGGAAAATAGACATTAATGCTGTAAATGATTACATATTTGTTCCTAATCAGGAAATACATAATGGGATTTATGTTGCAAATACAATAGCAGCATCCAAACATTTATACATTCGACTTCTAAATACAACTAATTTCGACCAATTGGTCAAAATAAAGAAAATACAAAATGAAAATTTTAAAGATTATGATATTCATAATACCAACAGTGAAAATAGAAGCGAACAAGTTTCAAAACTAAAGAAAAATTTTCCAGACCAATTCAAAAATCAATTAACTGAATTATGCACACAGTATAGTGATGTGTTCGGACTAAAAACCGAACCAATATCAACAAACAATTTTTATAAACAAACATTAAGATTTAAAGATGATGAACCCATTTATATAAAAAACTACAGAAGCCCGCATAGCCATATTGAAGAAATTCAAAAACAAGTAGGGAAATTAATTAGCGACAAAATCGTCGAACCGTCTGTATAATTGACTATCCTCAAATAAATAAAAAACTACATTCTGACAAATTTCCACTCCCTAGAATTGATGACATTTTAGATCAACTAGGTCGAGCTAAATACTTTTCATGCCTTGACTTGATGTCAGGTTTCCACCAAAGAGAACTTGAGGAAAACTTAAGGAATATAACATCGTTTTCAACAAGCAATGGCTCATATCGCTTCACGCGATTACCATTTGGTCTTAAAATAGCACGAAATTCATTTCAGAGGATGACGACTATATCATTCTCGGGTTTAGAACCCTCTCAGGCATTCCTTTATAAGGATGACTTAATGGTGATAGGATGTTCAGAAAAACACATGATTAAAAACTTAACTGACGTATGTAGGAAATATAACCTAAAGTTGCATCCAGAAAAATGTTAATTTTTCATGCACGAAGTGACATTCCTAGGTCACAAATGCACAGACAATGGAGTATTGCCAGATGACAAGAAATATGACGTCATCAAAAATTATCCTGTCCCTCATGATGCGGACAGCGCAAGACGATTTGTAGCATTCTGCAACTATTATCGTCGATTTATAAGGAACTTCGCCGACTATTCACGGCACATAACTGGATTATGTAAAAAGAATGTCTCTTTTAAATAGTCAAGCGAATGCCAGAACGCATTAGAATACCTTAAAGAAAATCTTATGCACCCCAGATTATTACAATATCATGATTTTCGCAAAGAATTTTGCATTGTAACAGATGCTAGTAAACAAGCTTGCGGAGCAGTTCTAAGGCAGAACCATAACGGTATTCAGCTCCCAATAGCTTATGCATCACGTTCATTTACAAAAGGAGAAAGCAATAAGAGTACAACGGAACAAGACCTAGCGGCAATTCATTGGGCAACTACCCATTTTAGACCAATTATTTATGGCAAACATTTCACCATTAAAACGAACCACAGACCTTTTACGTACCTATTTTCTATGACTAATCCCAGTTCTAAATTAACTCGCATGCGGTTAAAGCTTGAAGAATACGACATCACTGTAGAATACCTAATGGGGAAAGATAATTTTGTAGCAGACGCACTCTCGCTTATACATATAACAGAACTCAAAGACATGCAACATAAAGTCCTGAAAGTCACTACCAGGCAACAAAGTAGACAAGATAAAAACTGTACAGAACAAATAAGGTACTATTGCCTAGGCAAAGTATCCAAAATGTATCTAAGCCCAACGTACACGAAGTCATAACAAATGATGAAGTACGAAAAGTAGTGGCCTTGCGAATAACTGAATCTATTTGTTTACTAAAACGAGGAAGTAATGTTATTGCAAGAATTGATGTTGACAACTTATATACCAATGGAATTTTTAATTTAAGTCAGTTCTTCCAAAGGCTTGAAATGCAAGCCGGTATACTAAAAATCAGCCAACTCAAATTGGCACCGAGTGAAAAAATCTTTGAAACCATTTCAATAGATAATTTCAAAAATACGGGCAATATAAAATTAAAATCATTAAGAGTAGCGCTACTCCAGCCGGTGACCATTATAAAAACTGAAAAAGAGATACAATCAATACTGTCTACATATCATGACGATCCAATTCAAGGAGGCATTACAAGAACGCTAGCGAAAATAAAAAGACACTATTATTGGAAAAATATGACTCGTCATATAAAAGAGTAAATACGTAGATGTCATAAATGCCAAATGTCGAAAACAGCGACACACACAAAGACCCCAATGACTCACACAGAAACCCCAACAAATGCTTTTGATATAGTGATGGTGGACACAGTAGGTCCACTACCGAAATCAGCATATGGCAACGAATACATCGTCACACTTATATGCGATTTAACGAACTATCTAGTAACCATACCGGTTGCAAACAAAAGCGCAAATACTGTCGCAAATCTATATTCAAAAATTGTATACTAAAGTACGGTCCAATGAAGACGTTCATTTCGGACATGGGTACCGAGTATAAAAATAAAGTAATTTTAGATATGTGCAAATACATGAAGATAGAAACCAAGATCATCACCAAACTTTAGGGACAATAGAACGAAGTCATAGAACATTCAATGAATACATTCGTTCATGCATCTCTGCAGATAAAACTGATTGGGACGTTTGGATACAATATTTTACATATTGTTTCAACACAACACCATCAGTCATTCATGATTACTGTCCATATGAACTAGTCTTTGGAAGATTACCAAGGCAGTTCGCAAATTTTAATATAACAGATAGAATAGAACCACTGTATAATGTAGAAGATTACTCTAAGGAAATAAAATTTAGATTAGAAATAGCATATAAAAGAGCTAGACTTATGTTAGAAAAAGCGAAGTCTTATAGAAAACCACTTTATGATCAGAAAACTTTAGATTTTCAATTAAAAATAGGAGATAAAGTTATACTAAGGAACGAAACGGGTCATAAGTTAGATCCAGTATATTAAGGTCCTTATACTGTAGAAACCATAGAAGACAGAGATAACATAGTAATTAGAGATACAAAGCAAAAGAAACAAAAAGTACATAAGGATAAACTAAAAATATATAATCAATGAAACGTTTCAGTTCACTTAAGAAAAGGTCTGATCAACCACAAAAAAAAAAAACACACAAAAAAAAAAGCAAAACAAAAATAAAGTTATTTTTCCTTCTAAGAAAGTTAAACATAAAACAAAAAATAAGGTATTTCAACATACATTTTTTTTGTATTATTCTGTCATTACACAAAAATACTTTGAGACAAAACATTGCTAGTAATGATTAAGAAAAATCAATATCAGGTAAAAAAAAATTTATTAATTTTTAAAAATATTAATATTAAGAACTAATTGATTACATGTATTACGTCATTTCTTTAAAAAGGGAGGTGTATCATATCTACCCTATAAATATACTAAAATAATGGGTACAACTTATCTTCAAAACATTGTGACACTTTGTCATAATAAACATACTCAAAAGACCACGAACAATTACACAAGTGTTCCAGCGCTCAAGTAATATGATCTAACGCTTATACATAAGCCGATCGCGGAGCGTGGGGATGCTGAGCATGCACTTTGCAGCTCAAGTGGTCAGACCATACATGACATATGCATGCCTTCTGCATACATATGTATATGTATATGGAACTATATGTATATAATAATAAGTACTATATATACGGGTCAGCTCAGCCCAAGTTAAGCGCATAAGAAACATTCGAATAAAGTAACTCTAACTGAGCAGACGCTCTGACTCTAAAACACTGAACCTTCTTTGGGATCCTTGCGAACATCATAGCACCTCAAATTGGAATGGTTGCAGTCCGAGTGCCCATCGTGCCACTCTTCCTGAGGGACTTTCTATCAAGTTCAACCACTTTAGAATCATGTGGTCTGTCACTACTATAAACCGATAGCCTTCCAAATACATCTTGTACTTGTTAATCCCCCAATATATCGCAAGACACTCCTTTTCTGTTGCGCTGTAGTTTCGATCCACTGGGCTAGGATATGACATGTTCCCCGTCTGACCCGTCCTGTATCAACACGGTTCCTATTTCCAGGTCGCTGGCATCGGTTCGGAGCTTAAACTGTCGTGAAAAGTCTGGACAAGTCTGCTTCAGGATGGTGAAGGATGCTTTCCTAGTCAGGTTCTGAAGTGGCCGGTGCTGTGGCTAGCCGAAATGGCATCACCTTCCGCTGAAAGAGACCCCGTCCGGGTACCGTAGAGGCTGTGTATTGCCGACTGTCCTCTTCCATGGGAATCTGCCAATACCCTGACTTCAGGTCGATCGTGCTTATAAAATTCGCCTCTCTTAGATGGTCCAGGATATAGTTCATTCTGGGCACTGGATAGGCGTCCTTTTCCGTTCTATCGTTCAACAACCGGTAGTCTATGCACATCCTCCACTCGTTGTTCTTCTTCCGCACCAGCACCACCGGTGCACTACACGGACTTCGGACGGTTCTATCAGCCCCAACGCTAGTAGCTCATCTACCTGGTCGTTGATGATCGCCTGTTGCTTCGGGTTCCTCGGGAAATACCTTTTTTTGATCGGTTTCTCGTCTTTTCAGTATATCTTATGTTTCGTAATGTTACTCACACCCTTCATTCCTTCGAATACTTGCCTGTGTGTCTCCAGAAACGTTTGTACTGCTTCATCCGTAGGTTCCTCCACTTCCTCGTCGGTCGGACTGCTCTCCGGGCTTCCCTCGCTCTCCTTGTCGCCCGGTGCCGTTATATCCAGCTCCAGTTCGCCACACCGTCACACACTACCGGCTCCGGCCAGGGAGTCCATACCGAGAAGTACCCCTCCTGATACGTGTGCCAGTACTATGAATGATATTTGGAAAGATCTCCCTTCAAAACTGATTCCGGCCGTAAACTTTCCCACCGTGTTCTGCTTCCCTCCATTGGCCGTTCGGACCCTCGGACCGTTCTCCGCTCCATTTGCCTTGTTTCCTCAGGTCTCTGTACCTGCCCATACTTATCGCACTCCGTGACGCTCCCGTGCTTACGACTCCCTTTGTCATCTTGCTCCCTATCCTTATTTTGGCCACTATCTGGAATCCGTCGAAGCTCAACTGGTCTCCCGTTGCTGGCTCTTGTGTCGACTGCCAGCTTCACCTGCTCAGGTCTCCGGCGATTCCCGGCCCAGCTCTGCAGTACTCCGTCGTTCTGACCCCGTTTCTTCCGCAGACTCAGCTAAACAGCCTACCGCTGCCGCAGTTGTGTGATCTGCATTTCCACTTGTTCCTCATATCTCGGTGGTAAGAAGTACTCCAGGAGTTCCGTTGTCAGCTTGTGAGGAGTCTTAAAACTCCCCACAAATCCGGGTGCAGGAGATCGGCGTAGCAATAGCGAAGACGGCTGGAACACGAGAGGAATAAAGGGCGGTCAGGTCAAACGGGAAATAATGGACCTTGGACCCGGCAAAGCGGAGAGACCGTGAAATAACGGTAGCGCGCGAGCCGTGTGCAAAAGGGTAAATAACGGGATTCCCGCAGCCGAAGTACACGGAAGTCAGCGAAAGTACTCCACACGGGCGGTCAGCCAATACCGAGTGATAGTGCAGCAGCGAAAACACAAGTGCGTCAAGCGAGCATCCCGAGAGGATCCCCGCAAGTAAAGACCAGCGAAGGACAAGCGAACACCAGAACCTAGCGTGGTCAGAAAGGGACGGTAGTGTCAGTGCTCGCAACGGTGGTTCGGAGAGGAGCGCTAGCTTATCTCACGGACGATACACCCTGCCCCATAACATCCTAAGCCCTCGGTCGAGCCCGCAGGTTATCCTTCGGCAAGGGCGACAAGTGCCTGGCATACGCAGAAAGTGACGGTGGAGTCAGTGAACGGCAAATGTGGTTCGGGGAGGAGCACTAGCTTGTCTCGCGGACGATACACCCTGTCGCCATAACAACGTAAGCGAACCGGTACGGATCCGTCATCGGAATCGACGCAGGACGGCGAAGGAGCAACGACGCGCATCCGTAGGTCACCGAATTCTTTTCAGCAAGTAACGCTAAATAAAGGTTGTTTAAATCTGAGACTCTGTCTTCTTCTTGGTCGGGCAATCGAACAAATCATAAATTTGGTGGGACGAACAAACAAACTATCTGAGCTAGCCGTTGAAATTCGTAGCGAGCAGAAACAAGAAAATCAGTTTGTTACAACTCTACCCAGCTGTTTATCCTGGTCGGTGTGGCATTCCACCAATCGCTTGCGGCTCCTTCCAGTATAAAGGGCATCGTCTGGACGAGCTGGTCCATGTGAATTCCGTACCCGGTCGCCCACTTCTCCATCTTACTAATGAATTCCAACGGGTTGCTTGACCGTTGGAGCCGGATACCCCAGCTTCGTACTCGATCCACGATTTCTTTTTCTACCCTCCGATCCTCCTTCTTGTCCTTTCCCTCCTCCATTTCCTCCATTTCCAATGTGACTAGTGTCCGCCTCAATTCCACGCTCTTTCCCGACGTTTCCAATCCGAACTCGGCTGCGTATCCCGTTAGTTCGTCTTTTGTTGCCAGGTACACCCAACTCGACATTCCTCTCTCGGCGTCAGTTCTCTTGCAACCCCCACACCTGTTCGGGCGCCACAGTGACGATCTGTCAGTGCTCGGATGGCTCAAGGATGGCCAGGAGTCGTCTCAGGTATTTATTTGATTCGGGTGGGGATGCTGGAAGAGAATCCGACCCGGGTCCCAGAGGAGAAGACGAGAGAATGATACAATAATTGGGTGTTTATTCGTGAATAAACAAAGTGTTCACAGTTGCCTCAGATGGGCTGTAGTCCTCGCGGCAAGATCGGCGGCTGGTTGGCTCGGGCACGTCTGGTCTCGTCCCTGGGGGGGTTGTACAGCTCTGCGATGGATACGGGTGGATGCCGGACTCCCGAGATGGCCGCTTACTCAGTCGTCAAGTCACGTAGCCGCTAGTTGCTCCACTGCCTGTGAACGGGAGATAGTTGGAAGAGACCGCACGGGTCTGCCAGTTAACAGTTTAGAGGCCGGTTAGGTGTGCAAATGGTGAGAACAGTTTAAAGGCCGATTAGGTCTGCTATTTGAGAGAAGAGTTGTAGAGGCCGATTAGGTCTGTTATTGATGAGAACAGTTTAGAGGCCGATTAGGTCTGCTATTGATGAGAACAGTGTACAGGCCGATTAGGTCTGCTATTTGAGAGAAGAGTTGTAGAGGCCGATTAGGTCTGCTAAGTATGAGAAGAGTTGTAGGGGCCGATTAGGTCTGCTAAGTATGAGGAGAGTTTTAGAGGCCGATGAGGTCTGCTAAGGATGGGAAGGGTTTAGAGGCCGATGAGGTCTGCTAAGGATGAGAAGAGTTTAGAGGCCGATTAGTGATAAGACTATGCAGTGGGAGCAATAATTTGTAAAAAAACGTTATATTTTTTTTGTGTCTGGCTTTCTGATTTTGGGGTTTAAACACTGTTTGTGGTTTCCGGTTTTTTGTGTAACATGTTCATGACCATTTTTGTATTACAGTTTTTTTTCTCGAGCACTTCTACGATTACAGTGGTTGAATCAGTAGCCCCAATCCCTCCGAAAACAACTTGTTGACCCCTTGATCGTTTAGGTTGGTATGTATACAATTTTTTGTTTCCATCATCTAAGAATTCGTTTAGTAGACAATGGCTAGCCTCAGTTTCAGTTTGAAGCTTTGTTTTGTTTATGTTCCCTTTTTATAAGGGTTTTCTCCTATTAGCGTGGACATTTTTTTTTCACTAATGCATTTGGCTCAAGGATGGCCAGGAGTCGTATCAGGTATTTATTTGATTCGGGTGGGGATGCTGGAAGAGAATCCGACCCGGGTCCCAGAGGAGAAGACGAGAGAATGATACAATAATTGGGTGTTTATTCGTGAATAAACAAAGTGTTCACAGTTGCCTCAGATGGGCTGTAGTCCTCGCGGCAAGATCGGCGGCTTATTGGCTCGGGCGCGTCTGGTCTCGTCCCTGGGGGGGTTGTACAGCTCTGCGATGGATACGGGTGGATGCCGGACTCCCGAGATGGCCGCTTACTCAGTCGTCAAGTCACGTAGCCGCTAGTTGCTCCACTGCCTGTGAACGGGAGATAGTTGGAAGAGACCGCACGGGTCTGCCAGTTAACAGTTTAGAGGCCGGTTAGGTCTGCAAATGGTGAAAACAGTTTAGAGGCCGATTAGGTCTGCTATTTGAGAGAAGAGTTGTAGAGGCCAATTAGGTCTGGTATTTATAAGAACAGTTTAGAGGCCGATTAGGTCTGCTATTGATGAGAACAGTGTACAGGCCGATTAGGTCTGCTATTTGAGAGAAGAGTTGTAGAGGCCGATTAGGTCTGCTAAGTATGAGAAGAGTTGTAGGGGCCGATTAGGTCTGCTAAGTATGAGGAGAGTTTTAGAGGCCGATGAGGTCTGCTAAGGATGGGAAGGGTTTAGAGGCCGATGAGGTCTGCTAAGGATGAGAAGAGTTTAGAGGCCGATTAGGTCTGCTAGGTGTGAGAAGAGTTTAGAGGCCGATGAGGTCTGTTAAGTGTGAGAAGAGTTTAGAGGCCGATGAGGTCTGCTATGTATGAGCAGAGTTTAGAGGCCGATCAGGTCTGCTAATGGTACACGCGGATCGGTGAACGGAACCAGAGAATGAAACGTGGTTAGTTAGTTCCCACGTCGTTGCCCGCCTCATAGGACTCTGTCGATTCCTTACCGCCGATCCTGCTCCTGGTAGCTCCTCCTGGAGGTCTTGTCGAACTGAATGCCTTTTAGGGGGCTGGAGTGCGCCTTATATAGCGGTTTGGCGGAGGATAGTGTGCCCGCATATCCCAACTAATTTAATGCTGTATTAGTGTGGCCGATATATTTCGGGCCACACGCGTCACAAACTCATTGTTCAAATTCCCTATTTTAAGGCACCAGCAAAAGAAACGCTAGGATTGGTATGTGTAGAAGGAGGTCCCCTCTAGAGGCGACTGACTGTCGCCGGTGGTCTGAGCGTATTAATTCTTCTCGTTTGTTAAGGCGGCTTCTTAGTTCCTGTCACGCCAATTTGCTGTGTGACTTTTACCGCAGTTGCTGCACACTTTTTAACAGATGTCTTCCTTGTTATTTTTGTAGTTCGCTATGCTATGGGCTTCACTACAGACTACGCAAATGAATTTCAGTGTATAGAAAACCTTAGCATTGCCATATTTTTGGCAGTTACTGCACTGCATTGGGCGATAGCGCTTGCGTGGCTCTTCTACTGTGATAAGACTATGCAGTGGGAGCAATAATTTGTAAAAAAACGTTATATTTTTTTTGTGTCTGGCTTTCTGATTTTGGGGTTTAAACATTGTTTGTGGTTTCCGATTTTTTGTGTAACCTGTTCATGACCATTTTGGTATTACAGTTTTTTTTCTCGAGCACTTCTACGATTACAGTGGTTGAATCAGTAGCCCCAATCCCTCCGAAAACAACTTGTTGACCCCTTGATCGTTTAGGTTGGTATGTATACAATTTTTTGTTTCCATCATCTAAGAATAGCTTTGAAGCTTTGTTTTGTTTATGTTCCCTTTTTATAAGGGTTTTCTCCTATTAGCGTGGACATTTTTTTTTCACTAATGCATTTGGCCTTTTCTCGCTTGTGTATATTGGTGGGAGCTTGACCTTTTTAGGTTCCTTTTTATATGACTTTGTTGGTTGCACAGTTTCAAAAGTAGAATTTGCCAGCAACTTGATCACTGGCTCATTGAGGTCGAATGCTTGTATTAATAAGATTGAGCGAGCTGACGATACCGTTTCTGTTGTTGTTGTAATTGCAGTTGCAGTGGTTGTTGCTGTCATAGTATAAGACACTGTAGGTAGGTGTAAAGAAATTTCGCAAGTATTTGGAGATTACGGGTTTTGTGACGAAGGTAAATTCGTCGCACCTCTGCAGAAGTCGCGGAGTCGTAAAGAAATACGGGTGTTGTCGCTGAGCGCGATTTTCGTTCTGACTAATTAGCTTACTACATTTTCGTTAACGTACGTTAGTACGTAAGAGGAAAAGAAGATGGCACGAGAATAAAACAAGACAAAACCCTATATAGTCGAGTTCCCCGATTATCTGATACCCGTTACACAGCAACTGGAAGTGCAAAGGAGAGTTTTCAACACTGTCAGTTTTTTGCGGTTTTTGGGCATTGGAGTGGGCGTGGCAAAAAGTTTTTTGGCAAATCGATAGAAATTTACAAGACTAATAAAAAAACATTTTTTAAAAGTGTGGGTATGGCAGCTTTGGGCGGTTTGTGGGCGTTAGAGTGGGCGTGGCAAAAAGTTTTTTGGCAAATCGATAGAAATTTACAAGACCAATACAAAAATGAAAAAATATCAAAATATTTTTCAAAAGTGTGGGCGTGGCAGTTTTGGGCGGTTTGTGGGCGTGGCAACATGAATCGACAAACTTGCGCTGCGTCTATGCCTCTGGAGTCAGTATGCTTAATCTCAACTTTCTAGCTTTTATAGTTCCTGAGATCTCAGCGTTCATACGGACGGACAGACAGACGGGCGGACATGGCCAAATCGACTTGGCTATTGATCCTGATCAAGAATATATATACTTTATGTGGTCGGAAACGCTTCTTTCTGCCTGTTACATACTATTTAAAGAATCTAGTATACTCTACTAGTAACGAACGGGTATAAAAAGTGAACCATTTTTAAGCGTGGGGGCAGATGTGAGCTATTTTGGTGGCGGTCAAACTTTCCACCTTTTTTGGTCCCCAATTAACAGCGTACATGCCAAATCTTTTCGAAAATTAATTATGTTTATTATTAACCGTCATAGAAAGCAGTGGATTCACAAATATATTGGTCCGCTGCGTTGGTCCTAAATCAAAACAAATCAAACCCAACCAAATTCGACTTGCACGAACAGATTTTCTCTTGAATAAATAATGCTTCGGTTCACTTCCCACCTATAGTTATTATAGATTTACTCTAGTATTGGGCTATCTCTGCCGCACACCGCCGCATTGACAGGTTTATGAAAGGAGTGAGCGTGGCAACATGAATCGACAAACTTGCGCTGCGTCTATGTCCCTGGAGTCTGTATGCTTAATCTCAACTTTCTAGCTTTTATAGTTCCTGAGATCTCAGCGTTCATACGGACGGACAGACAGACGGGCGGACATGGCCAAATCGACTTGGCTATTGATCCTGATCAAGAATATATATACTTTATGTGGTCGGAAACGCTTCTTTCTGCCTGTTACATACTATTTAAAGAATCTAGTATACTCTACTAGTAACGAACGGGTATAAAAAGTGAACAATTTTTAAGCGTGGGGGCAGATGTGTGCTATTTTGGTGGCGGTCAAACTTTCCACCTTTTTTGGTCCCCAATTAACAGCGTACATGCCAAATCTTTTCAAAAATTAATTATGTTTATTATTAACCGTCATAGAAAGCAGAGGATTCACAAATATATTGGTCCGCTGCGTTGGTCCTAAATCAAAACAAATCAAACCCAACCAAATTCGAGAAATTCCATAGAAAATTACAAGACAAATACAAAAATGAAAAAATATCAAAACATTTTTCAAGTGTGGGCGTGGCAGCTTTGGGCGGTTTGTGGGCGTTAGAGTGGGCGTGGCAAAAAGTTTTTTGGCAAATCGATAAAAATTTACAAGACCAATACAAAAATGAAAAATATTAAAACATTTTTCAAAAGTGTGGGCGTGGCAGTTTTGGGCGGTTTGTGGGCGTTGGAGTGGGCGTGGCAACATGAATCAACAAACTTGCGCAGCGTCTTTGTCTCTGGAGTCTGTATGCTTAATCTCTTTCGAGCTTTTGTAGTTCCTGAGATCTCTGCGTTCATACGGACGGACGGACGGGCATGGCCATATCGACTCGGCTATTGATCCTGATGAAGAATATATATACCTTATATAGTCTAAAACGCCTGTTACATACTTTTCAACGAATCTAGTATACCCTTTTACTCTACGAGTAACGTGTGTAAATATATAAACAAATAAAAGGTAAAGTAGGGATCTGTGTTCTGTCAAACGCACCCCAATCAAATCCTGTTCTATGTGAAATCCTGTTCTGGTCTGAAATCGTGAAGAATTCCAGTGGAAAATTTTATTGGAACTATATTGCCTTTTGTCGATTTTGGAATCGTATTTTAAAAACCTCGTTCTTATGGTGCGTTTCTTAAATTCTTCTGCATTGGAATCGCCAACACTCGGCCACCTTATCAACCATTGTCGGCAATTGAATTGCAGAGATTCAGATTGCCACTGGAGACATGTTCCTACCCATTGCAACGCGGCTGATATCCTGTGCAGAGGCTGCACCATCACCGAGTTGGAACAATAGATATGGTTCGAGGGACCTGAGTTTCTACGTCAAGATCATCAACATTGGCCAAAGGACAGTCGAGAGAATATTGACATTGGCAGAAGAAAAGACTGAAAAAAAGAAAATGAAAGGAAATGAAAACTCGGTTTCACGCCGAGTAAAGGACGCTCGTCGCTTTAATTCTGCAACATATCTGGATAGTAAACGCATAAGACTTAGCGCAACAAGTCGTGCGCGCATGCATAAATTGTCGTCGCTATCGACCAACTGTCGAAAAACAGTTAGTGGGGCAACTGCCCAAGGAGCCTATCACACCGTCTCGGCCGCTTTCAAAATGCGAAATAGACTTTTGCGGACCAATCAACAATCATTTTATAAATTTTGTCGCACTGAGTTCATTAACGTCCACTTTAAGTTGCAGTCGAAACCGTCATGGGACTACTCAATCGCACTCTTCTAGGCACCAGATTAACCTTTGAGGTTAATCTTGCCGGATAACGCCTCTATAATAAAACTCAAATTACCTAATCGCCACTTCTTAGTGGTCAACGAACCCAGAACATCCACCAATCGACGGCAGTCCAGACAAATTGGATCGATGGAAGCTGTCAACGACATGGTCATCGTTCACAAGGATAATCTTTCCCCACAACGGTCGCTTCTTGTTCGAATATCGCAGAATCGGACAACATCGTTCGTGTCGCAAGAACAATGACATTTAAAAATGCATAGGTTCACTATCTTGTTTGTTTATTCTGGGCCGTAATTATTTGAGTTTGCTTATATATGTTAAGAAGACTCCGTCTCTTAGTGATACTTTCATGTTGTAGACTTTTTGAGGATGCGGGATGCTGGACAAGATCGTTTCTAATGCATGATCTCTTGCACATCAGTTCAGTGTCGCTAGAAACACCAGCACTATATCGTTGAAACAAGACAGAATGCAAGTCGAGTTCCGCGACTATAAGATACCCGTTACTTAGCTAGTAAAAGTGCGAACGAGAAATTTCAAAATTTTTTAAAATATCGGTAGTTATGTTATCGGCTGCGATCTGCACGCGTCTTTGCCAATACAACTCGCGCTAGCACCTGTATTCAGTAATACTAGGACAACGCCAGACCACACACTTCGTTGATGACTCGTCAAAAGCTACGGGAGCTCGGATGGGAGGTTTTATCGCATCCACCATATAGCCCGGACGTAGCACCAAGTGATTACCACCTGTTCCTGTCCATGGCGAATGCCCATGGTGGTGTGAAGTTGAACTCAAAAGAGACTTGTGATAAGTGGCTTTCCGAATTCTTCTCAAATAGGAAGGGGGGCTTCTACGCGGAAGGTATTATGAAGTTGCCGTCTAGATGGAACCAGATCATCGAACAAAACGGCGAATATTTTAAATAAATCCGATCACTGTAATACTTTTTATAAAGCATTGAAAGAAGAGCAAAAAAGCGGGAAATATTTGACAACCTTATATTAGGAATGTTGACAGTAGAAATCAACTACGTAGCCATGTCGTGTACGGAGTTTTTACATCTTGGTTCAGTTCCACGTGGAATAGAAAACCGGGTTCATCGGATTTTAAATTCCATTTGTCCAGTCGAACACCGGTTTAGTTCGGGGTAAACCGGTGACTGGGCTCAGATTTACTGCATCGCGGAGGTCTATGATTCGGTGTTTTCATTCGTCTGTGCACGCTTAATCGGTGCACCTGGCTATGTGTCTTGCGACACATGCTCTGGTGTCGGCGTATCTTGATGTCTGAAAAAACTATCGGAAGGGTTTCTGAAAGGCCCAGGCGGCAGTAATCTACACCTCCAGTTGCTTAATCCGTTCTGGCCAACAAGTCAAGTGCCTAATGAGCTTTACAAGATTCCTACATGGAACTGGCTCGCCTAGAAAAGTGCATGTCCAAAAACCCCCTCCCGCCAGTCGTCAAAAAATCTGTCTTTCTGATCGATACGTTCTTTTTGATCGATACGCTCGAATACGTTCGGACTACACAATAGCTTTGCACTTTTGCTGGACCTTACAAATGGCCTGGCTACTTGCACTAGTGCGTCGGCCAAAGAAACTAAAGTCGCGGAAGTCATAGACTCGAAGCTCTCAAACGAAGTTACCGGTCAGTTATTCCAGCCCCTGTCTTAGATCGACAAAGAAACCACATATCCGCACCGTGGATCTGCGCTACTGTTCTTTCTGGAATCGAATTCCTCAAATGACCTGATTTGAACCTAGTACTTTGGCTAAAGGGCACTTACGAATTATATTTACATTAACTTAAAAAAAACCGCCTGCTGGTTGGTATTATAAGGAAATCTCAGTTATTATTGATTTGTTGAATTTTACAATAATTTTTGCAATACGAGTAAAAATGAAAAATGAAAGATGTTAAAAATTAAATTAAAAATGATTTTAAAAGATGATAAACAGAAGGCATTGCAAAGAAAGGACGCAGGAAAAAAACTTGGGCTGAGGGAAGGCCATAGATAGGCATAACAAATTAAGAATCATTTTTCGGAAAGTTAGAATAGAAAATGTTTTTTTTTTATATAACTACCCATACTTACCTACCACATTATTGTTTCTTATAAAAATGCTTTTGTAGCTAAGCGATTGATTTATCATATAAGCTTCGAACAAAAAAGTTTTGGCCTTAACTTAAAAAATCATATCGTTGATGGGATGATAGACACAAATGAAAAGTTTTTTACGATTACAGAATGGATAATAACACTATAACATAAATAATAATTATAATTGTCGACTGGTCAACTAAAGTCAACATTTAGACGTGGGCTTGGTTTCTAAAAAATTTCAGGTAAATTTTTTCCCATTGTTTAGCGTAATATTTAGTTTATTTAACTCTAGAAAAAGAATAAGTTTATTTAAGATGTTATTCAATGGTGTGGATATACGCATAATTCTTAATGAATTTCATTTCTAATGATATTATATTTTGACTTTAAAAATATTGCAAAATTGGTTTCGCAGGCCAGGCTGTTGATACACTGTCGGTGGCGAATTCGGTCAATGTCGCTCTGAAATCTAGTTGTAAGATAATTCTTGTTGTTGTTAATAATTTATTTACTTACCTTTGTTTTAATTAAGGTTAAGTCATATTTTTTTGATACAGATTCGAGTGGTTCCGAGTTTAGAAGAACATGTTGCTTAAAATAGTAAATCGCTGAAGCGTCTTTACTTTCCAACATTCCATTTAAATGGTTTACCCTAATATTTCTATTGCATAGGAAATGCAACGTTTCGTCTATAAAAGAGAATTCTAAATAGTCATTGTGAATGCAAATGGCATTACAAAATAGATCCGCTATATTGCAAAGAGTAAATTGACTTCCCAGACTGCTGGCCTGCCTGATTTTTGGTTTACGTAGTTCCTTTTGTAGCAGTTGCTTATTGTTCACCCTAAATTTCCCAGGGACTATTCTTCCACTAAAAATAGCACGAAATGTATTTCGACAACTTTTAACCGGAACGTGAAAAAGTACACCACATGTTTGATGATTAAGTTTAACAAATTCCAGAAGATACATTTTCAAATGAGGCAGACGTTCGTTTTTCTTTTTACTTAACGTTACAACCATGTTACATTTTTTATTGACAAGTATTTCTGTGGGCAAAAGGAGAACATTGATGTGGTTGTCAAAGAATGTCAAAAGCTTCCAAAATCTCCTCTGCAACAGTGGCCGGCTATCGATAAGTCTGACGTTAAGAACAGCATATATACAACTTGTCCGAGCATCAAGATTCTGCGCTGCCTGTAGAAGAACATTATCCCCGTCAAAACTAGGTACTTGAAGGTGGTATTCCAGTGACGTTTGAATAGGCGCATTTAATCTCTGATTATTTTTAATTATAGAAATAAGCTGATGTTGCTTATACTCCTTATATAATTTTTGTCTTAGAACATCGGGTTGTTTTTTATACACCTGCAAGTCTATGGCATTGTGATGCAGTCTCTTCAAAGCTGAGGGTGTAAAGTTAGACGTTGACGTTTGACCATCCATTTCGGACTTAGCAAAACCAATACAATAAAGTATGTTGTTTTCGCTCAGGCAAAACAATTCTTCTTTTTGGTCTATCCAACTACATCCGTAAATCCCGGACACTGGCTTTGTCAAGGTGTAGACAAAACACTCGTCAAGCTGAACGTTGTACTTGAATCTTAGTCGCACCAGCTGGTTTCCGTCCGTGTAATAGATGTCGCCTTTGTCACTTGTTGCATCAAAGTCCAGCCATTCAGAACCTGTGTGATAAATTTGACGCTGTTTTATAGAAAGAAGCCTAGACAGGTACCAGATGTCTACACTGCCAGAGCTAAGAAAAACCAAACAAAGGTTCTCAATTGGCAGAAGTTTGATGAATTTAACGTGCGCTGCATATACGCATAGAAGCTCGATATAATAGTCTGGACCGGTACTTTCTGATCTTCTTTTTTGATTATAAGCCAAGGCAAATACATTTCCACCTATGCTAAATATGTGAACGTAATTTTCTTCTACCGCGTTTGTAACAAGAAGACTTCGTACAAACTGTTCATCATTTTTGGAAACTTTTAAAGTTGTCAGAGTGTACTTATTATGCTGCCAGTCGCACATAAATATATTTTGCTGGTCAAAAGTTATGTCAAATGTTTGTTGCAGTGTACACTTGTCCTTTTCTAAATCAGGAAGATCGAAACATGTTTGAAGCAGCAGTCGTCCATTTTCTATTTGAATCACGCTGAATCCTTGGTCGACAATAGCAAAACATTGAACTTCACTGAGACATTTTATTAGTTTAAGCTCCTTAAAAGAGGTAAAGCAGTATAACTCTCCATTCGACATATGCAGAATCGTGTTGTACCTTAGGGAATGCACACTCTTAATATAGCCTCCTCCACTTTTGGGCAGAGGAATACGCACAGCAGTCATTTTTATCCTGCAGCAATCCATCGGCATCTTAAAGCGTATGTTTAACAAATAATACTTGTCCCAAGTTATAAACACAAACTGATCGTTAGATGCCGCAACTAGACAAAACCCACATGCTTGGAAAAGTAAGTCATCCCTGACTAGCCATTGCTTTAAAACACTATATTCGGACCTTTTGCAGGGATTCATGGCTAGTATTATAATAAATTCAAATTTTCTTTATACAATTAGGCGCTAATTAGGGATGTCACAAATATATAAAAATAACAATATATCGATATTTTTGGAAAAAATACAATTTACACATTTTGTGATATTATTCACATGATATATTGAATATCGTCTTTTTCAGTAAAATATATTCAATTGTTAAAATCGACGCTCGAATTTATGTTGATAATTAATATTTAATAATATGTAATAATCGGTACCCAGATAACACCACGGGGAGGCCGTTACAATTGTAATGGGGGGTCGTCCTATATTATCACTAACTATCGCAATTACTATTCGCGCTTATACTTCAGTACTTTACAATTGGAACAAAAATACTTCAATTAAATATGTTTTCAGTTATAAGCAAAAATTGGAAGCTTTAAGAAATCGGATTAAGAAAAATTGAAAAGTAAGTATTTTTGTTCCAATTGTAAAGTACTGAAGTATAAGCGCGAGTAGTAATTGTGCTATTATTATTTCTATGTTGAATTTGAATAATTGTTATGTTAAGGCAATGCAAAACTAGAGTTTTTAAGTGGTGGACATTTATAAACAATCATATAGATTTGAAGTCTAAGAACTTCTAATATTAAGGACATATTTTTCATTTTTGCAATGCATGTGCATACGTGTGCACCAATACAGTGGTCAGCTGTCGCTGTATTCGTACAAGAGAGCTGTTGGCTTTAGAGCTCTTCGCTCCCTGGCTTTTGAACAAAATTTAGAGAGAGCCTGGAGCGAGCTCTAAAGCCAGCAAAAAAATCGTATGGCGTTACGCTTCCTGTTATTCTATACTATACTATTTATACTATACTATACTATTTAACCATACGAGCAACTAAATTGTTTAGCTTACGAACAGAATTAATATGATATTACTTATTATACTTTTACTTCAAAAGTATAGTGGACATATTTTCGTTTGTATACCTGAATTGGTTCCGATTCTAAAATGTAGACACTGTATGTAATGTATACATGTTAAAAGTCTGTTAAATTAGACATTTTAACTGATTAATTTTTGATATTTATATATACATACTTTCAGAAGCCGACTAAACTAGTCGTTCATAAATGAATCTTTTGAAATATGAGAAATGATTTCTATGCAGCCTCTAAAACTTTAAATATAATTAAATCTTAAGCTGTAAACATAAGAACATTTCCATCAATAAAATGAAACATAAGGAAAGTTCCAATTATGGATACAAAAAACAATCCAAGAGAGCTTTGTTTTATTCGCCTTCTTTACTTTAGCTCGTTTTGCGATAAACAACATTGTTTGGTTGTTCTATTTATATATTTGAGTTCCCCGACTAATATTTATCCGTTACTCAGCGAACGAGAATTTTTAGCATGAAATAATGGTTGTAACTAAACAAAAATTAAATGAGAAAAACAGTTTTAGAAGTTTGGTCGTGGCAGTCTTAGGCAGTTTGTGGACGTAAGAGTGGGCGTGGCAGCATAGGTGAACATATAAGTGCTGCGCCTATGTCTGAGATTCAGGCGTTCATAAGGACATACGGAATTCCAAGTTCGAAGTGGCCTTAGATCCTGATCAAGAATATATATATAAGGCCGGCGACATAGTTTTTTTTGGGGTGGGGAACGCATTTGCTTGGACACTTTTTTGCCAAATCATTTCAAAAAATTCGTGTGGCGACCGCTCCATACACCTTTTAAGGAATCTGCCGGCCATGTATATATATTCTTGATCGGGATACTTTATATGGTTGTCTGTTACATAATATTCAACGACTTTAATATACCCTTTTACTCTTCTAGAAATATATATGTGGTCATTACCAATACGTTATTAAAATTTATATTCTGGAAATATTTCAAGGTAAGTGGCATAGAAGTGGAAATAATGCATAGTTTGTACTGTTCACACTAGCTTCGTACCGAATGGAAAAGTGTTTTTGTGTATGACACCTAAAAGCTGTTTGCCCGTCCTTAAGATGAGGCGTGGAATAGTTTTTCCGTGGAAAAGGAAAGTTTACAAAAAAAGGAATTTATGGTTGAAATAAAAATCTTGACAAATTCGAAAATAAATAAATCTTACATGGACAATGTTTTCAATTGTTTCATAATTCATGCGATGTCTATGCTGCTGCCTTGTCTTGTATGTGCTTATATTATATTATTAGGAGGTATTTTTAGTACATTAAAGGCTGGACCCAATAATGTCACACTATTTTCCTTCTTTTTGCTAGCAATTTCCGGCGAGGTATGCTTATAATCTTTCATCTCCACGTGTTTTTATTAAAAAATTTTGTTTTTATTGTAGCGGTTATATTGTTACTAAATTTCAAAATGGTAAGTTCTTAAGAAAAAAGAGGATAGATCAAAATCATTCTATATGAATGTGGAACTAAATGTTTTCGACACGCTTAGAACATATGGTTATGACTTATTGGTTGGATTTCTTTTTCATATTTGCAGGGTTTCGTTAAGGTAGTCAAGAACAAGCAGTACTTTAAGAGGTACCAAGTTAAGTTCCGAAGGCGTCGCGAAGGAAAGACCGATTACTATGCCAGGAAGCGCCTGACATTTCAGGACAAGAACAAGTACAACACTCCCAAGTACCGTTTGATCGTACGTTTGTCCAACAAGGACATTACAGTCCAGATCGCCTATGCTCGCATCGAAGGTGATCGCGTGGTTTGCGCGGCTTATTCCCACGAGCTTCCCAAGTACGGGATCCAGGTAAGTTTGAGCACTGCGTTCTGGCCCACTCAACTTGATGGCCCATTATATTTATTCAAGGTTGGTTTGACAAACTACGCTGCTGCTTACTGCACAGGCTTGCTGGTCGCCCGCCGTGTGCTTAACAAGTTGGGTCTGGACTCTCTATATGCAGGATGCACTGAAGTGACCGGTGAAGAGTTTAACGTAGAGCCTGTTGATGACGGCCCTGGCGCATTCCGTTGCTTCTTGGATGTTGGACTCGCGCGTACCACAACTGGTGCACGTGTGTTCGGCGCTATGAAGGGAGCCGTTGATGGAGGTCTAAACATACCCCACTCTGTGAAGCGTTTTCCTGGATACTCTGCGGAAACCAAGAGTTTTAATGCTGATGTCCATCGCGCTCATATATTTGGCCAGCATGTTGCAGACTATATGCGCTCTTTGGAGGAAGAGGATGAGGAGAGCTTTAAACGGCAGTTTAGCCGATACATTAAGTTGGGCATTCGTGCTGATGATGTAAGTACAGCATAGTTTATTTTACGACGTCCACTTACAAAATTACAGCTGCGTTACGCACACAACGCTAACTGTGCCATAAGTGGACAACATAAAAGCTTTAAGCTGTGTTCGAAGTTTTTCTCTCAATAGATCAAACTTCCTGTTATGTTTACACATTCCACGCAATTTATAAACCGAATACTGGCAGAATAAAATACCCTAACATTTGTTTGGACAAACAAATGTGATGTTACAACACGTCGAAGTCTGGGTCACATGCAATTCCCTGTAAGGCTAATTCTATTATGCTCCGTGCTTTAGTATTTTGAATCTCTGCTATTAGAGTTCCAAAATATTAAACTTTTATGCGGCGGATCAATTTTATATATGTACTGGTCCACTTGATACATACTTTTAAACAAACCTTGCATACCCCTTTACTTCGGCGGGTAACAAAATATATCATTTTGTTAGAAGAATTATTTGTTTCAACAATTTTATCATTAAGTAAGTCTTGTTTCAAATATTTAAAGTCTAATTCATTACTTTTGTTTTGCAGCTTGAGGATATCTATAAAAAAGCCCACCAGGCAATTCGTAACGACCCTACACACAAGGTCACTGCTAAGAAGTCTTCTGCCGTTACGAAGAAGAGGTGGAATGCTAAGAAACTCACAAACGAGCAACGGAAGACTAAGATTGCAGCTCATAAGGCAGCTTATGTTGCCAAGCTCCAGTCTGAAACTGAGGCCTAAAAGTGATCGACACCCGCTTTAGTTGAGATTGGTGTAAAAATAAATAAACAGTTGTAATGACACCAGCTATTATTTGGGAGACTCCTTTCATAAACCTGTCAATGCGGCGGTGTGCGGCAGAGATAGCCCAATACTAGAGTAAATCTATAATAACTATAGGTGGGAAGTGAACCGAAGCATTATTTATTCAAGAGAAAATCTTTTCGTGCAAGTCGAATTTGGTTGGGTTTGATTTGTTTTGATTTAGGACCAACGCAGCGGACCAATATATTTGTGAATCCACTGCTTTCTATGACGGTTAATAATAAACATAATTAATTTTCGAAAAGATTTGGCATGTACGCTGTTAATTGGGGACCAAAAAAGGTGGAAAGTTTGACCGCCACCAAAATAGCTCACATCTGCCCCCACGCTTAAAAATGGTTCACTTTTTATACCCGTTCGTTACTAGTAGAGTATACTAGATTCTTTAAATAGTATGTAACAGGCAGAAAGAAGCGTTTCCGACCACATAAAGTATATATATTCTTGATTAGGATCAATAGCCAAGTCGATTTGGCCATGTCCGCCCGTCTGTCTGTCCGTCCGTATGAACGCTGAGATCTCAGGAACTATAAAAGCTAGAAAGTTGAGATTAAGCATACAGACTCCAGGGACATAGACGCAGCGCAAGTTTGTCGATTCATGTTGCCACGCTCACTCTTAAGCCCAAAAACCGCCCAAAACTGCCACGGTCACACTTTTGAAAAATGTTTTGATATTTTTCCATTTTTGTATTTGTCTTGTAATTTTCTATGGATTTACCAAAAATCTTTGTGCCACGCCCACTCTAACGCCCACAAACCCTCAAAAACTGTCAGTGTTGCAGACTCCTTCGCAGTTCCACTAGCCGAGTAATCTCTCTTGTTAATCTTAGCTTCGAACTTTTTTACCACCAGCCAAAAATCACCAGAACATATTATATGATTGCAAATAGTACATTAGGGCCAGTTATCTTAAAAGTTAAAATTTTTCTAGCGTAAGAAATGTTACATTTTTCTACTTTTATATTTCCGGCTTTTGTTTTGTCTTGTATATAAGACAATACATCAGATGATGTTTGATCCGGGGAAGGGCAAGAAACGAAAATTTGTTTCTTTACTGGAACCACAAGGGATTTTGGTACTTCAAATTCTATTTCTAAAGGGCCAACTTGTGTTGGTAGTCCGTACTCAATATTCGTTTGTGGTGTTAAACTTATCGGGTCATATAAATTACTGGTTGAGAAAACAGTGTGAAAAAAATCTGAATCTTTAGCAATCCCAAGGTGTACTCTCTCCACAACGGATTGATCGGATTGCTCCGAACTTTTTTTAGCTGCCGATTTAAGCAACATTTGAGTATTTGCTTCAATTGACAACTGATTAGCTGTGGAGTCCTGTTGAACACTTGGCAAGCATCACAACAGTATTTTAGCTAGGTTATCACTTGTTCGGCAGCTAAAGCCAAAAAGTCATTTTTGTCTGCTCAGGCTGTACTACCTGACGGCATTTGTTTTGGAAGCAAACAAAATTGATTTACATGTTTTTAAGATTTCGACCACTGTACGTACAAAGACACAATATTAAAACTTTTAAGCTTGCTGTTTAATTTACCGCAAGAGCGCAATCAGTAATCTTGGAACTTTGGATTTTGTGAGGGAGAGCGAGAGAGAGAAGGAGAAAGCGGATGCACAGCGCAGTTTATATGCATACACAACAACACCAAACAGCACTGCGAACAAACAGAACTCGTAACAGAGAATAAAGAAAACACAAAAAAAACTAAGGCGTTAGGTTATTTGTTTAAGCTATTTCACAAAAAATAAAAATGGAAAAAGATTCACTCGCGAAGCGAATGGAGTTGTATTAATTAGGCATGCAAAATATAATAATGAACAAAAGAGGACGCTTAGTCGATTTCCCCAACTATCTGATACCCGTTACTCAGCTAGTGGAAGTGCGAAGAGAAATTTCAACACTGACCGTTTTTGGTGGTTTGTGGTCGTTATAGTGGGCGTGGCAAAACGATTTATGTCAAAACGATAGAAATTTACTAGACTAACAAAATGTGAAAAATTATTAAAACATTTTTCAAAAGTGTGGGCATGGCGGCTTGTAGCGTTTTGTGGGCGTTAGGGTGGGCGTGGCAAAAACTTGCGCAGAGTCTATATTTCTGGAGTCTGCATGCTTAGTCTCAACTTTCTAGCTTTTTTAAATCCTGAGATCTCGACGTTCATACGGACAGACAGACGGACATGGCCAGATCGACTAGGCTATTGATCCTGGTCAACAATATACTTTTTAACTTTATATGGTCGGAATCGCTTTCTTCTGCCTGTTACATAATTTTCAACGAATCCTTTTACTCTACTAGTAAGGAATATAATTATCTGAACCAGGAGAGAGACTGTCGTATAAGAGCTTAGCTACACCGCTCGAAGCGCGAACTGACGCGGTATGAAAGAAGAGATTTAGAATTTTTAAACCCGTCCTAACCCATTAACTCCCACCAGCAACACCGCAATTGTATTCCGTCCAAAGGAAATAACCAAAATTATTAAAGACAATCTCAGCCTCAAAAAATCCCCTGGCTGCGACGTTATAGCACCAGAAATGATCATCGAGCTGCCACATTTTGCATTTTGCAATGAAAATTTGCTCTCTGACTGACGAATAAACGAGCAACAATAAACAGACAAGACTGCCCACTACTTTTCCTGAACAACATACCCCTCCCGAGAGCAGATGAGGTAATGTACCTAGGAGTATATCTCGTCAGAAGACTCACATGGCACCAGCAGATTGAAGCCAAAAAAATTCAATTTAAACTTAAAGCCAAAAACTTACACTGGCTTATCAATAGAGGGGCCGAAACATCGATGCTAACATCGATGTATCGATGTTCTTTAAAAATTCCGAAACATCGATGCTTTTAACAGACTATCGATGTTTTTGGTTCGTCACTATTCCAAGAACAAGAAGAAGACACAACGCTAAGGGTATGCAAATTAGTAGAATTTGTTCAAATTTTTAATTAAAACAATTTCAATTATTAGTTTGCAGATATATTCATATGGTGATTGGTGGGGGAAGCGACGCAAGCCAATGGAGAAATTTTTAAAACGCAAGATATTTTGCACATGGCATGTGCAGTCACATATACATGCGTGGCAAATGCATTTAATGTAGTTATACCCGTTACTCGTAGAGTAAAAGGGTATACTAGATTCGTTGAAAAGTATGTAACAGGCAGAAGGAAGCGTTTCCGACCATATAAAGTATATATATTCTTGATCAGGATCAGTAGCCAAGTCGATCTGGCCATGTCCGTCTGTCCGTCCGTCTGTCTGTCCGTCTGTCCGTATGAACGTCGAGATCTCAGGAACTACAAAAGCTAGAAAGTTGAGATTAAGCATACAGACTCCAGAGACATAGACGCAGCGCAAGTTTGTCGAATCATGTTGCCACGCCCACTCTAACGCCCACAAACCGCCCAAAACTGACACGCCCACACTTTTGAAAAATGTTTTGATATTTTTTCATTTTTGTATTTGTCTTGTAATTTTCTATGGAATTTCTCGAATTTGGTTGGGTTTGATTTGTTTTGATTTAGGACCAACGCAGCGGACCAATATATTTGTGAATCCTCTGCTTTCTATGACGGTTAATAATAAACATAATTAATTTTTGAAAAGATTTGGCATGTACGCTGTTAATTGGGGACCAAAAAAGGTGGAAAGTTTGACCGCCACCAAAATAGCACACATCTGCCCCCACGCTTAAAAATTGTTCACTTTTTATACCCGTTCGTTACTAGTAGAGTATACTAGATTCTTTAAATAGTATGTAACAGGCAGAAAGAAGCGTTTCCGACCACATAAAGTATATATATTCTTGATCAGGATCAATAGCCAAGTCGATTTGGCCATGTCCGCCCGTCTGTCTGTCCGTCCGTATGAACGCTGAGATCTCAGGAACTATAAAAGCTAGAAAGTTGAGATTAAGCATACAGACTCCAGGGACATAGACGCAGCGCAAGTTTGTCGATTCATGTTGCCACGCTCACTCCTTTCATAAACCTGTCAATGCGGCGGTGTGCGGCAGAGATAGCCCAATACTAGAGTAAATCTATAATAACTATAGGTGGGAAGTGAACCGAAGCATTATTTATTCAAGAGAAAATCTGTTCGTGCAAGTCGAATTTGGTTGGGTTTGATTTGTTTTGATTTAGGACCAACGCAGCGGACCAATATATTTGTGAATCCACTGCTTTCTATGACGGTTAATAATAAACATAATTAATTTTCGAAAAGATTTGGCATGTACGCTGTTAATTGGGGACCAAAAAAGGTGGAAAGTTTGACCGCCACCAAAATAGCTCACATCTGCCCCCACGCTTAAAAATGGTTCACTTTTTATACCCGTTCGTTACTAGTAGAGTATACTAGATTCTTTAAATAGTATGTAACAGGCAGAAAGAAGCGTTTCCGACCACATAAAGTATATATATTCTTGATCAGGATCAATAGCCAAGTCGATTTGGCCATGTCCGCCCGTCTGTCTGTCCGTCCGTATGAACGCTGAGATCTCAGGAACTATAAAAGCTAGAAAGTTGAGATTAAGCATACAGACTCCAGGGACATAGACGCAGCGCAAGTTTGTCGATTCATGTTGCCACGCTCACTCTTAAGCCCAAAAACCGCCCAAAACTGCCACGGTCACACTTTTGAAAAATGTTTTGATATTTTTCCATTTTTGTATTTGTCTTGTAATTTTCTATGGATTTACCAAAAATCTTTGTGCCACGCCCACTCTAACGCCCACAAACCCTCAAAAACTGTCAGTGTTGCAGACTCCTTCGCAGTTCCACTAGCCGAGTAATCTCTCTTGTTAATCTTAGCTTCGAACTTTTTTACCACCAGCCAAAAATCACCAGAACATATTATATGATTGCAAATAGTACATTAGGGCCAGTTATCTTAAAAGTTAAAATTTTTCTAGCGTAAGAAATGTTACATTTTTCTACTTTTATATTTCCGGCTTTTGTTTTGTCTTGTATATAAGACAATACATCAGATGATGTTTGATCCGGGGAAGGGCAAGAAACGAAAATTTGTTTCTTTACTGGAACCACAAGGGATTTTGGTACTTCAAATTCTATTTCTAAAGGGCCAACTTGTGATGGTAGTCCGTACTCAATATTCGTTTGTGGTGTTAAACTTATCGGGTCATATAAATTACTGGTTGAGAAAACAGTGTGAAAAAAATCGGAATCTTTAGCAATCCCAAGGTGTACTCTCTCCACAACGGATTGATCGGATTGCTCCGAACTTTTTTTTAGCTGCCGATTTAAGCAACATTTGAGTATTTGCTTCAATTGACAACTGATAAGCTGTGGAGTCCTGTTGAACACTTGGCAAGCATCACAACAGTATTTTAGCTAGGTTATCACTTGTTCGGCCGCTAAAGCCGCTTAGTGTTTATCATTTTATCACACAGCCAAAAAGTCATTTTTGTCTGCTCAGGCTGTACTACCTGACGGCATTTGGTTTTGAAGCAAACAAAATTGATTTACATGGTTTTAAGATTTCGACCACTGTACGTACAAAGACACAATATTAAAACTTTTAAGCTTGCTGTTTAATTTACCGCAAGAGCGCAATCAGTAATCTTGGAACTTTGGATTTTGTGAGGGAGAGCGAGAGAGAGAAGGAGAAAGCGGATGCACAGCGCAGTTTATATGCATACACAACAACACCAAACAGCACTGCGAACAAACAGAACTCGTAACAGAGAATAAAGAAAACACAAAAAAAACTAAGGCGTTAGGTTATTTGTTTAAGCTATTTCACAAAAAATAAAAATGGAAAAAGATTCACTCGCGAAGCGAATGGAGTTGTATTAATTAGGCATGCAAAATATAATAATGAACAAAAGAGGACGCTTAGTCGATTTCCCCAACTATCTGATACCCGTTACTCAGCTAGTGGAAGTGCGAAGAGAAATTTCAACACTGACCGTTTTTGGTGGTTTGTGGTCGTTATAGTGGGCGTGGCAAAACGATTTATGTCAAAACGATAGAAATTTACTAGACTAACAAAATGTGAAAAATTATTAAAACATTTTTCAAAAGTGTGGGCATGGCGGTTTGTAGCGTTTTGTGGGCGTTAGGGTGGGCGTGGCAAAAACTTGCGCAGAGTCTATATTTCTGGAGTCTGCATGCTTAGTCTCAACTTTATAGCTTTTTTAAATCCTGAGATCTCGACGTTCATACGGACAGACACGCGGACATGTCCAGATCGACTAGGCTATTGATCCTGGTCAACAATATACTTTTTAACTTTATATGGTCGGAATCGCTTTCTTCTGCCTGTTACATAATTTTCAACGAATCCTTTTACTCTACTAGTAAGGAATATAATTATCTGAACCAGAAGAGAGACTGTCGTATAAGAGCTTAGCTACACCGCTCGAAGCGCGAACTGACGCGGTATGAAAGAAGAGATTTAGAATTTTTAAACCCGTCCTAACCCATTAACTCCCACCAGCAACACCGCAATTGTATTCCGTCCAAAGGAAATAACCAAAATTATTAAAGACAATCTCAGCCTCAAAAAATCCCCTGGCTGCGACGTTATAACACCAGAAATGATCATCGAGCTGCCACATTTTGCATTTTGCAATGAAAATTTGCTCTCTGACTGACGAATAAACGAGCAACAATAAACAGACAAGACTGCCCACTACTTTTCCTGAACAACATACCCCTTCCGAGAGCAGATGAGTTAATGTACCTAGGAGTACATCTCGTCAGAAGACTCACATGGCACCAGCAGATTGAAGCCAAAAAAATTCAATTTAAACTTAAAGCCAAAAACTTACACTGGCTTATCAATAGAGGGGCCGAAACATCGATGTATCGATGTTCTTTAAAAATTCCGAAACATCGATGCTTTTAACAGACTATCGATGTTTTTGGTTCGTCACTATTCCAAGAACAAGAAGAAGACACAACGCTAAGGGTATGCAAATTAGTAGAATTTGTTCAAATTTTTAATTAAAACAATTTCAATTATTAGTTTGCAGATATATTCATATGGTGATTGGTGGGGGAAGCGACGCAAGCCAATGGAGAAATTTTTAAAACGTAAGATATTTTGCACATGGCATGTGCAGTCACATATACATGCGTGGCAAATGCATTTACACTCGTAGAGTAAAAGGGTATACTAGATTCGTTGAAAAGTATGTAACAGGCAGAAGGAAGCGTTTCCGACCATATAAAGTATATATATTCTTGATCAGGATCAGTAGCCAAGTCGATCTGGCCATGTCCGTCTGTCCGTCCGTCTGTCTGTCCGTCTGTCCGTATGAACGTCGAGATCTCAGGAACTATAAAAGCTAGAAAGTTGAGATTAAGCATACAGACTCCAGAGCCATAGATGCAGCGCAAGTTTGTCGAATCATGTTGCCACGCCCACTCTAACGCCCACAAACCCTCAAAAACTGTCAGTGTTGCAGACTCCTTCGCAGTTCCACTAGCCGAGTAATCTCTCTTGTTAATCTTAGCTTCGAACTTTTTTACCACCAGCCAAAAATCACCAGAACATATTATATGATTGCAAATAGTACATTAGGGCCAGTTATCTTAAAAGTTAAAATTTTTCTAGCGTAAGAAATGTTACATTTTTCTACTTTTATATTTCCGGCTTTTGTTTTGTCTTGTATATAAGACAATACATCAGATGATGTTTGATCCGGGGAAGGGCAAGAAACGAAAATTTGTTTCTTTACTGGAACCACAAGGGATTTTGGTACTTCAAATTCTATTTCTAAAGGGCCAACTTGTGTTGGTAGTCCGTACTCAATATTCGTTTGTGGTGTTAAACTTATCGGGTCATATAAATTACTGGTTGAGAAAACAGTGTGAAAAAAATCTGAATCTTTAGCAATCCCAAGGTGTACTCTCTCCACAACGGATTGATCGGATTGCTCCGAACTTTTTTTAGCTGCCGATTTAAGCAACATTTGAGTATTTGCTTCAATTGACAACTGATTAGCTGTGGAGTCCTGTTGAACACTTGGCAAGCATCACAACAGTATTTTAGCTAGGTTATCACTTGTTCGGCAGCTAAAGCCAAAAAGTCATTTTTGTCTGCTCAGGCTGTACTACCTGACGGCATTTGTTTTGGAAGCAAACAAAATTGATTTACATGTTTTTAAGATTTCGACCACTGTACGTACAAAGACACAATATTAAAACTTTTAAGCTTGCTGTTTAATTTACCGCAAGAGCGCAATCAGTAATCTTGGAACTTTGGATTTTGTGAGGGAGAGCGAGAGAGAGAAGGAGAAAGCGGATGCACAGCGCAGTTTATATGCATACACAACAACACCAAACAGCACTGCGAACAAACAGAACTCGTAACAGAGAATAAAGAAAACACAAAAAAAACTAAGGCGTTAGGTTATTTGTTTAAGCTATTTCACAAAAAATAAAAATGGAAAAAGATTCACTCGCGAAGCGAATGGAGTTGTATTAATTAGGCATGCAAAATATAATAATGAACAAAAGAGGACGCTTAGTCGATTTCCCCAACTATCTGATACCCGTTACTCAGCTAGTGGAAGTGCGAAGAGAAATTTCAACACTGACCGTTTTTGGTGGTTTGTGGTCGTTATAGTGGGCGTGGCAAAACGATTTATGTCAAAACGATAGAAATTTACTAGACTAACAAAATGTGAAAAATTATTAAAACATTTTTCAAAAGTGTGGGCATGGCGGCTTGTAGCGTTTTGTGGGCGTTAGGGTGGGCGTGGCAAAAACTTGCGCAGAGTCTATATTTCTGGAGTCTGCATGCTTAGTCTCAACTTTCTAGCTTTTTTAAATCCTGAGATCTCGACGTTCATACGGACAGACAGACGGACATGGCCAGATCGACTAGGCTATTGATCCTGGTCAACAATATACTTTTTAACTTTATATGGTCGGAATCGCTTTCTTCTGCCTGTTACATAATTTTCAACGAATCCTTTTACTCTACTAGTAAGGAATATAATTATCTGAACCAGGAGAGAGACTGTCGTATAAGAGCTTAGCTACACCGCTCGAAGCGCGAACTGACGCGGTATGAAAGAAGAGATTTAGAATTTTTAAACCCGTCCTAACCCATTAACTCCCACCAGCAACACCGCAATTGTATTCCGTCCAAAGGAAATAACCAAAATTATTAAAGACAATCTCAGCCTCAAAAAATCCCCTGGCTGCGACGTTATAGCACCAGAAATGATCATCGAGCTGCCACATTTTGCATTTTGCAATGAAAATTTGCTCTCTGACTGACGAATAAACGAGCAACAATAAACAGACAAGACTGCCCACTACTTTTCCTGAACAACATACCCCTCCCGAGAGCAGATGAGGTAATGTACCTAGGAGTATATCTCGTCAGAAGACTCACATGGCACCAGCAGATTGAAGCCAAAAAAATTCAATTTAAACTTAAAGCCAAAAACTTACACTGGCTTATCAATAGAGGGGCCGAAACATCGATGCTAACATCGATGTATCGATGTTCTTTAAAAATTCCGAAACATCGATGCTTTTAACAGACTATCGATGTTTTTGGTTCGTCACTATTCCAAGAACAAGAAGAAGACACAACGCTAAGGGTATGCAAATTAGTAGAATTTGTTCAAATTTTTAATTAAAACAATTTCAATTATTAGTTTGCAGATATATTCATATGGTGATTGGTGGGGGAAGCGACGCAAGCCAATGGAGAAATTTTTAAAACGCAAGATATTTTGCACATGGCATGTGCAGTCACATATACATGCGTGGCAAATGCATTTAATGTAGTTATACCCGTTACTCGTAGAGTAAAAGGGTATACTAGATTCGTTGAAAAGTATGTAACAGGCAGAAGGAAGCGTTTCCGACCATATAAAGTATATATATTCTTGATCAGGATCAGTAGCCAAGTCGATCTGGCCATGTCCGTCTGTCCGTCCGTCTGTCTGTCCGTCTGTCCGTATGAACGTCGAGATCTCAGGAACTACAAAAGCTAGAAAGTTGAGATTAAGCATACAGACTCCAGAGACATAGACGCAGCGCAAGTTTGTCGAATCATGTTGCCACGCCCACTCTAACGCCCACAAACCGCCCAAAACTGACACGCCCACACTTTTGAAAAATGTTTTGATATTTTTTCATTTTTGTATTTGTCTTGTAATTTTCTATGGAATTTCTCGAATTTGGTTGGGTTTGATTTGTTTTGATTTAGGACCAACGCAGCGGACCAATATATTTGTGAATCCTCTGCTTTCTATGACGGTTAATAATAAACATAATTAATTTTTGAAAAGATTTGGCATGTACGCTGTTAATTGGGGACCAAAAAAGGTGGAAAGTTTGACCGCCACCAAAATAGCACACATCTGCCCCCACGCTTAAAAATTGTTCACTTTTTATACCCGTTCGTTACTAGTAGAGTATACTAGATTCTTTAAATAGTATGTAACAGGCAGAAAGAAGCGTTTCCGACCACATAAAGTATATATATTCTTGATCAGGATCAATAGCCAAGTCGATTTGGCCATGTCCGCCCGTCTGTCTGTCCGTCCGTATGAACGCTGAGATCTCAGGAACTATAAAAGCTAGAAAGTTGAGATTAAGCATACAGACTCCAGGGACATAGACGCAGCGCAAGTTTGTCGATTCATGTTGCCACGCTCACTCCTTTCATAAACCTGTCAATGCGGCGGTGTGCGGCAGAGATAGCCCAATACTAGAGTAAATCTATAATAACTATAGGTGGGAAGTGAACCGAAGCATTATTTATTCAAGAGAAAATCTGTTCGTGCAAGTCGAATTTGGTTGGGTTTGATTTGTTTTGATTTAGGACCAACGCAGCGGACCAATATATTTGTGAATCCACTGCTTTCTATGACGGTTAATAATAAACATAATTAATTTTCGAAAAGATTTGGCATGTACGCTGTTAATTGGGGACCAAAAAAGGTGGAAAGTTTGACCGCCACCAAAATAGCTCACATCTGCCCCCACGCTTAAAAATGGTTCACTTTTTATACCCGTTCGTTACTAGTAGAGTATACTAGATTCTTTAAATAGTATGTAACAGGCAGAAAGAAGCGTTTCCGACCACATAAAGTATATATATTCTTGATCAGGATCAATAGCCAAGTCGATTTGGCCATGTCCGCCCGTCTGTCTGTCCGTCCGTATGAACGCTGAGATCTCAGGAACTATAAAAGCTAGAAAGTTGAGATTAAGCATACAGACTCCAGGGACATAGACGCAGCGCAAGTTTGTCGATTCATGTTGCCACGCTCACTCTTAAGCCCAAAAACCGCCCAAAACTGCCACGGTCACACTTTTGAAAAATGTTTTGATATTTTTCCATTTTTGTATTTGTCTTGTAATTTTCTATGGATTTACCAAAAATCTTTGTGCCACGCCCACTCTAACGCCCACAAACCCTCAAAAACTGTCAGTGTTGCAGACTCCTTCGCAGTTCCACTAGCCGAGTAATCTCTCTTGTTAATCTTAGCTTCGAACTTTTTTACCACCAGCCAAAAATCACCAGAACATATTATATGATTGCAAATAGTACATTAGGGCCAGTTATCTTAAAAGTTAAAATTTTTCTAGCGTAAGAAATGTTACATTTTTCTACTTTTATATTTCCGGCTTTTGTTTTGTCTTGTATATAAGACAATACATCAGATGATGTTTGATCCGGGGAAGGGCAAGAAACGAAAATTTGTTTCTTTACTGGAACCACAAGGGATTTTGGTACTTCAAATTCTATTTCTAAAGGGCCAACTTGTGATGGTAGTCCGTACTCAATATTCGTTTGTGGTGTTAAACTTATCGGGTCATATAAATTACTGGTTGAGAAAACAGTGTGAAAAAAATCGGAATCTTTAGCAATCCCAAGGTGTACTCTCTCCACAACGGATTGATCGGATTGCTCCGAACTTTTTTTTAGCTGCCGATTTAAGCAACATTTGAGTATTTGCTTCAATTGACAACTGATAAGCTGTGGAGTCCTGTTGAACACTTGGCAAGCATCACAACAGTATTTTAGCTAGGTTATCACTTGTTCGGCCGCTAAAGCCGCTTAGTGTTTATCATTTTATCACACAGCCAAAAAGTCATTTTTGTCTGCTCAGGCTGTACTACCTGACGGCATTTGGTTTTGAAGCAAACAAAATTGATTTACATGGTTTTAAGATTTCGACCACTGTACGTACAAAGACACAATATTAAAACTTTTAAGCTTGCTGTTTAATTTACCGCAAGAGCGCAATCAGTAATCTTGGAACTTTGAATTTTGTGAGGGAGAGCGAGAGAGAGAAAGAGAAAGCGGATGCACAGCGCAGTTTATATGCATACACAAACAACAACACCAAACAGCACTGCGAGCAAACAGCACTCGTAACAGAGAATAAAGAAAACACAAAAAAAACAATAAGGCGTTAGGTTATTTGTTTAAGCTATTTCACAAAAAATAAAAATGGAAAAAGATTCACTCGCGAAGCGAATCGAGTTGTATTAATTAGGCTTGCAAAATATAATAATGAACAAAAGAGGACGCTTAGTCGATTTCCCCAACTATCTGATACCCGTTACTCAGCTAGTGGAAGTGCGAAGAGAAATTTCAACACTGACCGTTTGTGGTGGTTTGTGGTCGTTATAGTGGGCGTGGCAAAACGATTTATGTCAAAACGATAGAAATTTACTAGACTAACAAAATGTGAAAAATTATTAAAACATTTTTCAAAAGTGTGGGCATGGCGGTTTGTAGCGTTTTGTGGGCGTTAGGGTGGGCGTGGCAAAAACTTGCGCAGAGTCTATATTTCTGGAGTCTGCATGCTTAGTCTCAACTTTATAGCTTTTTTAAATCCTGAGATCTCGACGTTCATACGGACAGACACGCGGACATGTCCAGATCGACTAGGCTATTGATCCTGGTCAACAATATACTTTTTAACTTTATATGGTCGGAATCGCTTTCTTCTGCCTGTTACATAATTTTCAACGAATCCTTTTACTCTACTAGTAAGGAATATAATTATCTGAACCAGAAGAGAGACTGTCGTATAAGAGCTTAGCTACACCGCTCGAAGCGCGAACTGACGCGGTATGAAAGAAGAGATTTAGAATTTTTAAACCCGTCCTAACCCATTAACTCCCACCAGCAACACCGCAATTGTATTCCGTCCAAAGGAAATAACCAAAATTATTAAAGACAATCTCAGCCTCAAAAAATCCCCTGGCTGCGACGTTATAACACCAGAAATGATCATCGAGCTGCCACATTTTGCATTTTGCAATGAAAATTTGCTCTCTGACTGACGAATAAACGAGCAACAATAAACAGACAAGACTGCCCACTACTTTTCCTGAACAACATACCCCTTCCGAGAGCAGATGAGTTAATGTACCTAGGAGTACATCTCGTCAGAAGACTCACATGGCACCAGCAGATTGAAGCCAAAAAAATTCAATTTAAACTTAAAGCCAAAAACTTACACTGGCTTATCAATAGAGGGGCCGAAACATCGATGTATCGATGTTCTTTAAAAATTCCGAAACATCGATGCTTTTAACAGACTATCGATGTTTTTGGTTCGTCACTATTCCAAGAACAAGAAGAAGACACAACGCTAAGGGTATGCAAATTAGTAGAATTTGTTCAAATTTTTAATTAAAACAATTTCAATTATTAGTTTGCAGATATATTCATATGGTGATTGGTGGGGGAAGCGACGCAAGCCAATGGAGAAATTTTTAAAACGTAAGATATTTTGCACATGGCATGTGCAGTCACATATACATGCGTGGCAAATGCATTTACACTCGTAGAGTAAAAGGGTATACTAGATTCGTTGAAAAGTATGTAACAGGCAGAAGGAAGCGTTTCCGACCATATAAAGTATATATATTCTTGATCAGGATCAGTAGCCAAGTCGATCTGGCCATGTCCGTCTGTCCGTCCGTCTGTCTGTCCGTCTGTCCGTATGAACGTCGAGATCTCAGGAACTATAAAAGCTAGAAAGTTGAGATTAAGCATACAGACTCCAGAGCCATAGATGCAGCGCAAGTTTGTCGAATCATGTTGCCACGCCCACTCTAACGCCCACAAACCACCCAAAACTGCCACGCCCACACTTTTGAAAAATGTTTTGATATTTTTTCATTTTTGTATTTGTCTTGTAATTTTCTATGGATTTACCAAAAATCTTTGTGCCACGCCCACTCTAACGCCCACAAACCCTCAAAAACTGTCAGTGTTGCAGACTCCTTCGCACTTCCACTAGCTGAGTAATCTCTCTTGTTAATCTTAGCTTCGAACTTTTTTACCACCAGCCAAAAATCACCAGAACATATTATATGATTGCAAATAGTACATTAGGGCCAGTTATCTTAAAAGTTAAAATTTTTCTAGCGTAAGAAATGTTACATTTTTCTACTTTTATATTTCCGGCTTTTGTTTTGTCTTGTATATAAGACAATACATCAGATGATGTTTGATCCGGGGAAGGGCAAGAAACGAAAATTTGTTTCTTTACTGGAACCACAAGGGATTTTGGTACTTCAAATTCTATTTCTAAAGGGCCAACTTGTGATGGTAGTCCGTACTCAATATTCGTTTGTGGTGTTAAACTTATCGGGTCATATAAATTACTGGTTGAGAAAACAGTGTGAAAAAAATCGGAATCTTTAGCAATCCCAAGGTGTACTCTCTCCACAACGGATTGATCGGATTGCTCCGAACTTTTTTTTAGCTGCCGATTTAAGCAACATTTGAGTATTTGCTTCAATTGACAACTGATAAGCTGTGGAGTCCTGTTGAACACTTGGCAAGCATCACAACAGTATTTTAGCTAGGTTATCACTTGTTCGGCCGCTAAAGCCGCTTAGTGTTTATCATTTTATCACACAGCCAAAAAGTCATTTTTGTCTGCTCAGGCTGTACTACCTGACGGCATTTGTTTTTGAAGCAAACAAAATTGATTTACATGGTTTTAAGATTTCGACCACTGTACGTACAAAGACACAATATTAAAACTTTTAAGCTTGCTGTTTAATTTACCGCAAGAGCGCAATCAGTAATCTTGGAACTTTGAATTTTGTGAGGGAGAGCGAGAGAGAGAAAGAGAAAGCGGATGCACAGCGCAGTTTATATGCATACACAAACAACAACACCAAACAGCACTGCGAGCAAACAGCACTCGTAACAGAGAATAAAGAAAACACAAAAAAAACAATAAGGCGTTAGGTTATTTGTTTAAGCTATTTCACAAAAAATAAAAATGGAAAAAGATTCACTCGCGAAGCGAATCGAGTTGTATTAATTAGGCTTGCAAAATATAATAATGAACAAAAGAGGACGCTTAGCCGATTTCCCCAACTATCTGATACCCGTTACTCAGCTAGTGGAAGTGCGAAGAGAAATTTCAACACTGACCGTTTTTGGTGGTTTGTGGTCGTTATAGTGGGCGTGGCAAAACGATTTATGTCAAAACGATAGAAATTTACTAGACTAACAAAATGTGAAAAATTATTAAAACATTTTTCAAAAGTGTGGGCATGGCGGCTTGTAGCGTTTTGTGGGCGTTAGGGTGGGCGTGGCAAAAACTTGCGCAGAGTCTATATTTCTGGAGTCTGCATGCTTAGTCTCAACTTTCTAGCTTTTTTAAATCCTGAGATCTCGACGTTCATACGGACAGACAGACGGACATGGCCAGATCGACTAGGCTATTGATCCTGGTCAACAATATACTTTTTAACTTTATATGGTCGGAATCGCTTTCTTCTGCCTGTTACATAATTTGCAACGAATCCTTTTACTCTACTAGTAAGGAATATAATTATCTGAACCAGGAGAGAGACTGTCGTATAAGAGCTTAGCTACACCGCTCGAAGCGCGAACTGACGCGGTATGAAAGAAGAGATTTAGAATTTTTAAACCCGTCCTAATCCATTAAGTCCCACCGCAATTGTATTCCGTCCAAAGGAAATAACCAAAATTATTAAAGACAATCTCAGCCTCAAAAAATCCCCTGGCTGCGACGTTATAACACCAGAAATGATCATCGAGCTGCCACATTTTGCATTTTGCAATGAAAATTTGCTCTCTGACTGACGAATAAACGAGCAACAATAAACAGACAAGACTGCCCACTACTTTTCCTGAACAACATACCCCTCCCGAGAGCAGATGAGGTAATGTACCTAGGAGTATATCTCGTCAGAAGACTCACATGGCACCAGCAGATTGAAGCCAAAAAAATTCAATTTAAACTTAAAGCCAAAAACTTACACTGGCTTATCAATAGAGGGGCCGAAACATCGATGCTAACATCGATGTATCGATGTTCTTTAAAAATTCCGAAACATCGATGCTTTTAACAGACTATCGATGTTTTTGGTTCGTCACTATTCCAAGAACAAGAAGAAGACACAACGCTAAGGGTATGCAAATTAGTAGAATTTGTTCAAATTTTTAATTAAAACAATTTCAATTATTAGTTTGCAGATATATTCATATGGTGATTGGTGGGGGAAGCGACGCAAGCCAATGGAGAAATTTTTAAAACGCAAGATATTTTGCACATGGCATGTGCAGTCACATATACATGCGTGGCAAATGCATTTACACTCGTAGAGTAAAAGGGTATACTAGATTCGTTGAAAAGTATGTAACAGCCAGAAGGAAGCGTTTCCGACCATATAAAGTATATATATTCTTGATCAGGATCAGTAGCCAAGTCGATCTGGCCATGTCCGTCTGTCCGTCCGTCTGTCTGTCCGTCTGTCCGTATGAACGTCGAGATCTCAGGAACTATAAAAGCTAGAAAGTTGAGATTAAGCATACAGACTCCAGAAATATAGACTCTGCGCAAGTTTTTGCCACGCCCACCCTAACGCCCACAAAACGCTACAAGCCGCCATGCCCACACTTTTGAAAAATATTTTGATATTTTTTCATTTTTGTATTGGTCTTGTAAATTTCTATCGATTTGCCAAAAAACTTTTTGCCACGCCCACTCTAACGCCCACAAACCGCCCAAAGCTGCTACGCCCACACTTTTGAAAAATGTTTTGATATTTTTTCATTTTTGTATTAGTCTTGTAAATTTCTATCGATTTGCCCAAAAACTTTCTGCCACGCCCACTATAACGCCTACAAACCGCCAAAAACTGTGTTTAAGACTCTCCTTCTCCCTTCCACTAGCTGAGTAACGGGTATCAGATAGTCGGGGAACTCGACTATAGCGTTCTCTCTTGTTTTCATATGTATGTATGTATGTACGAGAGAGATCAAGTGTTTGGCAGGACTTTAAAAAACTTCTGAGAATAGCAAAGCAATATGTTCACACTGTGAAGAAATGTAAAACGGCGGGAAATACAACCAATTTGTCAGATCACCTTAAAAGGATTCACCCAAATTTAAATACGGATATCACGGTGAATGAATCTACGGAGTTGACTAAGTACCTTAATTTTAATTCAGAGTACCCGTCAGATTCGGCAAAGAAACAAATAATTGACCGAGTTATAATGGTTATAATAATTGCGCGAGACGTAGGGAAAGGGAGGGATTCCGTGAAGTTATAGCAACCTTAGATCCGAAATACAAGGTGTCAGGACTTATTTTCGTGAAGCTTGATTAAAAATGGAAAACCTCCAAGTTTTAATAAATAAATGCGAAGCATTGTTGCATTTATGAAGCGAAATTTAAAGATGCTCAAAATGTCGCTGACCCTCTCTCACTCATCCAAGAGGTACCAACCCGGTGGGACAGTGCGTTTTTAATGATCGAGAGAACTTTACTCATAAAAACAGCACTGTCGACAGTATTGCTGGGATTTCTAAAGGCTCCCTTGCCTTAACGCATTGGATGAGCTGTGCCAGTTACTTCGGCCATTTGAAAAAGCAACAAAAAAAAATAGCAGGTGGAAAGTATGCTACCATATCGCTCGTGATACCCATGATATGGCAAATGTTTATGGAAGTTTCCTCATTTGCAAATGTATTTAAAACCCAAGAACCTATCGCCGCCCTTGACGCTTTAAGCGGCCTGTTTAAGAAGCGTTTCGACCAATGTGAAACGAGGACAGTTCCGAGGATAGCCAAGTATTGACCCTAGATTCAAAAAGCAGGGGTTCCAGCTTGTCAGCAATGCCGACCAAGCCGTTCGAGGGTTGGAAGACGACATACAGGCTGTTTTAAACAAAAATTTCTCCTCAGCAGCGTCGCAAAAACCAAATCGGAATTCTGATTATTTCACAGAACTTCATCAAAAATTAAAATCAGCTCCGCGTACCACACGTTCGGACTCAATTATTTTGCTCCGCCAGCATTTAGAGATGCCAAACGAACCCGAAAAGTGCGACCCCCTAATTTTTTGGAAGGTAAATTTCTGAATTTCACATTATGAGCAAACTAATGTTTATATACAAAAATTTAAACATTTCGACAACAAAATGACGATTGAAGATGCTCAAATTTACATATACAATATGTTCTTATGTTATATAGACTGTTGAAACAGATCTCTTACAAGTTTAATTTGCTATTACGTTGTGAAAAGAACTCGCATTGTTTTTAAGTTTCCCATTACCATTTATTTTAAAGCATGTGAAAAGATTTTGCATCGTCTTTAAGTTTGTTGATTTGTTATAAAATTTAAAATAAATTTAATTTAATAATAAATAATTGTGTTTTCTTATTTTTCAAGTGTTAATTAAAATATTAATTTTTTTTTGTAAAAAACATAGAAACATCAATAAAACATCGTTTGGAAACATCGATGTTTCGGCACCTCTAGTGTCGAATCGGGACGGCTCCCGCTCGACGAAAGGCCGATGATATTAAAGGCGATTTCAACATTTTCTGGAATATAGGTAAATTTTAGAAAAAAAGAAAATTATATGAAATGAAATAAGAATTTACAATTTTTTCAAAAGTGTTGGCGTGATGTTTTTTGTCGGTTTGTTGGCTGTTTAGCTATTAAGCTTTTTCAATAGCTGTTGCGAATAATAAAAAGCCGAATATTTTCCGATACGGTTTATTTTGTTTATTATACTGGCAGCTAGGTCCGACCGAAAGCTATATCGAATTTACAAGTTGAGTCTTTGCCGCAAAACGAAGAAGTGACAAATGGCGTGACAGGCAGCCGAAATGCAGCGCCCGAGGTAGATAACAAAGAGATAACAAAGAGAGAGTACAGATAAATTCGTGCGAGAACAGCGGTTTGCACTATGGGCATCGCAGCTACTATTACTGATTACTTCGGCTTACAATTTTAAGAGTATACAATTAGACTACTGCACAGTTTTGGCGGCTGCATGACACAACATCCTCCCCCCGTTGGAAGCTTGGTTTCCAACAGAGTCCTCAAGGGGACGCAGACACAGCTTGTTCACTGCCCGCCTTATTACTCTAGACGCGCTCTAGACTCGAGCAACGCCGTCTCTGCCAGGAATCAACTGCATGACCCTCGCCAAAGGCCATCTCATTGAGGTAGATTCTCGTCCTTAACAAGAACGACGCTGTCCACGGCCACGCCAGGCTTTGCGGTGCGCCCCTTGGAGCGCTGCTGGAGCAACGTCAAGAAAATGCGCCGGAGTGAGGACGTCCAGATCGGCAGGGTTCTCTGAAATGGGAACTAAAGGTCTGGAGTTAATAACTCCCGAGATGTGGCACACCAGCGTCCTCAGCTCCACCGTACCCACAGCGCGGTAGAAATGATGTTTGGCCCTTTCCACCGCCGCTTTCCAAAGTTCACCGAAATGGGGCGACCGTGGAGGGATTAACCGCCAGTCTATCTATCGAGGTCCGGCATGAAGATTGGTTTCATGGTAATGCGAAATAATCGCCAAAGTCACCGGATGGGACCTTGGACGGATTTTCGGGTGGCGGCCATCAAAGTCCAATCACGAATTCCGGAGGCGACCGCCTACTCTAAGAAGTCCAAATTGATCCAGGAACGGCAAAAGCGAGGATATGGGACTAGACGAGGAAACTCTTCCCAGCGTTTTTAGGGACTGCGTGTCCTCCCATAAATGCGCGCGCTGCACCAAACGCAGCATCATCTGAGTACCCTCTTGAATGTATGCCCAGTGTATGCAAACACTTGTTGCAGTGAGGGGTAAGAATTTACAAATTTGGAGCTAGCAATTACATCCACGTACGGCGACTTTACGATGAACACACTTCGACGAAGCTCAAGCACCGGTTTGTCAGGACAAACAGCTGTTGGCCAATCTCTTTCAGGCTCCGTAAGATAAGCGGGTCCATGAGCCCAGAGTGACGACTCGCTAAGCTCAGACGGGCGGGATCCTTTGAATAAGATGTTAGCCGGATTTAACGCTATTGGAACATAACGCCAAGCCGTGGCATCTGTCAGCTCCTGAATGGCAGCAACCCTATTTGCCACAAATATGTTGAACCTGGCGGGCTCATCTCGGATCCAGGAAAGTGCCACCGTCGAGTCGCACCAACAATAGTAGCGTCCTTTAAAAACTTTCAAGCCAACTAGTTCCCTCATGGTTTTAGCCAGAAGATCCGCACCACAAAGGTACTGTTATGGTCTTCAACAGAGCCATGCGCGACTTCGAACAAAGCAAATGGCTAAAACTTGGGTTCCCTTTAGAAACCACATAAACGCAGGCTCCATAGGCATCAATGCTTGCAAAAACCATGCACCTCAAGACCAGACTCTGCGCTAAATACGAACCGAGGGAAACTAATATGATTTATAGTTTCAAAACTGCGACATATATCAAGCCATTTCGTGTTATGAGTTTCCGGGAGGCTTTCATCCCAGGACAGCTTTTCCTTGCAGAGCTGCTGTAAATAGATTTTACACCTTGTGATTACAGGACCGACCGAGAGGACCGTAAAATTTAGCAATCGCAAACAAAACAGAACGCCTGCAGGGTCTCAATGGCGACTGAAAGGCAGAGAACGAAAACAATAGCTGGTCGGAGGCGGGATACCAAGCGAGACCTAAAGTTTTGGTGAAATCGCTACCATCTTCAAACTTCATGAACGACTCCTTGTCCTCGGCGGGCTCACTCTCCAGCACAAGCGGAATGTTAGAGAACCATTTCCTTAGCTCGAGCTTGCCCTTCGCAAGAATGCCATATGTCTCCTGTAACGGCAACTGGGTGTGAGCGAAATCGAATTAGGATGTGAAATAGCTTGGGCTAGATGACCGGGCCAGCCATTAACACATCGTTAAACGAGTAACCGGTGGAAGTGGCAGCTGATCCGTTAACGACAACGCGAAGCTTGGTGGTAGAGCTATCCTCCTTGATGACGCAGTGATGTCGTAAAAAATATCGACCTCGGAAGCATGCACAGGCGACATATGTCCCAGATGACGATATTCCTTCATGAACGACGCATATTTAAGCCTGGGTGTTGTAAGCTTCCTTTCCAGCGACAAGAATCTCCGCACAGCCTGAGGATACGAATCTCCAAAAGAATCCAAATGGAGTTTTAGCGGCAAACGTACCGAGTAATCGCCAGCTGGCAATCGGGTGTAATTTTTAACAAAGTGGGCCTCGCAATCTAGCTCCTCCTTAGGGGCTTGAACTATTGGGCCGGGATAATTTTCTACCTCCCCAAAGCGCTGCAGAAGTGAATCAAGTTCAGCATCAATGCTGTTTTTCTTGCTGGCTGCAGAAGGAACGCGTGAAGCTATTAAGGCCCTTCCGCATGGGCGCGCGCAGCCTCCAAACACAACCCAGCCCAGAAATTCCGGGTCGGAGAGCTGCAGGTTTTCTGGAATCTTCCAGTCCCAAATGTCCACATTAAAGCTTGGCTCCGTGATAACTGCTGTTATGCTCGTTGAGAAACTCGAAGTGACAGACCGCATCGCAATTCCTACCGAGAATACATCAGTCGCGAAATTGGAATCCCCGATTCCAGTGACAGAGCCAGAAGACCTCGACCTCTTAAGTTGCAGTTGATTTGCAAACCGAGAGGTGACCAAGTGCAGTTGAGAGCCAGAATCTAACAAGGCCCTGCAGGGAACGAACAGTCCCGACCGATTCTGCACTAGAACGGTTGCAGTGGCTAGCAGCACAAGGTCACTACCGAGATCCTGGGCAATTAGCGTAGAAGAAGTCGAAAGCGGGGCTGAAGGCTTAGTGTGGGAGCTTGAAGACACCGGAACATGTGGCTGCGAGGAAGGCGGACCATCTAGATGGAGCAGCGTATGATGCCTGATTCCACAGGTGCGGCAGCGACTCGAGGTGCATTGCCGTAGCTGATGACCTGCCTTTACGTGGTTTAGGCAAAGTACTATTATCTTTCCCTCGCGCAGACGATCTACTGGCGCTAAGTCTCTAAATTGCGGGCAATAATATATGGCATGCTTTGCACTATGGCACAGCATGCAACCAATAGAATTTTGGGTGGTAGCAACTAGCGTCGAACGATTTCTGCCCACCTGAACGCTCCTCCACTTAGCTTGGCTCGCCGCATCCAGCTTTTGCAGCAGCACTTGCACTATGGGCCAGCCAGCGATTTGCTCAGTGGTGCCCAAACCCTTCAACGCACGAATGTGAGCGTTAAACTTGTCCGACAATTCCCGAAGCGATGCCACTGAACCATTCCGTACTACCTTTTGACCCAGAATCTCGGTGATGTGCTCCTGGAAAACGAGACGCAGATTATCAAATCTTTTTTGAAGCATCTCTAAAGCCGCTTCGTAATTGGATAGTTTCCAGCGCCGAATCCCTCAAACATGACCGCAGGTCAGCAAAAATTTCTCAATGTTGGAGAGGTCCGGATGGCTGTCGATTATGCTCGTGAACACGGAGTAAAAATGCGCCCAGTTTGCGTAGCGTTCGGTTCAAGGGGAAGATGAGCACAAAATAAATGCCGAAAATACAAGCGGAGTCAATGCACGTAACGGGGCGGCTGCACTTGATTATGTAGCAATGTATGTATGTATATAATGCTAGCTCGTTTTAACGCAGCCACTATTACATAATTCACCACTCACTTGTCCAACTGATTGCGTTTTAATATATTGATATATTTATTTATCAAGGGATAAGTGCATTAATAAATGCATGCAAATTAACACGATCACGTGTAACGGCCTGGTTTGAAGGAAGTTTGTCGCAGACGCGAAGGCTTTCTGGAACACGTGAAACAGTCGCATAGTTATGCGAAAGGATCTTCGTTCAGACGAGAAGTTTCGGAATTATTTGATGAGTCCAGCTCTTAAAACGGTTCAGAGTTGGAAGTTGAACTAGAGGTCGACGCACTTTCCTTGGTGTGTTGGAACTGTCGAAAGGATGGGCATCGATATCAAGATTGCCTTTCCGAGAAACGAGTTTTCTGTTATGGCTGTGGAGCTTCAAATATTTACAAGCCAAACTGAAAGAACTGTCAAAAAAACTCCAAATTCGGCATTCCGAAGTCGCCATACAAACTGAAGACTCCGAATGCCGCGCGTCACCAGTCGACAATGACCGACTAAGAGGCGAAGAATTATCATCCACCTCTAATTTAATGCCGGACGTACAAAACAATAGTGAAATTTCGCTATTACATAGCAAGAGTAAAGAGTCCAATCCTGAAAATGAATATAGACCCGAACGAGTTTTAGAAAGGAGAAAGTCTCGAAGTTCAAAAAGAATTAGGTCGTTTTGGCAAAAAGTCAAGAAGTGCAGATTAGGGCTTCGACACATATGTTCGGTTCTTGTAGAAAATAAGGATCCGCGTCTCTTTCTGCCTATCAAACTATTGGACCGATTAGAATATGTGTTATTGGACTCCGGAGCTTCAATGAGTTGCTTGGGAGGAAAATTAGCCAACGAGTTCCTGAATGGAGACACTACCTATCGGTCGTTGGATGTTAGAGTCACCACCACCGATGGAACGCCTCAACGGTTAGTGGGCACGGCAAAGGTGGAGATAGAATATGATAACGTCAAGAAAATATTAGAAGTGTAGATTGTGCCTTCGTTAAAGCAGGATCTAATCTTAGGCATTGATTTTTGGAGGGTGTATGATTGCTGCCTAGCAGATTGCTTCCCTTCCCATTGTTTCCCTTCGTTCAAGGAAGAAGGACTGGGGAAAACTAACCTAATTTCGCATTCAATCGAAGTAGGACGGGTCAACTGCCGAAGGCGGAATATATAACCAGCATCGATCTAAGAGACGCCTATTGGCAGGTGCCGTTGGACGTTCAATCTCGCGATAAAACTGCGTTTACAGTGCCGGGGAAACCGCTTTATCAATTCACTGTTATGCCTTTTGGTCTGTGTAATGCTACGAGTACCATGTCACGGTTAATGGACAAAGTAGTCCCTGCTCACCTTAGGAATGAAGTATTCATATACCTAGACGATCTCTTAGTGGTCTCAGCTAGCTTCCTTAGGCACTTGGAGGTGTTGAGAGAAATCGCAATTCACCTCAAGCGTGCGGGATTGACCATAAACGTTGGTAAGAGTCATTTCTGCATGAAACGAGTGAAATATTTAGGCCATATCATCGGTGATGGTGGAATCACGACTGATCCCGATAAGGTGAAGGCCATCACAGACTTTCCAGTACCCAAGACTTTTCGTGCTTACAAAAAGGATTGCTATTTGATTTGAGTTCGGAACATTTTAAGTCTGGTTCGTACAAAGATCTAGCAGAGAATGTCTCTGCAAATTGGAAATGTTTTCCTGATTTAAAAGTCGAGGACGGATACGTGTATCGAAAAGCCGAACATTTAACGGGAGATCAGGTACATGACGAGTATGCTTGGAAATTATGGTTACCAACGGAGATGATTCCGGAAGCACTTTTCCAGTCTCACAACAGCCCTTTGGCATGTCATGAAGATTCATAAAACGGTGGAGCATTTAAGAAGGTATTATTTTCGGCCTCGGTTAGTGTCAGACGTAAAAGCTCATGTCAATGCATGTGAGACCTGCAAAACGACGAAGCCACCGAATCACGTTTTACGACCACCTTTTGGAAAGGCTCCGAAAACCTTAAGGTTTTTTCAACGCCTCTACATCGACTTTTTGGCATTTTCATGGTCCTTGATCACTGTTCAAAATTCGTATTTCTAAAACCTGTTAAGAGGATAAATGCGAGCGAAGTGGTTAGATATCTCGAAGAAGAGCTTATCATGCATATGGAGTTCCCGAAACTATCGTTTCCGACAATGGATCGCAGTTCCGGTCAGAGACGTTCCGGAAGTTGATGGAGATTTACAGAATTTCACACACTTTGACGGCTGTGCATTCTCCGCATGCCAATGCGTCGGAACGTGTGAATCGTTCCGTAATAGCTGGGATTCGAGCGTATTTACGCCCTGAAGCAAAGCTGCTTCCAATCTGGCTATAATGCTAAGTTAGGACCCCAAGCTCGAGTGAGAAAGAAGATTGGTAATTCTTACTTTGAGTTAGAAGACATGCAAGGCCGTCTCTAAGGGAACTTTCCCGCCTAGGATATTCGTCAGTAATGCAGCTTCAGGGTTATCAGTCTAGGGTACTTGTATGAAATACCCTAGCCTAATTTTTGTGGGGGGCTTTGTAACGGCCTGCCGCGGTAGTTAAAATAACCGCCAATAAACATCGATATTGGTATGGTAACTGGTAATGGTGTCGCCATCTCATAGTCTTACCGGCATATTGTAATATAATATGGATAGAAATATTTAGGTATCGATAGTAGTATGGATACTAAAAAATTAGTGTTGATAATCGTGGCTCCTGTCACTGTTTACTTTGCCACGGCCTATTCTTTTCTTGGCGAGTTGGAATACAGACGTGTGCATCTCCGAAAGCCAAAGCCGAAGGAGTTAACAACGCCTCGTGGTCTGGTGTGGAGTCACAAGTTCCTCTGCCTGCGTGTGCAGCAGGGGATTTGATGGAAGCTATAGCGATTAAATCGGTGAGAATCCTCTCGTTTTATAGTCAAATGGCAAAGTAACAAAATTTACTTGGCCAATTAGGAATCTGAAATTTATGGAAGTTGTTCTTAGTTGTTGTTTTGGGGCGAAACCTTGTCGAGACGCTCTGCATCGGGCGCTCGGCGATAGAGTCCCTGAGAGGAAATTTTAGTAAATTATAATGTGGCGAGTGCCAAATCAATACGAGGATAAACATTGAAGTAAACTTTAGCCCAATTGTCCAAATTCTAGTTCTTTAATTCTATTAATTACTGGAGGATAATGTTCCAGTCTTTCCTTATTCTAAGAATTATTATAATGCTTATCACCATAGGACATAGACAATAAGAATAAATCATGGATGTTTAAATTTAAAGTGAACTGAACTCATGTATTCGTGTGCGTAGGAAAATTCAAAGGGGTCACCAAAACCGAGCTCTAAGGCGCGTGATCATAGGATGGGAGGGCACAACGCGACCCTAATAACAGCCGTGGGATCAAACTATTTAATAATAAAGGGTGGCCGTGCTTGAAACGATGCAGGCAAGAACAACACCCCCCCAAGCCGACGAGCAAGGCCGGATCCTATAGCGTGCCCCCGCAAGTATCGATTCTCGGAGTCTTAGCACAGCACCCGTCCTTACGCGTTACACACGTCGGGGTCACCAAATGTTTAGCTATTGAGCTTTTTTTGGCGGCTGCATGACCCAACATTGGCATTATAGTGAGATTCGCAAAAAGAGTTTGGCAAATCAATAAAAAATTACATGACATATGAAAAAAAAAAAAAACAGGAATAACGCTAGTCGAGTTCCCCGACTATCTGATACCCGTTACTCACATAGTAACATAGGACATAGAAACAATGTAGCACCATTTGTGAATAAACCCTAAGCACCTTTAATTTAATCGTCACATAAGGTATCCTTATTTCTGGCAACAAAAAATCTGGACTTTTTGGCTGAGAAACACTTGGAGCACCGGAAATATAAAATTTTAAGTTCGACGATTGCCTGGAGCAAACAGCATTTTGAAATTAGTCAAAACAAAAAGCAGAAATAAAACGAATATTCCTACCATTCAGATTCAATCTGTGAAAATGGTGATTTAACAATAAACGAATTGTGGTGGAAAATCCCGATGAAGATATAGTCAACCACGTCTACAAAAACACTCAAGTATCAAGAAGTTAGGTTTACTCTGCATGACACAAAGGGGTCAGCTATGATCAATCACCGAAGGAGTGAAAAACTTCGGAAATAAATGTGTATGCTTGGTTTCATAAAAAGGTAATGTTCTGCTCCGATAAGCATATAATTCCAAAGTTATCGAAGTATAAAGTAAAGAGCAATAATGCTTGAGACTTGACGATTTTACAAATTCATCCGATGGGCTGGCTTATCAGCTATTTGGTAAAACAAAGGCTCGTTAAGCAAAGTCATTTTCAATTAAATTCATCAGCTCATTTTTTTTGCTCTTTTGCTCTGCTGGTTTTCGAACTGCCTCAAATATCATCAATACACAGGGGAGTACTGTGGATCTTTAACGACAGCATTAAAGCCATTCTTTCAAAAATTTCATTCTTTTAATATCCTGAAAGTGTGTTTGTGTTTGTACGAACTGATTGTATTGGTCTGCACGCCACGAGATATGTGCGGCTAGCTCAGAAGATTTCACTTGTAAGTCCCACCAAATTTATATTAAAAGTGATCATCGGCTTACTAGTAACAACACATACCAGTTCTTTTTTTTCTTGATCTTTATTTGACTCACTTTATACTTTAGTTCGATTTCCCGTGCTGGGATTCCTCCACCGTGGAAGTGATTGCTCGCCCAGGTGGTGAGGAGTTGGGGTGTGGGCTAAGGGAAGCGTCACCGTTCAGACTAGGGTAGACAGCTGCTGGGCTCTCAATTAAAAAATTAAAATAAAAAATAAAATTACAAAAAAGCACGCTGGCTTTTGGTTATAAGGTTGTTTATTAGGATAGTACTCGTTCCATTCTATATTACTTGTCACTTCTGAGTTACAGCACGTCCGATCGAGGTGAGATTCTGGCGGCGACAATTATATAGAACATTGTATAGAGAGAAGACTTATATGGGAGACCGCTTCGATTAGCTCTGGCCACTCCACCAACGTTACCGGATCCCACATTCGGCCTCCCTGACGTTTTATAAACTCTGCTACTGTCGTAGTCCTATATGGTCCTTCCCCATGTCCTACTCTTTCGACATCGTAACTCTGTGCTTTTGACTAATGTGACTCTTGCTTTTGACTAATTTATATGGCCCTAAGTACTTTTCTTTTAACTTCAAGCCGGTTCCGTATTGTGTCCGTTTAATAGCTACCAAATAATTGACTGCAAACTTTCTTTCTGCCTTTCTCGGTACTAGGCTATTGGTCATAATAGAACAATACACCCTACTCAGGGCATCTACATGTCTCATCTTGTTAACTGACCTATGTTCGATTTCATAATCGAAATCTTGCAAGTACATTGCCCAACGTAAAACTCTAAGTGGAATCTCCTTCCAGTCATTAAAAAAGCATTGCAGTCCGTGACTATCTTAAATCTTTTCCCCAAAACCTAAACTTTACCAAGGTTGCATTGACTGCTAGCACTTCAAGCAAATATGACGCCAGACGTAAAAACCTTTGGATTCCCTTTTTATCCCAAGGAATCGGATATTCAGCCACTGCTCTTGGTTTCTCCACACCTGGTTAAATTGTGCCATTCTCTACGATATATCTAAGAAATTTACTATTTTCTTCAATATCTGACACTTGCTTCCATTTATTCGCAAACCGCTTTCTTCTGCCATCTTCAACTCGCTTAATTCTTGTTCTACACTCTTTCTAGCGATGATAACATCGTTCATGTACACGACTGCATCATCGTTCTTGATCACATCTCATAGAACTGCCATTACACATCTGTTAAACTACTGATACCGAAAGGTGTACTTTTAAGATTCTGGTGACACAGGAACGTGAACGAATCCATTTGTCATGTCAAGAGTTGTGAAAGCCGTGACACCTTGGAGTTTTTCAATAACGCAATTCATGCGTGCTGTTGCGAAATTATCTCTAATTATCTTTTGTTTCAGCCTACTATAATCGCAGCACAACCGCTTTTTCCAATTCTTCTTATCTACCAAAACAATTGGCGAAGAAAGCTCTGAAATATTTTTAATTATTTCTCATTCCTGCACCTGATTATCGACTATCTTTTGATACCAGTAACTCATCTGTCAGTAAGATCTTCATTTCCACTGGTGAACTCGGATTTATCCTTGGTTTATAAATCTCTACCGGTGACTCTATATCTGATGCGACTCCCTTGCCTTAATGATCCAAATCTTATCCTGACTTACAATTTTTTGTGGTTAACATACACATGCTACCAAATTCGTTCTTTCATTGTAAACATGAACTTTCATCTCTCAATGGATCATCTGATTGCATACACTGAACCCTTTCGAAAATACAGTTCCTGCCTTCCTGGCGACGATTGTGGCTTAAAATTGGGGCTTGTGGGGCTTAAAATTGCATCTAACTTCATGTCCTCGTTTGGAATCTCGAGGAGTTTAATCCACATTTCTACGCCATCGATACTAACTGGCGCTTAGTAGCTACAGAAAGTCAGCACCTGACTTTCTTCAATTTCTGTCAGAACTCTTTGTCTGTCAATTTTTGTGAAAATGTTTTTTGTGAAAAATATCGAAAAATTGATGTTTCTAAACATGCTCGCACACACCGAAGATGTTCTGCTGCTCCCGTTCTGCAATTCTCTTGTCTGCTCCGTTGCTTGTCCACCTCTTGATCCTATCTTGCTGCTTTTCTATTTATCAAGCCTATACCGCTTCTTCTCCGGGGCTAAGCTCAATTGGAATTACCACCAGTCTGCCGCCATATGTCCGTGTTACAATCCTGCCCAACACGTTTTTGCCCGCACGCTAAGTTAACGCTACAAGCTCCCATATCTTGCTTGATCTGCCGCTGCCGCTGCTTCTTTACTTCTGACCTTTCCCAGCCTGCTCGGCTGCTCTTTAATTCTTGCTCATTCTTTCCTTGATCACCGCCAGGCGTATTTTCCATCCGCACTTCTTCCCTTGCACTAGCTCACTTTCTCAGAAATTCCGTGTTCTGATGAAATACCTTACGCCATATGATGAAATCCTTTTCCGGGCTCTGTCACTTATTGACCAATTTGTCTATCTTATTCCAAAGCTTTTAACCAGTTTTAAAGTTCCGATTATTCCATAATCTTACGCACTGCACAATACTATGTTTTTATATTCCTCTTGTGTGAAATATAAATTAAGGTTCAAATTATCGAATGGTGGGCAATATCCCTGTTGAGCCCCCCAAATTGCAGTGTCCTCTTTACATTAAATAATGGTATAACGCTGGCCTTTAATTATAATATTGATTATTATGATATTACTGGTTCCATTTGATACTATTTGTCACTTAAATTAACAAAAACGTCCGATCGAGGTGAGGCGCCGACGCTTCGCGAGGAGTTGTCACATTATTTGGCTGCAATCGATTACCCTATCCTATAGTACATTTTATAAAGAGGAGACAAACACTAATATGTGAGGCCACTTCAAGTAGCTCTGGCCACTCCAACCCCGTAACCGGATCCCACAGAAATTGCTGTCGTATGCGGACTCACGGTATCTATCGGCTGTATCCGCCAAGCAATAGCCGGGCGAAACCGCACTTCTGCTCCCAATTGTCGCGCCAGTACCACGCCTGCTTGGTTCCCACAGATGCTCCAGTCAATCGCTTGATTTATGTACACAATCTCCGACACAGTTGACCGTGTCTTCACCACAATCCCGCCACGCTCGGGTCATTTCTAGGATTGGGTCCGCCTGTTCAATCGCTTTCGGACTCGTCGGGCCAACGCCAGGGTCTGGTCTGAATTCGCGGTGGAGCAAGGCGGCTCAACCAAGCCACTCTTTGTCCTAATGCACCTCAGCTACCTGTGTCTCAATTCGGAGACTTTCCTCGTCCCGAATGACTCCATGTAGCAGTCTTGTTCCCTGCTGACTTTCAAGGAGCTGAGCTCCCTTGCTTATTTCGTTGCTTCACGTTGTTCACTGAGTTTCTTGTTCTCCTTGACTCTCTAGCTTCCACCGTTCCGCCTGCTTATATAAGCCTACTTCAGCCATTATTTCTTGATGTCTCCAGTCTTCGGATTCAAAGTCCACACATTTACCGTAATCCTGGTCCAGCTTGGTACCATAGCTTCCCTTAACGTGGCACGCCGAAGCTTACTGTTCTACTGCTGTCCTTATCCAGTTTGTACCGTCTCACTCTCTCACTGGCAAGAGGAAGCCCCTTCTTTCGCAGTTGACATTTGTGCGAAGCTCTGTTCTTTTTTTAATTTGCCGCCCATTCTTGTTTCCGTGAAGCCACTCCTCGTTTCACCATCGCTCTTCTTTCTACAATCCGTACTTTCTGTTCTTCCGTCATCTGGTCACACCTTTTTCTCTTGATATATTGTTTCCACCTTTCGATATCATCTGTTGGTAAGGCAGTAAGGCTCAATGCACTTAGTATTCTCGCAGTATGACTCGTCATGTGCGGTATTTTCTGTATTTTTGCATCCCTTATCTAAGCTCTGATGACTTTAAACAAGCGATGGCGATATGTTTGATTATGAAAAATGTTTCATCTCTGTTTATCCTTGAAATTTCTTTTCCTGCATCATTCTGCATGCCTTGCTGTACCGCTGTACAGTCCTTTCTCTTTTCTCGCTAGTATGTGGGTTCCTTGGGTTCGGTAAGTACAATTTTCCTCCGTACCCCGCTTAATTGCGACGTGCCCCCGTTAACTCCGGCCTTGGCCTGACACTGAACGGTAGACTCGCTCCGTCCATTCTCCTTAATATTCTCGGTGTTTCCTTCTGCAGACTCTGGTTGCCTTCCTGTACCTAGCGTTTTTCTGTCGTATAGTGCGTTCGGTAGCCTCGGCTCGCGGCCTTGTGTCAAAAACGCCGGTGAGTAGCCCGTAGACTCTGATACCCTGGAATACAGCTACCATCATTTAGCCTCACAAAACCTTCGGTCACACCGCACAGTACTTTCTAAAAAGACAACAAATCTTCTGGCGAGCGGACGTGTCAGCGGACAAAAGGCTTGTGAACAGAACTGAGCGAAAGAACAGAGAAGAGAACGAAACGTTACGGACAGCGGGGAAAGGTGGCAATTGAAAGAAAGTGCCATACAGAGTGTGCGAGCGAGAGGGAAAGCCACCTGGGTATTGCCTGTGTGTGTGTAGTAGTCTAGTTTGCGTGTTGTGTGGGAGATTGGGAAATTTCCAGTCATGTCGGTGGAATCCTCCAGCTCGGCGGTCCAACAGCCGCCGTCGTCCTCGAACTTACCGCTCCTGGGCGACAACCAGGCTGTGGCCACTACCAGTTCCGCCTCCTCGGCCTCTTCGTCCTCTTCGTCGTCCTCCTCGTCGGGAGGCGGCGGCAATGTGGTGGGCTTGCCGCTGGACACGCAGAGCAGCGGAGAGCCGCCGGCCAAGAAACAGTTGTTGGACGGGGGTGCCACCAGCAGCAGCGGCAGCAGTTTGATTTCCAGTGCCGCAGCCGCTTCGGGAATGCATGAAAAATTGGCCCACCGCATCTCCAATGCCTTGTGCTGCGCCGTCTGCCTGGACTTGCCCAAGACAGCCATGTACCAGTGCCAGATGGGCCATCTGATGTGCGCCGCCTGTTTCACGCATCTGCTGGCGGATGGACGCTTGCGCGATCAGATTGCCACTTGCCCCAAGTGCCGTGTGGAGATTTCCAAGAGCACTGCCTCGCGCAACTTGGCGGTGGAGAAGGCTGCCTCAGAATTGCCCAGCGAGTGCCAGTTCTGCAACAAGGAGTTCAAATACAAACCTCTCGAACGTCATGAACATCACGAGTGCCAGGACCAAATGCAAATATCATCGCATTGGCTGCCAGTGGCGTGGACCCTTCCACGAGACCAACGAGCACGAGCGCATCTGCTTGCATCCCCAGAAGTCTGCATACGAAGTAATGGCAGCCCTGGAGGCCCACGATGAAAGGATTAAGGAGGAGAAGAAGATGTTCAACACCCTTATTGACTTGCTTAGCTACGAAAAGATCATGTTCAATGATCTGCAAATGAAACCGTACCGCACAGACGCGTACGTGCACAAGCTTTTTTACGAGACGGCCCGCTTCTCGGCCTTCAATCAGCAGTGGGTGGTCAAAGCGCGCATCAATAACTGCCAGCGCGATCCGCATCAGTCCAACGAACGGACCATTACCTATCAGCTGATCCTCAAGACCAAGACCAGCACGCCCATGAGCATGCATTTCTTTGTGCTGAAGGGCACGGACATGAAAGTTTCAACACAGATATACAAACACGAATTCACCGAGACGAGTACCGAAAGCGAGTACTATGTCTTGCCATTGCCAGATGGAATCGGGGGTAGCGGCTCAAGTGAATGCAACCGTATGCTGGCCAACAAAGGCATTAACTTCCGCCTGCTCATGTTTCTGCTGAACAAGTAAACACGTTTGCTTGGCTAACAGAGTACCGCTTCCCGATAACCCACAACCCGTTCACAGAAACGTCGTAACATATTTCAATCAAGTTCAAGATCACACAGACGTAACGCGGTAGGTTGTAACCTAAGTTTAGTGTAGATTCGCCTACATTTTGTACATGAGATAGCGCCATTTTATGGAGACACTTTTTAATAGCAAAGTTAACTTAACTGTTAGTGCTGGTGGCGAAATGGATACGATCGATGGACAAGACGGCAGATGTGTGTTTGACTAGGGTTTAATGATCTCACAGGAAGAAGCCAGCCCACGCTAACCCGATAATACCGATAATAACCATAAAATAGCTGTAGATTAACTTTTTAGACGCAAGGACCGCGAGTCCACGGCTCCGTTTGTAAGAAGAACAACACCAAGTTGAAATTCGAACTCTAAGCAGGCGCATATAAAGCGCTCTATGATTATAACGTTGCTATAGATTACTACGAAAACATAGCCCGGGCCGAAGAAAAAATAAATCCCCCCCCGCAAAAAAAAAGTCTTGTCTAATCTCGTCTAATCCTCGTTCTGTTGACCATCTTACGATTTAATGCTTACAAACTTACATTCGTACATGTAATATTTATATGCATTGTTAAATGATAACTATAGCTAATGCATATATAATAAAGATACTTCTAAATAAACATCTTTCATCCTAGTTCCTCTGGTTCTATGCGGTTCGTTCCCTACATCGGAGGCTAATGCGGGGTGAATGCCACCAGAAACTGCTGCTTTATTCCCATGTCATCACCACTTTTCTAAATGCTTCTTGCTACGTTTTCGCCATGGCTGTTCGGAAAGGTACCAACTTCATCAGTTTTGAAAATCTGTCGATCAGCACCAACAACATATCGTTTTCATGCTGTGACCTAGGTAACGGGTAGACGAAGTCGGCAAACACTGTTGCCCATTATTTCGCTGCATGCCGCTGATTTGGTTGAAACCTTGCGCAGTCTTTGCATTTGCGAACGTACGCCCTTGCATTCTCTCTGCATTACTGGCCAGTAGTACCGGGCTCTCTGTTGTTGATCAGTTTTTCACGGCTCCGTTTAGGGTGCGGCAAGAATACGAAATAACTATTCTCTCTCTTCTGTATCCCGCGAGAGAAGCACGCCTATCCCGTAGGCGCTGCGTCCGTTTGCAGGATGAACATATTTCCGAAGTTGGGGCCCGCCAGGACTGGATCTGTGACCGATTGTAATCACTTGCCACTGGAACAGCCATTTCCCTGAAAACGTGAATGCCGATAACCATCGAATGGCTTCTCCCAGAGGTACTTGCCTATACTCATCCTTAACGTCCAGACTGCATATGAAGTTCGCCTTTCTTAGTTGGTCTAGGATGTAATTTATTCGTGGGATTGGGTAGGCGTCCTTTATGGATTTCGCGTTTATCTTTCTGAAGTCCACGCGTAGTCTCCATTTTCTCGTTTTCTTACGTCGTCCTTTTGGACCACTGCGACCGACAAATTCTTATCGAGTCACCCGTTGTGTCTCTTTCTGGCCGGTATCCGGATTGCGTAACCGGCGCTCCTGATTTCGGCCCCGACTTGCGTAAGGAAATTCCATCCCAGCACCAACGCATTCACTACTTCTGGAAGTATCAGGAGGCTCATGTAGAGTCGTCTGTTGCCGAATTTGACTCCTACCTCGAGCTGTGCATTGATCTCCTTGCACCATCCATTTGCCAACCTTATTTGCCCTCTTGTCTGCCAGTTCTACTCTCGCGAAGCCTGCTGTTCCCACGGTGCCGATCGTGGCCTTGTATGTGCCCCCAAAAATCGTCACCGCTGCGGACAACTGCTGCTTCTCTTCTATTAGCTTGCCAGTTAGTTTGGAGATCGCTGGCCCTTTTCCGCTCTTGGACAGCATTCCATAATTCTAAATCCTACTCTTCCGTGCTTAGCGTTCCTTGTGCTGCTCGTACTCGTCTGCCAGGGTCATCAGTATTTCCTGGTTAATCATGTGGTAGGATCTCAATGCTATTGGTAGGTATGGCGTGCGGTTCCCCTTGACAATCTCTAGCGTTTCCTTCTTTTCGTATTCCAGAGGCCTTATTAAAGTCTATATCTCGACCATGTCCTTGAACAGGTTTCGCAAAGTATCCCCTGGGCAGGAAGTATGTATGGTAACTCTCTACAAACTCGGCCCAAGCCCTTTCTTTTCCCCTGCATCAATTCCGACATTGCTTAGGGAATCATGTTTAGGTCCAAGCCGTGCGTGTTTGAGGGGTTTCTTCCTCCTTTAAAACTGAAAGACTATTCTCTGACTTGTTTTGCGATTTTTGCGTAATCCGGTTGGCTGGGCGTGGATCTTTCTTAACTTGACCTTCTTTCCCTGCTCAACTCTGTTCGCTGACCTTCCTGCTGCATTTCCTCCATGCTCAGACTTGCGATGAGGTCTTCGCCCTCGGGGTTCGTCAGCGTTTTGCTTGGACCTGGTCTATCTGGGTATGCTGCTTCCAATTCTCTCCAAATAGCTGCGAGCTTTGGGTCCTTTTTCGTTTTGGAGTAATATTCAGCCTTTTGCATGACTTCTGTTCTTTTAGGGGGATAGTCAAGTTTTGGGCTTCAAATGTAACGAACTGATTTTATTGGTCTGCGTGTGGGTAGCTCAGAATATTTCGAGTGTTCGTCCCACCAAATTTATCTTTGATCTTCGTTTGACTCACTTTACACTTAAGTTCCATTTTCCGTGGAGGGATTCCTCCGTCGTGGAAGTGATACCTTGCTCACCCAGACTAGGGTGGACAGCTGTTGGGCTCTTAAGGCGAACGACTTGCCAGTAGCATCCGCCTGGAGCGGATAGCGTTGCTGGGTTCTCGACACTTGGGCTTCCTGTCGTATGCGGAATCACGGTAGCTAAGGGCTGCCTCCAGGAAATTGCCTGGTACGCAATATCCGACACAGTCGACCTCACCATAATCCCGTCGCGTACTCGGGTCCTTGCTAGGACTGTGCCCGCCTGTTCAAATGCTTTCGGACTCGCCGGGCCAACGCTGGACTCGCGGTGGAGCAAGGCGTCTCAATCTAGCCGCGCTAGATTGGGGTACATTGTACCCCAAGAGAGGTACAAATATGTCTGCGACTGACCAATAATATTATTTTGTGGTCTTGTATTGATAAATGCCTCATTTATGAGATAGTTCTTAATGGATTATATTTTACTGGCCGCCCTTAAGTACGCCTTTGGACTCCTAGTTTCTACGATAGCTATTGCAGTTATATCAGTGATAATGAAGAACTCAAGGTACTCACCGATTTTTAAGCACTTGACGGAGGATGCGCTCGGTGGGCTACTCGGACGGGCGGCGGAAAACTGCCTAGACGCAACGGACGCACCCTCATGAGAGGCCGAGGAACGCCGTGGTGAGGCGGACGAGGTCCGCGGATCGGCTGAAAGACGTTGGAAAGCGCCAAGCGATTGCCGACGAGCGGCTGAAGAACGCCGTGAAGGGGCGAACGGGAGTTGAGGAGCGGCTGGAGACCGCCGTGAAGCGGCGGACTGGAACCGAGGAGCGCCTGGAGGCCGTGGAGTGGCTGACGAATTCCGCGGGCTGTGGCTCTGCGGTCTGCGCGCCTCCTGACGCGAATGGCGCTCGAAGAGGTGCAGCAGCGTGTGATGAACCTGCCCGCACGTTTTGCAGCTGCGCGGACGTGAAGACATCGTGCTTGATATGACTGGAGGAATAGGACGGAGAGAGAAGCGGAAATCAGTACTGGTAAAACTACGAATTGGACTAACTACACAACAACACAGTGACGAGGAACATTGGAGTGAACAGGCTATGTGACCTAAGCCTTGGTGTTCTGGGATCACAGTGTCAGTCTGGTGCTGGTCCAGCGAGTCCTCGACGGCGCAGGTAACTCGCTTGGAGAAGGCGGCTGCGGTCTCTAACTGTATCCCAGGTCTGGAAGGCGATCGAATCGAAAAATTACACACCTTAGTGACGTGACCGGTCACGGTCTGGTTTAGGCCGGACACTTGGGTCTGGATAGTCTTGATAGGGAGTCTGATTAAGTCGAACAGCCGTTTTGTAATGAATTTTGCTTCGGACCTAGGGTCAATCAGAGCTCGCGTTTGGAAGCTGCCACCCAGATGGCACACGTAAATGAGGGCAGTGCCCAGTAGAACGGCTTTTGAACCGAAAGCGATGCCTACTTGCACATCTGAGGGATTCTCTGAGGCGCCCGTGCCTTCTGGAATAGGTGCGGGCCGAGTCCTGGATGTCGCAGTCGAACTTGGAGCGGTTGCAAATGGATCACCGTGGGGCGCTTGCAGTTGCCGATCTCGGCGGAAATTGCCCCGAAACGCACGGCCGGACGTCGTCGACGGCCTCTAGAGTTCGATGACGCTCAGACAGGAACACATCCATCTTATTCCAAGTTCGAATTTCGGCCTTGGTTCTGGCGGTCCTGGACTCTTGGTGGACAGTTGGGAGGCTGTGTAAAATCTTTAAGTGGCTGTTAGCCAGCAAGCGTCTATTTTCATAGCGATTTTCATAGCTCACCACGCTGAACTAAGCCCTTCATTCGTCACTGCTTTCGATACAATCACGTGTGCATCGCCACTCGTCTTGGCAAGCAGGTGAAACAACCTTTCCACCGGTATGAGACGGGGATTTTGGATATGAAATGGTCTCGGAAAGTGGGCCACCGAAAATAATCACCAGCGAAAACTTCGGTGTCCACTGGCGGTAGACGACACCCTGTCGTCGAAGGTGTGGAAACACTGACGGAAGCCTGAGTGTACTGGACTGCCTTTTCTATTATCTATTGAAGATTGGCAACACACCTCGAATAGACGGAATAACAGTAGCTGCATTTGGATTCCAGCACTGTGAAGTGGTCGGGATCCTCAGCGGACAAGGAAAGGAGATCGGAGCAGCTATCTTAGCCCTTCTTTACATTTTCCCATAAGGCCCGGATTGCGTCCGGATGGACTCGGCACATTTGCCGCGAAAATCTCTTAGGCTCCGAGGCGCCCGGAGTGTGGAGGTTAGCTTCGAATAAGCTAACTCGGTCCGTCGTGGCAATGAACCTTTTTAGGTCGACATCTACCGCACTTTGCGCCATTTTTGCGACCGATTGAGTAAATCTTGATGAGGGACCGGGGGGTATTGACGAATTCGTCGCTTTTTGTCCTTTGAATGGTGGTGGCAGCCTTTGGCTTTAACTGAGACGGCCGCGGAGATGCGGATTGGGACCTTTCAAGCGGATCGAAGGGATCGTATGCGGTTTTTTGTCGCCTCTCGTGGGCATTCTCAGAATCGACTTCTGCTGATCAGGGCTTGTCACCTGACTTGGGCAACGGGTGCCTTGGAAGAAGCGGCCAGACGGTAATGCTCTTGGCGCGACAAGCTTGTCGTCGGCGAAAGAAGAGACGAATTGCGTAAACAGCCAAATGGCATGCGTCAGCTGAAGCCAGTTGAAATATGTGGGTTATTTTAGAACGGCGGAAAAAGCCAAAAAAAGGTTTAGAAAACGCTTGCCCGCAAATAACATGACTCCAACAACCAACGGGCAAAAAAAATGTACTCGCCGGCGGCGTACAACGATGACACGACCACGAATAAGTGTGCGCTGCGACTCGGGAGCGGATCCGAAACTAGCGAAAGTTGCGCAAACGGATGGTGCCCTAAACGGAATGGACAACAGAATTGGAAACGGAAGTGTAGGCAAGAAGATCCGAGATCTGGATGTCGTCGGACATGAATATGTGAATACAAATATTAATATTTCGTTGCTCAGACGTTGAGCTTTCTTATATTCTGTTGGGTCAGAAAACCATATTAGGTTTACGAAGGGTTGAAAGGTCGAAAATAATTAATTAATAATTCAGAAAATAGTAATCGCAAAAATGCACTTATTCTCAAACTAAATAATTGCGAAGACGGAATGGTGGAATTAAAACCTTGGCTGTTTTGCTGTCGGCAAGCAGTGTGTGCGTAGGGACGGAAGATAGAGGCAGAACAAACAACAACAACACCGCGGCCTCTGCAGCGGTTAACTGGACAAAAAACAATATTCCCTTTTTTTTTTTTTCTTTTTTTTTCTTATTTATTGAAACTTCCCTTTTACTTAAGAGACTAACAATAAGTTTTCAAATCTTATTCTAAGCTAGCTAATTACCATTTTATGAGATGATTTGTGCTATGTGGCCTAACAAATTTAACGCTGGGTTGGTTGATCGTTGCGGTGCAGTCGACTTTGGCTGCGTACTCGAAGAAGTTTTCTTGCAAGGGGATTTGGATGTGAGCCTAGTTTTTCCTTGTATTTTACTTTTCTCTCTGCTATTGTCTTAATGACAGGTTTTATTTCTAGGTCTTTGTGTATATTCTCGTTCCGAAGATACCATGGAGCTCCAGTTATGATTCTCAGAATCCTAGACTGTGCTTGCTGTATGATGTCGATGTTGCTTCTCTGTGCATTGTCCCATAGCTCGGAGCCATAGGTCCATATGGGTTTAAGAACGGAGTTATACAAAAGGACTTTGTACTCCAGGCTTAGGGGAGACCGAACGTTTATAAGCCAGTGTAGATCCTTTGCTTTTAGTCTCAGGTGCGTCGTCTTGGCCTCTATGTGTTTCCGCCAGGTGAGCCGCTTGTCCAGATGAATACCTAAGTATGTTACGTCATCGGCTTATGGATGCGCGTGTGGTTCATAACCAAGGGCGGGCAGCTTTGTTTAAGGGTAAACGTAACTTGTTTGCATTTTTTACTCGTATGCGCCAATCTGCAAGCCAATTCTCTACACATGTTAAATAGCGTGCTAGTTGCATCGTAGCTTTTACTGGGCATCTGGATCGACTCAGTATTGCAGTGTCATCAGCGAATGTGGATATTGTAAGCTGGTAGTCTGTTGGGATGTCCGCCGTAAATAGGGTGTATAGAACTGGAACTAATACACTTCCTTGGGGCACTCCTGCATCTATAGTACAATCGCTTGAAGTGCTTGAACTACATCTAACCGCGAACACTCTTTTGTATAATTAAGACTTTAGAAGCTTATGTAAGTTTTGAGGCAGCAGTTTGGTTATTTTAAACATAAGTCCATCCAACCATACTCTATCGAATGCTTGTGCAACGTCTAAGAATAAAGCTGTACAATATTCACGATGCTCAAAAGCAGTGCGAATTTCTGTTGTGATGCGGTTAACCTGCTCCATGTTTTGCCCGAAAACCAAATTGGTGCGATGGGAGTGTGTCGTGTGTTTTAAGGTGGGGACTGATTCGTAGCAAATAACTTGGAGAGACAAGTAAGTAGGCTTATTGGCCTGTATAATGATGGCTGTGTTTTGTCTTTCCCAGGCCTAGGGATCATAACTATAACTGATTTCTTCCACTTTTGAGGAAAGTATCCAATTTTGGTAATAGCGTTGAAGAGTAGGCAGATTTTTAGAACTGCACACGTTGGAAGCTCGATGATCATTTTTGGTGTTATTAAATCGAAGCCAGGCGATTTTCCAGTCTTCAGTTGCCCTCTAATGACTTTCCCAGGCCTAGGGATCATAACTATAACTGATTTCTTCCACTTTTGAGGAAAGTATCCAATTTTGGTAATAGCGTTGAAGAGTAGGCAGATGTTTAGAACTGCACACATTGGAAGCTCGATGATCATTTTTGGTGTTATTAAATCGAAGCCAGGCGATTTTCCAGTCTTCAGTTGCCTTCTAATGACTTTCGTTTTGCTGCTGCATCTAGTGTTGATTCTAGGCTACCAGCAAACTGATCGATGTCTTGCTCGGTTTCCAATGAGTCGGTATTTAAGTCGGTATGTGAACAAACATATTTTTTGTACTTCTCCCAGTTGGTCCTGTTGCTTGTGAGTCTATACGGCCGCTCGATGTGTTGCAGTTGGTACAAAAGATAAAGAGCACCGGGCAGTGATCAGATGAAAGTTCTGAAAGTGCCTCAGCTGTAATCATTGATTGGGATATCAATCAAGTCTGGAAGCTATTTAGGATCTGCTGGCCAGTATGTAGGCGTACCCGGAGAAACATAATTAAGCTTGTTTTGAGGTTTAATAATTGCGTTGTATAGCTGTTTTCCTTTAGGGGTCGCTATCGGAGATCCCCAGTACATGTGTTTGGCATTCCAATCACCAGCTGCAACAAACCTTTCACCGAGAGAGTCGAAGAGTGTTGTTAATTTTTCCTCTGATATTGTGAAGCGGGTTGGGCAATAGACAGCAGCCAGAGTGAGAGCACCGTTATAGCATTGGAGGCTTATAGATGTAGATTGTAGGCAGTCTTCTTGCCAATTACTAACAAAGTGGTGTTTGATTCGCGATCGTATTAGTATGCCAGTGCCTCCATAGGCCTTGCCATCCGGGTGATTCGTAAAGTAAAATTTGTATCCTGGTATTTGAAAATTATGCTTTTCAGTATGGTGAGTCTCTGAGAGTAGCATAACATCAATGTATCTGTCCGCTAAGAACTGAGCAAGTTCTAGCTTGTGCCGCGAAACGCCATTAGCGTTCCAGGTTGCTATTATTAGGGGAGTCATTATACTGTTTTAGAAGAAACGAGCATTTGAATAAGGATGTTTTGGTTCCTCATAAGCTCTTGCATAGTTGTTTGCATGAAGGCCATGAAGTCTTTCATGCTTTGCTGCATCGAAAGCATTATCGCTTCAACGCCAATTGGCTGCTGTTGCATGTTATCGTGAGTGTTTGTTTGATAAATAAGGGTGTCCGCTGCTGGTGTTTGGATCCATGATTTTAGTGCACTTGCAAAGGAAAGATTTGGCGCTGTTCGGTAGCTGGTAGACAAAGGGATGTTAGTTCTACTCGGTTCCATTGCTTTGTAAATTGTGAATGAAACAATATTACTAAAATAATATATTACTTCGTAAATTAATAATTTTTTTTTTTATTTTTTTTAATTTATTAAATATATTTATTCGTAATTTAATAATTTATTAGCGGAGGTTAGTTCCTGGTATTTGTAATATATTTATTCGTAATTTAATAATATATTAGCGGAGGTTAGTTCCTGGAAAAATGACAGATAATGTCATGCATGCATCTGTATGGGCACAGTAAAGCATCGAGAAGTGGACTGTATTTAATGTCTGTAAAAGGACAGAAAAATTATGTGGCGAAAAAATGGCGCACACCAAGATGAGAAAAAAAATATTGCAAACGCGGCGGACTGTCCGGCGTACAAGGAAATTCCCGAGACAGTGCACACAAGTTGGCCGATATTAATTATGCCTTTTTTTCTCACCACACAATTTCACTTTTTACTTTGCAAATTCGCGGAGTTAGAAAAAATGACCATAAGTATGTTACATGCTTACATATATGACCGTTTGCTCGCTGATGTACGGAAAAAGAATGGAACAAAACGAAGACGGATTGAAAAGAAAAATGTCGATCGATGAGGGAACCTGAGATTGTCCCCTTTTCCCTTGCCGTTGTGTCGGAAAATTCACGGATGTGGAATTGACATGGAAAATAGTCTCACAGCAGTGCGACCGAAATTGAATGTTCGGAGCTCTGCTAAAGACCGGCAGTGAGAAAATTAAAGAAGGCTCGTACTTATCTTGGCGGAACAAATAGCCGGGAACTGCTGGCAGAAGAATATCCTAGCTTGAAGGACCAATGTCGTGCTCCAAGAAACGTTGAGCTTGATTGTTGAAGTTGGGACAAATTCCCACGGCCCAAACGAATAAGTCGAAAAGGGACCACTAAAGAAGAAGCACAGTAAGCGGGGGCGTCGTGGGCATAAGTGTATTTTATTTGGTTGCATACATGAGTCTAATTGTAGCTTAAAACTAGAGCAAATGGGAACAACTTGAATGACATCATTCATGCAGGGTACTTCAGTCTTTCTCACCCTTCAGCGAATTCTCTTTCGAAATTATGAACTTCACACGGTCACGTTTGGCCTTACGTACGGTGCAGCAGTTGTCTGATAATGTTAACGCCTTATTATATGTACGCCGTTCGTTGACGTGTGAAGACGTGTTTTTAATCGAGCTCCGTATCGGTTAATCTGAGTGAATGGTTATTAATATAAAACAAATAAATAAATCAAAAGCGAAAGAGAGAGAGACGCTCTGTGCGATGCACCATCGCTCGAATACATATTCTGTGTTTGAAACAAACAAGTAGTTTTTTTTTTTTTTTTACATCTTCAAACAAAAGACCAAAAACAAAAAAAGAAAGCAAATAAAAACAACAACTATGAGTCAGAACGACGTTCGCGCTCAGCGTCAACGCGAGCAAGACGACCGCCGGCTCTCATTGCAACGAAACAACGCGTACTTCTCATACGTCTCCGCGACTTCTGCAGACAACGAGCGGTCAATCACCCCTAACCCGACGAATTTAGTTTTGCCAACAACTCAAGAAAGAGCGCGTTCTTGCTCTCCCTCATTACTAGCTTCGTCACAAAACCCGCAAGCACCAAACACTTGCGAAATTTCTTTACGCTTGCCTACGGTGACTAGTACTGTGACAACAACAACCACTGCAACTGCAATCACAACAACAACTGGAATGGTATCATCGGCTCGCTCAATTTCGTCGACGCAAGTACTTGCTCGCCCTGAGCCAGCGATCAAAACAAAAACGCAACTTAACGGTTCCGCTGTGCTAGCAGAAAACCAAAACATAAACAAGAACGCCGGGTCGACCATACAGACTGGAATGGATCGCTACATAACAATTAAAAGAAAACTCAGCCCTCAAAATAATAAAAATCAACAATCCGGAAATAAGGCAAAAATTACACGAGACGATGTCACTAATAAAACGCCAGCAAACACCAACAGATTTGAGCTTCTGGCAAATTCTACTGATGAAAGTGTACAAACGGCAAAGCCATCCAAAGAGGAACCTAAGAAGGTTAAGCCTCCTCCAATATACATTCGCGAAAAAAGCTCAAGTGACTTAGTGAACAAAATAGCGACATTAATAGGTGAAAACTCGTTCTACATAATCCCCCTAAGAAAAGGGAACATAAATGAAACAAAAGTTCAAACTCACACCGAGGCTAGCCATCGTATCCTAACCAAATTCCTGGACGATGCCGGAAAAAACTTTTATACATACCAACTAAAAAGCGCAAGGGGCCTACAGGTTGTTCTCAAAGGGATTGAGGCAACTGTTTCGACCACTGAAATCGTAGAAGCGCTCAAGGAAAAGAACTTTAATGCAAAAATGGTCATGAACATACTTAACAAAAATAAGGAACCACAACCAAAGTTCAAAATCGAGTTGGAGCCAGAGAGCCAGGTACTAAAAAAAATGAAGTTCACCCAATTTACAAGTTACAGCTCCTATTGCATCGGCGTATCACAGTAGAAGAGCCACACAAGCGAAACCGCCCAGTGCAGTGCACTAACTGCCAAGAATATGGCCACACTAAGGCTTACTGTACACTGAACTCTATCTGCGTAGTCTGTAGTGAAGCCCACAGCACAGCGAACTGTCATAAGAACAAGGAAGACAGCTCTGTTAAAATGTGCAGCAACTGCGGTGGAGGTCACACAGCGAATTGGCGTGGCTGTGTAGTATATAAGGAACTAAAGAACCGTCTTAACAAACACGGAGAATCAACACGAGCTCAGGCCACACACATAAGTCACACTCCGCCACAATCGGGCCCCTCTTACACGGCACCCTTTCCTACACATCGTACCAATCCTAGCGTTTCCTTCGCTACTGCCTTAAGATCGGGAATTAAAAGCGTGAATCCAATAACACAAAAGGCAACTACTACGTGGGAAGAACAGGAAATAACTACTTCGAACGATCAAACGCAGCATATATCAACTGGCATTGAAACGATGATGATCTCACTCCAGCAAACCCTAAAAAAATTTATGACATTCATGCAAACCACAAAGCAAGAGCTTATGCAAAACCAAAATATGCTGATACAGCTTCTTATGTCATCAAAATCAACATAATGTCTCCACTTCAAATATCTAAATGGAACGCGAATGGCGTTTCACGGCATAAACTCGAACTTGCCCAGTTCCTATCCGAAAAAAATATTGACGTTATGCTTCTCTCCGAGACACATCTAACAGACAAGCACAACTTCCATGTTCCAGGACACCTATTCTACGCCCCTAACCATCCGGACGGAAAAGCCCATGGCGGCACTGGCATACTTATCAGAGGTCGCATCAAACACCACCTTCATAATAGAACTAAGACGGACTACCTGCAATCCACTTCCATAAGCATGCAATCTAGCATCGGCCCCGTCACTCTGGCCGCAGTCTACTGCTCATCTCGTTTTGCAGTTTCTGAGGACCAATTCTTGGAATTTTTCAACTCACTCGGTGAGCGATTTATAGCGGCTGGTGACTACAATGCCAAGCACACGAACTGGGGTTCACGCCTTTTAAGCCCAAAGGGTAAACAACTTTACAACGCGCTCATTAAGTCTCGAAACAAGCTCGATTATGTCACTTCGGGTAGGCCTACATACTGGCCAGCTGATTCAAATAAGCTCCCGGATCTCATTGACTTCGCAATAATAAGAAAAATCCTTACAAATAATATTACGGCTGAGTCACTTGCAGAACTATCATCAGATCACTCACCAGTTTTATTTGCTCTCAGGCATCGACCACATACAACTGAGCACACCTAACAGTGTCTACCCATGAGGATATTGACCGCCTGACCGAATCAATGGAGGAAAATCTTGTTGCTGCAGCCAAGGCCTCTACCCCTCCAGACACACACAAAATGACAAATCATACCAAGACAACTCGCGAAATCGAACAGCTAGTACTTGAAAAACGAAGACTAAGAAGAGAATGGCAGAATCACAGATCCCCAAAGGCTAAGGAACATGCTAAAAATAGCAACACGTAGACTAACCAGGGCACTTAAGCTTGAGGGAGCAAACGCCCAGCATCTATATATCGAACAACTATCGCCCACCAGCAAGAAGAACCCTTTGTGGAAAGCACACAAAAATATTCAGCCACCAGCAGAAACAGTCGTTCCACTGCGAGGCCCCTCAGGAAGCTGGATACGCAGCGAACAAGATAGAGCAAGTGCATTCGCCGATCACCTTCAAGGCGTATTCCAACCAAATACTGCTAGCAACTCATTTGTCCTACCTGTAGCAATTAAAATCCAGCCACCAATAAATCCAATAACATTTAGTCAACGTGAGATAGCATCTATAATAAAAGATCTTGAGCCCAAAAAATCACCTGGACACGACTTGGTGACACCAAAAATGACCATAGAACTCCCACCGTGTGCAATCTCTTTAACGCTATTACGAAACTTGGATACTATCCCCAAAGGTGGAAAAAGGCGGTCATAGTGATGATTCCCAAACCAGGCAAAGACAAAACGCAACCCTCATCCTACAGACCAATCAGTCTCCTATCGTGTCTCTCGAACCTGTTTGAAAAGGCATTCTTAAAACACCTAGCCTCCCTACTTAAGAATGCGAAACACAATACCATCCCATCAATTTAGTTTTCGCAAAAATCATGGAACGATCAAACAGGTCAATCGCATCACAAACGAAATTCGTACTGCTTTTGAGTACCGGGAATACTGCTCAGCAATATTCTTAGATGTCGCACAAGCATTTGACCGAGTCTGGCTGGAAGGACTAATGTGCAAGATAACAAAACTGCTTCCCCAGAATACCCACAAAGTGTTCGAATCTTATTTCTTGAAAAGAGTGTTCTCAATCAGGTGTAACAGTTCGACTTCACACGACCGCGTCATCAATGCTGGAGTTCCCCAAGGAAGTGTGCTGGGCCCCGTTCTTTACACTTTATATACAGCAGACATGCCTACAAACTATCAGCTCACAACCTCTACGTTTGCTGACGATACCGCAATACTCAGCCTATCCAAATGCCCATCAAAGGCAACGGAAAAACTTGACTGTCATCTTAAAACAGTGGAGAAATGGTTTGCGGACTGGCGCATTAAGATAAACGAGACCAAAAGCAGACATGTAACATTCACACTGAATAGACAAACCTGCCCACCATGTACCCTAAACAATACACTTATCCCACAATCAGACGTAGTAACATATCTCGGGGTTCACCTAGATAGACGCCTCACCTGGCGGCGACATATAGAATCTAAAAGGACTCATATGAAGCTTAAAGCGGGCAATCTCCACTGGCTTATTAATTGCAACTCTCCGCTTAGTCTGGAATACAAAGTACTTCTCTACAATACCGTGCTGAAACCCATTTGGACATACGGCTGTGAATTATGGCGAAACGCGTCCAAAACCAACATTGAAATTATACAGCGAGCTCAGTCAGCGATTCTGCGAACTATCACCATGGTACCTACGCAGCGAAAGCATCCATAGAGACCTGAACATAAACCTCGTCAACGAGGAAATCCAGATGAGAAAGAGTAAACATCAAGCAAAGCTCGCGGCACACGAAAATCCTCTCGCGAAGTCGCTCACGCGTGTATGTAGTCACAGCAGACTAAAGCGCAAAGATTCTCCAGCCCAGCTAAGAAATCTTAGGGCCGTCTCTAACTAATACAACTATTTAATATTGTACTTAAACTTATTTATATAATAAGATTTGAATAATTATTGTTAGTCTCATAATAAGAGAAGATCCAATAAATAACGCAATAAGTTAAAAAAAAAAAAAATATGTACGTCATCCCATCCAATATTGGCTAACCGATGATGTGCTTGCGTGAGGCTAAGATCCTAATGCAGGATATTTGGTTGACCAATATTGGATGGGATGAGTTTCTTCCTATAGAACTACTACAACTTTGGCAGCCTTTCCTCGCAGCCATAGTTCTCTAAACAAAGGTGCAATTTTTGACCGGGAGCGTAAGTTCAAATATGGCTTCTGTAACATGTCCCAAAATGCCTATGGTGCGCCGAATTATGTTTGCATCCAATATGACGGAAGCATTTCGTCAGGTCTTCTAACGTCAAAGACTTAAGTCGCCCGTGTCAAAACTGTCTCGCTCCCGCGTTTAGTTTTGTGGTACCGTTCTTCCTGTGTACTGCAACTCTTCCCCACATCCCTTTCGGTCGAAAAGAATCGTTTCTTTGGACTGATTCCACTATTGTGCTGGCATGTTTGAACAAGCCACCTTGTCAATGGACTATCTTCGTAGCAAATCCAGTGACTACCATTGCTCTGAATACAAATGCCACCCATATGGAGAAAATCAGCTAATGGTTCGTCTCATTCGAACGAGATACTGGAATCCGAAGCTGCGAAACCTGATCAAACGGGTGACCACGACCTGCAAGGCTCAGCTGATAGGTAGATTACCTAAGCCCAGATCTACCTTTTCGCGACCGTTAACGCACACAGGGCTCGACTTCGCGGGACCTTGTGATGTAAAGAGGTACTCAGGTCGCACCTGTCAAATTACCAAAGGCTATGTGTGCGTCTTCGTGTGCCTCTGACTTGATCACGGAGAAATTTCTTGGAGCCTTCTCAAGGTTCGCGGCTAGAAGAGGGTGTCCTTTGTATCTCTATTCCGACAACGGAAAGACCTCTGACCTCACAAGAGACTTCACCGCTATAATTAAAACACTTGTTACCTCGTCGTTTTGCCGAAGGCGATATGGTCTTCGTCAAAGAAGACAACTTGCCATCGTACGGGTGGAGGCTAGGACGCGTTCAAAGGGTCCATCCGGTTCTCGAGGAACTCGATCGTCACGATGCCGCGTCTGTCATGAATACATCCTCTTCGGACTTGTTCGCGGTTCCTCCGGGTTAACCGAACGGTGGCTCCGGGCGGTACTCATTAATAAAAACTGCCCAAATTGTCGGGCACACCAACACTCCGAAGGCCCAAGTGTTTGTCGCTGCCGTGTATGTAGAGAAGCAGATTACACCCTGCTGCATCTCCATTGTTGGAAGGAGCGACGTCGGTCCACTAGAGAGGACAGAACCACGAGACGCCAAAGCCGAGTACCTGCGTCGGGCAACCGCGACTCTCGGCAGTGCTCTTCCACACTGCGACTATCCTACGGTTCAACCTACGGTTCGAAATCAGGGCTAAACGCTTGGATGTACGGGCCATCGTCGATGCGTTCTCTAACATAAGCCGCATTGACGGATCATTGGCCGATGCCATAGGCATCACTATCCTTAAAGTTGGCGATGAGAGGGTATGCAAGGGCACTCTCTTCCCGATTCATACGGAGACGCCACGGATTGGGGTGTTTTTCCCGTCGAGGAGCAGCTTCGAATGCGGACTCCTGCCCGAGATCTGCCAGACTCCGCAAGAACGGTCTTCACCAACATCATCTGGGGCGACCCTGGCCATGTCCGTCTGTCCGTCCGTATGAACGTTTCCGACCATGTAATATATTATTGATCAAGATCAATCAGGATCAGTCGATCTGGCCATGTCCGTATGACCGTAGGGATCTCAGAAACTATTAAACCTAAAAGGTTGAGATATACAGATTCTAGAGACATTGACGCAGCTCATGTTTGTTGACCCATTTTGGCACACCCACACACCTCCCAAAACTGCCTAGCCCACAGTTTTGAAAAATGGTCTGATATATGGTCACAACTGTCATTGTGGAAATTTCTCTCTCGCACTTTCACTAGGAAAGTAAAATGTATCAGATAGTCGGGGAACTCGACTAAAGCGTTCTTTCTTGTTTTTTATATATTTACGTTAAGTTCCATATCCATGAAATTATGTGATATTTAATAAATAATATTTGCATCGAGTTGGTCTGGGTATTTTGTTTTAATCCTTTCGATCGCTTTTTCTGTGTTCCGTTATTGTGAAGTCATCAGATTTCGCTCGTCACGTGATGAATTTACTTCAGTATATATCAAGAAATATTTTGCAATGTGGAACAGAGAACTGCAGCAAGCCACCGGCACCCTAAGTGTACCCGCTAAACACCGGGAGTCTCCGCACCCGGGTGTTTGGGGACACCCTATTTTTGTACTTGCACAAAAACACCCGGGTGTCTGCTGTGCAAAGAATTTTAGGGTGGGTGACGCGTAATGCAGGATATTTGGTTGACCAATATTGGATGGGATAAGTTTCTTCCTATAGAACTACTACAACTTTGGCAGCCTTTCCTCGCAGCCATAGTTCTCTAAACAAAGGTGCAATTTTTGACCGGGAGCGTAAGTTCAAATATGGCTTCTGTAACACGTCCCAGAATGCCTATGGTGCGCCGAATTATGTTTGCATCCAATATGACGGAAGCATTTCGTCAGGTCTTCTAACGTCAAAGACTTAAGTCGCCCGTGTCAAAACTGTCTCGCTCCCGCGTTTAGTTTTGTGGTACCGTTCTTCCTGTGTACTGCAACTCTTCCCCACATCCCTTTCGGTCGAAAAGAATCGTTTCTTTGGACTGATTCCACTATTGTGCTGGCATGTTTGAACAAGCCACCTTGTCAATGGACTATCTTCGTAGCAAATCCAGTGACTACCATTGCTCTGAATACAAATGCCACCCATATGGAGAAAATCAGCTAATGGTTCGTCTCATTCGAACGAGATACTGGAATCCGAAGCTGCGGAACCTGATCAAACGGGTGACCACGACCTGCAAGGCTCAGCTGATAGGTAGATTACCTAAGCCCAGATCTACCTTTTCGCGACCGTTAACGCACACAGGGCTCGACTTCGCGGGACCTTGTGATGTAAAGAGGTACTCAGGTCGCACCTGTCAAATTACCAAAGGCTATGTGTGCGTCTTCGTGTGCCTCTGACTTGATCACGGAGAAATTTCTTGGAGCCTTCTCAAGGTTCGCGGCTAGAAGAAGGTGTCCTTTGTATCTCTATTCCGACAACGGAAAGACCTCTGACCTCACAAGAGACTTCACCGCTATAATTAAAACACTTGTTACCTCGTCGTTTTGCCGAAGGCGATATGGTCTTCGTCAAAGAAGACAACTTGCCATCGTACGGGTGGAGGCTAGGACGCGTTCAAAGGGTCCATCCGGTTCTCGAGGAACTCGATCGTCACGATGCCGCGTCTGTCATGAATACATCCTCTTCGGACTTGTTCGCGGTTCCTCCGGGTTCACCGAACGGTGGCTCCGGGCGGTACTCATTAATAAAAACTGCCCAAATTGTCGGGCACACCAACACTCCGAAGGCCCAAGTGTTTGTCGCTGCCGTGTATGTAGAGAAGCAGATTACACCCTGCTGCATCTCCATTGTTGGAAGGAGCGACGTCGGTCCACTAGAGAGGACAGAACCACGAGACGCCAAAGCCGAGTACCTGCGTCGGGCAACCGCGACTCTCGGCAGTGCTCTTCCACACTGCGACTATCCTACGGTTCAACCTACGGTTCGAAATCAGGGCTAAACGCTTGGATGTACGGGCCATCGTCGATGCGTTCTCTAACATAAGCCGCATTGACGGATCATTGGCCGATGCCATAGGCATCACTATCCTTAAAGTTGGCGATGAGAGGGTATGCAAGGGCACTCTCTTCCCGATTCATACGGAGACGCCACGGATTGGGGTGTTTTTCCCGTCGAGGAGCAGCTTCGAATGCGGACTCCTGCCCGAGATCTGCCAGACTCCGCAAGAACGGTCTTCACCAACATCATCTGGGGCGACCCTGGCCATGTCCGTCTGTCCGTCCGTATGAACGTTTCCGACCATGTAATATATTATTGATAAAGATCAATCAGGATCAGTCGATCTGGCCATGTCCGTATGACCGTAGGGATCTCAGAAACTATTAAACCTAAAAGGTTCAGATATACAGATTCTAGAGACATTGACGCAGCTCATGTTTGTTGACCCATTTTGGCACACCCACACACCTCCCAAAACTGCCTAGCCCACAGTTTTGAAAAATGGTCTGATATATGGTCACAACTGTCATTGTGGAAATTTCTCTCTCGCACTTTCACTAGGAAAGTAAAATGTATCAGATAGTCGGGGAACTCGACTAAAGCGTTCTTTCTTGTTTTTTATATATTTACGTTAAGTTCCATATCCATGAAATTATGTGATATTTAATAAATAATATTTGCATCGAGTTGGTCTGGGTATTTTGTTTTAATCCTTTCGATCGCTTTTTCTGTGTTCCGTTATTGTGAAGTCATCAGATTTCGCTCGTCACGTGATGAATTTACTTCAGTATATATGCAATGTGGAACAGAGAACTGCAGCAAGCCACCGGCACCCTAAGTGTACCCGCTAAACACCGGGAGTCTCCGCACCCGGGTGTTTGGGGACACCCTATTTTTGTACTTGCACAAAAACACCCGGGTGTCTGCTGTGCAAAGAATTTTAGGGTGGGTGACGCGTGCAACGATCGGCCGCAGGTACTTTTCTGTATGCATAAAAATTGTATGGGTGGAAGCGAGACACGGTCCAAAAAATTTAGGGTGAATGGAAACACCCAAGAAAATGGTCGTGCACATGTTTTTGCGTTTTTGATGTATCTAATGTCTTAACAAAAAACAAACTTATGTATTATTAAATAATATATTATATATATTATTAAATAATATTTATACTTAATTAACACAATTCTATTTCTATTGTTTTTTTTATCATTTTAAAAAGAAAAATTATACATACAAAATTAAATATGGGAATTAAATATTAACAAGAGAGAACGCTATAGTCGAGTTCCCCGACTATCTGATACCCGTTACTCAGCTAGTGTAAGTGCGAAGGACAGTTTTTGGCGGTTTGTGGGCGTTAGAGTGGGCGTGGCCAAAAGTTTTTTGGCAAATAGATAGAAATTTACAAGACTAATACAAAAATGAAAAAATATTAAAACATTTTTCAAAAGTGTGGGCGTGGCAGTTTTGGGCGGTTTGTGGGCGTTAGAGTGGGCGTGGCAAAAAGTTTTTTTCCAAATCAGTAGAAAATTACAAGACCAATACAAAAATGAAAAAATATTAAAACATTTTTCAAAAGTGTGGGCGTCGCAGTTTTGGGCGGTTTGTGGGCGTTAGAGTGGGCGTGGCAGCATGATTCGACAAACTTGCGCTGCGTCTGTCCCTGGAGTCTGTATGCCTAATCTCAACTTTCTAGCTTTTGTAGTTCCTGAGATCTCGACGTTCATACGGACAGACAGACGGACAGACGGACGGACAGACGGACGGACAGACGGACATGGCCAAATCGACTCGGCTATTGATCCTGATCAAGAATAGCTAAACGCTTGGATGTACGGGCCATCGTCGATGCGTTCTCTAACATAAGCCGCATTGACGGATCATTGGCCGATGCCATAGGCATCACTATCCTTAAAGTTGGCGATGAGAGGGTATGCAAGGGCACTCTCTTCCCGATTCATACGGAGACGCCACGGATTGGGGTGTTTTTCCCGTCGAGGAGCAGCTTCGAATGCGGACTCCTGCCCGAGATCTGCCAGACTCCGCAAGAACGGTCTTCACCAACATCATCTGGGGCGACCCTGGCCATGTCCGTCTGTCCGTCCGTATGAACGTTTCCGACCATGTAATATATTATTGATCAAGATCAATCGGGATCAGTCGATCTGGCCATGTCCGTATGACCGTAGGGATCTCAGAAACTATTAAACCTAAAAGGTTGAGATATACAGATTCTAGAGACATTGACGCAGCTCATGTTTGTTGACCCATTTTGGCACACCCACACACCTCCCAAAACTGCCTAGCCCACAGTTTTGAAAAATGGTCTGATATATGGTCACAACTGTCATTGTGGAAATTTCTCTCTCGCACTTTCACTAGGAAAGTAAAATGTATCAGATAGTCGGGGAACTCGACTAAAGCGTTCTTTCTTGTTTTTTATATATTTACGTTAAGTTCCATATCCATGAAATTATGTGATATTTAATAAATAATATTTGCATCGAGTTGGTCTGGGTATTTTGTTTTAATCCTTTCGATCGCTTTTTCTGTGTTCCGTTATTGTGAAGTCATCAGATTTCGCTCGTCACGTGATGAATTTACTTCAGTATATATCAAGAAATATTTTGCAATGTGGAACAGAGAACTGCAGCAAGCCACCGGCACCCTAAGTGTACCCGCTAAACACCGGGAGTCTCCGCACCCGGGTGTTTGGGGACACCCTATTTTTGTACTTGCACAAAAACACCCGGGTGTCTGCTGTGCAAAGAATTTTAGGGTGGGTGACGCGTAATGCAGGATATTTGGTTGACCAATATTGGATGGGATAAGTTTCTTCCTATAGAACTACTACAACTTTGGCAGCCTTTCCTCGCAGCCATAGTTCTCTAAACAAAGGTGCAATTTTTGACCGGGAGCGTAAGTTCAAATATGGCTTCTGTAACACGTCCCAGAATGCCTATGGTGCGCCGAATTATGTTTGCATCCAATATGACGGAAGCATTTCGTCAGGTCTTCTAACGTCAAAGACTTAAGTCGCCCGTGTCAAAACTGTCTCGCTCCCGCGTTTAGTTTTGTGGTACCGTTCTTCCTGTGTACTGCAACTCTTCCCCACATCCCTTTCGGTCGAAAAGAATCGTTTCTTTGGACTGATTCCACTATTGTGCTGGCATGTTTGAACAAGCCACCTTGTCAATGGACTATCTTCGTAGCAAATCCAGTGACTACCATTGCTCTGAATACAAATGCCACCCATATGGAGAAAATCAGCTAATGGTTCGTCTCATTCGAACGAGATACTGGAATCCGAAGCTGCGGAACCTGATCAAACGGGTGACCACGACCTGCAAGGCTCAGCTGATAGGTAGATTACCTAAGCCCAGATCTACCTTTTCGCGACCGTTAACGCACACAGGGCTCGACTTCGCGGGACCTTGTGATGTAAAGAGGTACTCAGGTCGCACCTGTCAAATTACCAAAGGCTATGTGTGCGTCTTCGTGTGCCTCTGACTTGATCACGGAGAAATTTCTTGGAGCCTTCTCAAGGTTCGCGGCTAGAAGAGGGTGTCCTTTGTATCTCTATTCCGACAACGGAAAGACCTCTGACCTCACAAGAGACTTCACCGCTATAATTAAAACACTTGTTACCTCGTCGTTTTGCCGAAGGCGATATGGTCTTCGTCAAAGAAGACAACTTGCCATCGTACGGGTGGAGGCTAGGACGCGTTCAAAGGGTCCATCCGGTTCTCGAGGAACTCGATCGTCACGATGCCGCGTCTGTCATGAATACATCCTCTTCGGACTTGTTCGCGGTTCCTCCGGGTTCACCGAACGGTGGCTCCGGGCGGTACTCATTAATAAAAACTGCCCAAATTGTCGGGCACACCAACACTCCGAAGGCCCAAGTGTTTGTCGCTGCCGTGTATGTAGAGAAGCAGATTACACCCTGCTGCATCTCCATTGTTGGAAGGAGCGACGTCGGTCCACTAGAGAGGACAGAACCACGAGACGCCAAAGCCGAGTACCTGCGTCGGGCAACCGCGACTCTCGGCAGTGCTCTTCCACACTGCGACTATCCTACGGTTCAACCTACGGTTCGAAATCAGGGCTAAACGCTTGGATGTACGGGCCATCGTCGATGCGTTCTCTAACATAAGCCGCATTGACGGATCATTGGCCGATGCCATAGGCATCACTATCCTTAAAGTTGGCGATGAGAGGGTATGCAAGGGCACTCTCTTCCCGATTCATACGGAAACGCCACGGATTGGGGTGTTTTTCCCGTCGAGGAGCAGCTTCGAATGCGGACTCCTGCCCGAGATCTGCCAGACTCCGCAAGAACGGTCTTCACCAACATCATCTGGGGCGACCCTGGCCATGTCCGTCTGTCCGTCCGTATGAACGTTTCCGACCATGTAATATATTATTGATCAAGATCAATCGGGATCAGTCGATCTGGCCATGTCCGTATGACCGTAGGGATCTCAGAAACTATTAAACCTAAAAGGTTGAGATATACAGATTCTAGAGACATTGACGCAGCTCATGTTTGTTGACCCATTTTGGCACACCCACACACCTCCCAAAACTGCCTAGCCCACAGTTTTGAAAAATGGTCTGATATATGGTCACAACTGTCATTGTGGAAATTTCTCTCTCGCACTTTCACTAGGAAAGTAAAATGTATCAGATAGTCGGGGAACTCGACTAAAGCGTTCTTTCTTGTTTTTTATATATTTACGTTAAGTTCCATATCCATGAAATTATGTGATATTTAATAAATAATATTTGCATCGAGTTGGTCTGGGTATTTTGTTTTAATCCTTTCGATCGCTTTTTCTGTGTTCCGTTATTGTGAAGTCATCAGATTTCGCTCGTCACGTGATGAATTTACTTCAGTATATATCAAGAAATATTTTGCAATGTGGAACAGAGAACTGCAGTAAGCCACCGGCACCCTAAGTGTACCCGCTAAACACCGGGAGTCTCCGCACCCGGGTGTTTGGGGACACCCTATTTTTGTACTTGCACAAAAACACCCGGGTGTCTGCTGTGCAAAGAATTTTAGGGTGGGTGACGCGTAAGCAACGATCGGCCGCAGGTACTTTTCTGTATGCATAAAAATTGTATGGGTGGAAGCGAGACACGGTCCAAAAAATTTAGGGTGAATGGAAACACCCAAGAAAATGGTCGTGCACATGTTTTTGCGTTTTTGATGTATCTAATGTCTTAACAAAAAACAAACTTATGTATTATTAAATAATATATTATATATATTATTAAATAATATTTATACTTAATTAACACAATTCTATTTCTATTGTTTTTTTTATCATTTTAAAAAGAAAAATTATACATACAAAATTAAATATGGGAATTAAATATTAACAAGAGAGAACGCTATAGTCGAGTTCCCCGACTATCTGATACCCGTTACTCAGCTAGTGTAAGTGCGAAGGACAGTTTTTGGCGGTTTGTGGGCGTTAGAGTGGGCGTGGCCAAAAGTTTTTTGGCAAATAGATAGAAATTTACAAGACTAATACAAAAATGAAAGAATATTAAAACATTTTTCAAAAGTGTGGGCGTGGCAGTTTTGGGCGGTTTGTGGGCGTTAGAGTGGGCGTGGCAAACAGTTTTTTTCCAAATCAGTAGAAAATTACAAGACCAATACAAAAATGAAAAAATATTAAAACATTTTTCAAAAGTGTGGGCGTCGCAGTTTTGGGCGGTTTGTGGGCGTTAGAGTGGGCGTGGCAGCATGATTCGACAAACTTGCGCTGCGTCTGTCCCTGGAGTCTGTATGCCTAATCTCAACTTTCTAGCTTTTGTAGTTCCTGAGATCTCGACGTTCATACGGACAGACAGACGGACAGACGGACGGACAGACGGACATGGCCAAATCGACTCGGCTATTGATCCTGATCAAGAATATATATACTTTATATGGTCGGAAACGCTTCCTTCTGCCTGTTACATACTTTTCAACGAATCTAGTATACCCTTTTACTCTACGAGTAACGGGTATAAACATTTTAACAAAGCAAATAATATAAGATATAAAAAGGAAATGTCTATTTCGTGTTGGTGAAATCTCTGTAAAAAGAATTCATAAATCTACAGATTTTGGGCATAATATATTTCGTTTTTCAGTACTTACTGTACTTTTCTTTTTCGTATGTTACCTACCACAGGCACTCGAATGTCTACCAGACACCCGGGTGTTTACCGAAACACCCGGGTGTTTCCGAGAAAAAAGGCACTTGCCATTTTCAGCATGTTTGCCATTTCTACCCTTCGTTATAAGTGGCGAGTGTGATCGGCACCCGCGACATAGGGTGCCGTATTGATTCGGATGCGCAGGCACCAGGGTGTTTGCAGACACCCGAATATTTTTAGCGGGTGTTTGTATGTACCCGCGATGACCGGTGTGAGTGGCACCCGCACTCAAAATTGTTGAGTGTAATCAGGGTGGCAAGAAATGCCACTCTTGCAATTCTCTGATGTGGAATAGAGAAATAACTAACTTGCATTTTAAGACAGAACGAGTAAAGACGTCCCAGTATGACTCGCATTTGGAGCACGGTAACAGAGATTTCTGGAGCAACTATATTATTACGCTTTTAAAAGGTTATTAGTTTTAAAGCTATAAAAAGATAATTTTTAGAAGTCAAAAGTTCAAGCAATTGCAAAATACAGAAAAAAAAAATTTGTTATTGGTACTGGGAAGGTGATATATTCAACAAATTTTGTGGATTTGTCCGAACGTATGGCAGCCGCTGTATTTACAGCCGATTCATTCGCTATCCCTGTTCTTCTTTACAAGCAATACTCGACAGTATAAAATATTTATATAATACAATTTTTTACAATAAATTTAAAAAGTTTACCTAACACAGAATAAATACAAGAAATGAAAAATACATTTTTCTTATTTGTATTCTTACGAAGTCTTTTAAGTGAATCAAAATATGAGCACATTAAATAATTCTTAGTGCTATTACAATAAGTATTATTTTGACAATAGGTTTACCACTTGGTATTAGGCTATTTTACGATCGTGATTATCAAAATTAAACAATTGTCGCTTTAAATTTTCATTTTTCGAAATGGTGTATGGTGAGAGTATGGTGGAAAACGGTTTAGTTGATTTGGCCTTGGGTATTCGAATGTTAAGTATGTCATGACTAAGCTGTTCCGATCCTTTGCTCCAAATGGGATCAATCCAAAAGGGTAATTTCTAATTAAAAAAAAACGTATTAAAATAGATATTATATTTTTTAAGCTTTTACCTCTTTTGTTTGAGCCCCATACTTCGTTGGCTCATAAATGGATTCTAGTGCGATGCAATTTCCCATGACGTAAGGACCGTCATTTCCATTATCTGATTTGGGAAAATTTGATGAATTGCGGTGATTCAAGTTTTTTTGACGTCTACGCCAAAGTTCGGATGGTTGATCATATGAAGTGTCGGCTGGGATAGCTGTTTCTGCAGATATGTTTGTTAGATCTCCTGCTCCTAGAGTGACATTTAGCTCGCTAGACGAGTTAAATGAACTGTTAAATAACTGAAGAGATTTCATAGAGTTTTCCTTGTTGCTGTAACTATTGGAAAGACTACCACTGTCCAGAGCTGATCCGAAACTATTAGGCAATGATGAGATGGTTCTTGACGGAAAACGATTTTCTGGCAGATTAAGTAGGTCGTTATCGGCATGGAATGTTTGGATTGTAGAATAATTGTTGATTGTTGCGCTTCGTTTCTGGGTGGGCTGACTGATTGGAAGTCCATTATACTCCCCAAAGTGACCATGAAAGCTCCGTTGTGCTTGATTTTTATAATATGGTTGATTCTGGGATTCCAGCATGTACTGGTCTTTGCCAAAGGAACTTTGTCGAACTAACGGGGGTGGGGTTGGCAAATTACAATCATTAATTTTGAAATTGCTTAATAGCTAGATTTTACTTACGCTCACAGTTGGTACTGATGGAAACCTCACTTCTTTCTTGCGTTGGTCCATTGTTAATCCTGAATAGTTCTTTATGTGCTGTAATCACTGAATATAGGTTTGGGAATCCGAATTCAAAAGTGGTGCTAAGGCCACAGTTTAAACCATTCTTGATCTCATACAGATACATGCTTGGTCGCTGTTCAAGCATACGTACAATGGCAATTAAAAACCTCATGAAACGGGTTAGACGAATGCACTGTATGCCACCATCATTGTATATCTGAAGTAAATAATATGATGCTATATGTTCTTAGAATATAATAAATTATAAAAAAATTTTACCTCAATCGCATGTTGCATGGCTAAAAGAGCTGACTCTGACAGCTGGTCCTTATGTTCAGCATTGAAATCTCTAACTAATGTGCTTTTGTGAATCGCTTTTAAAAATTGTTGAGATTGAGGTAACTTAACTTCCCCTCTAACGTTTGTTAAAGCTGGTACGTAAGGATCCCTCTCAAAGACATACTTACACACCTTGTAGCAAAGAAAACGAAACTCAAGATCGTTATTGTGGCAAATGATCCAAATGGTCTGCTCTTTTTTTTTCAACTCGACGTAAGGCATCAGCTCAACTGCCATAGCCATATCCGAAACCCCCAAAGTTTTCGGTTTAATTTGGTAGCCATATTTCTTTTTGTGCATTATGAGCACCTGATCTAGCTTCATACAGTGCGATGGGTTTCCTGTTGCATTGCGAATTAGGTTCTCACATTGTTCAGAGAAAACTCTTCTAGCCATTTTTGGCGAGAGAACAATTTTCTTGTCCTCATCAGTTGTCAACTCCATTTCCACTAAACCATTAATTGCATCTAAAAGATCGGCCAGTTTTAGAAAGCCGTAGTCACTTAAACGACATTGGTATGCGAAGTGATAATGATAGGAGCGTACAAACTTCTGAAATGAAATTGTGTACTGAAGAGCGTTTTGAAAAAGCTCGATCATTTCGCCAGCGAACACACACGTTTTTTCCATTTCACTGTTGGTCTGTTTGCGTTTTGGCATTGATATAAGAATATCTTTTCCGTTCTGTACAGTGCCTAAAGTTACGATATTGGAGCTTACTAAACCGTCTAGAATGTCTATAAGGTCGCACACTCCATAATCAGTGATGTCAAATGTCTTATTTTGGGTCTGCGTAAAAACTAACGACAACTGCGAAAGCAAAACTGAGTTGTTACCATTTACGCGTAAAACCCGCAATAAGTCCGATGTAAACCTGCGTATTTGAATACGGTGGGTAAGCGTAATTTGACGATTTTCACCGTCTCCCATAATTTGAACAACGTTTGACAATGCCTCAAACAGTTCGATTAATTTTGTATAACCATAGTCTGCAACTCGACATTGCTTTCCGAAGTGATTGTGATAGGCTGGAATAAAACGGTTGAATTTCATAGTTGATTTTGGTGACATCTTTAACAGCTCTATAACTTCGCGGGAAATTTGGAAAAGCGGATCGGCAACTGAGTTTTTGAAATAACTTCCACAATTCATGCGATCACTGGCAGTTAGGCTATATGAACTGGCATTAAAAGTTCCTGATTGCATTTCTTTGTTTATTTCTAACCATCCGAGAATTTTAATGCCAAAATTGTTTGCCCGAACTTGAATGCCCTGAACACAGCAGATCAAATGCTCCAAGTTGACGCCATTTTCATTGGCCATTATTGATACATTAAGCACTTCTTTGATGCAGTGTAGAAGGGTAGCCACTGGAATGTCGCCCGTATGTACCTTGAGGAGTGGATAAATTAGTTTCTGAATTTCCGAAATGCTCATGAAGACATTCGGTAGTGGCTCGATTTCCTGCTCGGCCCATCCTTTGTGCTGTTCCTTTTTAAAATGAATACTACAGTAAGGAACACTATGTTGGAGTCCTTCCATTAAGGGGGATATATCGAGTGTGTTTACCAATTCAGGATTTAAGCTGATAAACTTTTCCTCATTGTTGTCCGAGTTAATGTTACATATGTCTTGCATTTTGTATAAATCTAAAACACTGATTGAGGTTTTAAAGCGCGACTGAAAGAGTTCTCTGAACTTATACATTGGGAGGGTGTTGAACGGGACATCCTTAAATATAAGCATTATTAAATAATTGGTTAAGAAGAAGCCATTAATTATTACCTTTAGAAGTCCTGCGACCTGGCAGCGAAGTGTGTTGACCTCTGTTAGGGAGGAATCGCGAGTATAACTGACCAGCATGCGCTTGTGACCAATCTTCTTACGGTGCAAATTAGAGACGACCTGCTTTGCGAACTTAAGAAAGGAGATCGTCAGAGGAAAAAAGAGTAAGTGCCTACAAAGGAAGAGTACATCCTTAAAGTAACTAACTAATTAAACATTATAAGTTCCACCTATAAAAGTTAATATTTAGGAAACGAAATTATCGTTTCTTTCATATTATAATTATTAAATAAATTAAAACGAAAAACTATTGAGAATGTTACAGTTTAGTTCTCTGACTATCAGATACCCGTTACTCAGGTAGTAGAAGTGCGAACAAGAAATTTTCAAATTTTGCTGGCACTTTGATAGAAATAGAAAAACACAAACAATTAAATGAAAAATCTTTAAAATGTTTGAAAAGTGTGTGCGTGGTAGTTTTGTGCGGTTTAGAGGCGTTAGAGTGGGTGTAGCAAAAAGTTTTTTTGGCAAATCGATAGAAATAAAAAATAAAATAAAAAAGATTAGACGAATTTGTTCAAAACTGTGGGCGTGGCAGTTTTTGTCAGTTTTTTAAAGAGGGCTTGACAAACAATTTTTTTTCCACACCCTTCCTTCTGCGTGTTACATATTTTCAACGAAACTAGTATACCCTTTTACACTACAAGTAACGGATAAAACTATTTCAGATACCCGTTGCTTTGCTTGTGAAAATGCGAAAGAGAAAGTTCAACATTTTTTTGGAATATCAGTGGAAGTACAAAAAAAAACTAAAATGATGAAGTTCCTTTTTTTTTAATTGTTTTCTTGACAATTTTGGGCATCTAGTGGGTGTGAAAAAAGTTTTTTCTCAAATCGAAAATAGATAATAATAAATAGAAATTTACAAGACAAAAGTAAATAGAAAAAATATCAAAACATTTTTTAAAAGAGTGTCCGTGGCAACAAATCCCCGCGTAGGAACAGCTGGAAAAACCTGTTCTGTAAAAAGAGAGTTTTTAAGGAACAGAGTCTGAAGATCGTTCGGATGGCGAATTTCTAAAGGAACAGGCAGTCGAAACTAAACAGGCGGAAGGGACGGAGGTGAACCCGGATTGCAGTTGGATCAGAAATATTTGTGGGAAATTTCTGGACTATGTATGGGAAAGCAATAACTGTATAGACAGATTCCGTATAGAGCAGGAAACAAAGATATGGTGTCCTGGAAGTTGTCCGTTCCGCGGCAACTAAAAGCAGCCGTCCTGCGAGAAATTCATGACTCCTCATGTGGATAGTCGAAAGACAATAGCACAAGACAATAGCATAGTGCAAGGTTTAAACCGCATCAGCGTCAGGCGGCGGAAAAATTATTGACACAAATCCCCGAAGAGGTCTGGCAACGGTGCCGATTTCGTTGCCGATATGTTGTGGCAAATGAGCCAAATGGTGCTGATCGACAAATTTTCTAAGTATATACTAAAACAGACCTTCCTCCTCACCAGAGTCCATCCAGCAATACGGATCAAGACTCCGCTGCTGAAAATCGAGGAGATGGGAGTCAGCGACCAAACGAAAAGAGGGTAGCGGGATCATAGCGCCTACAGCGCGTTTCACTCCAAGCCATAGTCGTGGGCAAAAAGCCCCAGGGACCGATAGATCCACGCAGGAAGAGACCACCAGAGAGTAACCAGGGTGAAAGAGATGCTCAACGGCGAACTAATTCTTAAGTTATGCGCCTCTTCCCAAGAGAAAACGCACAAGCTCACGGTAGACAAGGGAGCAATGCTCGGAAACCGAGCTAACCGGGTGACGCAAGTCAAGGTGTTCTAAATTCGCGACTTCGACGAGCTTACCACACAGAACGAATTGCGCAGTGCCCCAGAGTCTCAGGCAAATATTCCAGTAAACACAGTGACAAGCCTCCGGTTAACTCAGATTGGAGGAAAAGTTACTGAAGAAGCTGTTCCTGCCAAACTGGCGGTACCGGATACCTGACCATAAGCGAATTCAGTCGGGCACTAGACAGACTAGCGTCGGACGCCAGAGACGGTAGCACGGTCCTCAATGTTGGCGACTTCAGCGCAAGATCAGAGAGCTGGGGCAGTGTACTCACCAACTCGAGAGGTAGGATGGTGCTAGAGGCATTCGGGTCGCTGGAGATGGCTCTACGAAACCAAGGGAATCAGCATACGTTCAATAGCGAATCGTTGTATAGGCGTACGAAGTGGAGCCTTAGCGAGGAGTACTCTACCATCGACCACTTGACCACTAGCGCGATTTGGGACGCCCCTAGCCTAGCCGGCAGTCCAAATCAGGAAGAAGTAAAAGAAAAAAGCGATATAGGAATATAGGAATCCGTTTCCGAAGAAGCACCCAACAGGGTCAGCAACGAGGAGAACCTCTAGTTGGCAAAGTCAGAATAGCAAGGCTGTGCAATCTAGCTGTCTCCCTTTAACCAGCCATTTTTGGGAAGGCCAAAGGCCTGACTGATGGCGTCTCCCCAAAACCTCTCGAAGATCCAGACCGTCCAGGTCTTAGTCGGCTTCAGGAAAGCGCGGTTTCTGTCAACAGAGTAGGTGAAAGAGCGTCGCAGAGTGACCAAGGGGAGGTAGAATGACAAGCGGCCAACAGCTTTGCTGCAGCGGTAGCGACCGAGGTCAGGAGAGCTGACAGAATCAGGGGGGAACACGAGTGAGCGGATCCAACATTTCCCATAAGCAATAGTTCATGGCCATATCGCGGGGGTTCTGGATTCGAGTCGACAAAACCCGAGAATCGAGGGAGCCGGTCCACCGTTTCTGTGTGAGGCCAAAGACGGAGTGAACGGAGACATGCCGCGAGCAAGCCGGAATGCAGCGTCATACAAACTTACCCGAGACAGCGAGATCTGGAAAGCAAAGGGAACTATAAAACTATAAAACCATCAGAATCAACAGCAAGGCATGCAGAATGGCCCTGCAGGAAAGGAAAGAACAACGACAAAAATAACAAGTTTTTCGGGCCTCAAGCTTATCGGCAAATAAATTTGTTTGTAGTGTTTTGATTGTTGGATATTGGACAGTGAAAGCCTCGTTTACAAGCCGCTCAAATGACACTGGACGATAGGGTGGGCTGCAGAAATACTAAGAGCTACCGTGAGCTACCTTGTATCGATATGCGATAACAATTCCTAGCCCAAGTGTATAGCACTCTGCAGCGCAGTCCGTACCATCCAGGACGACAAGAGAGGTAAGGTCGCGGAAGCTTGAGGAAAGGCTAGGGTGGAGCAAACCGGGCGATTGCACGAAGAGTAAGTGGAAACTGAATAGACGCCTGGCGGGACCGGCCGGAACCGAACTCAAGGTAGGAGCTTGCAACTAGCACGGCGTTTTCCTTGAAGCCCTGCTTCTTGGTACCCTAACTTAGGAATGGTGACGCTTTACTAAGCCAAACAGCCCATACCCCAAGCGAATAAGAATTTCGCAACGGACCAATCATTCAAAATTCAAAAAACGTAGGGTCAAACAAGGAATCGAAAAATACAGTCAAGAGTTCCTCGATAAGCAACCGTCACCTACAATTCGAAAATAAATATATATTCTTACCACCAATACTAATGGACTTGATAATTTGCCTGTGGGACTTTAAAAAATATCTTATGTGAAATAGCGTTGCCTCTTACGTAAAGATCAGGAACAGTGACTTTGGCATAGGAGCTTCCCTCAAAGAGAAGTGACACAACGGGCGTAATGGGCTTAAGCTGATTAAGTAGAAAGCTGCGTAGATGTGATTCGTCAAGCGAGTAATCCAAGTTGGTGATCTGCAAAGTTACCAAATCGCTCATCTCTGTAATCTTGGCAGAAGAATGACCTTCCTTATCTCCACCTTCTTCGCTGGCTGACCTTTGGATGGCCACCGCGGTTGTTGTAGGCCTGGAGCAAGGCAACAATACATTAGTCGGAATCGTATTAATTTGAATGTTGTGAGAGGCAATGTCGGCCATGGAGCAAGTGTTGCTTTCAGCGAATGAATTGTCTAGGACTGGAGTCACCAATGGCAATTTTGTCTGTTGCTGCGCACAGTGGCTTGTGGTCTGATAAAGCGGAACAATCGTTTGGTAAGACGCTGCACATTGTTGCTCTTGGATCTGCGTATGGCTGTTGATCAGGGGAGTACTCGACATAGAGAGAGCCGTTGCCGAAGCGGTGTAGGAACGATTGTTATAGTACGGAATATATCGGTTGCGGCTATTGAACGTGGTGTTCGACATGGTACGAACATATTGGAACAGATTCAGGTGGCTGCGAAAAGATAAGAGTTCAGAATTTTTTTTCACTTGACCATCGCCTACATACGGGCTATGGACGTGTGACCCAGTTTTATTAAAACGTGGTCCTTCTGCTGCTCCTGCTTCCGAAGGTTTATTAAAGTTCGAGTACAGGGCGGTGGTCGGCGATGATGTTGGTAGCTGTTGATGAAGCATGGGCTCGGAATTCTCCATTACGTAAAATAAGTTTTCGCCTTTTCCGTTTCTATCACACGGCCAGCATCTAGTATGGTAAACGACAGTAAAACAAAGAAGTAAGAACAATATATTAACGATTTAAAATTTAGCTATAAATATATATAAATATTAACAAGAGAGTACGCCATAGTCAAATTACCCGACTGTCTGATACCCGTTAGCTAGTGAAAAAGCAAAGGAGAAATTTTAACACAGTCTTTTTTTACAGTCTTTGGCGGTTTGTGGGCGTTCGCGTAGGCGTGGCAAAAAGTTTTTTGGCAAAGCGAGAGAAATTTACAAGTCTAAATAAAACACGAGAGAACGCTATAGTCGAGTTCCCCGACTATCTGATACCCGTTACTCAGCTACTGGAAGTGCGATGGAGAGTCTTCAACACTGACAGTTTTTGGCGGTTTGTGGGCGTTAGAGTGGGCGTGGCAAAAAGTTTTTCGGCAAATCGATAGAAATTTACAAGACTAATACAAAAATTAAAAAATATCATAAAATTTTTTTAAAGTGTGGGCGTTGCAGTTTTAGACGGTTTGTGGGCGTTAAAGTGGGTATGGCAAAAAGTTTGTTGGCAAATCGATAAAAATTTACAAGACCTACAAAAATGAAAAAATATCAAATCATTTTTCAAAACTGTGGGCGTGGCAGTTTTGGCGGTTTGTGGGCGTTAGAGTGGGCGTGGCAACATGAATCGATAAACTTGCGCTGCGTCTATGTCTCTAGAGTCTGTATGCTTAAAACATTCTAGCTTTTGTAGTTCCTGAGATCTCAGCGTTCATACGGACGGACAGACAGACGGACGGACATGGCCAGATCGACTCTGCTATTGATCCTGAGATCAAGAATAAAAGAACAAAATCAAAAGATTTGGCTCAAAAGGGCAAGCAAATTTAACAAACTATACCAACAAACCATTGTGGGCGTGGCAGTTTTGGCGGTTTGTGGGCGTTAGAGTGGGCGTGGCAACATGAATCGATAAACTTGCGCTGCGTCTATGTCTCTAGAGTCTGTATGCTTAAAACCTTCTAGCTTTTGTAGTTCCTGAGATCTCAGCGTTCATACGGACGGACAGACAGACGGACGGACAGACGGACATGGCCAGATCGACTCTGCTATTGATCCTGAGATCAAGAATAAAAAAACGAAATCAAAAGATTTGGTTCAAAAGGGCAAGCAAATTTAAACAAACTATACCAACAAAAAGCAAATGACGAAAACGATAGAAACAGACGAAGTATTTTTCAGATTTGGGTTTTCTAATTTGTATGCTAGTAGCACATTATTATTAATATTTATAAATATTTAATTGACATTTAAGTATGCGTTTTTCGTTTCGATTTTTTTTCTTTTTAACTTTATTTTCTTTTTTCTACATTAATAGCATTGGCGCCCCGTGGTGTAGTGGATAGCGAAACTACCTGCTAACCACGAGTCGTGGGTTCAATCCCCACCCATGACGAGAGCATGGCCACACAAAAACATCCTCTCTGAAATGCTTTTCTAACTTTTAGAAAGTATTCTTCCACATAATAAATGACTATTACAACAATTTTCGGCAACTTCCACTTGCCCCAACGCCCCACCTCCTCCTCACTACATGGGAGAAAACAACGAGGGCACCCACATAGTACCAAGCGCACCCTGTGTTTTTCTGCGAACAGCAACAACACCCAGCAGGGCGAGCGCGTTACCAGACTGTTCGCTTTTCTACGAATAACAACACAACACCGTAGACGCCAATCCCCGATGGCGACAGGTGGCAGCCCCACCACTGGGATAAGCCGCATCTGGCCAATCACCAGATCGGTCGAAAAACTTACAACGATTACTGAAACTAATACGAGAAATTTAAACATAAACGGCTCCCCAAATTCGATAACGACCATAGGCATATCAAAACGGACACGAATTGGACAATGGAACGTTAGAACTCTAAGAGAACTGTCTAGGTTAGCACAGTTCGAGGCGGAGATAGATAAACTCAACATTGCAGTAGCTGGAATCAGCGAGATGAGGTGGGCTGGCAGTGGGGAAACAACAACATTAGATAGCAATCAAGTCCTACACAGTGGCAACAGTGACGGCAGCAGATATGGAGTGGGAATTTTCGAGTCCAAGCGCATAAAGAGGGCACTTGTTTCCTGGGAACCCATTTCTGATAGAATCGTGACCACCGCCAGTTTCAGATGTAGAGCTAGATACATAAACATTACTCAATGCTATGCCCCGACGGAAGACGCAAACGACGACACCAAGGACGACTTCTATACTGCCCTTACAGCAACCCTCAACAAGCTACGGCAAGGTGACATTAACATCCTCATGGGTGACTTCAATGCATTAATTGGCCCCAACAACACCGGACTAAGATCTGTCATGGGCCAGCATGGAACTCGGACTCGCAACGATAACGGAGAGAGATTAGTGGAACTCTGCCAGCTATTCCAACTGGTCATCGGCGGCACAATATTCCCATACAAAGATGTCCACAAATACTCCTGGACATCTCCAAGTGGTAATACGCGCAACCAGATCGACCAATATATGCATTAGCAGGAAATGGAGACACTCGCTACTGGACGTACGGAACAAAAGGGGAGCAGCCATAGACGGTAATAATGAGTTGGTCATTGGAGAACTTTCAATAAAGCTCAACAGCAACCACTCAAGGAACACTCGCAACTGGACAAAAAAGCACAGCTGGATAGACTTGCGGCAGACGCAGGACGAGCAGCCGGCGAGAACAACAAAAAAGGCGACCTTAGTGACTGCAACAACTGGAGAGGGATAACACTGCTCAACACCAGCTACAAGATCTTAGCTACACTTCTGAACGAACGCCTCCAGGAAAAAATTGAGCCAACAATCCGAGACGAACAGGCAGGCTTCAGACCACACAGGAGTTGCGTAGATCAGGCAAACACACTACGCATAATTACCGAGCAAGCTGTGGAATGGAGAGCCTAGCTTTACCTCCTGTTCATCGACTTCAAGAAGGCGTTCGAATCAGTTGAAAGGGCAGCAATATGGCGATCACTTGCAAGAAAAGGAGTACCTGCAAATCTCATCGCCATCATCAAATCGATGTATGACGATGCCAACCTGGCGGTACTGCACAATGGAAAAACTAGTGCACCTTTCCAGACAAACACCGGAGTTCGGCAAGGATGCCCGCAGTCACCACTCCTCTTCAACATCGTAGTCGACGAGTTAATGAGCGAAGTATCCTCTTCAACATCGTAGTCGACGAGTTAATGAGCGAAGTATGCTCTTCCAAGCGCGGAATTACGTGGAACCTCACCAGACACCTTGAGGACTTGGACTACGCAGACGACATCTGTCTCATATCGCACAGACTCGACGACATACAGAGGAAAAGTGACGACCTCGTCAGGATAGCCAGCAGCGTCGGAATCGAGATAAACGTAGCAAAAACACAAGCTATGCGATTCAACCACCCCAACCAAGGAAACATCATCATACATGGGAACCCAATCGAGTTCGTCAACAGTATCCCATACCTTGCCACCATAATATCCAACAATGGTGGAGTGGATGATGATGTCTCGAATCGCCTTGGCAAAGCCCGCTCAGCCTTTGGGAGACTATACCGCATTTGGAAAAACAGAGAAATAAGCCGACAAACAAAGCTCCGGATCTACAACGCGTGTGTGAAATCCATACTGCTATACGGAAGTGAGACATGGCTCGCAACGAAGAAAATAACGCAGAAGCTGCATGTTTTCAGCAACAAATGCCTGAGAATCATATGTGGGGTATTCTGGCCAAACAGAATAGCCAACACAGAGCTGTGGCGCGTTACGAGCGAGCCCCCAATACACACCCAAATAAGGAAGAAGAAATGGATGTGGATAGGGCACGCTCTAAGGAGAAATCCTAGTATTATAGTAAGGATGGCACTGGAATTTAACCCCCAAGGAAGCAGGAGGGTAGGAAGGCCAAGAGCAACATGGAGAAAATCCGCTCAACAAGAACTTGCCCAAATAAACATCACATGGGAAAACGCTAAACAGACAGCACAAAAGAGAGTTAAATAGAAGGCTCTCGTAGAAGCCCTAAGTTCCTGAGAGGAATAGAAGGAATTACAAAAAAAATAGCAATAAACAGTCCTAATAAAGTTTTATTTATGTATATTACAGATGTTTGCCTTTCCTCTACCAGGATACATCAACTGAAAATGAAATTTATAGACTTATTGTACTTTAAAAAAAATAAAAAATAAAGTTGAAACAGGACTGTTTTATATTCCTTGGGAACAATGCCTCTACTTTAGTATAGAACACACTCAATAGATTTTCTAATATTTAATTCGGATAATTATTTTAAAATAATCCTGATTAAAGTTTACAAAAGTATTTTATTTTAAATATTCTGGAATACTTGTTTCGGAAAAAATCAAGAAGCCTTTCAAAGAAGGCATTCAGTAGCCTTCAAAGAATGCATCTCAAGGCATTTTAGGGAATGCTTACGGATGCGTTGCCCGGCAAAATGGAATAATTACTTTTCTACTCTGGAACACGTGTTCCGGAATATTACCACTACTCCTTTTGAAATATGTTCCCAAAAATATGTTAGCTCTACTACCAATGGGAAAGTCCGTTGGCTTATCGGATAAATAGCAATAAAAACTTATATTAGTTCTCTCATAGATATTTAGGAAATCGTGGCATCCTCATTTACATTAAGTTCAATCACAATGATTTTTTTAAAATTTTTTTACACTTTTGGAATATTTATATAATATATTCCTACTGTACATATTTCCAGATTTTTCAACTAATAATATAAAACGGGTTTTTTTAAGGTATAGAATTTGAAACAACGATGGATAATTCGATTCACATAAATTTAATTTATTTAAAAGATAATCTTGTGACATTAAATCTTATAACCGATTTCTGGCAAGTGACCGTCACGGCTAACTCGGATGTAGTCCAATCTGGACGTCCAATTATCGACGACTTTTTCCAACATTTGTGGCCGTATATCAGCAATAACACGTCGAATGAATAGTTAATAGTTTGTGGCTTATGCGCATAGACCAATGACGATACATAGCTCCACAGAAAGTAATCTAGTGTTTTTAAATCACAAGATCACTGTGTGTAATATGTTATGTTGCGCCGGCTTGTTGGAACCACAGCTCCTGATCATCGTGATTGTTCAATTCAGAAATGAAAAAATTGGTAACCATGGCTCTATATAACGGCAATCTTAAATTGGATCCATTCGAAGAATCTCCGCCTTGAATGATGTTTTTTTTTGCTTCAATTCTTGCATGCGATGGATTTTGTAAGCACGCAAACCAAGAGACCTCCGCAAAATCTTCCATTGTGAATCGACACAGATCCAATTTCTACGCTTGAAGGCGGATGGAATTATTCGGATCATCCTCAATGCTATGCTTAACAGCAGCAATAGCTTCGTCTGGAAGCACCGTACAGTGTCTCTGGAGATGTGAGTTTTGAGAAAGAAAAAACATGGTCCGAAAACGGTCTATGGTTAAACGAATTAACTGTTCTGATAGACTATTTTGTCGACGACAAAGTGCGCGACACGTATTCCGCACATAATCATTAATAAAAAATAAGCGTTGCTCTGGTGTAAGTCTATTCATAATAAATTGACGAACCAAACTAAAAATTAACCACTTGAGAGCAGATAAATCGCTCGCCATCTAGAACAGTAAAGCCAACTTCCAGTTCTATAACTCGAAAAAAACATCTTAAACACAAAGGTTTATAAAGTCATACGAAATATTAGTATTCAAAATATCTAGTGAAACGATCTACTATTGCTCACAGTATTAAAATTTTTTTCAGTTCGAGTTTGACTTTTGCACTGCTCCGACGCACCTCTAATTACATTTAAGAACCAAAAAGATTAACAAAGACCAATAAAAAGGCAATCACTGAATGGCAAACGTTTTAGGAGTAAATACTCAAATGATTTAAGCTCCCTTACCTAAGAAGAAATGAAAAAGAAAATAAAAGCACAAAACATATGCGACGTCCAAAAAAAAAACAATGAAGTTCTAGTCGATACTGGATTAGTCATTCTTACTTTCGCCTCTGTCTAAACACCGCAGAATATAAAAATCACCTCCACTTTGCTGCATCAACTGCCTCCGATTCGGATGCCGCAACACTAAACTTTGTATAAACTGCGCAAGCGATTTCCACCCTACTTAAGGCGAAAGAAAAAAAACATATAAACACTTTAAAAAAGAATTTATCTTCTAATACACTTACACGCTATGACAAGACGAACGATGTCAACTGCTGTAGTACACGGAGTCCGCTCCCCTTTCCCCGCGAGTGCTCCTCACGGTGTCGGAAAATCGCTCGATTTGCGCTAAGCGTGGGGTCTGGTGCTGGGCGAGGAAGGGGGAGCAGCTTTAAATTATAGCAATACTTACTGAAGTCGATGCCGAAGAACATAGGGCTTTAGACATTTCTCTAACTTCCTCCTGATCTTATTTCACTAAAAATTCTACAATGGAACAAAAATTTATTAAAGAACACCATCCACATATATAAACTTAGCAAGGACTTATCTTAGATTCAACGGTATATACCCTATTCACCCTATCCTACCCACAAACTATCTTTTTCTCACACTCAACTCATCATATTATTATGGTGGGGTTGGAATACTTATACGGATGGGTCACAAATAAAGGCTTTGCAGTCACTACCAGCTCTAGCATCTTAAAAATGTGAACTCTTCCGACTTATTCTACTGTCTACACAGCAAATATAATAGCCACTTATGAAGCCATTATGACACTCCAAAACTAATCGTGGAATATACATAATTTGCTCAGATTCATTATCATCACTAATTAGACACTTTCTAAAACTCACTCTATTGTGGATTTCCAGCCATGTCAACATAACTGGCAATAAATTTGCAGATTTAGCAGCTAAAAATGCTTTACCGTATCTTCATGGCTCCTAAAACTCAGTAGCCTAGACTTTTCAAGTCTTTGTCCTTCTTACTATAATATAATATATTATTTTTTCTTTGAAATAAAAAAATAAAAATAAAACTCGCCTGAACGAGGTAAAAAAACTAGGTTGGATCACCCCATTAATAGAGGGTTATCCCATAGGGACGCTAGAACTAGACTTTTCAAGTCTTTGTCCTTCTTACTATAATATAATATATTATTTTTTCTTTGAAATCTTCCAAAAACATAAAAATAAAACTCGCCTTAACGAGGTAAAAAAACTAGGTTGGATCACCCCATTAATAGAGGGTTATCCCATAGGGACGCTAGAACTTTGAAAGCTCATTGCGGCCATGTTCTTTAAGTGACAGATGTCAAATGCAGCACGAGCAAATCATAAAATTGTTTTATGAAAATTGGTCGTCAGTTTGGATGAAATGCTATGTCAACAAGCAAAATTGCCGTATTTGGGACGAGACCAATCCACACGAGGTTCACCAAGTGGCAATACATTTTCTTGTGGGGTTTTCTTAAGACGCAGGTCTATGCCAACAAGCCGCAAACCACCGATGACCTCAAAGTCCACATACGCCATGCCATTCGATCAAATACCGATTTGTGCACCAGAGACATTGAAAATTTGACCTTTCGTGTGCGTGCCACCAACCGAAGCCGGCATTCATAATGATGTCATATTCCATATTGCGAATTTAAAAATTTTGCAAATATCTCTCCCACATGTATTTTTTCCATTTGAAAGATCAAGCGCCCCCAATGAAAAACATTTTATAAAGCGGTGATATCATCTGTTGTGACAAAACATATTTATGTTTACAAAGTAAATGTGTGCTAATTTCTTTAGGAATGTTGCCACGCGCGATCAAATGCCCACATACCGTCCATACATATATACATCTCTAATTTACTTTTTTCTTTTTAAATAGAATAAGTGATTTTTGATGGAAAAGGATTTGTAAGTGACATTCTTAGCTGACCGAGCTAATGATGGGCATCACCGGATTTTATTGGTTTCGCTTAAAATATTTCAACGAATCAAAACCAAAGGTGGTAATAGCATACCGTGTCCAAGCGGTACGCTTTTGTTCATGGATTTCTAAAAAAGTTAATTATCCTCCTGGACTGTTATTTTATTAAAACACTTTATACTAAGCTAACACTTACATTTACATTAAGTTTATAAAAATTAGATTTCTTACCTATAGAAACGCTCACCCATTGTGTACAAATTTAAAAATTGTGTTCTTTTCTTCGTTAACCGTGGATTTGGTTTTGATTTATCTGAAAAAAAAAACTGTCAGTAGTATCTATAAATTTCAATTTGTGTTAAATCAAACAAAAACACCTGTTCAAGTGCGAATAACTCTTTAATTATGAATTTTGTGACGATTTTTAGAATCATTTACAAAAAACAGTACAGATAACTGCACCAGTTTTTAATTCAAGCTAAAAATTTATTATAACATTTTTTTTGCTAAAAATTAGCAAATTTACAAATATGGCTACGCTGTAACGAACTGATTTTGTTGGTCTGTTCGTTACGATATACGAGCTGCTAGCTCACCAAAATTTATAATAAACGTGATCACCCAGTTGCCTGCTTATATAGGCCTTCTTTAACCGTTATTTCTTGAAATCTTCACGAAGACAATGTCTGTTCTTCTGTTGCCTTGTTCTTAATTGTACTGTTCTAGTTCTCAAAATTCCCTTTCTCCAAACTATATTTCTCCACCCTCTTTTTCTGCAGACTCTGTGTCTTCAAACTCTCTCCCTTAACTCATCTTCTTGCACTGCACTACTTCGCGCGTAACTGTCATACGGCAGGCCAGACCTACCCAGTTGAAATCTGCGTTTGTGCGGAGTCTTTACTCCTCACATCTCCCCTTTCTTCGGGATACAATAAACATATTCTTGCCATCATTGATGAATTTCCTCTACGCTCACAGCTCTATCATTAGTTTCACAGCGCAGATTTCCTCTCTGGGCACTGTTTACATTTTTTTTTAAATTTGCCACCCTTTCTCGTTCCAAAGAAGCCGTTCACTGCTTCACAACCGCTTTACTTCAGCCGTCTGGTTACTCTAGCTTTTCTCGATCGATTATTGCCACCTTCCTATATCTATCGTTGGAGCGGCGTTACCACTCGATGGCCCAAGTATTTCTGCATTGTGACCCTCCATGTGCCAATAGTTCCTGTACATTTGCCCACCAATAGCCACCATCGTCCTCTGCCAATCGACCTCTTCCCTTAGTACTGATGACCACGAATACATTTTTTTTCCGGTAATTGTAAGGCCCCAAAAATGTTTTATCTTTGTTTTAGCTTGTTCCGTCATCTGCAGCACCATTCTGCATGCCGAGCGGTACCGCCCCTCCCTCTTCCACAGGATTATGAAGGTCCTTGGTTGTTCCTTTTCTGGTTTTTGTGTCCATCCTAAGCTCTGGCTTTGGGCTCGGTAATTAACAGTTGGAATTTTTCATTATCTCTTCGTCCCATTTACTTCGGTAATAGCAGTTCTTGGCCCACACAACGTCACCGATCCTTGGCTTCCATTGCATTCCTCGCAGATTGTAATATCTGGCGTGGTCTTGGTCATTCTCCACAATATTTCAAAAATCTGTTTCTCTCTTTGATTTTCTCTCTTTCAGAAACCCTCGAATCTAGCTCGTAGATTCTTATTCAGACCATTTTTCATGCCAATTCCTCTGGTTTTGTCCGGTGAACTGTGCCATACTAAAACTTTTCGTTCATTACCAACAACTTATTGTTTTCATGCGACCTCAGCAATGGTCCAAAGAACTCGGACAACTGTGTTGCCCAAGGCTTCAGCCTTGCGCAGGTGTCGAATTTCCGCACCACTGTCGAAAAGCCCGTTTGCATTTCTGGCCAGTAGTACCAGGCTACTAGTCGTGCTATAGTATTGCCTTAGCGTAGTTCGGATAATTTCTGCGGATGTGCCTTTATTTTTCATACCTGCGTTCCTTGGAGTGTCTCAGATGTTGCGCTCACAGCCTTTAGTGGATGACACTAGGCAGTGCCACTACATTTAACTGGCCCTTCGCAATCTCAAAGTCGCCCTTATCCCGTCTTCGCTGGCGTCTGTTTGTAGGATGAACATACTTTCGAAGAAGGGGGCACGCCGAGAATGGGTCTTTGACTAGTCTTGATTTCAACTGCTTAAAAGCTTGCTGGTGGTCCTGTGATACTGTGTATCATTTGGTGCCCTGGATTAGGAGGCCGTCAAGTATTTTCACAATGCGCCACGCCAGTACGCAACTCCAAGGTATTGTCTGAGATCTCGGACTGGATTTAACTGGGCGATAAAATAATTGGCATTTTTCTTGGTTTATCCTTAGGTTTGCATTCTTTAAGCGGTGAAACACTTTTGTGAGGTTTTTTTAGTGTTCACCCGGTCCACTGCCCGTTGAAATGTAGCGGATGCGGATTGTAATCCAGACGGCATCACTCACTACCGGAATAGCTACCGTGATTGCCCTGAACCCTCTACTTGCTTCTTCCATAGGTAAAGGGTTATCCAATAGGGAACTTTGAATGCTTATTGCGTGACAGATGTCAAATGCAGTGTATTATATTCATTCCGTCCTCCAAAACCAACATGGCAGGCTAGAGTGTCGTGCAGCATGTGCAACTCATAAACTTGTTTTACGAAAATGGATGAATGGCTATGTCAACAAGATTTCCGTATTTGGGACGAGACCAATCCACATTAGGTTTACCAAGTGGAAATGCATTCGCAGAAAGTGACTGCTTAGTGCGGATTTTGGCCCAGAGGCGTGATTGGTAAGTATTTTTTCGAAAACGATAATCTTTGCCAACAATCCACAAAACAACGATTCCCTAAAAGTCAACATACGCCACGCCATATAAAGCGTGCACCCTTTAGTTGGTCGAGAATGCATTGTGTATGTGTCCTTTATAGATTTCTAACTTGTCTGCCTGGTCCGCACAATGCGCACTGCTCCATCTGCGCAGAACTAGTCTGTCGATGTATTCTGCTTCCAATTCTGCCCAAATTTCTGCGAAATTTCGATCATTTTCCGTTCCGTCGTAATATTCAGTCGATTCCTTTAACATGTTCTCTGATCTATCCGACAGGGATATGCGCAGTCTCTGTGCGTAATATGCCAAATCGTCCTTCTTAATCCAACTTCTAACCATACTTTTTGTGTTCTGTAAACTGCCGGAATATTCACGTTTTAGGCGCCACGAACTTATTTAGTTGGTCTGCTCGCTTCGAGATACGTGCGTGTAGCTCAGACGATTTTGTATTTTTGTCCCACCAAAATTATATTATACGTGATCACCCATTATACGTGATTACCAGTACGACACTTTGTAGTGCTCGTTTTGTTGATAATTTTTTTATTTCGTGTTGTACTTTAAGTGATTCATTTCCGAAACAGTCTACCGGTATCCAGAGGTATCTCAACATAGCTGTTCTTTGCTCCAATGGTGACATGTTCCAATTCGGTGACTCACTTTGTACCTTGCTTCTTGTTGACTTTCACGGCTGTAGCTCCCGTGCTGCTTTCATTGTTCACTGGTATTCTGGTTCCCCTCGACTGACCCGCTTTAGCGCTCTGCCTGCTGATATAGGCCTCCTTCAACTGTTATTCTGATGTCTCCAGGTCAAAATGTCTGCGGTACCGTGTCTGACACCAGACACTCCCCTTTCTCCTGTCTCATTCTTTTCCTTCAAATTCCTTCAAACTATGTTCCTCCAGATTTCCGTTTTCCAATTGATCTCCAGACTCTGTTTTTCCACGCTCTCCTTTTACTGTTTTTCTCCAAACTCTCTTTCTTGCACTGCCGTTACCACGCTAATTTATTGCGTAACTGGCCATCCCTCCGCAGTTTAAAACTTAACATAATAGAAATTGGCAAAAAAAATAATATAATGAAAAAATATCAAAGTATTTTCAAAAGTCTGTCTGTGCGTGAAAATTTCGCGTTCTTGGGCTTTAGATAAGGCGTGGTAAAGTGTAAAATAAACAAACTTGCACAGCGTACACTGGCATGCTTAATCTCAAATTAGTTCTTCTGGTCAATCCCTTTACCCAAGCTAAGAGCAGAGCAAACCCTTTATGAATTATTATCAAAAAAAACTTACAAAGGTTACTGGTTAACAAATATGTCACGGGTATGAAAATGTACTGACTCCACAACCAAGAATGTTTGATTACGCTTACCGAAATGGGAACAATTTTTTGTAAGAAAGATATAAAAAAATATAAACTACTAATATGTTTAGGGATTAAAGATATTTATCCAGCTGACTGCTACTCGAGAGATATACAACATTTTCCATTCCTGTTGAGATTAAGACCTACTTGTCTATCCTTTTGCAATAAATTAAGAACCCCTACTGGCTGACCATAAACAAAGTGCAGTTTTCTTTTTTCCATATTCCTCTGGCTTAAGGATAATTTTTTTATCCGGTACTCAGCTGGTGGGAGTGCGAAAGAGAAAGTTCAACAATCCTTGGCAACAAACAATCAAAAGTTTGGGAGTAGGGGTTATGATTTCAGTAACTATTAAAGTTTTAAAATTTATTTTAAGCATGCAGATTCCAAAGACATAGAGACAGTGCATAGCCAACTAGCCACTACCACTCTAACCCCCACAAACCGCCAAAAACTGCCACGCCCACACTTTTGAAAAATAATTTTATATTTTTTAATATTATTATTAGTATTGTAAATTTCAATCAATTTGCAGAAAAAGTTTTTGCCATGCCCACCCTAACGCCCACAAACCGCTCAAACCTGCCAAACCCACACTTTTGTAAAATGTTTTGATATTTTTTAATTTTCTTATTGGTATTGTAAATTTCTATTGATCTGCAGAAAAACTTTGTGCCACCCCCACTCATCACCCACAAACCGCACGAAAGCGGTTTAGAGCTCTATGTTTTTACGATTCGACCAAAGCCAGTCAACCGCGAATATCTTCCTAGGACGTGGGCGGATGACTTCCATAAAGTGGATGGACACAGATCCAATTCCTGCACCATAGTGGATAGACTCATTCCGCTCTTCTCAAATAAAATACCTTGAACGTTTGGCTATGCATCAATTTTGGGTGTTGTTGCGGCTACTGAAGGCTAGCTATTAGTAAGTTGGTATTTTTTTTTTGAGGACATGTCATAATAACATGTCATAAATATCGAAAGCATAACGCTCTCCTCCGGTGCTGGATATTTCCGTCTAACGATCTGCCGTGCTGTGTACAACCAAATAGTTTTGTTCTCCAGTTACCATATTTAAATTGCGACTGTAAATATTCGTAGAAAATCCATAAATTCTAAGGTTTTGGTTTTGACTTCCGAGAGCAGTTCTTACCCTCGGTAAGTGGAGAGAGCGCAGAGCTGACGACAGACGCGCTGATGAGTCACTGAATACCGCGTGCGACAAGCAGGACCAGGAATAAGACCCCGCTGCTGGAAATCGAGAAATGGGAGCCATTCTGGACAACCTTTTGATAAAGGTCAATCAGAATGGGGTGAGAAGCATAAACCTGACAATGAAGAACACCTTTGCTAGATTAAAGAAGCTCCAACTTAAGCTGCGCGTAAGGTTGCCGGAGACGGAAACTAGGCAAGCCAAGCCCACTGCAACAATGGATACTAGCCAGCAGCCCCCCTTCAGGCCCTCTTAGCTGCCCGAAACTAAATGCGGGCAACGCGGGTAGCATATCAGGGGATCTCACGTCGCAGTCCGCGCTAAATGCTCAGCGATCAAAGCGGTTGAAGGACAGGACAGGAGGACAGGACGACAGACTCAGGGCCATTGAAGAAAGCGTAACCAGAGTCAAGAGGACGGCCAAAGGCGAACTACTCCTCTGCCCAAGAAAAAATGAAGAAGATCAAGGTGGGCAAGGAAGCGGTGCTAGGAGACCGCACCAGCCTTCGCACGTGGACGCAATCCAAAGAGTTCCTGATTTGCGATCTGGACGAACTAACCACAGAGGACGAACTGAGGAGTGCCCTGGAGTCCCAGACAAATATCCCAGCGGACGCTGTGACTGTCAAGAGCTGCACAGTGCAGGAAGGGCTGCAGTAGTATCAGTTCCAGACAACATGGATGTAGAATGGTCCCAATGCAGGGTCATTGAGCTGGAGCCGCGCCAAGGGTGCTTTAAGTGCCTGGAGGATGGCCACATAGCGGGCCGTTGTAGAAACGCCGTTGACAGAAGCCAGTGCTGTTTCAGATGCGAAGCCGCTGAACAAAAGTGCCCCAACGAGGCTAAGTGCTTTCTTTCTCGAGCAGAGAAAGTCAAGTGACCAACCACCAAGCGGGCACCCGAAAGTGCCCTTTGGCGGGCAGAGATGCGCCGAAGGAATCATTATGATGCGTTTGATTTAGTTAAACCGTAATGACTGCACGGCAGCCCGAAACCTGCGAGTGCAGTCGGTGCGGCAACGGGTTTGATAGAGCAAAAGTGGGCAGATGGTGGGTGTACAGCGTATACCAATCTCCCAGCCTGACCATAAGGGAATTCGGACATGGCTATCTCAGACTGGAAGGTACTGGAGACAGCCACAGTCGAAATCGGCAGTACCTCGTTGGCTTCCTCTCGGGCATTAATACTTAATCTGGGAGTCATGATAGACACCAAGGTTTCGTTCCGAGAACACCTAGCCTACGCTAGCACGACAGCAGCGGGAGTCAACCGGTCGCTATCCGCCATAATGATGACCACAAGAGGCCCAAAACAAGTGAGCAGAAATAGAGAGCTACACTTAAGGAATTATAGCTACTCATAGACTGTCAGCCCTACGTATCTGTAGAACCTTCAGAACATTGCCCAACGAGGCGACCTTGTGATCGCTGGAATACCACCACTTGACCAAATTTCCGAGGAGAACAAAGTGGTCGTCAACCAAACCCACGGTAGAGGCCTTTCCTCCAGTGCGAAGAGGAGACTTGCGCAAACTGGAGACCTGCTACATAGGTGGCGGAACGGGTTAAAGGGCCGCTGGGCGCAGCACCTGATATCTAAACTCATGCCTTGTACAGAACGGAAGCAAATCGAAATTTCCTTCTATCTAACGCAGCTGAGGAATTGGATAAATGTCCATGGTGAATAAGCGGAATGTGCGAAAACTCAGAGCACGTTCTCTTCTCGTGCAGAAAGTTCGCTAGCGAGAGGAGATTCCTGGAAGCCGTACTGGCCAGCAGACTGAGTGCGGATAACCTAGTCCCATTAATGCCGCAGGGGGAGGTGGAATGGCAAGCGGTCAAAAAGTTTGCCGCAGCTGTATCAACAGAGCTCAGGAGATTTGAGAGAGCCAGAAGTCAATGCGAGTGAGCGGATCCAAAATGTCCTCGCGAAGCAATGCTTCACGCTATACCGCTGGGGTTTCTGGATTTGCCCGCCCACTGTTTTTTTTTTTTTTCTTTAAAATATACAATAATAAAGAAAAAACATACGTATGTATATACATATTAAAGCGGTCGCTTAATTTTTCGTACATTTCGCGCTGTGAAATAAAACTGTGTTGTGAAATAAAATTATTAACAAAAGTGAATCTTACTTATCTTTTGTTAATAGTGCATTTTACATATATATATGTATGTTCATATGGCCACCGCCATCCTTAACCAGTTGCTAGGTAAGCAATTTGCAGGCAACCACAACAAAGTTAACTGTTCCATTCCATATCGGCGACGCTTGTTACCTCTACAATTTCGCGGTGAAAGTAAAGGGTGTTTTGCGCCAATGACGCGTTCTTTTTTTTTATTTTTTCTCGTAATGGAAATATGTCTCAAAATAAATCCGCATGTGATGTGGACTTCTACCGAGGCAAAGCCCAATCTGTGTTGCCCATGAACTTGATGAACTTTTATTTAAACGCTGATTCGGGTAATCAGTTCGATAAAGGTGACTTACTGGTGCTTGTGAAATAGATCGATTCCCTAAACTTGGCGTTTGATTCGGTGCAGGTATCGTTATATAAATTGGATTTTACGCAGAATTCGAGTGACCATCGGATTGAATTTCCGTGGTCATGGATGTGAAGGCGAAACGAAACCGAGGATTTACTGCTTATTTCAAGTCGCAATTGCTGGCTTCAACCGCTGCCAGCCGCTATTGACATCACTAACAATGCGGATCTTTCTTTTCAAATTAGGAAGCCTCGGTTACCAAATCTGGAAATAGCTCGTTTCCATGGACCACACACTCGCTCGAACTCTCGAATGCCAATTATAAAAATGTTATATGTTTTATATATTATTTTCAACTCCGTCATGTTACCCAAACTTGAGCTCTCAGCCATTACCATCTACCTTATTCACATTAGTATCATTCTTTCATTCAGCCTGAATCCTGATCAGTTAGCAAGCCCGTGTAGAGCCTCAGATTTTGGCCGTGGCAAGGGTATTTGGGGGTAAGAGACTTAAGAATAAACATATAATTAGCGATCTGAAATTACCCTCCCAAAGTCAACGTGGTCCTGGAATGCACCGATCGCAGGCTAAGAATTTTCATTAGTGAACCTTGAAGTAAGTTGCAGTTTTGATGGACCTGTATATACTCATATAAATAACCTTAAACACAAATGGCACGTCCCGCCCGAATCGAGGAAAAATCGAGGAAAACCTAAGGTCGGAAAGATCGGCGCTCAGAAGCTGCTTGGTTCTTAAGTAACTTTTCTTTGACGGAAGTGTACCCTAGTTCAGTGAACAGCACAGAGGAGCCAGAAGGGCCTATATTTTGTTTGAAGACCTCTTCGCCGGGTAGTGTCATTAGTTTTTTTTTATTCAGAAGTAATAAGCAAAGAAAGAAAAGCAGTGAAAAAAACGTGACAACGTCAAACCGGTTTCCTTGTCTATTCTTGTTTTTTTTCATCATGGCGTAAGTACAGCCAAAAGAGGATAAAAAAAAGGTATACCAAAAAAATCAATAATCGCGCTGAGAAACCGCGATCGATGCCTTAAGACGCAGGAAGTGGTTAAAGGAAATATGATTTACTTTCTTTTGGCTGCTTAGTTAGTTAGTTAAACTGCTAACTGAGCCCGAATAAGTGTGTTTCATATTTTTCTATGCCTTTTTCAGCCAAACCCCCAACGAGGAAAGCGCTTTCGCCGTTATGCGTATGCAGAGTAAGTAAACACTACTTTTTATTTGGCTTTTCTTTTCTCATGCCAAAGCTCTCAATTCTTTTTGGACTAAATGTACACGCCCTTAAAAATTTTAGAAAAGGAGGAAACTGAGTTAACGCAATGCACTATGTTTTATGATATGCTTAATATGAATTGTTAAACTTCATCCATGGGACCATGCAGGAGCGGAAAACGTGGAATATAAGCCTTTAGAAAGCGTTAAAAGGTATCCTTAATAAGCATGACGTCGGGAGGCGGTGGAATCAATATTGGGTGGGCGTAAGCAGTAGCTGTAACACCATTGCTGCCGTGCTTTCTTTTATGATTCATTTATTTTCTTTATTTCATCCCCCTATCCTATATATCCCCCTATATCGATTATATGATGCTACTTACTGCTATTATCTATATAAGATATAGAATTGAAGTACTTATGCCTTTCTTAGCAATTTTAGATTTAGCTTCTCAGCTAAACTTCATAACTTCTAGCTTAGCTAGTCAACTGAGCTAAAATCATAGAGGATCGCAATCTTCGATTTCTGAGAACGGAGAATCTTCCATGATATCTTATAAATGTCGATACTCTTGCGCAATCACGGGAATCAAGCTATCGTGCTTCATTCGGAGCTGTTGTGATTCACAGTCTCACGGATTATAGGTCCCATTTCAATATAAAAGCAACATCATGGAGGAGACCACGAAACATTTCGCTCGCTAATCCTTATTTCAATCAATTACAACGAATTGATATTTTAATTGGCGCTGGTCTGTTTTTCGAAATAATTTCTATGGGACAGGACGTTGCAAACTCTTCAAAACACCAAACTTAGTTAAATAGTATTTGGAGGGATGTCGAGTATGCCAAATCATAAATCGGTTTTAGCAGCCATCATCAGAGATCCTGCTAATCATTACTGCAATAGTCGACTGATTTTAAGAAATTGAAGACTTTGTTGCCGGAAGGCTTGCGATGCTAGCAACTTTTTAATGAAAATTGCCTTCGACTTGGGAATAGTCAATACTCTGTTCGCCTCTTGTCTACTTCAGAATTCAAATGTCTAGGTGATTCCTATTGCCTGGCTCGTCTTCGTTTCAAGAGTTTGTAGCTAAGCTGGAAAGAAACCCAGCCCTGGTACCCCGGTATTTAGCCATTTTACGGGACTAAATCGATCTAGGCCACATGTCTCTTGTAGCAAAGAAACTATCGGTACCACAAATATTTGTCGGAATGAGTCAGCAGCCATGGAAGGAGGGTCTAACTGCGACAAGGAGATGTTAATCAACTTTTACCATGGATCAAGTATCGCCAAGGCGGTGGGATCCAGCTTCAGATCAACTTCTATTTAATTTTCCCCCCAACCGGATTGCATTGTCAACAATTGCCATGTTTTATGATTTAATTAATCTAATAACCCAAATTGTTATAATTTCTAAGATCTTTTGGTCAGACGCATTGCCAGAGTCAATTCAGTCGTCATGGGGGGAGTTGATCTCACAGTTATCGGTCGTACAGAACATAAAATTTTCACGATTCATGCAACCTATTGCTTCCGCTGAGTTGCACAAATTTTGCGATGGTAGCATACCACTTAATAGAGCGCGCTTATACTTGCGATCTGAGAGTAATGTAAAATCGAAAGCCCATCTGGTCTGTGCGAGGTTAAGAGTAGCTCTACCAAAGGCTTTTATTGACTGAGCTTTGATTGCGGGTTTCATTGTTGGTCAAACTGGTTTATTGTGTTGGCGTGGATTCGGCAATCTCCGAGGGATTTAAACGTACTCGTAGCAAACAGAATCGCTAAAATTTAGGAGATGCTGAAAGACATGACTTGGCATCACGATCCGACAAACTTAAGCCCGGCATTCGTCGTGTCGCGAGGAAGTACCCCGAAGGAATAGCTGGTGCATTCCCTTTGGACTAACTGTATTTGCATATTTGCGCGTATTTGCATGTATTCACCGTTTCATTTCTAATTGCAGAAACAAATCTGGGTTACTAAAAATTCGTCTTTCAGTGGAGGAGACTAACTCGGAAACTGTACTTCTTCTATGGAGCATCCAGCAGGTTCACTTGATAGAACAGTATGCATTTCTTAGCCATGGCAAGAAAGAGAGCAAGCTGATTTCACCTAAGGGTATACGGTTCCGATGGGTAACTTCGAGTCGGTGAAAGACCTCAGAACGCAATCTTAGACTACAATACAAAGCATACGATATTTTTACAAAAGAATCATTCAGTCACCATGGCACTCATCGGTTATTATCATGAGAAATATTTGCATGCAGGATCACAGGCGTTGCTTGCTACATTACGGCAAAGGTTCTTGTCGATTGGAGGCCCCATGTTCGTTGCTAGCGTCATCCATAAATGCGTTCGGTGTTTTAGAATGAAGCTCGTGACTTGGAAGCACTTTATGGGGAGACCGCCAGAACGAGTGCAGCCTTATCCAGCACTTCATACCAAATGAATCTATTATTGTGGGCCATTTTATCATAAGGTAGAGACCAGAAACAAGGCACCCCATAAATTCTATATCATCATCTTCGCTTGCTTTTCCACGAAGGCAGTTGACAGTTATCCATGATTTGCGGTGGGGTAGTGGATAGCGCAACTACCCGTAAAACACGAGGTCGTGGGTTCAAACCCCACCCATGACGAGAGCAGCTTACTCTTGCCCAACCACTTCACCCCCTCTCCACACTATGTGGAGCAAAACGGAGGCCCCCACATAGTTACCAATTGCATCCTGTGTTCTGCGAACAGCAACAACACCCAGCAGGGCCTGACGCGCGTTACCAGACTGTTCGCTTTTCTACGACTAGCAACATCAACGTAGACGCCACTCCCCGATGACGTTAGGTGGCAGCCCCACCACTGGAATAAGCCGCATCTGGCCAATCACCAGATCGGTCGAAAAACTTAAACCGATTACCGAAACAGAAACGAGAGAATTAAACATAAACGGCCCCCCAAATTCGATAACGACCATAGGCATATCAAAACGGACACGAATTGGACAATGAAATGTTAGAACTCTGAGAGGACCATCTAGATTAGCACAGTACGAGGCAGAGATGGTGAGACTCTATATTGCAATAGCTGGAATCAGTGAGATGAGATCGTCTGGCAGTGGGGAAACAACAACATCAAATAGCAATCTTGTCGTACACAGTGGCAACAATGACGGCAGCAGATACGGGGTGGGGATTTAAGTGTCCAAGCGCATAAAAAAAGACACTGGACTCTGGGAACCCATTTCTGATAGATTCATGACAGCCAGATTCAGATGTAGAGCTAGATATATAAACATCATACAATGCTATGCCCCGACGGAAGACGCCAAAGAAGACTCCAAGGACGACTTCTACACTGCCCTCACAGCAACCCTCAGCAAGACGCGGCAAGGTGACATTAACATCCTCATGGGTAACCTTAATGCGAAAGTAGGGCCCAACAACACCGGACTAAGATCTGACATTGGCCAAAATGGAACTGGGACTTGCAATGATAACGGAGAGAGATTAGTGGAACTCTGCCAGCTATTCCAACTGGTCATCGGCAGCACAATATTCCCACACAAAGATGTCAACAAATACTCCTGGACATCTCCTAGTGGTAACACGAGCAACCAGATCGACCACATTTGCATTAGCAGGAAATGGAGACACTCACTACTGGACGTACGGAACAAAAGGGGAGTATCTATAGACAGTGATCATGAGTTGGTCATTGGAGAACCTGAAATAAAGTTGAACCGCAACTACTCAAGGAAGACTGATAAGAGCCAACACCGACGAGCGCCCCCATGAACCAGTACCTCTTTAGCGACTCCACTCTGAAGACGAGAATGATGTCCACATTGCGGGAACAGCTGATCTCCCTAGAAGACCACCCATGGGAGCACACATGCAGACAGCTAAGGACCGCAGCTGAGCAAATAATTGGGCTGCAACAACGCGGAAGAGCATAATGTATATCTGAAGGGACCTGGGATCTGATTAGAAGGAGGAACAATCTGAAGCCTCTGGCGAACCAGCTCGCACAGAACCGTGATGAATATCGCGAACTGTGCAGAGCTGTGAAAAGAGCGGCCAGAAAGGACAAACGAGTGCTACTGGATAGACTTGCGACAGTCGCAGAACGAGCAGCCGGCGAGAACAACATGCGCTCGTTATACCAGCAGATTGCCGGATCCAACCACAGACGGAACCAGCCAGTCAGAGACCTGAAAGGCAACCTCTAATCCAATGATGATGCACAGATCCGGAGGTGGCTCCAACACTTTATGGGAATTACCAAACGTGGCCACGGACTATAGAAGCATTGCGCCACCAAATGGGAATACCAGTATACCCTCTGCACACCCGAGTGTAAGAGAGATTGTGAATGCAATAAATAGCTAAAGCGCAACAGGGCAGCAGGCGAGGACAACATACCAGCCGAACTGATTAATGAAAGAAGTACCTGCTTACCTCATCACTATCATCAAATCAATGTATGACGATGCCAACTTGGCGGTACTGCACAACGGAAAAACAAGTGAACCTTTCCAGACGAACACCGGAATTCGGCAAGGATGCCCTCTATCACCTCAACTCTTCAACATCGTGGTCGACGAGTCAATGAGCGAAGTATGCTCTTCCAAGCGCGGAATTACGTGGAGCCTACCCAGACACCTTGAGGACTTGGACTATGCAGACGACATCTGTCTTATCTCTCATAGACTCGGCGATATACAGAGGAAAACTGATAACCTCGTCAGGATAGCCAGCAGCGTCGGACTCGAGATAAACGTAGCAAAAACAACCACTCCAACCAAGGAAACATCATCATACATGGGAACCCAATCGAGTTCGTCAACAGTTTCCCATACCTTGCCACTATAATATCTAACAATGGCGGAGTGGATGATGATGTCTCGAGTCGCCTTGGCAAAGCCCGCTCAGCCTTTGGGAGACTATACCGCATTTGGAAAAACAGAGAAATAAGCCGGCGAACAAATCTCCGGATCTACAACGCGTGTGTGAAATCCATACTGCTATACGGAAGTGAGACATGGCTCGCAACGAAGAAAGTAACGCAGAAACTGCAAGTTTTCAGCAACAAATGCCTAAGAATCATATGTGGGATACCACCCAATTAAGGAAGAAGAAATGGATGTGGATAGGGCACGCTCTCAGGAGAAACCCTAGTAGCATAGTAAGCATAGCACTGGCCTGGAACCCCAAAGGAAGCAGGAGGGTAGGAAGGATAAGAGCAACATGGAGAAGAACCGCTCAACAAGAACTTGCCCAAATAAACATCACATGGGTAAATGCTAAACAAACAGCACAAAACAGAGTTAGATGGAAAGCTCTCGTAGAAGCCCTAAGTTCCCGAGAGAAATATGAAGGAATTAAAAAAATGCCTGTAAAAGTTCATACCGTTCGTCAGTCAGCAGCGTTGAGAAGATTCATCAACCTTTGAGGCAGTCCTGTTAAGTCTTACAAATTTCAATTCAACAGAGACCTCGGTGCATCCATCTTAGCCGTATTAGCCATTAATAAAAAACTCTGGCGTATCAGATTTGTGCCATCCTTAACTCCCAACCACTCTGTCCTATTTCAGAAAATTCTCAAAGTCTTGAAGTGCTAATGCCGGTGTATATCCTAAAGGTTTCCAGCTACACAAAGTTTCCTAAGCCTGACATCACAAATCTTCGTTAAGGACGCCTCAGCAGATGGCAACGGGTGACCCAGAACCACCAACACTTCTGGAAAGGATGGAGCTGCGAGTATTTTTCCCTCCTGCTAGAAAGGAAACAGTGGCGCATTGATACGTCTAACATCAAGGTTGGAATTATATTTTTGCTAAAGGAGGACAACATTCCACCGTTGAGATGGCAGCGTGGTGGCATGCAGGTAGTTATACACGGCAGGGACGGCGTCAATAGAATAGCTATGGTTCGTACAGCTATCAATAGAACCGCCACCAAACTAGATGTTCTGCTCATCGATTCCGATATAGTTGGAACCGTACCTTTTCCAACGGGGGAAGTATGTTCAGAGCAAATCGACAGCACATAGTCATGCGCGCATAGGTTTACCACTGCACCTACAGAGTTTCTCGAGTCTCTCTTTTCGCTCTTTTATCTTCTCTCGAGAAAGCTGTCGCATTGTTTTTAGTTTGCAATTCGACTCGACAAATTGCCTTAAATAATAATAAAAAACTCATAATAAAAAAACTGCATTACATAGGCGTAGCAACGGCTAATTTGGGATTTGGCTTATTCTTCTTTGGCTCTTCCCAGCTTGGCGAAAGACGGGAAAGGAAGTCCGCGATACACAGGCTCCCTAGATGGCGCTCGCTTTTATTGGCGGCTTCTTGTAAGTCGAATCTGGTGCACAAACGGAGGAAGTGGACAAGTTGAGTGCGGGATTCGAATTTTCTCATTACATGATTATTTGGTGGTGGTGGTGCGTTGCGATAAGTTTGGTGTTTTTTTTTAGACTCGTCATCATAAAATCGGACTTAGAGGCTCCGACATTGGAGCAATTAGTAAATTTGCAGGCAAATCGGTACCAGTCCCTTAAATCGACGTTGCAGAATTTTAAGAAGGATTCACAGTCAAGGAAAACGATGATTTATATTAAAAGCGTGTCCGAGACACTGATTCCGTGATTGTGAACTTAGAAGGGTTCGCTGGATCAAACTATGTAGCAAAGAATTTCCAGTCGGAATTCGAGGAGCGCTTCGACAAATGCAGCTCACGGAGGCACTGGCTTGGGGACTGATGATTAAAAGAAACAATAATCCTCGTCTCGTTTATTCCGAATCAATACGGTCGATGTTAAGAACGGTCAATGTTTGCCTGGCTGCTTTCCGCCGCGTTCAAGACTGGGACGAGGAATCGCAGCACTGGTTGGCGCATTACGTAGCTTCGGGGTTGCCCAAGGAGACTCACAACGCTTGGGAGCACCATCAAGGAAGCGGTGCCACCGTTCCTACTTATAAGGATTTAAAATCATTTTTTAATGATCGGATGGTCATAATGGATGCAATTGAAAACCGATCCGAGTAAACGAGTGTGAGTGCATAATGCATAGGAGCGCTCAGGAAGAGTGCCACTGCGACACCGACCAAATCCTGCGTCCATGCGCAAGCTTTTTGGCTTAGGACTGCTACAGAAGGAAGGCGATAGTGAGCAGAGCAAAATTATGCATCAATCGCTTGATCAAATCGCATGCGCCGTCACGCTGCAACAACAACAAGAGCTGCTAAGTTTGTGGGCAGTGCCATCATACGCTGCTCATTTCCAAGTATGACTCATAACCAATCCTCGAGCCGCGCACAGCCACATTCGATTCAATCTTCAGCGCCGCCTCTTAGGGCACCCGCAGCCATGGAAAACGTATCTCAAGAAGAACGGAGGACAAGAACTTGGTGGAATGTCCCTTCAAGGAATGTGCTCCTCGCCACTGCTCTTATCGCCGTACGAAATCGGGTCAACGGCCTACAAGCAGTCATAAATGCTCTTATCGATCAAGGATCTGAGGCAACCGTAGTATCGACATGGCGGAGTGGCGGATGGATCCATCAATACTTATGCTTTGGCAACGTTTACATTCGGAACGGCTTCTGCACCCTTTACGGCCATCAGGGTTATTCAACAGTTAGCGGAGGATGAGTGACATTCATTTCCTAAGGCGGAAGAAGTTTTGATCAGCGAGATATATGTGGGCGACATTCTGTCCGGAGGGCATAGGATAGATAAATGGATAGATAAACGGACACAGGTAGAGGGTGCTATAAAATCCGCTCGCATGGAGTTGCGTAAATGGTGCAGTGCAGTCGGACATCTTTAAACTAAGACGCTACGGATCCTATCAAGTCGCTAATGTATTGGCTCCCAAATAAGGACTGCTTCAAATATTAGGTCAATTTTGAGATACCAGCTAGTTACGACAAAAGGTCGATCCTGTTGAGCATAACAAGGCTGTTCGACCCGATGGGTCTAATCGCGCAAGTCAGCATCTCAAGAAAGTTCATTTTGAAGGAGGTAACCATGGCCAAGAAAACGCATGCCGACGGCACTCTGAAGGCCCTGGGTTGGGACGACGAGGTTTCTAATGCTCTTGCGGAACGATTGCAAGCATTTCAGGACAGGTTGATTAGGATCGACGAAATAAGCATAGAGAGGGGGATTAATAATGCTCCTGGCTCCATAGGTTCAGCTCAGCATCACGCTTTCATTCAAATCAAATCATTTCAATCAAAGGTTACTTCTATTTAACCCTTAACCATTCCTCGAACGGAGCTGAGTGGTGCGGTACTGGCAATCAAATTGGTCAAATGGCTGACCACGGCTAAGTGGCTAAAGGATCATCCCATCCAGACTTACTCTTGGACGGATGCTACAAGTCTTCTACATTAACTGCACGGGGACGTCAATAGATGGAAGACTTTCGTCGCTAACAGGGTCACCTTCATCCTGGATCACCCCTTACCATCTCAATGGAGACATGTCGGAACTAGCGAGCTGAAGGACTTTCACTTGTGGTGGCGAGGCCCGGAATGGCTTACACACAGTCAATGTGACTGCATTCTATTCGCTATCGTGCGGATCGTTCAAAGAGAGTTTTTCTCGTCCGAGTTGACCGCGTTAAAAAATGATAAAAGACCCCAGAAGTAATCTCTTGAGCTTTTCACCGATCTTGGTAGAAAGCATTTTGCGAGTAAGGGGGCGATTGCGCCATTCTGGGTTCTCACACGAGCGTCATCCAACGATCCTTCCAAGTTCGCATTATTTTACTTTACTTTTAAAAGGGATACATCGCCGTTTTCGTTTGTCTTGAAACAAAGGCGGTGCACTTAAATTTGGTCACAAATTGGCTTCACGACGGAACATTTTCTTTTGGCTCTGGGCAGATTCACCGGTCGACGAGGAATGGTTCAGCATCTCTACAGTGACAACGAAACCAGCTTTGTGGGCGCGGACAATTTAACGAAAGCGTTCTACGGCAGGCTCAAGGATAATTACAAGAGGCTCATAGTTCCCAAGCTTGCTTCACAGCGGACCACATGTCACTCCAATTCCCTCAGTCGCCAAATTTTGGCGGGCACCCAGGGAAGGATGCATTAGTCCGGGTAATAACGCTTAAAACCAAACAGGGTTATTTAAAACGGTCAGTGTCGAAACTGTGTCCGCTTCCAATCCGTTCTAAGGCGCTCTCACTTACACACCTCAATCATAATATATTATTTCTTGCGCACACTTCTTGCATCATTTTCTCCAAGATAGATTCTACCCCACCTGCCAGGATGGACCGGACAAGTGAGATTTTTCATGATACGTTTAACATGAACGGGCGGCATATTCAGTTTGCTGCTTGTCCCAATGTGCGGGAGAGCGGCGATCAGCTGATCGCTTGCTCGTTTCTGGGCAGTGCATACAACGGGGAGAACGACAACGGCAAAAATCTGTCTGAAATGCACACGACGCGCCGTCTAACTATCTATTTTTGTATACACATACACACACGCCTGTGCATAATCATAGCTTAAAATAAAATAATAAATTAATTCGACTGTGTTGTTTACTCTTGCCTCCTACAATGACCCCTTGTTAACCATATACAAGGGGACCCAACTTTACACGTGCGTTCTTTTTAGTTATAACTCTTGGGGTGGCATATTGGTTGTCGTCACCATAAACAATAACAATATATGATAAATGTCCCATTCCAAACATGAACGAAATATTAGACAAGTTACGGAAATGTCAATATTGTAAAACATTAGATCCGGCTTAAGGGTTCCAACATATTGAAATGGACTCACAATCATTTCAAAAACGGCATTCTCTACTAAGAAGGGTCATTATGAAACTGTCTTCCAACTATAAATAAATATTTGTGCTTATACTAGATATTTTGAATAATATATTACTCGACATTACCCATTGTTTAGTATATTTACACGATATTGTTGTATTTTCAATATCTTTAAAAGAGCACATTCAATCTCTTTAGAAAGCCTTCAAATCTTATTTTTAGTCGTAAACTTAAAAAAAAATTCGCGAAAATCGCTTCACCAATGTTGTAATAAAGCGTTTAAAACATGGAAATTAAAAGACAACAACTGCAGCAACCGTGCACAGTGCACAATAAGACAATGGTGTATGCATACAGATTACCGAACGAATATCAACTTAGTCAATTACCATCTTGTATTTGAAAAAGGGATTTAAGACTCCAACGAACTGACTCACTATTTTTTAAAACTTATATGTGGATACAATTTTGTTATGTATACTAATAATGCCGCAGATGCTGCAATATTTCTACGAGCCTATCGAATTTATTAATACAAGTACTGGAAAGATAATAATAAAAACTTCCGTATACTCCCAAACTTGCTTAAATATACATTCTTCCACGAAAAAATTGTAAAAAAGACTATACATCGAAGTGATTGAAAATACTTATAATTAAAACAATGCTCAGAAACTTATTCAAAATATCATTAACAGATGTGAAGTTTATTACTTATGCCAAGCAGAGAACAAAAAAAAAGTTGCTCTATAGTTTTATTGACCAAAATACATTTTTAAAATGCATCAACATACTTTCAAAGTTCGTTTCCACTTTTGAAACAAAAACCACAGATTGGATTGAAATCAAATGATATTGCTGATATAGAAAATATAAGAATTATTAAAACTCTTCCAGATGCTAAAAATATATTAATGAATATTGAAAGAGCACTTTTGTTTATAATCATGAAATAAAACTGCAGCACAAATATTTATTTATAGTTGGAAGATAGATAGATAACATAAATAAAAACCACCAGGAACGCGATATAAATCTTGAATACACTAAGCTTGAAGACTGAAGAGGCGTGATCCAGCAGAGCTTAGGACAAAATTACTATAATCAAAATTATTATTCAAAATTGTAATTTTATCATTGCTGTTATGTTTCCATGTTATGTTCGTTACTACTGTCATTACTACTTGATCAGGATCAATAGCCGAGTCGATCTGGCCATGTCCGCCCGTCTGTCCGTCCGTATGAACGTCGAGATCTCAGGAACTACAAAAGCTAGAAAGTTGAGATTAAGCATACTCCAGGGACATAGACGCAGCGCAAATTTGTCTATTCATATTGCCACGCCCACTCTAACGCCCACAAACCACCTAAAACAGCCACGCCCACCCTTATGAAAAATGTTTTGATAAGTTTTTCATTTTTGTATTGGTCTTGTAAATTTGTATCGGTATGCCAAAAAACTTTTTGCAACGCCCACTCTAACGCCCACAAACCGCCAAAAACTGTCAGTGCCGAAGAGAATCCTTTCGTACTTTCACTAGCTGAGTAACGGGTATCAGATAGTCGAGGAACTCGAGTATAGCGATCTTTCTTGTTTTTCTTTTTCTTTTTTTTTTAAAAAAACTAACATCTAGTCTTACTATCTCCTACCAAAATGCAAAAGGCTTGCGTAGCAAGCTAACTAAACTAAATTCTGATAGCCTTTTCTTTGCAACCCATATCATTGTGTTAACAGAGTGGTTAAAGCCGAAATACTTAACTCTGAAGATACAGATAGTCGTCCCCAGACGGGGAGGTCTTGCGGTTATTGCGGTTAGGTCTACCCTCAAGTCATAGGAGGTAATTTTTGACGACTCCCGTAACGTTGAATTTATATGCGTAAAGCTGTCATTTTCTGATAGCTCTGTTTATATTACGTGTTTTTACCTTCTCGCATGGAGTTGCGTAAATGGTGCAGTGCAGTCGGACATCTTTAAACTAAGACGCTACGGATCCTATCAAGTCGCTAATGTATTGGCTCCCAAATAAGGACTGCTTCAAATATTAGGTCAATTTTGAGATACCAGCTAGTTACGACAAAAGGTCGATCCTGTTGAGCATAACAAGGCTGTTCGACCCAATGGGTCTCATCGCGCAAGTCAGCATCTCAAGAAAGTTCATTTTGAAGGAGGTAACCATGGCCAAGAAAACGCATGCCGACGGCACTCTGAAGGCCCTGGGTTGGGACGACGAGGTTTCTAACCTGGCTCCATAGGTTCAGCTCAGCTTCACGCTTTCATTCAAATCAAATCATTTCAATCAAAGGTTACTTCTATTTAACCCTTAACCATTCCTCGAACGGAGCTGAGTGGTGCGGTACTGGCAATCAAATTGGTCAAATGGCTGACCACGGCTAAGTGGCTAAAGGATCATCCCATCCAGACTTACTCTTGGACGGATGCTACAAGTCTTCTACATTAACTGCACGGGGACGTCAATAGATGGAAGACTTTCGTCGCTAACAGGGTCACCTTCATCCTGGATCACCCCTTACCATCTCAATGGAGACATGTCGGAACTAGCGAGCTGAAGGACTTTCACTTGTGGTGGCGAGGCCCGGAATGGCTTACACACAGTCAATGTGACTGCATTCTATTCGCTATCGTGCGGATCGTTCAAAGAGAGTTTTTCTCGTCCGAGTTGACCGCGTTAAAAAATGATAAAAGACCCCAGAAGTAATCTCTTGAGCTTTTCACCGATCTTGGTAGAAAGCATTTTGCGAGTAAGGGGGCGATTGCGCCATTCTGGGTTCTCACACGAGCGTCATCCAACGATCCTTCCAAGTTCGCATTATTTTACTTTACTTTTATAAGGGATACATCGCCGTTTTCGTTTGTCTTGAAACAAGGGCGGTGCACTTAAAATTGGTCACAAATTGGCTTCACGACGGAACATTTTCTTTTGGCTCTGGGCAGATTCACCGGTCGACGAGGAATGGTTCAGCATCTCTACAGTGACAACGAAACCAGCTTTGTGGGCGCGGACAATTTAACGAAAGCGTTCTACGGCAGGCTCAAGGATAATTACAAGAGGCTCATAGTTCCCAAGCTTGCTTCACAGCGGACCACATGTCACTCCAATTCCCTCAGTCGCCACATTTTGGCGGGCACCCAGGGAAAAATGCATTAGTCCGGGTAATAACGCTTAAAACCAAACAGGGTTATTTAAAACGGTCAGTGTCGAAACTGTGTCCGCTTCCAATCCGTTCTAAGGCGCTCTCACTTACACACCTCAATCATAATATATTATTTCTTGAGCACACTTCTTGCATCATTTTCTCCAAGATAGATTCTACCCCACCTGCCAGGATGGACCGGACAAGTGAGATTTTTCATGATACGTTTAACATGAACGGGCGGCATATTCAGTTTGCTGCTTGTCCCAATGTGCGGGAGAGCGGCGATCAGCTGATCGCTTGCTCGTTTCTGGGCAGTGCATACAACGGGGAGAACGACAACGGCAAAAATCTGTCTGAAATGCACACGACGCGCCGTCTAACTATCTATTTTTGTATACACATACACACACGCCTGTGCATAATCATAGCTTAAAATAAAATAATAAATTAATTCGACTGTGTTGTTTACTCTTGCCTCCTACAATGACCCCTTGTTAACCATATACAAGGGGACCCAACTTTACACGTGCGTTCTTTTTAGTTATAACTCTTGGGGTGGCATATTGGTTGTCGTCACCATAAACAATAACAATATATGATAAATGTCCCATTCCAAACATGAACGAAATATTAGACAAGTTACGGAAATGTCAATATTGTAAAACATTAGATCCGGCTTAAGGGTTCCAACATATTGAAATGGACTCACAATCATTTCAAAAACGGCATTCTCTACTAAGAAGGGTCATTATGAAACTGTCTTCCAACTATAAATAAATATTTGTGCTTATACTAGATATTTTGAATAATATATTACTCGACATTACCCATTGTTTAGTATATTTACACGATATTGTTGTATTTTCAATATCTTTAAAAGAGCACATTCAATCTCTTTAGAAAGCCTTCAAATCATATTTTTAGTCGTAAGCTTAAAAAAAAATTCGCGAAAATCGCTTCACCAATGTTGTAATAAAGCGTTTAAAAAATGGAAATTAAAAGACAACAACTGCAGCAACCGTGCACAGTGCACAATAAGACAATGGTGTATGCATACAGATTACCGAACGAATATCAACTTAGTCAATTACCATCTTGTATTTGAAAAAGGGATTTAAGACTCCAACGAACTGACTCACTATTTTTTAAAACTTATATGTGGATACAATTTTGTTATGTATACTAATAATGCCGCAGATGCTGCAATATTTCTACGAGCCTATCGAATTTATTAATACAAGTACTGGAAAGATAATAATAAAAACTTCCGTATACTCCCAAACTTGCTTAAATATACATTCTTCCACGAAAAAATTATAAAAAAGTCTATACATCGAAGTGATTGAAAATACTTATAATTAAAACAATGCTCAGAAACTTATTCAAAATATCATTAACAGATGTGAAGTTTATTACTTATGCCAAGCAGAGAACAAAAAAAAGTTGCTCTATAGTTTTATTGACCAAAATACATTTTTAAAATGCATCAACATACTTTCAAAGTTCGTTTCCACTTTTGAAACAAAAACCACAGATTGGATTGAAATCAAATGATATTGCTGATATAGAAAATATAAGAATTATTAAAACTCTTCCAGATGCTAAAAATATATTAATGAATATTGAAAGAGCACTTTTGTTTATAATCATGAAATAAAACTGCAGCACAAATATTTATTTATAGTTGGAAGATAGATAGATAACATAAATAAAAACCACCAGGAACGCGATATAAATCTTGAATACACTAAGCTTGAAGACTGAAGAGGCGTGATCCAGCAGAGCTTAGGACAAAATTACTATAATCAAAATTATTATTCAAAATTGTAATTTTATCATTGCTGTTATGTTTCCATGTTATGTTCGTTACTACTGTCATTACTACTTGATCAGGATCAATAGCCGAGTCGATCTGGCCATGTCCGCCCGTCTGTCCGTCCGTATGAACGTCGAGATCTCAGGAACTACAAAAGCTAGAAAGTTGAGATTAAGCATACAGACTCCAGGGACATAGACGCAGCGCAAATTTGTCTATTCATATTGCCACGCCCACTCTAACGCCCACAAACCACCTAAAACAGCCACGCCCACCCTTATGAAAAATGTTTTGATAAGTTTTTCATTTTTGTATTGGTCTTGTAAATTTGTATCGGTATGCCAAAAAACTTTTTGCAACGCCCACTCTAACGCCCACAAACCGCCAAAAACTGTCAGTGCCGAAGAGAATCCTTTCGTACTTTCACTAGCTGAGTAACGGGTATCAGATAGTCGATCTCTCTTGTTTTTCTTTTTCTTTTTTTTTAAAAAAAACTAACATCTAGTCTTACTATCTCCTACCAAAATGCAAAAGGCTTGCGTAGCAAGCTAACTAAACTGTATTCTGATAGCCTTTTCTTTGCAACCCATATCATTGTGTTAACAGAGTGGTTAAAGCCGGAAATACTTAACTCTGAAGTTACAGATAGTCGTCCCTCCAGACGGGGAGGTCTTGCGGTTATTGCGGTTAGGTCTACCCTCAAGTCATAGGAGGTAATTTTTGACGACTCCCGTAACGTTGAATTTATATGCGTAAAGCTGTCATTTTCTGATAGCTCTGTTTATATTACGTGTTTTTACCTTCCGCCGTCTTCTGAATTCTCAGAATATATAAATTGGTCCGCTTTTCAATCCTTTTCAAATAGACTGTACAATAGAGACCAATAGGTGCTTCTAGGTGATATTAATATAGCTGGCACAGAAGAAAAATCGAATATACTTCCACTGTTATCACTAAGTGCAAAACATATTTTTACCCTTCTTCTCTATTTTTCGAAAATACTATGGTTACATCGGATCAGACAATTGCCGATATATTTGCCAAGTTTTTTCAAACATATTCTACGTTACCTCATTCCGAACAGTCTTACTATTACGCGGTATCAAAGTCGAATTTAATATTTCAACCCACTCTAAACGAACTGCTTTACGATCTTCAGCGTGTTAGTCTATTCGCCAGGCCCCGACGGAATCCCCTGCTGTGTGCTTAGATTCTGTGCGGAAGCCTAATGCAAGCCTCTACTGAAATTGTTTACCTTATCTCTGGAATCTTCGCAGTTCCCCATTATAAGAAAGGAATGCTTTGTGATCCCTCTCCATATAAAAGGTAACAAATTGGATGCAAGCAATTACAGAGGAATCTGTATATTGTCGGCTATCTTTAAGCTTTTCGAAAATGTTAACGCTCCTCATTTGTAGGTCAATTATATTACCATTTCAGTATGGTTTTTTCAAACGCAGATCAACAACCACAAACCTTTTGGAGCCAACTTCCCTGGTTTACAGGGCTTTAAGAACAATCTCTAAACAGATGTCATCTACACTAACTTTAGTAAAGCATTTGACTCTGTTAATTATTTTCTTATAGTAAGGAAACTTGATTTATTAGGTTCCCTGTTGATCTTCTAAATTTAAGTTTATGTTATCTGAATGGCAGAACGCAACGGGTCCTATTTAAAAATTCTCTTTCTTGTATTCTCCAAGTCATATCTGCAGATGATGTTATGCCTTGAGCATAAAGACATTTTTTGTCATTTGGACTTACAATCCGATCTAGATAGCTGCCAAATAGGGTGCCGTGATAACGTACTAAAATTAAATGGCTCGAAGAGTAAAGTGTCAAAATACGCGACTTACACTCTAACTGGGTGCACTTTGGACAGAATAACTCGAAAACAGAATAATGACAATGCCATGCAATGTTCGGAATCAGGATGAGCACCAACGGCTCTGCATACCCGCTGTTACGAGAACTAGGCGGCATACGATCCGTAGACCCAGACAAAAAGTGAGCCAGAGCCTCTTTAGATACTCGCAATTAGCATGGCTTAGCAGGGCAACTGCCTATGACAGCATATATTGATTTTGAGTCATGACAATGTCATGTTTCACCATGATTTATTTGCCGTCGAGGATAGCCGAGAACAGGATAATTAGGCGGTATTTCTCCGCCACGACCTTGGGCATTAACAAGACAGATCAGCGTAGTTCCAATCAGTCAGAATGGCCGGATGGGAGAACTCCAATGCCTCGACCGTATTTTCTTTAACCTCTGCTAGGAGGTCCAGGAGATGCGTAAACGGCAGGCGCTCGGAAGCTCGCTATCTTGTAAGTCGACGATTAGGGCCTTTTGCTGGAGGGTCGTCGACGCGTTGATATCCCCGTCATTCAGCCGTTGCAAGGACATGTGTGTCGTCGGTAATAGCCTCGTGTTGATCCTAATCTGTTGATAGGCGGACTTGACCACAATTACTCAATTACGAGGAGAGTATCGTACATAGTTTTTTTGGGTGGCATTAGTTAATTTTAGACGATTTAGGTTGTGTAGAATTATAATTAATGGTTACAATTTTTGATTTGGTGAATGTGTTTACATTAGTGATGTGGTAAACAATCTTTTGTTCTTTTTGTTAGAGTCTCAAAGAAACTTGTGAAGAATTTTTTCGACTTGGTTTTCGTCGTAACCCTTCTGTTTTTCTTTACCTGGTCTGCTTTATAAAGTGGCTTTTCATTAGTTTTTATTGGCTTACTCGCGACATTGTGTCGCTTTGTCTATAGGAAATGGGGTTGGACCTATTCTTAATGTGTAATTAAATCGCAAGTTAATGTCGATTTCCTATTAATCCCCCAACGTTTAAAATGTTAATGGATTATGGAATCCGTCTAACCCTGATAGTTGAATCGGGCAGAACGGTCGAAAAATGGGTGTCTGCCTCTTTATTGTTAACCTAGTGAACACAGTGGCTGTACATATCCATTTCCCATTCAACGTCAATAATTCTATTTTAGCGGAATTGGATTGTTTCATGTGTATCTGGTGAAATCGCAGCTGGTTGAAATTCTCACCTCGACCAATATAGACTAATGTGTAATTAATATCTGGATCTGGTACGTGTTGAAAATCGTGACGGTATTTAGGCGTTTGAAATGAGTGACCAGCCGGTATATAGAGATCGAGAGATCGGAAGAATTGTAATAACCTTCGTCAGAAGTACACCCAATCTGCCTATCTACTTCGGCCCTCATGTTAACCGGCTATGGATAGCTTTTTGTTTAGATTGGAACTTAGGTGTTCGTCCGGATTATTACCTTTATACAAATATTAACGGCCTCACCTAGCGTCAACGGCTCAAGAAGCTGTGAATATTAATTTATCAATACCCTCAAGGCTCGTCTCACCTCGTCTGGAAGTCCATTGTTCGACAGAAAGTTAACATTGAGATTTCTTTTGGCGATAAGTTGAATTTTAATACCAGGGGACATCATTTAGCAGTTTTTGCCCTGTCTACCAAAGCATTTAAATTCTAAGGAGCGTCGTCTATCCCGTCAAAAGAATTCAAGCCTAATGGCTCGACAAATCTTCCCGCCAAGCGGTGTGTTATTCCTAGAGAACGGTAGATCCGGCGACAATTCAAGGGCTAATGAAATTCTTGTTCGCGTCGACACTGACGCGATAATTGTAACTAAGCCTCATTTCTTGATTGGTATTATAATTATTCTCCGGTCATAGAACTTGGGCCTTCTTCCATGTGTGCCTCTGGACCAGCCGTTGCGTTCATTATATCCTGAAGAGAGAGACGCAGAATTGGTCGTAATAAGGGTCAGACGATGTGCCTTGACCGTGTTCGGCAGAGAGTGGGGCCGACGGACCTAAAGAGCCCTGACGATCTCTTGAATGTTCGGAGGAGACTCTCACTACTTCCGCTGGATGACGCATGCTTTTCAAACCGTTAAGAATCAGTAAGAGATGTTTGTTGACCTCCATCCGCATAATGTAATGTTAACCCTCCTAATCTTCTGCCAGTCGTCGACTTATACGCCATCTCAATCTCTTGCATTGCCCCTCAATCGTATAAAGTTCCTTCACACGATAATGAAGTGTGACGGTTTCGTTCAACTCAAACTCACCCGGGCGGCAATCACCGGGGTAAGTGTTCGTTCTCTGATTCGAAGGCGTTAATCCTACCGTTTGTCCTCTTAATATCATCCCTGAAAGCCTCATTGCTGGTTTTAAATTCCTTACAGGCTGAAGCATCCTAGATGTAAAACAGTGGGCAAGACAAACTGCGTAGTCGATCAACTTCCTGTAAACTGTTCAGCACCGCGCAAAAGCGTGGATTGAGCAATACTTCCGATATAGGCATTAAACGCCGCTTTGTTCACAGTTTTTTCCATTTCCTTCGCAAATATAATAAATCTTTCAATAAAAACAGTAATAAGTCCCTTTAATTTCTAATATTCTGTAATCGAAATCGATGCTGTATGCATTACTGAGACTGCGTATGCAGTACTAAGACATTTGAAATCTTGAGGAATATTCATGAATTAAAAGTATTTTAAAACCGATTTTGCCATTTATTATTAGATCAAGTCAATATTCCTATTTATTTTGTCTGTTGGTATCTTTGAAATATTCTCCTAACTGCAAAATTCTCCCCCTAGAAATTTGAATTTGAGGCAACAATGATAATGATATATTAGTAAGAAGTTTTAAAAACAAGAGCTTATCTTATGGAAGAGCACTCAGAGTGCGGCTATTGGCTGGGACCAATCTATTGTAAAGATTGAAAGGTCAAACGGGAGAAGTCTATTAATAGGTAAACCCTGGAATGCGAAAGATTCAAGGGAACCAATCACTTCAGGACTTCTACTCAGAAATTAACAACCATGATTTTCTTTTCATAAAACGTACTAAAAGCATAAACTTTTTTAAATAGGTAGAAAACGCTTTTATTTATGGGTGAAGAGGAAAGGCATTAATTGCGTCAACGAGACAAGCCTATTGGAAATTGACAGCCTTTCTTAACAAAATCTTGTTGAAGTGGTGGAATCCTCCAGCCAACAATACATACAAACCAGGCCGCACTTCTGTATATTCTGGTAATTCCTAAGGTAGCAGACATAAACTACAGACTAATGGGGATTTACCCAAAAATATCCGATGAAAAGCAAGTATTACTTAGATACAAGAAGCTGGCAACAGACAACTTGGAAACGTTGCTGAGTATCGGGCATCTCATAATCGGGAAACTCGACTATAGCGTTCTCTCTTGTTTTTTATACAAATGCAAAACCCCGCAACTTTGTTTGCAGGTTGTGCAATAAAGATTGTGATCATTGGAAAAAGCGTGGATACGTTTTAAAGCAACCTTGCACGGCTTGGACGTTTGAAGGAACTGCTTAGTTAGTCTTAAGTTCCTTGATTTTAAAGGTTCCGGGATCTCTAAGTTCATAAGGAGGTATACATAAAGGTTCTTCTACCTGTTAATCACTTTTCAAGGATTCTATTATAACCTTTTTTTCTACGAGTAACGTTTTTAAATAACAACGTTAATATAAATATAATCATGTAAATAATTATTTTTTTATATACATAGAATACCAAAAATTTCGTTTCGTGTATAAATTGAAGGAGTATGTTTCTGTTTCTTTCCACCCAAGGATCGATAAGTATTGAGTATTTATTATGTAAAAACAGACGATAAGCTGATGTACGATCCATGTAGAGTACATTTTTAGTGTGACATTAATTATTATTGCTATTTTTTTTACACTAACGTGACTTTATTAACATTATCACAGAAAGTTTTAAAGCGCAAAAAAAGGTGTTTATACAGAACGCAGGGATATAACTGCCGCGTTAAAGCTACCTTGATCTAAAAACGTTATCGTGTAAGTAAATACGAAATATGGGAGATAACTGATATCGATATCTGAGGGATTGGATATGCAAGGAGTAAAGAAGCGTAGCGCGAAAATAAACAAAATTTGCATCCCAAGCCTTTACAAAAACCAGAATATGCTTTAATATGCTTTATATATATGCTTCAATACAAAGATGGAGAGCAAATAATTTAAATAAAAACCAAGAGAGAACGCTATAATCGGTTTGTGGGCGTGGCAATAAGATTTTTGGTAGATAGAGTTCAATTTCCAAGACGAACAAAAATGTAAAAACAATTTCAATAGATTTTTTAAAAGTATGGGCATGACAATTTTGGCCGGTTTGTGGGCGTTAGGGTGAGCGTGGTAAAAAGGTTTTCTGCAGATCGATAGAAATTGACAATACAAATAAGAAAATTAAAAAATATCCAAAGATTTTTCAAGACGTTCATACGAACAGACGGACGGACATGGCCAGATCGACTCGTCTATTGATCCTGATCAAGAATATATATACTTTATATGGTCGGAAACGCTTACTTCTGCCTCTACGAGTAACGGGTATAAAAATTAAGTGTGTTTAAAGTTCGCACTGGAAAAAAGCATTCTTTTCGATTTAAAAAAAATAATGGTTCTAAATAATAATATTAAAAATATAAAATGAACTCTCTATTCGAATGGCAAATGTCTAACGCAGTCCTCACAGTTGGTATAAAATACTTTAATAGCTAATACATACATATGTAAGCACAAGACCAAATTGTGCGCCGATTGTTTAATGCCCGGAAAGACCCCCAAAGGGACATGGGACTTAAGCCTAGTTTTCCTTCCCCTAAAGTTAATTAAACTATGGTTTACTCCTTACCGCGTGAAAACAGGAGTAATGCGGAATAAATGTTTTCTGTCAAAATACTTTGTCGTTTGGGCAATCTAAATGCGCTGTGTGCTTGTCCATGTACAGGTGTTGGACGTGATCATGGATAGCGGTGCCAGCGGACAGATAGAACTGACAGACTATAGTCAATAATAAGGCATTATAAATGATCAACTTAGCATAGAAAAAAATTCAACCCTCTATACTATACAATTGGATTTATATTATAGTAAAATTTTAGCACTTCATTTGCGAATTTCGTTATTACCATAGAAGCGTGGGACAGTACGTCCTTGTTAGATGCGTTGTAGATTAATATGCTTTTAGATGGAGGGGAAGGAGTAGAAATGGCAAAGTTGCAGGCGAAAACTTGGAGTGCTTTAATTACGAACAGTGAAGCCCGTAGCTGGGACTGTCAATGTCCGTTTATCAATATACATACCTACATATGTATATAGCACAAGTGTTAACCGATTACAGGGTAATTAGAAAAGTGGGAAAAGGTAACATAACCGTTAGAAAAAATTACCGCAACTTTACTTTGCAGAATGTTTTACACGCACCAGAAATTAAAGAAAATTTCATCTTCATTATGGGGTTACCATACCTTTTTGAAATGCCTATATTGCCTAATACGATGCGTGCAAAAAATATATTGCTTGACCAGTGAAAGTTGTTGGCATAGGAGAAATTATCTTTTAAATTACTCATATTAAAGGAATGATAAAATATTTGATGGTTTGAGTAAACTATGGTGTTCCGTTCTCAGTAGGGCTAGGCAAACTTCACCGCAAAAGGCCGTTACTAAGAAGTTTGTTTGACATGTACGTAAAACCAAAGAATATTTGTTGTGAAATAAAGTGTTCTTAAACGGGACGATATATTTAATGCATCAATGTGATTAGCATACGATTTTAAATTCTTGATACCAGATGGATGGATTTTCATTATAAGAAGAGGCAGCAAAGAGATTCCTGTCTGTTAGCGAAGAGATTTCAGACTTATTTAGTTTTACCAGCTTTGTAGGTAACTATAAAAAAAAAATTAATCTATGATTTCAAGCTTCTATATCTCCAGATATATCGGCATTTAATCTGTTCAAAACAGAATGTCGGCAAATATATAATAGTAATTAATAAGATTCAACGCCAAGAAAGTAGATCATATGCTACTAATGGTTATTCAACTAAATTGTATTAGTTTTAATTTTATATTATTTTCCAAATGAAACGGCATTAATCTGATCATATTATTTTAGAAATATTCAATACATCTATCATTTTTTTTTATTTGAAATTTCCAAATAATAATAAATCGAAAAAACCATCAATGATCGATGCATCAAATTTTTTAATATTTGTTAATATAATTATTATTATATAATTAATAGTTATTATTAATAGTTATATGCTAGGGCTGTCTACTTAGTTTAAATTTTTACATATGTACATCAATACAAATACCAGCACCCTTCACCCTTTCATAAGATGCACGCGTAGCAATAAGACATCACATCCTTTTCAATTAAAATACATTTCAATACAAAACGTATTTTATTTTCTAATTTTTATTTCTATAAAATAAGAATGCGTTTTAAAAAACAAGTTGAATTTTTTTAATACTAGCCGAAAACAGGAAATTAATATATTTTATCCAAATTGGTTTAAAGTTTTAAAAGTGCAGCTGACCATGAAAATAAGATGTGCTTAGCGCTGAGTTCGTGTGCAATTTTTACGTACATCAAATTCAGCGTTCAGCTAATCTTTGGCCCTATGTATGCCAATGTTTGTAGTGTATGTATATTATTTTCTCATGCAATACTCCCGCGCGAAATGTAGTTACTGTAATTTTGAGCAAACTTGTTTAAATTATTTGCATAGAGGCTTAACCATATATTATAGATCTTAGAAAAGGGCAATTAAGTCATAAGAGCTATCTTAAAATCATTAAAGATAATTTTTAAATCATTTTGGTACTATAATCATAGGCTTGAAACTAGCTACATATATAGTCATTTAATTACTCTTTTAAAAATAGCAAAATGTCGATCTTGTTTGCACTTTTTTTTGAACTTACCTGTATGGTAGTTGTACTAATTATATAATTTATGACAATAAAACTCAAAAATACTTTTAAGACAACACGGCACATGCGAAGCTTAGACTTTGTTGTCCCTTAAACAACTGAGGGCTGCATACGTGGGTAGAAAAAAAAGACTTATGTGGAGGCTGGAAGGCAGCGAGAATATGCACTGGAAGTTGACTGAATAGTCTACGGGGTTAATGAAATTGTTATTTTTTTTATAAATTCATTTTGTTGTGGTTTATCAAGTGTGTAGTATCTTAAACATGCACTCCGCCCAACAAAAAAAATAAATTGAATATTTTCATACTTTCATAGAAAAAAGGACATGCCATGTCCGTCTGTCAGTCGGTATGAACGTCGAGATCTTAGGAACTACAAAAGCTAGAAAGTTGAGATTAAGCATGAAGACTCTAGAGACATAGACGCAGCGCAAGTTTGTTGACCCATGTTGCCACGCCCACTCTAACGCCCACAAACCGCCTAATGCTGCCGCGCCCACACTTTTGTAAAATGTTTTCATTTTTTTTGCAAATTTTTGTTAATATTATAAAATTTAGTCTGTTTACCAAAAATATTTTGCCACGCCCAGTCTAACGCCCGCAAACCGCCAAAAACGGTCAGTGCTGAAATTTCTTTTTCGCACTGCTACAAGCTGAGTAACGGGTATCAGATAGTCCGGGAACTCGAATAAAGCGTTCTCTCTTGTTTTTGAGAATACAAATTTGGAAATCTGGATTTCATTTCATTTCTTTCGTCAAATCCAGACTAGGCCAGATTCCCTATTCTTTGGCGAAAAATTTTGTAAATTTTGAAATATTTTGAAATAACTATATATTATGAAAGAGCAGGAGGACACCAAAAATTATTCGTGCGCATAATAATGCCTTCAAATTTGTTGATGGCATTCATTCAGTGGAAACGATAATTGTCAGCCTGGCGCAACAACTACACAAACTACTTTATTTTATGAAGCCAAGGCCTCGGTTTGGCAGTCTGCATCTTCGTAGGAAACAGAGCATACATATAGCGACATATACTGATATTTACTACTGTTCAAATATATATTCATATCCAGCATGCAATGTAAACAACCCACATTCGGAGCCAACTCTAAATCTTCAATTATTGTATAAAATCAATATACCAAGCGGGCGAAATAATAAAGACGTGAAAACTATTTCTCCACGTTTTTTTTTTATTCTTAGCGGTGTCATTAGTAAAACATTTCATTGACGCAGTCGGAAGGATACAAAAGGGCTTTGAGTGGAAAATAAATAAAATTTTATAAAATAGTACAGTTCTCATAAATAATTCGCAATACAAATGCGCGAAAAATTTTCAACGTAATATATAATTGTCCAACAAAAAAAAGTGGAAGTGAAACTAGAAAAGCGAAGAGAAAAGAAAACACATTAAGATTAAAATAAAAAATTCTAGGAAAGTTATTGTATACAAACTTTTAAACTTTATGTGAAATTTAAAATAAGTGAACTCAAAATATAAAAAACAAAAAATAAAAAAAAAAACAAAATATTACGGAAACAACCAGAGCAAAAATCTACAATGGTACAACCAGTTATTGCCGCACCCCAAATCGTGGCGCTAAGCAACAACAACCTTGCTAAAAGAAATCATCTTATTCAAGGGTGATCCAGTAACCCACTACACCTTCGTTAGCAGAGTGAACTTTGTAATGTCACTCTAACGAACAAATGATATGCGACAACAGAGGATCCTATTTGGATCCATTGAAAGGAACTTGGAATGACACGAAACGCGATCCTTGGGACTCCCAAACATTGAAGATTGACCTTCTCTTAAATTAAGACTAGTCACATAATTCAAACCCCAAACACCGAACTACAAAATACTGGAGAGCTTCAGAAACTTCTCAGACAAATCTGAGAGCATTCTGCAAAGAAGCAGATTTTCTTATTTATGTGATTAAATATTCCATTAAAATACTTATCAAAAAACAACCAATACAATTATTCACTATTTTAGCTCATAATGATATTAAAGACTTAAGAGGGAATTTATAAAGAACAAATTAATTTTTAATTAAATAAAATCCTAATCAGAATTATAAATCACACAAATTCAATACAAGTGTAGCCCAGTTACCCTTAATATTCCCAACCCTTCGAACCGAAAATTGATCAATACATGCATCCATTTAGACCTATACACAGTATATGCCTGATAACCAACCTATGCACTATGGGAAATTTGACCCCTTTTTCTGGCCAAAACCCATTTTCTGAAAGTCGAAATATTACAATAACATTTAGTGTACGCATTCATGATTGAACAATCTTTAGTGCTGCGTACTAGAAATTTAAATAGATGGCGCCACAACAAAGAAATCAGGTGTTTAAAACAGCTGTTGCGCGTACACAAAACAACAATCTGCAACATTAAGTTTTTCTTTCGTTACAAAAGTTCTATTATCTTTGGAACCAAAGCGTTAATTTCCATTCTGTAAAAAGTATTTTATTCAGTGGTGTAATTAATATATTATCGCCATGTAATTAATATAATATATCTTTGTCAAAAAGAGAGAGAGCGATCCGGTCACTTCATGGTTCTTTATTTGAATGAATCTTCTGAGCTGATTTTGGGTTCAGCTAACCCGCACATATATTGCTTATCTCTATATATTTCTGAATTGCATTTATACATATACATATGTATGCAGAAGGCATGCATATGTTTATGTATGGCTTGACCACTTGAGCTGCAAAGTGCATGCTCAGCATTCCCAGGCTCCGCGATCGGCTTATGTATAAGCGTTCGATCATATTTCTTGGGCGCTGGAATGCTTATATTATTGTTGTTGGTCATTTTGGGTATTTGTATGTCTTTATTTAGTCTGGCACAATGTGACTATGTACAAACGTTAAGACATACCCATTCTTTGATATATGGAAGGGTAGATATGCTACACCTCCCTTTTTAAAGAAATGACGTAATACATGTAGTCATTTAGTTTTAGTGTGAATTTATTGTGTTTTTTTTTTTTTAATTATTTATTGAAATGAAATTTATTTGTTTCTTATTATATACTTAATTAATAGTAATGCTCTGTCTCGAGGGTAAAGGCATTTGTGTGTAATGACAAGTAAAGTTTTAAATTGAATTACGTTATGTTTTAAGTTTAAATTTCTTAGAAGAATATATATTTTTTTTTGTATTTTTATGTATTTTTTTTTTTTGGGGTTGATCAGACCTTTTCTTTAATGAAACGTTTCATCGATTATATATTTTTAACCTATCCTTATGTACTTTTTGTTTCTTATTCTTGTTATCTTTAATTATAATGTTATCCCTATCTTCTATGGTTTCTAGCGTATAAGGACCTAAATATGCTGGATCTAACTTATGACCCGCTTCGTTTCTTAGACTTACTTTATCTCCTACTTTTAATTCAAAATCTAACGATTTCTTATCGTAGTTTTGTTTCCTATAAGACTTAGCTTTTTCTAACATAAGTCTAGCTCTGTTGTATGCTATTTCTAATCTAAATTTTATTTCCTTAGAGTAATCTTCTACATTATAAAGTGGCTCTACTCTATTTATTTTATTAAAATCTGCGAACTGTCTTGGTAATCTACCAAAGACTAGTTCATATGGACAGTACTCATGCATAACTGATGGTGTTGTGTTGAAACAATATGTGAAATATTGTATCCAAACGTCCCAATCAGTTTTATCAGCAGAAATGTACGAACGAATGTATTCATTGAATGTTCTATGACTTCGTTCTATTGTCCCTAAAGTCTGGTGACGATATGCTGTGGATGTGAGATTTTCAATCTTCATATATTTACACATGTCTAAAATTACTTTGTTTTTATACTCGGTACCCATGTCCGAAATGAACGTCTTCATTGGACCGTACTTTAGTATAAAATTTTCGAATATAGCTTTTGCGACTGTATTTGCGCTCTTGTTCGCAACAGGTATGGCTACCAGATATTTCGTTAAATCACATATTAGTGTGACGATGTATTCATTGTTATATTCTGATTTCGGTAGTGGACCAACGGTGTCCACTATCACTATATCGAAAGCATTTGCTGGGGTTTCTGTTTTAGTCATTGGGGTCTTTGTGTGTGTCGTTGTCTTCGACATTTGGCATTTATGACATCTACGTATGTACTCTTTTATATGACGAGTCATATTTTTCCAATAGTAGTGTCTTTTAATTTTTGCTAGCGTTCTTGTAATGCCTGTATGACCTCCTTGAATTGGATCGTCATGGAATGTAGACAGTATTGATTGTATCTCTTTTTCATTTTGTATAATGGTCACCGGCTGGAGTAGCGCTACTCTCAATGATTTTAATTTCTTGTTGCCCATCTGCTTGAAAGCATCTATTGAAATGGATTCAAAGATTTTTTCACTCGGTGCCAATTTGAGTTGGCTGATCTTTAGTATACCGGCTTGCGTTTCAAGCCTTTGGAAGAACTGATCTAAATCTAGAATTCCATTGGTATATAAATCGTCAACTTCAATTCTTGCAATAACTTTATTTCCTCGTTTTAGTAAACAAATAGATTCAGTTATTCGCAAGGTCACTACTTTTCGTACTTCATCATTTGTTATGACTTCATGTACGTTGGGCTTGGATACATTTTGGATACTTTGCCTAGGCAATAGTTCCTTATTTGATACTGTACAGTTTTTATCCTGTCTACTTTGTTGCCTGGTAGTGACTTTCAGGACTTTATGTTGCATGTCTTTTAATTCTTTTATATTTATACGCGAAAGTGCGTCTGCTACGAAATTATCTTTCCCCTTTAGGTATTCTACAGTGAAGTCGTATTCTTCAAGCTCTAGCCGCATGCGAGTTAATTTGGAACTGGGATTAGTCATAGAGAATAGATACGTTAATGGTCTATGGTCCGTTTTAATAGTGAAATGTTTGCCATAAATGTATGGTCTAAAGTGGGTAATTGCCCAATGAATTGCCGTGAGTTCTTGTTCCGTTGTACTCTTGTTGCTTTCCCCTTTTGTAAATGAACGAGATGCATAAGCTATTGGGAGTTGAATCCCTTCACGGTTCTGAGTTAGAACCGCTCCGCAAGCTAGTTTACTAGCATCTGTTATAATGCAAAATTCTTTGCGAAAATCAGGATATTGTAATAACGTGGGGTGCATAAGCTTTTCTTTAAGGTATTCGAATGCGTTTTGGCATTCGTTTGACCATTCAAAAGGGACATTCTTTTTACATAATCTAGTTATGTGCCGTGAATAGTCGGCGAAGTTTTTTATAAATCGACGATAATAGTTGCAGAATGCTACAAATCGTCTTGCGCTCTCCGCATCATGAGGGGCAGGATAATTTTTGATGACGTCAAATTTCTTGTCATCTGGCAAAACTCCTTTATCAGTGCATTTGTGGCCTAGGAAGGTCACTTCATGCATGAAAAATGAACATTTTTCTGGATGCAACTTTAGGTTATATTTCCTGCATACATTAAAAACATCAGTTAGGTTTTTAATCATGTGTTTTTCGGAACATCCTATCACCATTAAGTCATCCATATAAAGGAATGCCTGAGAAGGTTCCAAACCGGAGAATGATATGGTCATCATTCTCTGGAATGAATTTGGTGCTATTTTAAGTCCAAATGGTAATCGCGTGAAGCGATATGAGCCATTGCTTGTTGAAAATGATGTTATGTTTCTTGAGTTTTCTTCAAGTTCTATTTGATGAAAACCTGACATCAAGTCAAGGCATGAAAAGTATTTAGCAAGACCAAGTTGATCTAAAATGTCATCAATTCTTGGGAGTGGAAATTTATCAGAAAGAAGTTTTTTATTGATTTGACGATAGTCAATTACTAATCGCCATTTCTTTTGTTCTGAATTCGGTAATGATTTTTTCGGAACTAACAAGAGTGGGCTGTTGTACTCGGATACAGACGGTTCTACGATTTTGTCGTTTATTAATTTTCCTACTTGTTTTTGAATTTCATCAATATGGCTATGCGGACTTCTGTAGTTTTTTATATAAATGGGTTCATCATCTTTAAGTCTTAATGTTTGTTTATAAAAATTATTTGTTGATATTGGTTCGGTTTCCAGTCCGAACACATCACTATACTTTGTGCATAATTCAGTTAATTGGCTTTTAAATTGCTCTGGAAAATTTTTCTTTAGTTTGGAAAGTACTTGTTCGCTTCTATTTTCTGGATCGATGTTATGAATGTCGTAATCTTTTAGGTTTTCATATTGGATTTCGTTTACTTTGACCAATTGGTCGAAATTAGTTGTGTTTAGAAGTCGAATGTATACATGTTTGGATGCTGCTATTGTATTTGCAATATAAATTCCATTATGTATTTCCTGATTAGGAACGAAAATGTAATCATTTACGGTATTAATGTCTATTTTTCGAATAACTTGTGATCTGGCTGGCAGAAGGACTGTATTGTTGCCTGCGCTATATGTTATCGGAACGTATATTGGATATTTTAAATTTTGGGGTCTAATTATAAGCCAGTCTTCACTTGGTTTGAAATCTAGTTGGCAATTGAATTTTTTTATAAAGTCAATTCCTATTATTCCATCACATGGTATTGAAAAATTTGAGTCTACCAAATGAAATTCATGTGGAATAATATATTTTGTTGATCGAAGTTCTATTGAGGTTGTTCCATGAGATTTTATTACGCCTTGGCCTATGCCTTCGATGTTTATTATTTTTTCATCGTGAATTTTGAAGTTATCAGAATTTACTTTTAAAAGTGAGATTTCTGCACCCGTATCTATGAGGAATGTTAGTTTATTTTCAGTTGAATGATTATAGAAGGTTACGAATGTATTAAGACTATAATTGATGGTATGAACTTTTGCATTTATTGATTGTTTCCTAAAGGGTTCTGTGAGTTTTCCGACGTATTTTGCAACATCCTCACATTGTTGTTGTTATTGCTCTGATTGGAGTTAACTCGGCCTCTTCCTTGGTTTTATCAGCAGAAATGTACGAACGAATGTATTCATTGAATGTTCTATGACTTCGTTCTATTGTGCCTAAAGTCTGGTGACGATATGCTGTGGATGTGAGATTTTCAATCTTCATATATTTACACATGTCTAAAATTACTTTGTTTTTATACTCGGTACCCATGTCCGAAATGAACGTCTTCATTGGACCGTACTTTAGTATAAAATTTTCGAATATAGCTTTTGCGACTGTATTTGCGCTCTTGTTCGCAACAGGTATGGCTACCAGATATTTCGTTAAATCACATATTAGTGTGACGATGTATTCATTGTTATATTCTGATTTCGGTAGTGGACCAACGGTGTCCACTATCACTATATCGAAAGCATTTGCTGGGGTTTCTGTTTTAGTCATTGGGGTCTTTGTGTGTGTCGTTGTCTTCGACATTTGGCATTTATGACATCTACGTATGTACTCTTTTATATGACGAGTCATATTTTTCCAATAGTAGTGTCTTTTAATTTTTGCTAGCGTTCTTGTAATGCCTGTATGACCTCCTTGAATTGGATCGTCATGGAATGTAGACAGTATTGATTGTATCTCTTTTTCATTTTGTATAATGGTCACCGGCTGGAGTAGCGCTACTCTCAATGATTTTAATTTCTTGTTGCCCATCTGCTTGAAAGCATCTATTGAAATGGATTCAAAGATTTTTTCACTCGGTGCCAATTTGAGTTGGCTGATCTTTAGTATACCGGCTTGCGTTTCAAGCCTTTGGAAGAACTGATCTAAATCTAGAATTCCATTGGTATATAAATCGTCAACTTCAATTCTTGCAATAACTTTATTTCCTCGTTTTAGTAAACAAATAGATTCAGTTATTCGCAAGGTCACTACTTTTCGTACTTCATCATTTGTTATGACTTCATGTACGTTGGGCTTGGATACATTTTGGATACTTTGCCTAGGCAATAGTTCCTTATTTGATACTGTACAGTTTTTATCCTGTCTACTTTGTTGCCTGGTAGTGACTTTCAGGACTTTATGTTGCATGTCTTTTAATTCTTTTATATTTATACGCGAAAGTGCGTCTGCTACGAAATTATCTTTCCCCTTTAGGTATTCTACAGTGAAGTCGTATTCTTCAAGCTCTAGCCGCATGCGAGTTAATTTGGAACTGGGATTAGTCATAGAGAATAGATACGTTAATGGTCTATGGTCCGTTTTAATAGTGAAATGTTTGCCATAAATGTATGGTCTAAAGTGGGTAATTGCCCAATGAATTGCCGTGAGTTCTTGTTCCGTTGTACTCTTGTTGCTTTCCCCTTTTGTAAATGAACGAGATGCATAAGCTATTGGGAGTTGAATCCCTTCACGGTTCTGAGTTAGAACCGCTCCGCAAGCTAGTTTACTAGCATCTGTTATAATGCAAAATTCTTTGCGAAAATCAGGATATTGTAATAACGTGGGGTGCATAAGCTTTTCTTTAAGGTATTCGAATGCGTTTTGGCATTCGTTTGACCATTCAAAAGGGACATTCTTTTTACATAATCTAGTTATGTGCCGTGAATAGTCGGCGAAGTTTTTTATAAATCGACGATAATAGTTGCAGAATGCTACAAATCGTCTTGCGCTCTCCGCATCATGAGGGGCAGGATAATTTTTGATGACGTCAAATTTCTTGTCATCTGGCAAAACTCCTTTATCAGTGCATTTGTGGCCTAGGAAGGTCACTTCATGCATGAAAAATGAACATTTTTCTGGATGCAACTTTAGGTTATATTTCCTGCATACATTAAAAACATCAGTTAGGTTTTTAATCATGTGTTTTTCGGAACATCCTATCACCATTAAGTCATCCATATAAAGGAATGCCTGAGAAGGTTCCAAACCGGAGAATGATATGGTCATCATTCTCTGGAATGAATTTGGTGCTTTTTTAAGTCCAAATGGTAATCGCGTGAAGCGATATGAGCCATTGCTTGTTGAAAATGATGTTATGTTTCTTGAGTTTTCTTCAAGTTCTATTTGATGAAAACCTGACATCAAGTCAAGGCATGAAAAGTATTTAGCTCGACCAAGTTGATCTAAAATGTCATCAATTCTTGGGAGTGGAAATTTATCAGAAAGAAGTTTTTTATTGATTTGACGATAGTCAATTACTAATCGCCATTTCTTTTGTTCTGAATTCGGTAATGATTTTTTCGGAACTAACAAGAGTGGGCTGTTGTACTCGGATACAGACGGTTCTACGATTTTGTCGCTTATTAATTTTCCTACTTGTTTTTGAATTTCATCAATATGGCTATGCGGACTTCTGTAGTTTTTTATATAAATGGGTTCATCATCTTTAAGTCTTAATGTTTGTTTATAAAAATTATTTGTTGATATTGGTTCGGTTTCCAGTCCGAACACATCACTATACTATGTGCATAATTCAGTTAATTGGCTTTTAAATTGCTCTGGAAAATTTTTCTTTAGTTTGGAAAGTACTTGTTCGCTTCTATTTTCTGGATCGATGTTATGAATGTCGTAATCTTTTAGGTTTTCATATTGGATTTCGTTTACTTTGACCAATTGGTCGAAATTAGTTGTGTTTAGAAGTCGAATGTATACATGTTTGGATGCTGCTATTGTATTTGCAATATAAATTCCATTATGTATTTCCTGATTAGGAACGAAAATGTAATCATTTACGGTATTAATGTCTATTTTTCGAATAACTTGTGATCTGGCTGGCAGAAGGACTGTATTGTTGCCTGCGCTATATGTTATCGGAACGTATATTGGATATTTTAAATTTTGGGGTCTAATTATAGGCCAGTCTTCACTTGGTTTGAAATCTAGTTGGCAATTGAATTTTTTTATAAAGTCAATTCCTATTATTCCATCACATGGTATTGAAAAATTTGAGTCTACCAAATGAAATTCATGTGGAATAATATATTTTGTTGATCGAAGTTCTATTGAGGTTGTTCCATGAGATTTTATTACGCCTTGGCCTATGCCTTCGATGTTTATTATTTTTTCATCGTGAATTTTGAAGTTATCAGAATTTACTTTTAAAAGTGAGATTTCTGCACCCGTATCTATGAGGAATGTTAGTTTATTTTCAGTTGAATGATTATAGAAGGTTACGAATGTATTAAGACTATAATTGATGGTATGAACTTTTGCATTTATTGATTGTTTCCTAAAGGGTTCTGTGAGTTTTCCGACGTATTTTGCAACATCCTCACATTGTTGTTGTTATTGCTCTGATTGGAGTTAACTCGGCCTCTTCCTTGGTTTTGACCTCGTCTTCCTCCACGGTAATTATAGTTATTATTGTTGTAACTGCTACCTCGGTTGTAATTGTGGTAGTTATTTCTGTCACGATTATAACCTCGGCCTCCTCTATTATTGTTATTTGCACCTCGTCGATAATGGAGAACAGTGTTACTTTGACCTGTTATCTCGGTGCAAGAGTTGACAAATTTGGAGATGGCTTCATTCATGTTTGTGAATGTGCCTGCTTGCATGATAAGTTTAACTTTATCGATGGAGCAATTTTGTGTCATGGCCTTTACAGCTGCTGTAGTGCTGTATTTATTTGCAATGGATTGGCTGATACCTTCACTGATATAGGCGCCTTCAAGGGCCTTCGTCAGTTTTTCCACCTCTTGGGTGTACTGGTTGGCCGTTTTGTTTTTCTGTTGCAGATTGAGGAGCTTGGCAGATATGACTTCTACCGATTCTCCTTTTACTGCAGTCGACAGTTGGGCAATAATTTCATTAATTGTTTGCTCATTACTGATGAGATTCCTAGCAAGGCCTTTAAGTTTTGTTTTTATAAGGCTTACGGCTGTTGTCTCATGAGCGCCCTTTAAGCTGTCTAATAGACCTAGAGCGTCTAAGAAGCTTTGCAGATTTTCATGCCTACCATCAAACTCTGGTATCAGAGATGTGGCTAGCCTGATGAATTCTGTTACTGTCTGAGCCATTTCGGAAATTGTTATTGGTTCAGGCTTAAATTCGATTTGATCGCTTTCCTCTAGTGTTTCAATGTCACTATCGGATTCAGCGTCGCCTGTTTGAATAGATTCATCTAGCCCTTTGAACTGGTCAGGATCGAATTCCACCAATTGATCTAGGCTTTCTGGCACGTTAATTGCAATATGTCTCCTGTTTTTGATATTATTTAATCTTGTATTAAGGGATTTTATTACCCTTAGACATTTGTTGCAGTGCTCAGGTGTGAATCTATTTTTATAGTTATTTACTAAAGTAACTATATTATTATATTCGCCTACTACAATTTCTGTGTGGCTTTTTAGGGTCTCTGGTTTAATTACTGCATCTCTATTAATGCATTTGTAAGATTTGTCAAATCTATAGCGAAAGTCGTCAATGCGTTTCGCTATTTCGCTCCATTCCATTCTTAGATTGTAGCTTCTTGATCATTTCTTTTTTTTTTTTTAAACCAGATCTAGATGGTTGGCCCTGCTGACATATCTTTTTTTTATAATTTTATTATGCTTAACATAAAGTGTAAGCAAAAATTGTAGAACTAGAACTACTGTTATAATTAGTAGTAAAAGTCGCAAGGATTCAATATCTTCCCTATGATCGATTATTTTTACCTCATTTACTACATTGGCAGTGTTGTCACTTGCCTCCTTGCTAGAGCTAAACCATCCCATTTTAAATTATATATTCAATGGAACCCTTCATTAAAAGAAAAAAAAAAAAATTAGATATTCTATTTCTTCTACGAAATCAATGAAAATAAAATTAAAATTTTCTCTTTTTTTTTTTTATTTTACGCTTGTCATTGTACCAAAACCTTTTTTTTTTTTTGAGTGTGAAAAAGTTAGTGTGTGAGTTAATGTGGTTGGCTTACAGATTTAATTACAAATTTTTTAAAAAAAAATTAAAAATCCAACCACATTTGTTAGTAAAAGCCTAACAGAGATTAGTATTTTTCAAGCAGCGGTTTCCCGCATCGGCTTGAATTTAGAAGTTAAAAACTAAGGCAAATTGGGGCATTGGCAAAATTTTGCAGCCCGTTTGCGTTATTTCGCACCTTGCGAAACTTGGAAACTTGTCTTCTTGGATGCGCTCTTTGTAGCGTTTTTCGGCTGCCTTGTTTAGGCAAATTGGGGCATTGGCAAAATTTGCAGCCCGTTTGCGTTACTTCGCACCAGTGCGAAGTTTTTCTTCAATTTGTTCCAAACGCTCTTTGTAGCGTTGCCGGTTCTCTTCATCTTTGGCGAGCTGGGTCATTTCTTTGACCAGCCGCCGTTGTTGGAGAAGCTTGACCCGACGGCCACTTCTTTTATGTTTTTTAATTATTTTCTTTTGCTGTCGAGCCCGATACTCAGCTATTGTGAGTGGGCGTGGTCCGTCTGTTGGGTTTTCTAAAGCTTCTTTTAATGTTGGCGGATCTTTCTGCCTTTTTGGCTCCGCTTTTTCGAATTCTGGCTCATCCGCCATTCATTTACACGGTATTTTTTTTTACACATTAAATCACTTCGGTCCGGGTTCTCTTCCGGATTGTACAAATTATTAATTTGCCGTTTATGATGTAGACGGCTGTGGCGGAGGTCTTCCCCTTCCGGGTGGTGCGCTGCATACACTGCCAGAAATCAAAATTTCACTCACAGTTTGGTTCTTTAAGTCACGGTCGCCATGTAATTAATATATTATCGCCATGTAATTAATATAATATATCTTTGTCAAAAAGAGAGAGAGCGATCCGGTCACTTCATGGTTCTTTATTTGAATGAATCTTCTGAGCTGATTTTGGGTTCAGCTAACCCGCACATATATTGCTTATCTCTATATATTTCTGAATTGCATTTATACATATACATATGTATGCAGAAGGCATGCATATGTTTATGTATGGCTTGACCACTTGAGCTGCAAAGTGCATGCTCAGCATTCCCAGGCTCCGCGATCGGCTTATGTATAAGCGTTCGATCATATTTCTTGGGCGCTGGAATGCTTATATTATTGTTGTTGGTCATTTTGGGTATTTGTATGTCTTTATTTAGTCTGGCACAATGTGACTATGTACAAACGTTAAGACATACCCATTCTTTGATATATGGAAGGGTAGATATGCTACAGTGGGCCTTCTATTAGGCGTTTGCTACATTCAATAGAAAAAAAAACTAGTGTTGTCCCAGTAATTTAGTAAAAATCTTAGTTGCTTTACAAAAGTATTTTTTTTTATAATGCCTAACTTTGAATAGAGATTTAAAGTGATTGCAGCAGATTGCATCAATGAAATATACCTCATGTTGTAGCTTATTTAATTCTTGTTCAGATTATTGTAATTTTAAAAACCACTTTTACCGATTTTGGGAGAATTTATAGATTTTAGACTTAACCCTACTTTTCCAAATTCAGAGTAATCTCATGCTAAACGGGAGTTAAACAAGGCGGTTGCTGAATTGTTTTGTTATTTTAATTAGTACTATTGTTGTTAAATTCTATAAAATAATTAAGTATATAAACTCTATCACGAAATCAGTTCTTTTTGCTGAGATTAGAAAAAGCATACAAAATGAGAGAAAGCCTTTACGAAAGTTAATAATATAAATATAAGGGACTGTGCCACGCCCCCAGTTTTTAGGGTAAGTTTAGATATGGTCTAGTGCAAATTAATGCAAAAAAAAAAATTAAATATCTTTATTCGTTTTGGAGTTATAAATTACAAAAAATAGAAAGGGCGGTGCCACGCCCACAATTTTTGGTACCATAAAAGATATGGACTAGTGTAACCCCATACAAAAAACACCAATTGAATATCTCTCCCCGTTCTGGAGTTATTAATTTAGGCCAGAAAAAGTGGTCAAATTTCCCATAGTGCTATGTGGTTGTGATATTTCAGACCGGACCCATACATAAACACACAACTAATAATTCACAAAAGTCCTTTCCCACAACATTCCAATAAAAACCAAAAAACCTCAAACAGCAAATTTTAGAGGAAATACATACCCTCAAATACAACAGCCCTCCACATCTATTAATACTAACTTCCCAATTACTAAATGACTGAGACCGTCGAGCAGGGAACAAATTTGTTTATTGACTAATTGAGATTTCAAGACGCGCACGAATACAAACAATTTCAACTCTAGTTGCGCTTGGGTAAAAAATAAATAAATCACCCGTAACCCAAAAGACTACACTTTAACCCAAATTAGGCAGTAGTAACATAATTGAAAGTTCAAGAAGTTTCAAAAGAAAAGCTTCTGGTCGAGGTTGATTGGATCAGGAATTGGAATGGAGAAGCAGACTGTTTCGAGATGGGATCGAGAACGATCTAAGATAAAATCCGATAATAGTGTCTTGTAAGGCTCAGCTAAAAATCGCTGCATTATGCATTAGTTAAGTTAGTAATTAAAATTTATTTTTGCGTATAAAATAATTGGTTTCAGATATCTCTGAAAATAATTTGGCAGAGTAAAGAACGAAAAATCTGAAATAAAAGTAAAAACCTGCGAAAAGAAAAAAAAAGTGAAGTGAAACATAACAAACAAAATAAATAAATAAGTAAATATAAGCCCCCCAAAATAAAATGAATTAAATAAAATGTGTGCGCTGAATATCGGTTAAAACAAAACAACGGCAATAGCTACTAAGGCTTTAGGCATAAGTTAATTAATAACAATTCCTACTGTGTAGTATATGTATGTGTAATTAGAGTTTAACGATAAATTTAATATTTATAAATTCCTTCCTCCCAGCGCTTTTGGCAGTGTATGCCCATCATTATGCAAAATATTTCCTTGTTATAGGAAAACAGTTTTGTTATGATGGCATGCACTGACAGAAATCATTTTTAAATCATTGTTTTCCTTTGGAAGTGAAATTAATTTGTGTAGTTCTTTGAGCATCTATAACGAAAAATTAAAATTAATATTATAAAATTATTTGTGAATATTTACAAATAAATTACAATTCTTAGAAATAATTCAGGTATGCACGCTTATATTGAATTTTCATATATTATGGTTATTTTTAATGAATTTACTTCACCTTCTAATTTTCCACAGCGGAGTTTTTAATTCGTATGCATATAATACGCCAATTAAAAGAAAATAAAAATGAATAAATTAACATTATAAGAAACTGAATAATTTCTAATTAAAACAAGAGAGAACGCTATAGTCGAGTTCCTCAGTTAGTGGAAGTGGGAAAGGAGGATCTTCAACACTAATAGTCTTTGGCGGTTTGTGGGCGTTAGAGTGGGCGTGGCAAATCCATAGAAATTTACAAGACTAATACAAAAATGAAAAAATATCAAAACATTTTTCAAAAGTGTGGGCGTGGCAGCTTTGGGCGGTTGGTGGGCGTGGCAAAAATTTTTTTGCCAAATCGATAGAAATTTACAAAACCAATACAAAAATAAAAAAAATATCAAAACATTTTTCAAAAGTGTGGGCGTGGCAGTTTTAGGCGGTTTGTGGGCGTTAGAGTGGGCGTGGCAACATAAATCGACAAACTTGCGCTGCGTCTATGTCGCAGAGTCAAGTTCCCCGACTATCTGATTCCCGTTACTCAGCTAGGGCTCTGCGTCTAAGTCCCTGGAGTCTTAACTTTCTAGCTTTTGTAGTTCCTGAGATCTCATACGGACGGACAGACAGGCGGACAGACGGGCGGACAGACGGACGGACAGACGGACATGGCCAGATCGACTCGGCTATTGATAATGATCAGAAATATATACACTTTATATGGTCGAAAACGCTTCCTTCTGCCTGTTACATACTTTTCTACAAATCTAGTACACCCTTATACTCTACGAGTAACGGGTATAAAGGAAGGAAGAAAAAGGAAGCTAAATACAACAAATTTTGAAGGAAAATATTCAGGACAACTGAACTGAAAGAAGACTACAACGGAAAGTATCGTGAACAGAATAAAATAATATTAAGTCCTTTAAAACAATGTAATAAAACAAGATTAGAATGCAGGGAATATTATAAAGCCTGAAATTAAAAATTAAATTGTGATTTTTCAATAGCTGTTGCGAATAACAAATAGCCGAATATTTTCCGATACTGTTTATTTTGTTTATTAAACTGGCAGCTAGGGCTTACCAAGAACTATATCAAAATCACAAGTTGAGTCTTTGCCGAAAAACGAAGAAGTGACAATTGGCGGGACAGACAACCGAAATGCAGCGCCCGAGCTTAATGTAGGTAGATAACAAAGAGAGAGAGAGGGTGCGATGCACTATGGGCATCGCAACTGCTATTATTGACTATTTCGGCTTACAATATTAAGCGATCCTTAGGAAGGTCCGCCATCATGTGCTCTATCACTCGCGGTTTAATCCGAAAACATCTGATGCATCTGTTCACGGCCTTGGTAACCATCTTTCTCCCCCAATAGGCCAATATTGGGATCGAATTTCACCCAAAAGAGCTCGAGGTCCGGCATGAAGATTGGTTTCATGGTAATGCGAAATAATCGTCAGTGTCACCGGATGGGACCTTGGAAGGATTTTTGGGTGGTGGCCATCAAAGTCCAATGACGAATTCCGGAGGCGACCGCCTACTCTAAGAAGTCCTAATTGATTCAGGAACGGCGAAAGCGAGGATATGGGACTAGACGAGGAAACTCTTCCCAGCGTTTTTAGGGACTGCATGTCCTCCCATTAATGCGCGCGCTGCACCAAACACAGCATCATCTGAGTACCCTCTTGAATGTGTGCAACGGTGAGCCCAGGATGACGAATTCCACTACAAAATTTGTAAATGTATGCAAACACTCGCTGCAGTGAGAGGCAAGAATTTGCAAATTTTGGAGCTAGCAACTACATCCACGTACAGCGACTTTACGATGAACACACTTCGACGAAGCTCAAGCACCGGTTTGTCAGGACAAACAGCTGTTGGCCAATCTCTTTTAGGCTCCATAAGATAGGCGGGTCCATGCGCCCAGAGTGACGACACTCAATCTACCTCCTCCTTCGTGGCTTGAACTATTGGGCCGGGACTGTTTTCCTCGCTGGCTGAAGAAGGAACGCGTGAAGCTATTAAGACGACACCGCACGGGCGCGCGCAGCCTCCAGACACAACGTGCACGTTTTCTGGAATCTTCCAGTCCCCAATGTCCACACTTAAGCTTGGCTGGCGATCCGTGATATTGGGAGCGATAACTGCTGTTATGCTCGTTGAGAAACTCGAAGTGACAGACCGCATCGCAATTTCTACCGAGAATCCATCAGTCGCGAAATTGGAATCCCCGATACCAGTGACGGAGCCAGACGACATCGACCTCTTAAGTTGCAGTTGATTTGCAAACCGAGAGGTGACCAAGTGCAGTTGATAATCTAACAAGGCCCTGCAGGGAACGAACAGTCCCGACCGATTCTGCACTAGAACGGTTGCAGTGGCTAGCAGCACAAGGTCACTACCGAGATCCTGGGCAATTAGCGTAGAAGAAGTCGAAAGCGGGGCTGAAGGCTTAGTGTGGGAGCTTGAAGACACCGGAACATGTGGCTGCGAGGAAGGCGGACCATCTAGATGGAGCAGCGTATGATGCCTGATTCCACAGGTGCGGCAGCGGCTCGAGCTGCATTGCCGTAGCTGATGACCTGCCTTTACGTGGTTTAGGCAAAGTACTAGTATCTTTGCCTCGCGCAGACGATCTACTGGCGCTAAGTCTCTAAATTGCGGGCAATAATATATGGCATGCTCTGCACTATGGCACAGCATGCAACCAATAGAATTTTGGGTGGTAGCAACTAGCGTCGAACGATTTCTGCCCACCTGAACGCCTGGCGCATGGGTTGCCATGGCGCAATCCACGGCCTCCAAAGTCCTACATCGCTGCTCCAGGAATGCAGCCATTGATTCCCACGGCGGAATAAGGTTGACAAGGACCGGATCCTCCAAGCGCTCCTCCCACTTAGCTTGGCTCGCGGCATCCAGCTTTTGCAGCAACACTTGCACTAGGATGCAGCCAGCGATGTGCTCAGTGGTGCCCAAACCCTTCAACGCACGAATGTGCGCGTTAAACTTGTCCGACAATTCCCGAAGCGATGCCACTACTACCTTTAGACCCAGAATATCGGTGATGTGCGCCTGAAAGACGAGACGCCGATTATCAAACCTTTTTTTGAAGCAACTCTAAAGCCGCTTCGTAATTACCGTTTGAGATCTCCAATGATCGGATAGTTTCCAGCGCCGAATCCCTCAAACATGACCGCAGATGCTGAAATTTCTCAATGTTAAAGAGGTGCGGATGACTATCGATTATGCTCGTGAACACGGAATAAGAATCCGCCCAGTTTGCGTAGCCTCCGCCAAACGTTGGCAGCTGCACAGGCGGCAACGGCATCGGCCTCGGCCGCGGCTGATGACCGGTGGTAGGGCACAACACCTTCCCCAGGCTACGAGTGCGGCGCGAAATGCACATTGCGATTGGCTATTTCCGCGCGCAAACTAGCCTTGAATTCTACGATGAATTCATCGAAACTCTCGCTCATTTCAGTGCCAATTTCGTCGAAATCTAATTCCTCCAGTTCTGTATGCAGAACATTGAAGGCACTTTGCAGCTCATCAATCTGCTCCAGCCTCACTGTAAGAGTTGGTTCGTCGTAACCGCTTAGCGTCTCATTGACAGCGACGTTTATAGCCTCTGCATCCTGCTGAACAACGCATTGACTTTGTGCTTTAAAAAGGTCACCCTGTTTTTGTCACTTTCAGCGGGCATAGCAACAAATCGCTTTAAATTCGGTTTAGCGGGAGGATGAGCACAAAACAAATGCTGAAAATGCAAACGGAGTCAATGCACGTAACGGGGCGGCTGCACTTCATATATGTAGCAATGTATGTATGTATATAATCCTAGCTCGCTTAAACACAGCCACTATCACATATATCACCACTCACTTGTCCAACCGATTGCGTTTTAATATATTGATATATTTATTTATAAACGGGATAAGTGCATTAATTAATGCATACATATTTACGCGAACACGTCGGGGTCAACAAATGTTTAGCTATTGAGCTTTTTCACTAGCTGTTGCGAATAACAAATAGCCGAATATTTTCCGATACTGTTTATTTTGTTTATTATACTGGCAGCTAGAGCCGACCAAGAGCTATATCGAAATCACAAGTTGAGTCTTTGCCGAAAAACGAAGAAGTGACAACTGGCGGGACAGACAGCCAAAATGCAGCGCCCGAGCTTAATGTAGGTAGATAACAAGAGGTAGTAGATAACAAAGAGAGAGAGAGTGCGATGCACTGTGGGCATCATGCTCAAACTATATTGATTCATAAAATCCCAGTACTACATCGTACCTTATAGATTTATAGCGACAACCATTTCAAATTGAATTTTTATTTTTTCTTTTATAATAAAACATAAAGTTTTTCCGAATATTTTAAGTTGGCTCTTGTTAAGCCCGTAATACACTTGGTTAACTGCTTTGAATGTAACTTCAAAAGAAATTCTTGATTGCTTAATAAAAGAAATCGCACTCCCCGAATCTATGAGACACTCTGATATAATGGGTAAATCAGTGAAATAAACAAATAACATTTTTAACCTTCTTACATAGTTGTTAACGTTGCTGTTGTTGTTGCTTTTCCTTAGACGACATTCTCCAACAAAATGGCCCTTCTGTCCACAAGCAAAACAAGATCCAGGTGCTCTTGCTGGCTTGCGGCAGTCTTTGGCGAAATGACCCTTAGAATTGCAGTTCCTACAACGCAGGTCGTTGATTTCCGCCGCCTCTGTCGTCGACTTCTTTGGTGCGTAGCCTTCTGTTTGTTGCGGAAGGCGTACATTGGCAAATGCTAGTAGCATCTGCTCCGAATTGGCGAACCTTTGGATGCGGGCTTGATCACGCAAGCTCGTCGATGGGATTCCCTCGATGAGATGCTCGAGCACTTCCTCCATGTCCATGTTGACGGTTTGGGACATCATTATTTTTTCCTCAAAATACATGGTGAAACGCTCGTTCCTTTGCCATTTTCGTTTCAAAGCTCAGATTTGGACGCTGTTTCTACAAATGCTAAGATCAGTTGCTTACACAGCCTCTCTTAAGGTGTTCCACCTAGTTGCGTGCACCAATGTTTCCTTCGAAGTCGACTGCAGCTTCTTTGGTGTAAGTTATTGAAACTGCTGATCCTGCCCTGGCAAATGATCTTTCTTCCTGGTTGCCGCCAGCGTTGCCACCTATTGCGTTTCCGATAGCATTCGCATTGTCAACGTTGCCACCTGGTAAATTTCCAATTGGATTCGTAGGAATGCCTAGATCATCACTGTGGCCAACTATCTGCTCTTGTTGCATTTGTGTGGCGGTGCGTGTCTCTTCCTGTTGCTGTGAATGTGTGGCGGAGCGTGCTTCTGCCAGTTGCAACACATTTTGCTGCATAATAAGCGCAGCCTTCAGTTTCGCGATGATTCCAAGAAGTTCGTTGTGATCTGTGCGGGCGGTATTTTCCCTAGACGAGCCATTAATTCGGCTTTAACGCCTTGGGTTGGTAAACCCAATGCCGAAGGCCATCTTTTTAATTGGGTGACTGTAAATTTGCTGAGATCGACCTGGTTCATTTTGCAGGTTTGACCACTTCGGAATTTGTGGAAGGGTTTTATAATATCACGTTTGTGAAAGGGTTTTATATCATCGCGTTCTTTTCAGATCTTCTTTATTTCGCTCACCAGCATAGACTGACTCTTAATCTAATTTACATCAGCTTAACATAGTCTTAACATAAGTTTAACATTGTTATCGTGTAGTATAAGTATCGATATCTCAGTGGGACCAGAGGAATTGCCTACTACACAATGGAAGTAGAAAGTTTCAGAAAGTGTCATGATATTCCGAATAAAATTTATTATCGTCCGTGTAAAAGTTATAACAGAGGGTATAATAATAACAGACCGAATTATAATAATTTTGCACAAAGAAATAATTATAATCAAAACCAAGCACAAACAGTTGAACCACAAATCTTATTAAAAAGGGAAGCAACTGGGACAGTAAGTCATCCGGCCTAGAAAGGTATGAGAATAAATAACATTGATGAGGAACATTTTTCAATGCAAAAATAAAAAAGAATTACCAATTTACAAGAGAGTATCAACAGTTCATGGTTACTCAATTATAAAATATTACCTCATACTAACAATATTTGAAGCGAAACATATATTTTATGAAATTGTTCACCGGTAAGGCTTTAGAAGGTTAAGAAACTGACTTATTAATTGGGTACAATCTCTTAAGGAAAATTGGAGCTAAAATAGATGTAGAAAAAGGTATTCTGGAATATAATGGAAAAAAAAAAAAAACTAGAGTGTTATGACAATGAGGAGAAAAACGATTTGCCTTTAATTGGAGAAAATAATACTCTTCCATTAAAGGAATATATTATAAAATAAATACTTTAGCAATCTAATAGAATATAAAACTGAATCAGTTATTGCAGAAAGATGTAATTATAGCTTGAGATCTGTAATGGTCGACATGGTAAGCGAAAAGAATTTGCAAATAGAAAAAAATTATAAATGCAATGTTGGCCACTTACAACTGAGAACTTGACTCTAGGGATGGGTTAGTTCATTCAGTGGGTATGCTTTTAGGCTGTAGTCGATAACCTCAGTCTGAGCCAACAACCAACACTGAGAGCGTCTTCCAACTTTCCAATAGAAGCACAGCTATAATTATTGGAATTTGGTGGTATATAAATGCCCACGCGGCTACAGTCCCGCTCTTTTCGTAACCAGAAAAATATTCCTTCTAAATCATTGTGCAAGTCCTCTAAATAGAGTTAAAGGTTAAGCGCAACTACTTACTAGTAGTCGGTGACGTGATCTGATCACATACTGGAGGGAAAAACAAAACTGCCCAAAAATTTTAAGTGGCAACTGTGTTCTTCGCGGTGGTTGCCTCGCCTTGGAGCCCCAACCACGTGATTCGCATAACCCCCTCGGAGGGAATTCTCCCAAGAGAATAGGTATGTCGCCGACTTGCACTAGTGCCCCAACTAAAACCCGCTCTGTTGGCAGTATAAAGTTTTCATCTGGCCACGGGCCTCTGCAAATACTGGCCAACTAGCGTTATTATTCTGCGTAGGACAACCCCTGGCTACTGATAATTGAAGCAATTGTCTATCTGAGAGCTACGCCAACATCCCGAGGCCTTACCCTTCGATTAAGCACTGATTGGACACTACGACCTATCTATATATGTATATATCGGTGCGCAGTAGAACAACTACAACTAACTTCGCACCGCAGGATGAGCTAAGCCGCACCAGTTACTTTTCCCAGTCAGGATCATTTATGGAAACCAAAACCTGGACCGTCAGCGGATAAGGGATTAGGATAAAAGTAGGGCAGGTTGCTAGACCATACGGAAGTCGACTTGCGAGAGTGTGTTTTTTCGTAACCGCCGTCATGTAGCCCCGTAATTTTTATACTTCAATTAATCTCCGCTAGCATTGACAACCCGTACCATCATTTCACCGCTGGAAGGCCTTTCAACGCTGGAACTGGACACATGTGAGTTCGTAAAGCTAAGAGTAATTTCGTATTGTCGTAGCGTATGCCATACCTACATTCTTACAAGAACATCTCAAATGAATATAAAGATTAGGGGGTGACTGAAAAGAAAACAAAAATATATATATCTAAACCTTGAAATTAAACGAAATTGAAATACTAGAGAACCCGTTACGAAAGGACATTATTTTTATTTTTCCATAACGCGACCCCATATGGCCTAGCATTCTTATTCAAAAATATTTCTAACCTTATGCATGTTCGTTTGATAGAAACCCCAACATTTAACCATAAATATTAAGATAGGACATTAAAAACTGAATTAAATGAAATACTTTTAGATCTTAGGAAATGTAATGAATGGAAATTGCGATAGTAATTTAAGTAAATGAAGGAGTTTTTTTTACTTTTCTTAATTTGTTTTGAGTAAGCGCTCAATGAAGTTGCATAAATTAATACTACTCGTATTACTACATCTTATTTGTTCGGCCATCCAGCCTCTTTTGTAAATAAATTTATTAAATGAACTTAAAAAAAATCATGAATTGCTAAACCTGTAATTATCCTGAGTTGACATGGCAGCTTAAATAAAATCGGAAGTCTCTATAGGGAATTTTCGAAGATGCTATCGTGAAGATTATGGTTCAATGGTTATGGCGAGGTTCAAATTCCACCAAAGACCTTGCTACCGTTTAGTCTTGCTGTCGTCTGTAACATTTATCTTTTTTATTTCATTGGCGAGTTCCGTTTTTTTTAATTTCAGTCTTCTTCTTTTAGTATGGCATGTACAAGCCTAGTAACTTATAGTTTCCGTAGGAATCCTAACAATTAAAGTATGTGTGGACCGTTATGAAAGGCAATCCGACCCACCCCATCGCCGAATGAGCTAAGGCACCAGAGGATTCCGCCCGCCATTATTCATAATCGAGTATAAGAGTGAGAGCACGAATCTCCAGTGTTTGGGTACTATTATACCCCTCGGCTTCTCATGCTTAAGTCAACCATTACATAACTTTTGGCGCCCAACGTGGGGTACGATTACAACGTCAGTGGTATAGATTTCCTAATCCAATTTATTGTCCTTTATGGGATTTCCCAAGGATACTGAAGAGTGGAAGTAGTTAGATTGGCGTGATCTTTCTGTCGCATTTCAGAGGGAGAAGTGCGACCATTAATAAGGCCTACGACGTTGCTATTCGGACGCGGATATCAAACCGAGAAACCTGAAGTGTACACCAACCCATGAATTTAGCAAAACATCAGCTATCCCAAACTACCAATGTTCTTATGTTCAGTGGTAGGAATTGTGCAGGGTACCAGTCGCTTATCTGCAAGCGAAAGGGACGAGCACTTAAAGAATATTGATGATTTTTTTTTTTTTTTTAAATCTTCTTATTTATTGAATCTTCCCTTTTACTTAATAGTCTAACAATAAGTTTTCAAACCTTATTCTAAGCTAGCTAATTATCATTTTATGAGATGATTTGTGCTATGTGGCCTAACAAATTTAACGCTGGGCTGGTTGATCGTTGCGGTGCAGTCGACTTTGGCTGCATACTCGAAGAAGTTTTCTTGCAAGGGGATTTGGATGTGAGCCTAGTTTTTCTTTGTATTTTACTTTTCTCTCTGTTATTGTCTCAATGATAAGTTTTATTTCTAGGTCTTTGTGTATAATCTCATTCCGAAGATGCCATGGAGCTGCAGTTATGATTCTCAGAATCCTAGACTGTGCTTGCTGTATGATGTCGATGTTGCTTCTCGATGCGTTGCCCCATAGCTCGGAGCCATAGGTCCATATGGGTTTAAGAACGGAGTTATACAAAAGGCCTTTGTACTCCAGGCTTAGGGGAGACCGAACGTTTATAAGCCAGTGTAGATCCTTTGCTTTTAGTCTCAGGTGCGTCGTCTTGGCCTCTATGTGTTTCCGCCAGGTGAGCCGCTTGTCCAGATGAATACCTAAGTATGTTACGTCATCGGCTTGTGGGATGCGCGTGTGGTTCATAACCAAGGGCGGGCAGCTTTGTTTGTTAAGGGTAAACGTAACTTGTTTGCATTTTTGTTCGTTTACTCGTATGCGCCAATTTGCAAGCCAATTCTCTACACATGTGTATAGGGTGTATAGAATTGGACCTAATACACTTCCTTGGGGCACTCCAGCTTCTATAGTACAATCGCTTGAAGTGCTTGAACTACATCTAACCGCGAACACTCTTTTGTATAATTAAGACTTTAGAAGCTTATGTAAGTTTTGAGGCAGCAGTTTGGTTATTTTAAACATAAGTCCATCCAACCATACTCTATCGAATGCTTGTGCAACGTCTAAGAATAAAGCTGTACAATATTCCCGATGCTCAAAAGCAGTGCGAATTTCCGTTGTGATGCGGTTAACCTGCTCAATAGTTCCATGTTTTGCCCGAAAACCAAATTGGTGCGATGGGAGTGTGTCGTGTGTTTTAAGGTGGGGACTGATTCGTAGCAGCAGTCAGCGAAGACTTGCTCTGTCCATGTCACTACGAGACCAGTTTCCGGTAGAGTTACGGAGGGGTACGACGGTATCTGCTGGTGCCTGCAGATTCCTGTGGGAAAAAACTATGCTGAAGTAAGGAAGCGTCTATTTCAGGATATAAAGCCGCACCGCAATCGGCGCACACTTAAATTAAAGTCATTTCATGCCGAGTTTAGGAGGAATAAACAATTACAAATTTCCACTATTTTTAACAAATCAAGTGATTTGCGAAGCAATGCTGAAGTATCGTTCATGGGGTATACAGAACTTGGTCTGTTGGACACAGGAGCGAACATTAGTTGTCTTGGAGAAGAGCTAGCACAACAGGATTTTTCAAGTCATCCTCAATTTAAACGTATCAAATCGCGAGCTAAGACAGCAAGTGGTGAAAATCAAACTATAATAGGGTTCCTAGACATCGAACTAACCTACAATAAAGTTAGGAGACCCCTGCGATTGTATATAATTCCCAGCATCAAACAAGTACTTATTCTTGGCCACGACTTTTGGAGAACTTTCCAAATTGCTCCAAATATTATATCATCCGTACACGTACCAATCGAAGACAATAAGTTGGCCGGGGAAAACATGTATCCCTTAACGTCGTCTGAAAGTCGGCGTCTAGCAGTAGTGAAGCAATCATTTCCAAAAGCTTCAGAGAGATTAGGTCGCACCTCACCATTGACGTCGGAAATGCAAAGCCCGTTAAACAGAGGTTCTATCCAGTCAGTCCCGCAGTAGAGAAATTACTGTATGCGGAAATTGATCGAATGCTGCGATTAGATGTTATTGAGCCTTCTGTAAGCCCATGGAGTTCTCCAATGCGTCTGGTCGTCAAACCTAATAAAATTCGACTTTGCCTGGATGCACGCAGGCTTAACGATGTTACCAAAAAGGATGCTTATCCGTTGCCCAGCATTGACGGAATATTTTCCCGATTGCCCAAAGCTAACATCATATCTAAGCTCGATTTAAAAGATGCTTATTGGCAAATACAGCTCAGTGCTGAATCAAAACCTTTAACTGCATTTACGGTGCCAGGGCCTCTACCCAAGTACATTCTAAGTACTCCCCTTATGTCAATGTTCCCCCACATAAAATTTAATTATTGCCCAATAGGACAGATTTAAAATAAATAAAACAGCTATACCAAAAAAAAAAAAAAAAAGCGGTGCCAGGGCGACCGTTATACCAGTTTAAGGCTATGCCATTCGGGCTTTGTAATGCACCATCTACGATGTGTCTGTTAATGGATCAGATCATTCCAGCAGATCTACGCTATTGTGTCTTTGGATACTTAGACGATCTTTGCGTTCTTTCCGAAGATTTTGAGTCTCACTCGGTAGTACTGATTCGATTGGCCGAGGAATTTCCCAAAGCCAATCTTACTCTTAACATGGACAAAAGCCAGTTTGGAGTAACAAGCATCAATTATTTGGGTTACGTCATTGGTAATGGAGGTATTTGTACGGACCCAGCTAAAATCTCGTGTATAGTAAATTGGCCAGCTCCCAAAAATCTGAAACAAGTAAGGGAATTTCTTGGAGTTTGTGGCTGGTACCGTCGGTTCATACCCAATTTCGCGGATCTCACATGTCCAATCACAGATGTGCTTTCTAAAAAGGTAAAATTTGCTTGGCCTCCAGAAGCTCAAGTAGCGATGAATAGACTAAAAATCATATTGACCTCTGCACCGGTTTTAGCAAACCCAGACTTTGAGAAGAAGTTTTATCTTCACTGTGACGCCAGTGATTTCGGCATCGGTGCAGTGTTGTTTCAACTAGCGGAAAATAAAGCTGAAAAGCTCATTGCATATATGTCAAAAAAATTAAGTCGATCACAACGTAATTATAGCGTCACCGAACGAGAGTGTTTAGCTGTGGTATTAGCCATTGAAAAGTTTCGCTGCTACTTAGAACTGCAGGACTTTGAAGTAGTTACCGATCATTCTAGCTTATTATGGCTCATGAGGCAAGAGAATGTAACAGGAAAACTGGCTAGGTGGATTTTTAGATTGCAACAGTTTAAATTTTCATTCTCGCATCGAAAAGGAAAAGATCATGTTGTCCCTGACGCTTTGTCTAGACTATTCGAGAACGAAATAAATGCATTAGGCATGGCCCCTATAATCGACCTTATTTTGGAAGCGTTTAACGAGGACACTTACACGACGCTAAAAACTAAATTTACGAATAGCGAAGGAAAATTTCCCGACAATAAAATAGTAGATAAATTTTTGTACATTCGTACAGAACACGCTGACGGAAATGAGTTTCACGACAAACAGTCCTGGAAACTCTGGGTTTCCGAAACGTTAAGACCGAAAGTGCTTCGACAAGCACACGATAGTCTTACGTCCTCCCATGCCGGAATGCGGAAGACCATCGCAAGGCTACGCCGGAATCTATTTTGGCCCGGGTTAGCAAAAGATGTTAGAGATTACATTCGATCCTGTGACGTATGTAAGGAGAACAAAGCCCCGAATTATACGTTACGTCCACCCATGGGTGAGCATTGTCTATCGTACCGACCATTTCAACGGCTATATATTGACTTGCTCGGACCCTATTCCCGTAGTAAGGAAGGACATGTTGGGTTGCTTATAGTATTAGACCACTTTAGCAAATATCCTTGGATACAACCCCTAAAAAGATTTACCTCAACGGCAATCATAGATTTCCTTTTAAAACCGGTCTTTCATAGTGTAGGTGTTCCCGAAACCATCGTGAGCGACAATGGAGTCCAATTTAAAGCGATGGAATTCAATGCCTTTCTTACGGAATTAGGAGTAAACCACGTCTATACCGCATTAAACTCACCACAAAGTAATGCGGCAGAAAGAGTAAACCGTTCCCTATTAGCTGCCATCCGCACTTACTTAAAAACCGACCAAACCGAGTGGGACAGAAACATCACTAGTATCTCATGTTCGTTAAGATCAGCGTTGCATCAATCACATTCAGGCCAATAATCGTCGTGGGTATGATCGCAATGTGCGGCAATATAACCTACGCGCGAAACCCATTTCCTTTAAGAAAGGACAGGAAGTATTCCGTCGAAATTTTGCCCAAAGCAAATTCGCGCAGAATTTTAACTCGAAATTAGGCCCACAATTTGTAAAGTCCCGAATAAAAAAGAAACTGGGAAATTTTTATTACCAGCTTAAAAATTAACAAGGAAAAGAGGTAGGAATGTATCAAGCAAAGGACATTCGAAGCTAATTCCCGCTAATATTACATCTAACGAAGAAATATTATCGGGTGGTGTAATGGTCGGCATGGTAAGCGAAAAGAATTTGCAAATAGAAAAAAATTATAAATGCAATGTTGGCCACTTACAACTGAGAACTTGACTCTAGGGATGGGTTAGTTCATTCAGTGGGTATGCTTTTAGGCTGTGGTCGGAAACCTCAGTCTGAGCCAACAACCAGCACTGAGAGCGTCTTCCAACTTTCCAATAGAAGCACAGCTATAATTATTGGAATTTGGTATATAAATGCCCACGCGGCTACAGTCCCGCTCTTTTCGTAACCAGAAAAATATTCCTGCTAAATCATTGTGCAAGTCCTCTAAATAGAGTTAAAGGTTAAGCGCAACTACTTACTAGAGTCGTCTGATCGGTGACGTTATCTGATCACATACTGGAGGGAAAAACGAAACTGCCCCAAAATTTTAAGGGGCAACTGTGTTCTCCACGTGATTCGCATAACCCCCTCGGAGGGAATTCTCCCAAGAGAATAGGTATGTCGCCGACTTGCACTAGTGCCCCAACTAAAACCCGCTCTGTTGGCAGTATAAAGTTTTCATCTGGCCACGGGCCTCTGCAAATACTGGCTGGTCGGAGGGATTCGTGACCACCAACTAGCGTTATTATTCTGCGTAGGACAACCCCAGGCTACTGATAATTGAAGCAATTGTCTATCTGGGAGCTACGCCAACATCCCGAGGCCTTACCCTTCAATTAAGCACTGATTGGACACTACGACCTATCTATATATGTATATATCGGTGTGCAGTAGAACAACTACAACTAACTCCGCACCGCAGGATGAGCTAAGCCGGACCAGTTACTTTTCCCAGTCAGGATCATTTATGAAAACCAAAACCTGGACCGTCAGCAGATAAGGGATTAGGATATAAGTAGTGCAGGTTGCTAGACCATATGGAAGTCGACTTGCGAGAGTGTGTTTTTTCGTAACCAGGATCCTACGAACTATCACTGGGGCACCATGGTATATTCGAAACCAAAACATTCTAGGAGAATGTCAACAAAAATTTCAATACATTTAGATGAACAAGCTGTAAAAGCTTTTAACGAACTTAACGATAATTTAGTAGCACAAGTGGAATTAGTTCAACCAGATTATAACAAAAAGTTCACTTTGACAACAGACGCATCAGATGTAGCTATCGGATCAGTACTATCACAGGATAATAAACCAATTACTTTCATATCTAAAACTTTAAGAAAAACAGAAAGAATTGTTAGCAATAGTTTGGGCTCTTAAAAATCTCAAAAATTATTTATATGGAGTAATCGGAATAGAAATACAAACAGAACATCAATCTTTATCTTTTACAATCTCGGATAAAAACCCGAACGTAGAAATGAAAAGATGGTATTCATTTATAGAAAGTTTTACACCAAAAATAATTTACAAACCCGGAACAACAAATGTCTTTGCTGACGCATCATCTCGAATAAAAATAAATAATATTACAAACACCGATATAGAACAATCAAGCTCAGATCAAAATACACAGCATTCTGCTGAAAGTAGTTTTGATAATGTAATACAAGAGACCCGTAAACCGTTAAATCAGTTATAACAACAACTGTTATTAACAACGGGGAGTTATACAATGCATGAGTCATTGAAAGTTATTGATAAGACTCGACATATAATCGATAATTAAGAGAATATCTACAACCAAACATAACGATAGGAATTCATTTCACTTTAGAAAATCTTTATCATATTTAATTACCTTTAAAAAATAATCATACTAACAAATTTCTTTTTACTAAAATATTTCTACAAGACGTGAAAAGTAATGCATATAAGGCTATTATAATAGAAGAAACACATTGTCGAGCTCATAGAGGACTAGACGAAAATTACAAACAAATCAATAGATTATATTATTGGCGAGATTTATTTACCAAATTAAAGGAATACTTACAAAATTGTACAATTTGCAACGAAAATAAATATAACAGGCATCCAATTAAAATTCCTATTGGGGAAGGTCCTATTTCAACTGGTGCCTGCAGATTCCTGTGGGCTTTCCACAAAGAGTTTTTTGTGCTGGTGGGCGTGAGATTCGCGATGTAACGCAGTTGTGCGTCCGCTTCTTTTTACTTAAGCGCTTTAGTAAGTCTGCGAGAGGCTGCTTTTAGTCTACTCTTTGCGCCAGGTGATCTGTGCTCCTGCCACTCCCTTCGAAGTCGTCGTTTTTCATGTCGTGTTGATTCTAGGCTACCAGCAAACTGATCGATGTCTTGCTCGGTTTTCAATTAGCTAGAGAAGTCGGTATGTGAACAAACATATTTTTTGTACCTCTGCCAGTTGGTCCTGTTGCTTGTGAGTCTATACGGCCGCTCGATGTGTTGCAGTTGGTACAAAAGATTAAAGAGCACCGGGATCTGCTGGCCAGTATGTAGGCGTACCCGGAGAAACATTATTAAGCTTGTTTTGCGGTTTAATAATTGCGTTGTATAGCTGTTTTCCTTTAGGGGTCGCTATCGGAGATCCCCAGTACAAGTGCTTGGCATTCCAATCACCAGCTGCAACAAACCTTTCACCGAGCGAGTCGAAGAGTTTTGTGAATTTGTCCTCTGATATTGTGAAGCGGGGTGGGCAATAGACAGGATCCAGAGGGAGGGCACCCTTATAGCATTGGAGGCTTATAGAGGTAGATTGTAGGCAGTCTTCTTGCCAATTACTAACAAAGTAGTGTTTGATTCGCGATCGTATTAGTATGCCAGTGCATCCATGGGCCTTGCCATCCGGGTGATTCGTAAAGTAAAATTTGTATCCTGGTATTTGAAAATTGTACTTTTCAGTAAGGTGAGTCTCTGAGAGTAGCATAACATCAATGTTTCTGTCGGCTAAGAACTGAGCAAGTTCTAGCTTGTGCCGCGAAACGCCATTAGCGTTCCAGGTTGCTATTATTAGGGGAGTCATTATACTGTTTTAGAAGAAACGAGCATTTGAATAAGGATGTTTTGGTTCCTCATAAGCTCTTGCATAGTTGTTTGCATGAACGCCATGAAGTCTTTCATGATTTGCTGCATCGAATGCATAATCGCTTCAACGCCAATTGGCTGCTGTTGCATGTTATCGTGAGTGTTTGTTTGATGAATGGGGGTTTCCTCTGCTGGTGTTTGGATCCCTGATTTTATTGCACTTGCAAAGGAAATATTTGGCACTGTTCGGTAGCTGGTAGACAAAGGAATGTTAGTTGTACTCGGTTCCATTGCTTTGTGAATTGTTGGTGTGGTACGATCACGAACTGAAGTCACTCGTTTGTTTAGGCCACTCTTAAGTTCCTTGTAAACAATGCATCCTCGCCAGTTGGCTGTGTGGTTTTCTCCACAGTTGCTGCATAATTTAATTGAGCTGTCGTCCTTGTTCTTAGGACAGTTTGCGGTACTGTGAGCATCGCTGCAAACGACGCAGATAGATTTTTGGGTGCAGTACGCGTTGGTGTGGCCATATTCTTGGCAGTTAGTGCACTGCACAGGCTGCTTGCGCTTGTGTGGCTCTTCGACGGTTATTCTCCGGTGCAGTAGAAACTGTAGTTTATATTGATAATTTGATTCTTATCGAATATCAATACTTAATGATCGCTCAGCTGGTAGAGTGTGGTTTCCATATGCCGCTACTGCTGCAAATTCCTTAAATCACATCTGATAGCTCTGTGAGTTGCGAGTTGTCAGTTAAAATACGATCTAGAAGTATCTGTTGTCTGGAACTTGTGAGGATGCAGCTTAATGCTTCCACTTGCCGAACAGAAACCTGTGGAAAGTTAGTCAACGCACTCATTCAATCGGGAAATCAGACTGTCAATAATCCAGTCCTCAACGCTAGTTATAGATACGGCAGGCTAATACAATTCACCCCATTTTATTAAGTTGCCATCATATGTCAAATTCAGGATAAAATCTAAAGAAAAAAAATTAAGATAACCAGCAATGCCAGTAGTGAATACGCCTGCCAGAACTTCTTCGGAAGGTAATATGGAGAATAATTGCGCCCTTTGCTCAACGGTTATGGATAACACCAATCCTTGTTATCATTTAGCGTGCAAACATGTCTTTCACAAAAATTGTGTAGAAGCCTGGTTAACCGAGAATTCGTGTTGTTAATCTTGTAATGCTCCGAATTATAAAAAAGAGATTAAAGTAGTGGTTGGAAATTGATCGCCATTTCGAGCGCAACCATTGCCTGTGCCGACAGCGCCGGTTCAGCCTGGAGTAACTACTAGAAACTTAGCCAGAGCTCTAGCCCAGTTAGAAGAAACTAATCCGGCCAACATACGGGAACCACTTCTTTTGAATACCAGTGGTGCTCCGTCTTCTGTATTGGATGCTAGTCAAAGTACCGAGCATCGTGAGGGTATTGCTAGACCCCCTCGTGGTAGGCCCCGTTCGGGTAGACCAGTCAGAACCATTGACTCACGTCGAACTCAAGCGGTGGATTATAATACAATTCAAGATATAATAGAGCAAACCATCAGGGTTTTATCGTCCTTATCCATACAGAACCTTCCACCACCAAGCAACTCCCAAGGGCCGGACATGACTCGGGAGCAAGCCTCTTTCAGTTCGTCCTCAATAAGTTCTCGGCAGACAGTCGACATCATGCAAAAATGGGGAGTACATTTTGATGGATCTACTGACGGGTTAGGCGTTGAAGAATTTATATATAGAATTAAAGCGCTCACAGACAAAACCTTGGGCAGTGACTTTACATGTATGTGTAAGAACATGCATGTATTGTTCACCGGTAAGGCTAGATCCTGGTATTGGAGATACCACAAGCAGGTAGATGGAATAGTTTGGTCAAACAAAGATCAAAGTACCGAGCATCGTGAGGATATTGCTAGACCCCCTCGTGGTAGGCCCCGTTCGGGTAGACCAGTCAGAACCATTGACTCACGTCGAACTCAAGCGGTGGATTATAATACAATTCAAGATATAATAGAGCAAACCATTACCAGGGTTTTATCGTCCTTATCCATACAGAACCTTCCACCACCAAGCAACTCCCAAGGGCCGGACATGACTCGGGAGCAAGCCTCTTTCAGTTCGTCCTCAATAAGTTCTCGAGTCACCCACACCCGAACACCGCTACGTCGCTGCCCAACGTGGGACAAAAAGGATCAAACCCAAGGGGTCATCGAGGGAACGTGGCCGAAAATGTTATTTATCGCGTAAGCTAGAACAATAAGTTTAAAAACAAACACTACTATACTAACAAGAAGAATTAAAAAAAAGGGAAAGAAAAGTAAATTTAAAAACAAGAAAAAATTTTAAAACAAGAAAGATAAGAATCTTATGAGAATAATAATCTATTGAAAATAAGTCAAAATAGAATTTAAACAACAATACTTAAAATAATAATACAATAAGCTTAAATAATTTTAGAAAAAATACATCGATAAAACACCCGAAAACCCAAAACATCTATTAGTTGTTGTCCGAAATAAACAAATCCTTAAGCCTTTAACATGTCAAAAGATAGAGAATTGGCAAGTGCATTAGCTGCACTTAATATAGGTACCGATAGCGGGGAACAACCCGGGGGAAGCAGGCCTACGGCCACCAGTACACCGGTAGCTAGCCCAGAGCTAAAACAGGTAATTATGTCTCTCATCAAAGAGACATTAGGCGGAACCGAGTTTATTGGGGAACTTTTGAATAAAGGCAGACCATCAGAAATGTTAGAAGATGTCCCCTTTATCGTCCCACTACCAGGCGAGTCCGAAAAACTACCAGACCTTACAAAACTAATCAGAGAATTTTCAGGAAACCGCACAGAATTTGGTTCTTGGAAGAAGAATGTATCTAGAATAATGAGTTTGTACGAGGGTAGGGAAAACACCAACGCATATTTTTTGATAACGTTGGCGATTAGGAACAAAATCACCGGCGAGGCCGATGCCGTGTTAGAATCCTATAACACCCCTCTGAACTGGAAGGCGATTGCAAAATGCCTAACGGATCAGTTCGCTGACAAACGCGACCTCAAGACCCTAGAGTACCAATTGTTCTCGATGACTCAAGGACGACTGACCATTGCCGAATTCTATCAGGCCGTTTACTACCAATTATCGCTGATCCTTAATCAAATCAGCGTGCAAGAATTAAAACCTGATAGTGTCCATGCCCTGAAACAAAATTATCGAGAAAAGGCCTTAGATACTTTCATACGGGGATTAAATGGAGACTTGCCCAGACTCTTGGCCATCAAAGAACCCAGAGATCTCGGTCACGCCTTACACTTGTGTGAATTGGTTGACAATCAGGAACAAAGGAACGCGTTCACGCCCCAATTCAGGCAGCATGCACCTCCTGTACCTCCTAGGCAAGCGCAGCCGCCTGCCTTTAACAGGTCCATACCAAGGAGATAGCTTACAGCAGACTCTGCGGGAAATTGGAGAGTTTTCAACCCTAGACTATATTACAGTCCAGCTCCCCAACATACGACAGACCCACGCACTACCGGAAATCCGCCGATCTGGCAAACGGGAGCAGCTGACCAACAGAAACGCGGTCAACGACCCCAGTATCCCACAAATCAAAATTATCAGCCAGCACGGCAATTCTATCCGCCTCCGCGTCCAACGGCCCCTAAACCACAACCGAAACCCTTACCAATGGACATCGACGGCTCCATTCGTTCAGGCAACGTCAATTACATGAATAGACCCAATGTTAACGACTTCCCTGGGAAACGACCTGCCCCATTAAACGGACCTCCACCTAAAATCCTTAGGCAGTTTCACATTGCCACGGGGGTTCCAGAAGAAGCATCCGAGGGAGTAGAGGGCGACTTTTACTACCTTGACCCCGAGGAACAGACCTATTTCGCTAGCGCCGATTCCGAGGGAATTACGGGCTTGTGTGACCAGCAATCTGAGGAAAACGAACCGGAAAGCGAATCGACTCCCGTCGACGCTTCGGATGTTCATTTTTTAGGTTAAACGGGTCATCTCTGCCATACTTCCAATGCATCATGGAAGATGGCACCAAACTAAATTTTCTCATAGACACCGGATCGAATCCGAACTACATCCAACCAAATCTGGTGCCACACCCAAAAAAGAACGAAGGGAAATTTTTCGCAAATTCAGTGGGAGGACAAACCCCAATAACTCACCATACTTTTCTCACTCTGTTCAATAACAGAGATAGACCCATCAAATTTTTCTTACTGCCTACACTCAAAACTTTCCACGGCATCCTAGGGAACGACACACTAAGACAACTAAACGCGGTTATTAACGTTAAAAACGATATACTAACATTAAATGGAAACTATAATATCCGTGTGAAGCAACTAGTGACTCAATCAGTAAACAACATAAAGCTCAGAATGGAGCATATGTCGAACAGTCAGAAGAATCTTATAAATTCACTCACCCAGAAACATTCGAACTTATTTGCGGACCCAGATGAAAGACTAACTTACACTACCAGAGTAATAGGTGAAATAAGGACATCATCGGATGCACCGGTGTATAGTAAACACTACCCGTACCCAACTTCTTTAAGGCCCGAGGTAGAAAAACAGATGGGACAATTGCTACAAGATATGCCGTCTTGTACGACCTTCACGGTCACCATACAACGCACCCGTATGGATAGTCCCCAAAAAAAGCGACGCGTCCGGAGAAAAGAAGTATAGGATAGTCATTGACTATCGAAAACTTAACTCCGTAACTATTTCGGATAGGTACCCTATCCCTGAGATTGGAGAAATAATCGCACAATTGGGTGACAATAAATATTTCTCCGTTCTAGATCTCAAAAGCGGATTCCACCAGATACCGCTTAAAGAAAAGGACATAGAAAAAACTGCGTTCGCAATCAACGGCGGAAAATTCGAATTGACTCGATTACTTTTCGGTTTAAAGAACTCACCGTCTATTTTCCAGAGAGCATTAGACGATATTCTAAGGGAACACGTAGGAAAAATATGCTACGTGTATATCGACGATATTATCGTCTTTAGTCGGTCCGAAAATGAACATACCACGCATTTAGATAAGATATTTGCCACATTAGAAAAAGCCAATATGAAAGTGCAGATGTACAAATGTGAATTCTTCAAAGAGGAGGTAAATTTCTTGGGATTCACTATCTCACAAAAAGGCGTCAAAACAAACGCGGATAAAGTAAAAGCAATAGAAAAATTTCCGATTCCCACAACACTAAAGGAACTTAGATCTTTCCTAGGTCTGGCAAGTTACTAATAATAACAGACTTTAGTAAGGAATTCAAGTTAACAACGGACGCCTCAAACTTCGCTATAGGCGCCGTCTTAGAACAAGAATCCCGACCGATCACTTTCATTTCCCGTACGCTCTCGAAGACCGAAGAAAACTACGCAGCAAATGAGAAAGAAATGCTAGCAATAGTTTGGGCACTTCAGAGCCTACGAATGTACCTTTACGGTACAGCCAAGGTGATAATATACACTGATCACCAACCGTTGACTTTCGCTATTAGTTCAAAGAACCATAATGGGAAACTTAAAAGATGGAAAAGCTACTTAGAGGAATACAACCACGAGCTAAGATGCAAGCCGGGTACCTCTAACGTAGTAGCCGACGCACTTTCCAGAATCCCAACAAGCCCCCAAATAAATATTACAACGGCGACGGTTCATAGCGACGAAAGTTCCTCGCATAATTTGATACTAGTCGAAAATGTCCCCATTAATGTATTCAAAAACCAACTATTTCTCCTGATATCAGAAGAAGAGGAAGAGTCGTTCGAAATTCCCTTTCCTACTTTTCATAGGCACATAATAAAAAAGAAATCATATTCCGAGGAAGATCTGGTGGATATTCTAAAAAAACACCTAAACCCAAAAATCGTGAACGGGATCTTCACACCCGAACACGTAATGGGCAAAATCCAGAATATTTACCCACAGCACTTTAACAATTACAAAACTAGATACACGCAGAAACTACTAGACTACACCCACTCCCAACTCATTCTCATAAAAACGGGAACCGCTGTTCTACAAAACGGGACATTTAAAATTATCCACGTGTTCAACATTGAAGAATACGAATCCGCGTTCGGTGACATATCGAACAGATTAAATGAAATTAATAAAACGCACCCACTTCTCCCTTTCTTAAAATTCGAACTTATGAAGTCGGAATCAGACTTAAGAAAACTTAAACCTTTTAAAAAACAAAAAAGGGCAATAGATGCTTTGGGAACGGCATGGAAATGGTTGGCCGGTTCACCGGACCACCATGACAAAGAAATAATAATCAATAAAATAAACGAACAGCTCGAGAACAATATTAAACAGTTAATAATAAATAAAGTACTAAATGATAGAATTAAACAGTTAAGCTTAATAACCAACAATATAATTAAGCCCACGTCAGAAAATAAAAATTTTATAGACGAAAAAATCTCTCTTTTGCAATATAAATTACACATACTTAAAGAAGAACTTAATAACCTAGTCCATGCAATAGATTGGGCAAAAACAGATACCATAAATTCCATTATATTATCAGAATATGAAACTGAACAAATCGAAAACCTATTCAATAAAGAAATTGTTTTCATGAACATAGAAGAACTGCTAGAATTTTCCAAAATAAAAATAGCCACCAACGGCAAAAACCTATTGTACATTATTAGCATACCTTTAATTTCTAACGAAACCTGTACACATACAATTTTAAAACCAATAAAAAAGGGTAAAATAATTTACGAGATAAAATACACTAAAATCATCCAAAGTAACCAAATAAATTACGGCCTTAAAGGAAATTGTGAAACCCATAACGATAAGTCAATTTGTAATAAAATAAACCTAGTAGACCTAAGCAACGACACGTGTATCACACCGCTACTAAGAAGCCGAACACCTAACTGCAAGATCATCAATAGCCAACACGTAGCGGACCACGAGGAAATTCTGACCGGCACCATTCTCCTGAATGACTTCAGAGGCACCGTACTCATCGACAGGGAGGAGACAACCTTGGAAGGAACGTTCCTAGTCCAATCCCAGAACTCTACAGTCGTCATAGCAAATGAGGTGTATGAGACAAAGATGATGACGTACGCCGAGGCTGCACCCCCAGTTCTTCAACTCCAAGCACGAGAGAGCAAGGTGGAAGAAGTTCTTTCGCTACAAATGCTAAAGGAATTCAATATCAACAATACCAGGGAGCTTGAGATGATAAGAGACGACAGCACCAAGACAGCAACAATCAACGTCTCGGTGACAGGGATTTTGCTTTTGGCACTCATCGCGGCAATTGGCTGGATAGCAAAACAAAAGCTATCTCATAGGGGCAACCAGCTAAATAAGGAAGTTGAAACACCAGAAACAAAACCAAAGACACCTACTGGACCAACCCGGAAACGCCCCAACATCGCATCCGAAGACGTCTGCGTCTAAAGGGGGAGGAGTTAAGACCAAATATGATAAGAACACACAAGAACCCAAATCTCGATCACGACTCCACCACATGCAGTACATCCGCCACGAGCAGACAGTCAACGAAGTCCCAATAACAACAACAAGCCCAATGCAGCCCAACATAAACCAAGAAATGGCACAACAAACAGCAGCTTAGCAAGAACAGGCACATTGACTCCAGCTACGACGGCAGTGCATCCGCCACGTGCGCCGCATCAGCAGAATGTCTGCACCGGCCAAGTCGTGGGAACGCCAACGACATCGGACACCATCAGCGACAACGGCGCAGCCACAACGGCAGCGGCAAAGCTACAGCGGCAGCGACGGCTCGACGACATCAGCGACGTCGGCAGAGAATAGGTTTAATTATTAATTGTAAAACTTAGTCCAGTTAGTTCCAAAATTAACACCAATAAAATCCGACGTGTTCTTTTTTAAAAGAAAATTAAAAATATCTTTTAACTTACATGTAAAGTCACTGCCCAAGGTTTTGTCTGTGAGCGCTTTAATTCTATATATAAATTCTTCAACGCCTAACCCGTCAGTAGATCCATCAAAATGTACTCCCCATTTTTGCATGATGTCGACTGTCTGCCGAGAACTTATTGAGGACGAACTGAAAGAGGCTTGCTCCCGAGTCATGTCCGGCCCTTGGGAGTTGCTTGGTGGTGGAAGGTTCTGTATGGATAAGGACGATAAAACCCTGGTAATGAAAGTGATCGGTCGGGATTCTTGTTCTAAGACGGCGCCTATAGCGAAGTTTGAGGCGTCCGTTGTTAACTTGAATTCCTTACTAAAGTCTGGGTACGCCAGTATGACGTCTTGTGAAGCTAAAGTTCCTCTTATCTTATTAAATGCGCTTATCGCGTCGTTGTTCAGATCTATCTTTGTTTTATTTGAAATATTTTTTGGGAGGCGACCGTTTTCGCCTCTCAATAAGTTAGTCAGTGGTTTTGCAAGTTTAGCATAGTCGCGAATAAAACGCCTATAGTAACTTGCCAGACCTAGGAAAGATCTAAGTTCCTTTAGTGTTGTGGGGATCGGAAATTTTTCTATTACTTTTACTTTATCCGCGTTTGTTTTGACGCCTTTTTGTGAGATAGTGAATCCCAAGAAATTTACCTCCTCTTTGAAGAATTCACATTTGTCCATCTGCACTTTCATATTGGCTTTTTCTAATGTGGCAAATATCTTATCTAAGTGCGTGGTATGTTCATTTTCGGACCGACTAAAGACGTGTGTGTCTTTGGTTTTGTTTCTGGTGTTTCAACTTCCTTATTTAGCTGGTTGCCCCTATGAGATAGCTTTTGTTTTGCTATCCAGCCGATTGCCGCGATGAGTGCCAAAAGCAGAGTCCCTCTCACCGAGACGTTGATTGTTGCTGTCTTGGTGCTGTCGTCTCTTATCATCTCAAGCTCCCTGTTATTGTTGATATTGAATTCCTTTAGCATTTGTAGCGAAAGAACTTCTTCCACCTTGCTCTCTCGTGCTTGGAGTTGAAGAACTGGGGGTGCAGCCTCGGCGTACGTCATCATCTTTGTCTCATACACCTCATTTGCTATGACGACTGTAGAGTTCTGGGATTGGACTAGGAACGTTCCTTCCAAGGTTGTCTCCTCCCTGTCGATGAGTACGGTGCCTCTGAAGTCATTCAGGAGAATGGTGCCGGTCAGAATTTCCTCGTGGTCCGCTACGTGTTGGCTATTGATGATCTTGCAGTTAGGTGTTCGGCTTCTTAGTAGCGGTGTGATACACGTGTCGTTGCTTAGGTCTACTAGATTTATTTTATTACAAATTGACTTATCGTTATGGGTTTCACAATTTCCTTTAAGGCCGTAATTTATTTGGTTACATTGGATGATTTTAGTGTATTTTATCTCGTAAATTATTTTACCCTTTTTTATTGGTTTTGAAATTGTATGTGTACAGGTTTCGTTAGAAATTAAAGGTATGCTAATAATGTACAATAGGTTTTTGCCGTTGGTGGCTATTTTTATTTTGGAAAATTCTAGCAGTTCTTCTATGTTCATGAAAACAATTTCTTTATTGAATAGGTTTTCGATTTGTTCAGTTTCATATTCTGATAATATAATGGAATTTATGGTATCTGTTTTTGCCCAATCTATTGCATGGACTAGGTTATTAAGTTCTTCTTTAAGTATGTGTAACAGAGAGATTTTTTCGTCTATAAAATTTTTATTTTCTGACGTGGCCTTAATTATATTGTTGGTTATTAAGCTTAACTGTTTAATTCTATCATTTAGTACTTTATTTATTATTAACTGTTTATTATTGTTCTCGAGCTGTTCGTTTATTTTATTGATTATTATTTCTTTGTCATGGTGGTCCGGTGAACCGGCCAACCATTTCCATGCCGTTCCCAAAGCATCTATTGCCCTTTTTTGTTTTTTAAAAGGTTTAAGTTTTCTTAAGTCTGATTCCGACTTCATAAGTTCGAATTTTAAGAAAGGGAGAAGTGGGTGCGTTTTATTAATTTCATTTAATCTGTTCGATATGTCACCGAACGCGGATTCGTATTCTTCAATGTTGTCCCGTTTTGTAGAACAGCGGTTCCCGTTTTTATGGGAATGAGTTGGGAGTGGGTGTAGTCTAGTATGGTAACCCGTCCGAAACATGTTGGCAATAAGAGTAACCTGCGAATGAATGTTATTTCTTAATATTATTTTTGTGTACTATTCTCCCTGAATGTGTTTTTATGGTGGTGTTCCTATCCTCTTAGACTATTTCTTTTCTGTATCTCGGTGTTAGTTTTGACCCTAACCTTATATCTATTTTCACATAAACTGTTTCCCCTACCTCGTATTTCTTTATTGGGTTCTTTCTTTGGTTGTGGTATTCTAAGTCGGTATTCTGTTTTTTTTCTATTTTTTCGCTGATCTTTTTCCTAGCATCTTGAAGTTCTTGGGGGTTTGCGCTTAATTGGTTTCCGAAAAAAAAATCTATTGGTTTTTTTTGTGTGCTTTAAAGAGTAGTTCTTCAAATTCAAGTGTGCTTTCGTCTAGCTTAAGGCATCTCATTATCTCTGTTAGAGTTGAATGAAATCTTTCAACTTTCCCATTGCTAGTCGAAGTATAGGGCGGTGTCGTGTAGACTTTTGCCTGCAGCTGCTCTTGCAGCAGAAACTTGATAGCTGCTGAATTTAGAGCCTTTTCGTTGTCTGTTACAATCTGCTTGGGCATACCGAATGCTATCATGATTTCTCTTAGTGGATGTTTTATATCTTCCGATGCTTTTGATCTTAATAGTTTTATCTGGGCATATTTTGAAAATTTATCTATGGCCGTTAGTACTAGCTGGTTTTGGGTAGTGTAGATGTCTACATGAATGATTTTTCCGGGGTACGTCGGTATGGGGGTTGGTTGAATCTCCCCATGATGCGGATGTCTGTCATATTTGGCTATTTTGCAAGTCCTACATGCTTTTGCCGTGGCTTCTGTTTTTTTTCGAAGGCCAGGAAAGAAAAACTTGCTTAGTATCTGGATTTTATTTTCAATGGCGTTTCTATGCGCCCTCATATGTTCGGAAGCTACGATATTATCCTGTTCGCTCTCTGAACTCACGTCCGTGACTTGTTTCTGCGTGAATCTAGTTTTGTAATAGTTAAAGTGCTGTGGATAAATATTCTGGATTTTGCCCATTACGTGTTAGGGTGTGAAGATCCCGTTCACGATTTTTGGGTTTAGGTGTTTTTTTAGAATATCCACCAGATCTTCCTCGGAATATGATTTCTTTTTTTTTATGTGCCTATGAAAAGTAGGAAAGGGAATTTCGAACGACTCTTCCTCTTCTTCTGATATCAGGAGAAATAGTTGGTTTTTGAATACATTAATGGGGACATTTTCGACTAGTATCAAATTATGCGAGGAACTTTCGTCGCTATGAACCGTCGCCGTTGTAATATTTATTTGGGGGCTTGTTGGGATTCTGGAAAGTGCGTCGGCTACTACGTTAGAGGTACCCGGCTTGCATCTTAGCTCGTTTTTTAAGTTTTAAGTTTCCCATTATGGTTCTTTGAACAAAGAGCGAAAGTCAACGGTTGGTGGTCAGTGTATATTATCACCTTGGCTGTACCGTAAAGGTACATTCGTAGGCTCTGAAGTGCCCAAACTATTGCTAGCATTTCTTTTAGCATAGTCGCGAATAAAACGCCTTTTAGTAACTTGCCAGACCTAGGAAAGATCTAAGTTCCTTTAGTGTTGTGGGAATCGGAAATTTTTCTATTGCTTTTACTTTATCCGCGTTTGTTTTGACGCCTTTTTGTGAGATAGTGAATCCCAAGAAATTTACCTCCTCTTTGAAGAATTCACATTTGTCCATCTGCACTTTCATATTGGCTTTTTCTAATGTGGCAAATATCTTATCTAAATGCGTGGTATGTTCATTTTCGGACCGACTAAAGACGATAATATCGTCGATATACACGTAGCATATTTTTCCTACGTGTTCCCTTAGAATATCGTCTAATGCTCTCTGGAAAATAGACGGTGAGTTCTTTAAACCGAAAAGTAATCGAGTCAATTCGAATTTTCCGCCGTTGATTGCGAACGCAGTTTTTTCTATGTCCTTTTCTTTAAGCGGTATCTGGTGGAATCCGCTTTTGAGATCTAGAACGGAGAAATATTTATTGTCACCCAATTGTGCGATTATTTCTCCAATCTCAGGGATAGGGTACCTATCCGAAATAGTTACGGAGTTAAGTTTTCGATAGTCAATGACTATCCTATACTTCTTTTCTCCGGACGCGTCGCTTTTTTTGGGGACTATCCATACGGGTGCGTTGTATGGTGACCGTGAAGGTCGTATTATGCCGTCTTGTAGCAATTGTCCCATCTGTTTTTCTACCTCGGGCCTTAAAGAAGTTGGGTACGGGTAGTGTTTACTATACACCGGTGCATCCGATGATGTCCTTATTTCACCTATTACTCTGGTAGTGTAAGTTAGTCTTTCATCTGGGTCCGCAAATAAGTTCGAATGTTTCTGGGTGAGTGAATTTATAAGATTCTTCTGACTGTTGACATATGCTCCATTCTGAGCTTTATGTTGTTTACTGATTGAGTCACTAGTTGTTTCACTCGGATATTATAGTTTCCATTTAATGTTAGTATATCGTTTTTAACGTTAATAACCGCGTTTAGTTGATTTAGTGTGTCGTTTCCTAGGATGCCGTGGAAAGTTTTGAGTGTAGGCAGTAAGAAAAATTTGATGGGTCTGTTATTGAACAGAGTGAGAAAAGTATGGTGAGTTATTGGGGTTTGTCCTCCCACTGAATTTGCGAAAAATTTCCCTTCGTTCTTTTTTGGGTGTGGCACCAGATTTGGTTGGATGTAGTTCTGATTCGATCCGGTGTCTATGAGAAAATTTAGTTTGGTGCCATCTTCCATGATGCATTGGAAGTATGGCAGAGATGACCCGTTTAACCTAAAAAATGAACATCCGAAGCGTCGACGGGAGTCGATTCGCTTTCCGGTTCGTTTTCCTCAGATTGCTGGTCACACAAGCCCGTAATTCCCTCGGAATCGGCGCTAGCGAAATAGGTCTGTTCCTCGGGGTCAAGGTAGTAAAAGTCGCCCTCTACTCCCTCGGATGCTTCTTCTGGAACCCCCGTGGCAATGTGAAACTGCCTAAGGATTTTAGGTGGAGGTCCGTTTAATGGGGCAGGTCGTTTCCCAGGGAAGTCGTTAACATTGGGTCTATTCATGTAATTGACGTTGCCTGAACGAATGGAGCCGTCGATGGTAAGGGTTTCGGTTGTGGTTTAGGGGCCGTTGGACGCGGAGGCGGATAGAATTGCCGTGCTGGCTGATAATTTTGATTTGTGGGATACTGGGGTCGTTGACCGCGTTTCTGTTGGTCAGCTGCTCCCGTTTGCCAGATCGGCGGATTTCCGGTAGTGCGTGGGTCTGTCGTATGTTGGGGAGCTGGACTGTAATATAGTCTAGGGTTGAAAACTCTCCAATTTCCCGCAGAGTCTGCTGTAAGCAATCTCCTTGGTATGGACCTGTTAAAGGCAGGCGGCTGCGCTTGCCTAGGAGGTACAGGAGGTGCATGCTGCCTGAATTGGGGCGTGAACGCGTTCCTTTGTTCCTGATTGTCAACCAATTCACACAAGTGTAAGGCGTGACCGAGATCTCTGGGTTCTTTGATGGCCAAGAGTCTGGGCAAGTCTCCATTTAATCCCCGTATGAAAGTATCTAAGGCCTTTTCTCGATAATTTTGTTTCAGGGCATGGACACTATCAGGTTTTAATTCTTGCACGCTGATTTGATTAAGGATCAGCGATAATTGGTAGTAAACGGCCTGATAGAATTCGGCAATGGTCAGTCGTCCTTGAGTCATCGAGAACAATTGGTACTCTAGGGTCTTGAGGTCGCGTTTGTCAGCGAACTGATCCGTTAGGCATTTTGCAATCGCCTTCCAGTTCAGAGGGGTGTTATAGGATTCTAACACGGCATCGGCCTCGCCGGTGATTTTGTTCCTAATCGCCAACGTTATCAAAAAATATGCGTTGGTGTTTTCCCTACCCTCGTACAAACTCAATATTCTAGATACATTCTTCTTCCAAGAACCAAATTCTGTGTGGTTTCCTGAAAATTCTCTGATTAGTTTTGTAAGGTCTGGTAGTTTTTTTGACTCGCCTGGTAGTGGGACGATAAAGGGGACATCTTCTAACATTTCTGATGGTCTGCCTTTATTCAAAAGTTCCCCAATAAACTCGGTTCCGCCTAATGTCTCTTTGATGAGAGACATAATTACCTGTTTTAGCTCTGGGCTAGCTACCGGTGTACTGGTGGCCGTAGGCCTGCTTCCCCCGGGTTGTTCCCCGCTATCGGTACCTATATTAAGTGCAGCTAATGCACTTGCCAATTCTCTATCTTTTGACATGTTAAAGGCTTAAGGATTTGTTTATTTCGGACAACAACTAATAGATGTTTTGGGTTTTCGGGTGTTTTATCGATGTATTTTTTCTAAAATTATTTAAGCTTATTGTATTATTATTTTAAGTATTGTTGTTTAAATTCTATTTTGACTTATTTTCAATAGATTATTATTCTCATAAGATTCTTATCTTTCTTGTTTTAAAATTTTTTCTTGTTTTTAAATTTACTTTTCTTTCCCTTTTTTTTTAATTCTTCTTGTTAGTATAGTAGTGTTTGTTTTTAAACATATTGTTCTAGCTTACGCGATAAATAACATTTTCGGCGACGTTCCCTCGATGACCTCTTGGGTTTGATCCTTTTTGTCCCACGTTGGGCAGCGACGTAGCGGTGTTCGGGTGTGGGTGACTCGGGACCCTTAGTGGCACTGAGTTCCTTCGAAGGCTCCTGCGGACGGACACTACAGGAGAGTCGGCGATAGTTCTTAGACCGGTTAAACTGAACCTTAGGATCTTTCGCACTTGTTCACAGGACGCACTTGATGTTGTGGCTTCTTTTTTAAAGGCACTTTTACACTGTGCGATTTTTTGTCACTTCTACTTATTTTTTGTAGTTGTTGATTAGTCAGTGTTCACTGTGGCTATATTTAAGGCACTGCGACGCGAACTTGTAGCTGCTTTAGGTACTTTAACGTTACGCGTGATCCTTTCGACGAAGGCTCTGTTTAACGTTCCCTGTTCGGGCGCCAGTTAAAAGATATTTTTAATTTTCTTTTAAAAAAAGAACACGTCGGATTTTATTGGTGGTAATTTTGGAAGTAACTGGACTAAGTTTTACAATTAATAATTAAACCTATTCTCTGCCGACGTCGCTGATGTCGTCGAAGCCTTCGCTGCCGCTGTAGCTTTGCCGCTGCCGTTGTGGCTGCGCCGTTGTCGCTGATGGTGTCCGATGTCGTTGGCGTTCCCACGACTTGGCCGGTGCAGACATTCTGCTGATGCGGCGCACGTGGCGGATGCACTGCCGTCGTAGCTGGAGTCAATGTGCCTGTTCTTGCTGAGCTGCTGTTTGTTGTGCAATTTCTTGGTTTATGTTGGGCTGCATTGGGCTTGTTGTTGTTATTGGGACTTCGTTGACTGTCTGCTCGTGGCGGATGTACTGCATGTGGTGGAGTCGTGATCGAGATTTGGGTTCTTGTGTGTTCTTATCATATTTGGTCTTAACTTGTATGTGTAAGAACATGCATGTATTGTTCACCGGTAAGGCTAGATCCTGGTATTGGAGATACCACAAGCAGGTAGATGGAATAGTTTGGTCAAACATTTGTGCGTCAACAATATAATGACTATCGATCAGATTTTATGAGCATGGCATAATTATAATCAAAACCAAGCACAAACAGTTGAACCACAAATCTTATTAAAAAGGGAAGCAACTGGGACAGTAAGTCATCCGGCCTAGAAAGGTATGAGAATAAATAACATTGATGAAGAACATTTTTCAATGCAAAAATAAAAAAGAATTACCAATTTACAAGAGAGTATCAACAGTTCATGGTTACTCAATTATAAAATATTACCTCATACTAACAATATTTGAAGCGAAACATATATTTTATGAAATTGTTCACCGGTAAGGCTTTAGAAGGTTAAGAAACTGACTTATTAATTGGGTACAATCTCTTAAGGAAAATTGGAGCTAAAATAGATGTAGAAAAAGGTATTCTGGAATATAATGGAAAAAAAAAAAAACTAGAGTGTTATGACAATGAGGAGAAAAACGATTTGCCTTTAATTGGAGAAAATAATACTCTTCCATTAAAGGAATATATTATAAAATAAATACTTTAGCAATCTAATAGAATATAAAACTGAATCAGTTATTGCAGAAAGATGTAATTATAGCTTGAGATCTGTAATGGTCGACATGGTAAGCGAAAAGAATTTGCAAATAGAAAAAAATTATAAATGCAATGTTGGCCACTTACAACTGAGAACTTGACTCTAGGGATGGGTTAGTTCATTCAGTGGGTATGCTTTTAGGCTGTAGTCGATAACCTCAGTCTGAGCCAGTCACTGAGAGCGTCTTCCAACTTTCCAATAGAAGCACAGCTATAATTATTGGAATTTGGTGGTATATAAATGCCCACGCGGCTACAGTCCTGCTCTTTTCGTAATCAGAAAAATATTCCTGCTAAATCATTGTGCAAGTCCTCTAAATAGAGTTAAAGGTTAAGCGCAACTACTTACTAGAGCCGTCTGATCGGTGACGTGATCTGATCACATACTGGAGGGAAAAACAAAACTGCCCAAAAATTTTAAGTGGCAACTGTGTTCTTCGCGGTGGTTGCCTCGCCTTGGAGCCCCAACCACGTGATTCGCATAACCCCCTCGGAGGGAATTCTCCCAAGAGAATAGGTATGTCGCCGACTTGCACTAGTGCCCCAACTAAAACCCGCTCTGTTGGCAGTATAAAGTTTTCATCTGGCCAGGGGCCTCTGCAAATACTGGCCAACTAGCGTTATTATTCTGCGTAGGACAACCCCTGGCTAGTGATAATTGAAGCAATTGTCTATCTGAGAGCTACGCCAACATCCCGAGGCCTTACCCTTCGATTAAGCACTGATTGGACACTACGACCTATCTATATATGTATATATCGGTGCGCAGTAGAACCACTACAACTAACTCCGCACCGCAGGATGAGCTAAGCCGCACCAGTTACTTTTCCCAGTCAGGATCATTTATGGAAACCAAAACCTGGACCGTCAGCGGATAAGGGATTAGGATAAAAGTAGGGCAGGTTGCTAGACCATACGGAAGTCGACTTGCGAGAGTGTGTTTTTTCGTAACCGCCGTCATGTAGCCCCGTAATTTTTATACTTCAATTATTCTCCGCTAGCATTGACAACCCGTACCATCATTTCACCGCTGGAAGGCCTTTCAACGCTGGAACTGGACACATGTGAGTTCGTAAAGCTAAGAGTAATTTCGTATTGTCGTAGCGTATGCCATACCTACATTCTTACAAGAACATCTCAAATGAATATAAAGATTAGGGGGTGACTGAAAAGAAAACAAAAATATATATATCTAAACCTTGAAATTAAACGAAATTAAAATACTAGAGAACCCGTTACGAAAGTACATCATTTTTATTTTTCCATAACGCGACCCCATATGGCCTAGCATTCTTATTCAAAAATATTTCTAACCTTATGCATAGTTCGTTTGATAGAAACCCCAACATTTAACCATAAATATTAAGAAAGGACATTACAAAATGAATTAAATGAAATACTTTTAGATCTTAGGAAATGTAATGAGTGGAAATTGCGATAGTAATTTAAGTAAATGAAGGAGTTTTTTTTAGTTTTCTTAATTTGTTTTGAGTAAGCGCTCAATGAAGTTGCATAAATTAATACTATTACTACATCTTATTTGTTCGGCCATCCAGTCTCTTTTGTAAATAAATTTATTAAATGAACTTAAAAAAAAACATGAATTGCTAAACCTGTAATTATCCTGAGTTGACATGGCAGCTTAAATAAAATCGGAAGTCTCTATAGGGAATTTTCGAAGATGCTATAGTGAAGATAATGGTTCAATGGTTATGGCGAGGTTCAAATTCCACCAAAGACCTTGCTACCGTTTAGTCTTGCTGTCGTCTGTAACATTTTTCTTTTTTTTTTCATTGGCGAGTTCCGTTTTTTTTAATTTTAGTTTTCTTCTTTTAGTATGGCATGTACAAGCCTAGTAACTTATAGTTTCCGTAGGAATCCTAACAATTAAAGTATGTGTGGACCGTTATGATCGCCTCATCGCCGAAAGAGCTAGGGCACCAGAGGATTCCGCCCGCCATTATTCATAATCGAGTATAAGAGTGAGAGCACGAATCTCCAGTGTCTGGGTACTATTATACCCCTCGGCTTCTCATGCTTAAGTCCATGCTTTTGGCGCCCAACGTGGGGTACGATTACAACGTCAGTGGTATAGATTTCCTAATCCAATTTGTTGTCCTTTATGGGATTTCCCAAGGATACTGAAGAGTGGAAGTAGTTAGATTGGCGTGATCTTATTATCGCATTTCAGAGGGAGAAGTGCGACCATTAATAAGGCCTACGACGTTGCTATTCGGACGCGGATATCAAACCGAGAAACCTGAAGTGTACACCAACCCATGAAATTAGCAAAACATCAGCTATCCCTAACTACCAATGTTCTTATGTTCAGTGGTAGGAATTGTACAGGGTACCAGTCGCTTATCTGCAAGCGAAAGGGACGAGCACTTAAAGAATATTGATGATTTTTTTTTTTTTTTTTTAAATCTTCTTATTTATTGAATCTTCCCTTTTACTTAATAGTCTAACAATAAGTTTTCAAACCTTATTCTAAGCTAGCTAATTATCATTTTATGAGATGATTTGTGCTATGTGGCCTAACAAATTTAACGCTGGGCTGGTTGATCGTTGCGGTGCAGTCGACTTTGGCTGCATACTCGAAGAAGTTTTCTTGCAAGGGGATTTGGATGTGAGCCTAGTTTTTCTTTGTATTTTACTTTTCTCTCTGTTATTGTCTCAATGATAAGTTTTATTTCTAGGTCTTTGTGTATATTCTCGTTCCGAAGATGCCATGGAGCTGCAGTTATGATTCTCAGAATCCTAGACTGTGCTTGCTGTATGATGTCGATGTTGCTTCTCGATGCCTTGCCCCATAGCTCGGAGCCATAGGTCCATATGGGTTTAAGAACGGAGTTATACAAAAGGACTTTGTACTCCAGGCTTAGGGGAGACCGAACGTTTATAAGCCAGTGTAGATCCTTTGCTTTTAGTCTCAGGTGCGTCGTCTTGGCCTCTATGTGTTTCCGCCAGGTGAGCCGCTTGTCCAGATGAATACCTAAGTATGTTACGTCATCGGCTTGTGGGATGCGCGTGTGGTTCATAACCAAGGGCGGGCAGCTTTGTTTGTTAAGGGTAAACGTAACTTGTTTGCATTTTTGTTCGTTTACTCGTATGCGCCAATTTGCAAGCCAATTTTCTACACATGTGTATAGGGTGTATAGAATTGGACCTAATACACTTCCTTGGGGCACTCCAGCTTCTATAGTACAATCGCTTGAAGTGCTTGAACTACATCTAGCCGCGAACACTCTTTTGTATAATTAAGACTTTAGAAGCTTATGTAAGTTTTGAGGCAGCAGTTTGGTTATTTTAAACATAAGTCCATCCAACCATACTCTATCGAATGCTTGTGCAACGTCTAAGAATAAAGCTGTACAATATTCCCGATGCTCAAAAGCAGTGCGAATTTCCGTTGTGATGCGGTTAACCTGCTCAATAGTTCCATGTTTTGCCCGAAAACCAAATTGGTGCGATGGGAGTGTGTCGTGTGTTTTAAGGTGGGGACTGATTCGTAGCAGCAGTACTTTTTCAAATAACTTGGAGAGACAAGTAAGTAGGCTTATTGGCCTGTATGATGATGGCTGTGTTTTGTCTTTCCCAGGCTTAGGGATCATAACTATAACTGATTTCTTCCACTTTTGAGGAAAGTATCCAATTTTGGTAATAGCGTTGAAGAGTAGGCAGATTTGTAGAACTGCACACATTGGAAGCTCGATGATCATTTTCGGTGTTATTAAATCGAAGCCAGGCGATTTTCCAGTCTTCAGTTGCTCTCTAATGACTTTCGTTATTTCGCTTGGCCGGAATTCTATGGGATCTTGTGGTGCTAAGTCAGATGCAGTTAAGGGTGGGAGAGTAAATGAGTTAGTGGCTGGATTTGGTTGGAATACCTTTTTGAGATGGTCAGCGAAGACTTGCTCTGTCCATGTCACTACGAGACCAGTTTCCGGTAGAGTTACGGAGGGGTACGACGGTATCTGCTGGTGCCTGCAGATTCCTGTGGGAAAAAACTATGCTGAAGTAAGGAAGCGTCTATTTCAGGATATAAAGCCGCACCGCAATCGGCGCACACTTAAATTAAAGTCATTTCATGCCGAGTTTAGGAGGAATAAACAATTACAAATTTCCACTATTTTTAACAAATCAAGTGATTTGCGAAGCAATGCTGAAGTATCGTTCATGGGGTATACAGAACTTGGTCTGTTGGACACAGGAGCGAACATTAGTTGTCTTGGAGAAGAGCTAGCACAACAGGATTTTTCAAGTCATCCTCAATTTAAACGTATCAAATCGCGAGCTAAGACAGCAAGTGGTGAAAATCAAACTATAATAGGGTTCCTAGACATCGAACTAACCTACAATAAAGTTAGGAGACCCCTGCGATTGTATATAATTCCCGGCATCAAACAAGTACTTATTCTTGGCCACGACTTTTGGAGAACTTTCCAAATTGCTCCAAATATTATATCATCCGTACACGTACCAATCGAAGACAATAAGTTGGCCGGGGAAAACATGTATCCCTTAACGTCGTCTGAAAGTCGGCGTCTAGCAGTAGTGAAGCAATCATTTCCAAAAGCTTCAGAGAGATTAGGTCGCACCTCACCATTGACGTCGGAAATGCAAAGCCCGTTAAACAGAGGTTCTATCCAGTCAGTCCCGCAGTAGAGAAATTACTGTATGCGGAAATTGATCGAATGCTGCGATTAGATGTTATTGAGCCTTCTGTAAGCCCATGGAGTTCTCCAATGCGTCTGGTCGTCAAACCTAATAAAATTCGACTTTGCCTGGATGCACGCATGCTTAACGATGTTACCAAAAAGGATGCTTATCCGTTGCCCAGCATTGACGGAATATTTTCCCGATTGCCCAAAGCTAACATCATATCTAAGCTCGATTTAAAAGATGCTTATTGGCAAATACAGCTCAGTGCTGAATCAAAACCTTTAACTGCATTTACGGTGCCAGGGCCTCTACCCAAGTACATTCTAAGTACTCCCCTTATGTCAATGTTCCCCCACATAAAATTTAATTATTGCCCAATAGGACAGATTTAAAATAAATAAAACAGCTATACCAAAAAAAAAAAAAAAGCGGTGCCAGGGCGACCGTTATACCAGTTTAAGGCTATGCCATTCGGGCTTTGTAATGCACCATCTACGATGTGTCTGTTAATGGATCAGATCATTCCAGCAGATCTACGCTATTGTGTCTTTGGATACTTAGACGATCTTTGCGTTCTTTCCGAAGATTTTGAGTCTCACTCGGTAGTACTGATTCGATTGGCCGAGGAATTTCCCAAAGCCAATCTTACTCTTAACATGGACAAAAGCCAGTTTGGAGTAACAAGCATCAATTATTTGGGTTACGTCATTGGTAATGGAGGTATTTGTACGGACCCAGCTAAAATCTCGTGTATAGTAAATTGGCCAGCTCCCAAAAATCTGAAACAAGTAAGGGAATTTCTTGGAGTTTGTGGCTGGTACCGTCGGTTCATACCCAATTTCGCGGATCTCACATGTCCAATCACAGATGTGCTTTCTAAAAAGGTAAAATTTGCTTGGCCTCCAGAAGCTCAAGTAGCGATGAATAGACTAAAAATCATATTGACCTCTGCACCGGTTTTAGCAAACCCAGACTTTGAGAAGAAGTTTTATCTTCACTGTGACGCCAGTGATTTCGGCATCGGTGCAGTGTTGTTTCAACTAGCGGAAAATAAAGCTGAAAAGCTCATTGCATATATGTCAAAAAAATTAAGTCGATCACAACGTAATTATAGCGTCACCGAACGAGAGTGTTTAGCTGTGGTATTAGCCATTGAAAAGTTTCGCTGCTACTTAGAACTGCAGGACTTTGAAGTAGTTACCGATCATTCTAGCTTATTATGGCTCATGAGGCAAGAGAATGTAACAGGAAAACTGGCTAGGTGGATTTTTAGATTGCAACAGTTTAAATTTTCATTCTCGCATCGAAAAGGAAAAGATCATGTTGTCCCTGACGCTTTGTCTAGACTATTCGAGAACGAAATAAATGCATTAGGCATGGCCCCTATAATCGACCTTATTTTGGAAGCGTTTAACGAGGACACTTACACGACGCTAAAAACTAAATTTACGAATAGCGAAGGAAAATTTCCCGACAATAAAATAGTAGATAAATTTTTGTACATTCGTACAGAACACGCTGACGGAAATGAGTTTTACGACAAACAGTCCTGGAAACTCTGGGTTTCCGAAACGTTAAGACCGAAAGTGCTTCGACAAGCACACGATAGTCTTACGTCCTCCCATGCCGGGATGCGGAAGACCATCGCAAGGCTACGCCGGAATCTATTTTGGCCCGGGTTAGCAAAAGATGTTAGAGATTACATTCGATCCTGTGACGCATGTAAGGAGAACAAAGCCCCGAATTATACGTTACGTCCACCCATGGGTGAGCATTGTCTATCGTACCGACCATTTCAACGGCTATATATTGACTTGCTCGGACCCTATTCCCGTAGTAAGGAAGGACATGTTGGATTGCTTATAGTATTAGACCACTTTAGCAAATATCCTTGGATACAACCCCTAAAAAGATTTACCTCAACGGCAATCATAGATTTCCTTTTAAAACCGGTCTTTCATAGTGTAGGTGTTCCCGAAACCATCGTGAGCGACAATGGAGTCCAATTTAAAGCGATGGAATTCAATGCCTTTCTTACGGAATTAGGAGTAAACCACGTCTATACCGCATTAAACTCACCACAAAGTAATGCGGCAGAAAGAGTAAACCGTTCCCTATTAGCTGTCATCCGCACTTACTTAAAAACCGACCAAACCGAGTGGGACAGAAACATCACTAGTATCTCATGTTCGTTAAGATCAGCGTTGCATCAATCACATTCAGGCCAATAATCGTCGTGGGTATGATCGCAATGTGCGGCAATATAACCTACGCGCGAAACCCATTTCCTTTAAGAAAGGACAGGAAGTATTCCGTCGAAATTTTGCCCAAAGCAAATTCGCGCAGAATTTTAACTCGAAATTAGGCCCACAATTTGTAAAGTCCCGAATAAAAAAGAAACTGGGAAATTTTTATTACCAGCTTAAAAATTAACAAGGAAAAGAGGTAGGAATGTATCAAGCAAAGGACATTCGAAGCTAATTCCCGCTAATATTACATCTAACGAAGAAATATTATCGGGTGGTGTAATGGTCGGCATGGTAAGCGAAAAGAATTTGCAAATAGAAAAAAATTATAAATGCAATGTTGGCCACTTACAACTGAGAACTTGACTCTAGGGATGGGTTAGTTCATTCAGTGGTTATGCTTTTAGGCTGTGGTCGGAAACCTCAGTCTGAGCCAACAACCAGCACTGAGAGCGTCTTCCAACTTTCCAATAGAAGCACAGCTATAATTATTGGAATTTGGTATATAAATGCCCACGCGGCTACAGTCCCGCTCTTTTCGTAACCAGAAAAATATTCCTGCTAAATCATTGTGCAAGTCCTCTAAATAGAGTTAAAGGTTAAGCGCAACTACTTACTAGAGTCGTCTGATCGGTGACGTTATCTGATCACATACTGGAGGGAAAAACGAAACTGCCCCAAAATTTTAAGGGGCAACTGTGTTCTCCACGTGATTCGCATAACCCCCTCGGAGGGAATTCTCCCAAGAGAATAGGTATGTCGCCGACTTGCACTAGTGCCCCAACTAAAACCCGCTCTGTTGGCAGTATAAAGTTTTCATCTGGCCACGGGCCTCTGCAAATACTGGCTGGTCGGAGGGATTCGTGACCACCAACTAGCGTTATTATTCTGCGTAGGACAACCCCAGGCTACTGATAATTGAAGCAATTGTCTATCTGGGAGCTACGCCAACATCCCGAGGCCTTACCCTTCAATTAAGCACTGATTGGACACTACGACCTATCTATATATGTATATATCGGTGCGCAGTAGAACAACTACAACTAACTCCGCACCGCAGGATGAGCTAAGCCGGACCAGTTACTTTTCCCAGTCAGGATCATTTATGGAAACCAAAACCTGGACCGTCAGCAGATAAGGGATTAGGATATAAGTAGTGCAGGTTGCTAGACCATATGGAAGTCGACTTGCGAGAGTGTGTTTTTTCGTAACCAGGATCCTACGAACTATCACTGGGGCACCATGGTATATTCGAAACCAAAACATTCTAGGAGAATGTCAACAAAAATTTCAATACATTTAGATGAACAAGCTGTAAAAGCTTTTAACGAACTTAACGATAATTTAGTAGCACAAGTGGAATTAGTTCAACCAGATTATAACAAAAAGTTCACTTTGACAACAGACGCATCAGATGTAGCTATCGGATCAGTACTATCACAGGATAATAAACCAATTACTTTCATATCTAAAACTTTAAGAAAAACAGAAAGAATTGTTAGCAATAGTTTGGGCTCTTAAAAATCTCAAAAATTATTTATATGGAGTAATCGGAATAGAAATACAAACAGAACATCAATCTTTATCTTTTACAATCTCGGATAAAAACCCGAACGTAGAAATGAAAAGATGGTATTCATTTATAGAAAGTTTTACACCAAAAATAATTTACAAACCCGGAACAACAAATGTCTTTGCTGACGCATCATCTCGAATAAAAATAAATAATATTACAAACACCGATATAGAACAATCAAGCTCAGATCAAAATACACAGCATTCTGCTGAAAGTAGTTTTGATAATGTAATACAAGAGACCCGTAAACCGTTAAATCAGTTATAACAACAACTGTTATTAACAACGGGGAGTTATACAATGCATGAGTCATTGAAAGTTATTGATAAGACTCGACATATAATCGATAATTAAGAGAATATCTACAACCAAACATAACGATAGGAATTCATTTCACTTTAGAAAATCTTTATCATATTTAATTACCTTTAAAAAATAATCATACTAACAAATTTCTTTTTACTAAAATATTTCTACAAGACGTGAAAAGTAATGCATATAAGGCTATTATAATAGAAGAAACACATTGTCGAGCTCATAGAGGACTAGACGAAAATTACAAACAAATCAATAGATTATATTATTGGCGAGATTTATTTACCAAATTAAAGGAATACTTACAAAATTGTACAATTTGCAACGAAAATAAATATAACAGGCATCCAATTAAAATTCCTATTGGGGAAGGTCCTATTTCAACTAAAGAGGAAGAAAATTGGCACATCGATATTTATTACGCGCAAAATCTTATTTTCTTAATTTGTATTGACGCGTATTCAAAATTCCTAGTAGTAAAAGAAATTCAAAATAAACGAAACATCGAGAATAAAGTAATGGAATTACTCCAACAATTTCCCCACGCCAAAGTAATTATCACAAATATGAAGAAAGAAATAAACTAAACATTGAGAATTAAGTAATGGAATTACTCCAACAATTTCCCCACGCCAAAGTAATTATCACAAATATGAAGAAAGAAATAAACTAAAAACAAGATAAAAAAACAGGTTGTAAAGAAACCGTTACCTAACAAAATATTAATCAATATTAGAAACAGAACTATTCACAATGACAACATTAGGTTTTAACAAATATTATATTTCTTTTAAAATTAGAGACAGTGCATGTCTTGTGACTCTTAATACCATTCGTAATGATAGCCACTTCAGAAATAATTATACCCGTTACTCGTAGAGTAAAAGGGTATACTAGATTCGTTGAAAAGTATGTAACAGGCGGAAGGAAGTGTTTCCGACCATTTAAAGTATATATATTCTTGATCAATAGCCGAGTCGGCCAGATCGACCGTCTGTCCGTTCGTCCGTCCGTATGAACGCTGAGATCTCAGGAACTACAAAAGCTAGAAAGTTGAGAATAAGCATACAGACTTCAGAGACATAGAAGCAGCGCAAAATTGTTGATTCATGTTGCCCCGCCCACTCTAACGCCCACAAACCGCACAAAACTGCCACGCCCACACTTTCGAAAAATGTTTTGATATTTTTTCATTTTTGTCTTGTAAATTTCTATCGATTTCCCAAACAACTTTTTGCCACGCCCACTCTAACGCCTACAAATCCTCAAGAATGTAGGATTTCAAGGAGTAGCATGTACTATGACGTCAGAGACAGCTAGCCGATGACGTAATAGATGGGTGCAGCGCCTTTTTGGCTAACAATATTTAAAACAGCAAAAATGCTTCAAGCGTTATAATTGTGCCCAAATGAAATATTCGTATTATTAAATACGAAATAGTATTGTTCTGCCCCCACGAAATAAGCCCAATATAAAAATGTTTCATTATTATATATATATATTATATATATATATATATATAATTTTGATCGAAGCAATGCTTTATCTGAATGGCTGATATATCAAAGTAGCTGATATATGATGATAAATAAATGAAATCATATGTTGTTTTGCTTTTCTTTCCCACTTCTCAATAATTGAATATATATTTCTCTAGTGTTAAAATGAATTTTACTGTTAAATCTCGCTCTTAGCTTGTTGTGGACGGCATATCGATAGCGATATCGAAGCCCAGCGATGTGGAGATTTAATACCGAATATTTTGGTAGATTTATTAAGGTCATCTTAATGTTATCCGGCCGTTGACCCGGCAAAATTCGAGCAACGGGGATTGGATCATGCTATGGTAGAGCCAAAGAAGAAATAGGAAGAACAGATTCAAAGTCACGGTCAAGGGCGTTATAACTGCTGCGCTCACGAGAAATTAAAGTTTTTATGTGCACGTACACCAAGATATTGTTTTTAATTAAACCATATTTAATTAGAGCTGCAGCAATACGTCGGTGTTGAATACAAAAATAAAACAAAATGAACAATAAACGAAAATAGTAGTGAAGTTTCGGCGGGGGAATACTGAAAGACCTGGAGCGGAAAAAACATTAGGTAAGTGGTCGGATGCCAGGAGTGAATGCTTATGGGCTTTCCATTTCAGGCCCGACGAAACCCAGTGGAACCCCGAAGAAAAGTCAGCCAGGTCGTCCAAATTGGCCTGGCGAGAGCGGCCATAACCTATTGGCAAGATCCGAGTTTTGACCAGAAACCGTTCCTTCTTTTTGCTGATCCACAATTTTATTGGGATAAGTCTTCGTCAAGGAAGACCGACACGCCTCCCGAGTGGCGGCAACGGGAGCCTTTAGGCTTCAGACATTTTTTTTTAATAATTTTAGTTACAAATATTTATTTGATAATATTTTTTTGTTTATTGTGTTTGTTATATTGTTTGTTCCGTCTTATTTAATTATTTATTTAGTCACAATTTATTTATTCACAATTTATTTATTGCAATTTATGACCAACATTTGGTAATTTATTTTAGATATATTATATTACCAATTACCCGAATATTTATTTATTTAATCTATATAAATTTATCTATTTTGAATTTATTTCCCATATTTATTTAACACACATATTTACCTATATTTATATTTTTATTATTGTTGAATTGGTCCTGATTCCTGTAATTATTTATTTATTTAAATTTCCCTTCATATTCCCCCTCCCTTGAGAGCTCTTATGGTAGGTCAGGGTCTAAAGAAAATAGTCGAAGTTTAAACGAAATCTCACGCAAGACCAAGTAGGTCCATAACAGTATGGCGCCCAATTTAAAGGCAGCACTATAAACTCCATCGTAAAAATTATATCTGCTCTAAGAGATTCTCTTTATAAAAGAGCAGTGGCTTGCGAGGCTGATCAATACTAAACAGGACTCAAAGACCAAGATGTACATATTGAAATTAGCGAGCCAAAATTTATAAACATTGGTGTAACTGTCTCTATGACCCACTGACAACATCCACTCGGCACAAGCCAAGAGTAGATTTGCGATCAATGTGATATTAGAGATGATTACTCAACGGTGATATATATCTGTGGCTTAGCTATAAGATATTAAGGATAGGCATTAGTATAACAATGTAAAACTTGATTTAGGACAGAGACAGAAAAAGTAGACGTTGACGACTAGGTCAGACTTACCATACATTGGAATTGGCCTATTGCGATCAGCGGAACACAGAACAGCCAGCCTCGACACTGTACAATTATAAATGAACTATTTTAAACAGTTAGCGCAGCGGCTTAACAAACATTTCGTGGTATGATGGCCGCTCCTAAAGGAAAGAAAAATTAATTAGTATTTGTGATGGCTGAAGAATTTCTTGACTATATATCATCAAGCCAGTTGATGATTACAATAGTCGACGAATACTGAGGACTTAATTTTGCTTAATTGATAGATTATTTTTTTTTAATTTATTATCTACATTTATCTACAATGAGTGACGCCGAAAATTAAGACCAAGACCAGGGGCAAGGAAGAGAAGAGGATAGAAACCGACTTAAAATAAATACTTAAAATAGATCAAATAAAGACTTAAAATAGATATGCAGCGCCTGTTGTATGTGCGGATAGAGCAATGTATTCAGACCGGTTTTGCAGAAGTGTTAAAACAGTTGGATATGCGAAAGAATTCTCCTTCCTCGTCGTCATCATCCTACAAACAATCAAGTTGATCCGAACAGAAAACCGAATAATCAGCAGAGTAGGCAAAGGGAAATCCGATCAGATGGAAACCTACAGTTGGGCTCAGGGAACGTAACAGACGAAGGCAGGGACGGCGAAAAACAATCAAGCCAATACGGCGATCAGACGACTAGTGGCGTCGGTAGAATTTAATGTCGACAAGGAATGGATCATCAAGACGGTGAAACGAAACTTGACAGATTCGATGAAACAGTGGGTGTAACCTGTTCGTGTGTACACACTAGAACACCTATATGAAGAATGTCGGGAGGCAGAAAGAGCATTTGACCCCGATAACGGAAGGCAGCGTTCGCGGATCCCAGCCATGCCCAGATCTCGAAATGATGGCCGATTCGGGAAGGTGGAAGAGATCCGAAATGTTGTCATGGAAGAAAATAATGCTGTAGGGGAATCGAATGAGTTTGTTGAAGCGATTCCTGGAGGCCCGACAAGAAAATCCGTGCTATGCTGGAGTTGTCAGCAACAGGGACACGTTTTTAAGAACTGTGAGTCGGCCCAGCGTAACTTATTTTGTTACAAATGTGGATTTGCGAATACGGTGACGCCGAAATGCCCTAATTGTAATCTGGGATACGTTCTCCGGAACGCTGGGGTAGCGGGAAATCCGCGTTCCGGGAGAGAACCCGTGGAGATGCCGAGGCGACAACAATAAATAACAAAACAAAAACCATAAAAGCCCGGAAGAATACGCCAAGGGAACAACATCCCATCCCGATGGAGGAAGTCATTGAGGAGAGCGATAGTGCTTGGAGTAATACGATTACCCTGGTAAGAAAGCCGGGAAAGAATCGACTCTGCCTGGATCCTAGGAAGCTGAATTTAATAACTGTCAAGGATGCGTATCCACAACGAAACATTGAGGGCATACCTAGTCGTATTAATACAACAAAGTTCATATCTAGCGTCGACCTTAAGCATGCATTTTGGCAGATCGAAAATACACGGCTTTCACTGTGCCAGGACGCCCGCTTTACCAGTTTGTGGTGATGCCGTTCGGACTGACAAACGCAGCACAACGTCTAGTGTATTCCTTCTCCCATTAATTCAACTCTACTCCAGTTTCACTTTTCCCAAAATACTTATAATTTTATTTGTTTACTATTTTCATATTCATATCCCTGACTTGGTCCGAATATCCACACTGGATTTCTTTCAACATATGTTTAAACTTGGACTATTTTCTTTAGACCCTGACCTACCATAAGAGCTCTCAAGGGAGGGGGAATATGAAGGGTAATTTAAATAAATGAATAATTAGGGTCTCTGTTGACACTTTGAAAAAGTGAAACTCGGTTTTTGAACAAACATAATATTATCAATATGTGCCATTTTTCCTTTCTGACTTTTATTTATTTTCCCTTACTATAGTAAAATTTATGTTTAAACACTTTCTCTTCTGGTAAGATAAACGTAAAATTCTTGAAGCTTGAAGTTTGTTTTCCTTATGAGGTGGCAGACGCTACAATCATTAAGCCTTTAATCATTTGTTATGGTTATTTGTTATGGATATTGATCTAGTGTTAAATATAATGTAATTTTAATAAGAGCATAACTCTTCGAAAATGTTAAATCTAAATGGAACAACTCGCTCTTAGCTTACGGTGCTTTCCCGCGCTTTTCTTGAAAAAGTAAATAGTAAAAGAAAAGAAAGAAGAAGGGAGTCAGTCGAAGACTAAATTTTGGTATTACAACATCTTTTTAAAGCCGAGTCCTAACGTTTTTTTGCCAACCAATAAGTGTTAAGCTCAATTTTTAACGTAAAGATTAAATTTTTAAATAAAAAGTGGCATAAATTAACGTAAAATTAAATTTTTAAATTACAACGCGGTCGTGAGTGCTGTTGCTGCTTCGATTGACGTCGCTGCCGTTTGGCCCGCTGCTGTCGCTGTACTTAATAGTACTAAAAGTTTGTCTTTTTAAAGACTTGCACTTATACTACTATTTATACTACTATACTTTATAATTATATTTTATTCAAATTATTCAAATAATTATAATTTAAGTCTTAAGTCTTTTTAAAGACTTTTTCTTAATTATCTTATTATTTTTTTTATATTTATATTATATTTTATTATATTTTTTACATTTAATCTTAATCTATTCTCTAAATTTGCTCATTAATATAAATATAAGAATTATACTTATTAAAAAAAATAATATTTATATTTTTATTAATATACATATTTGCATATAATTTTAATAGTTTTAGAAGCGAATGTTTTTGTAAAGACCTTCTAATACTATTGATTTATTTATTAATATTGATTGATATTAGTAGCTGGAATATACGGGAACGACGGTTTTTTAACGGTTTTATGATTATATGATTTTTTATATATACGTATACACGACCCTATAACCAGTTTGTTTGATATTTCTAAATATTTCTCAACTAATAATCCAACCACCAGTTACCTTCCCAGAAAATTGAGGACACAGTAAGGTGCATAGCCTTGAACAGAAATCGTATATTCCCACTACTACCCGAAAACAGGCCAAAACCGCCGATTCGGTATATGCTATGGGGATCCCTCTCTAAAAAAAAAAAAAAAAAAATTGGGTATCATTGGAAAGGATTTTTCAAGCCCTTTCCAATGGTATGCTTTTCACGATTCTGAAATTAAAAATACGACTTTTCATAAAAACTCTCAAAATTACAATTGCACTTCTTCGCGCACAAGCAATCTTGGAAGGGGGTGCGCACAAGCAATCTTGGAAGGGGGTGTACCTGCGCGCACAAGCAGTCATAAGGATGATCGCAAGGGTGGGGGTGAGATTTCTGTTCAAGGCTATGCACCTTACTGTGTCCTCAATTTTCTGGGAAGGTAACTGGTGGTTGGATTATTAGTTGAGAAATATTTAGAAATATCAAACAAACTGGTTATAGGGTCGTGTATACGTATATATAAAAAATCATATAATCATAAAACCGTTAAAAAACCGTCGTTCCCGTATATTCCAGCTACTTTCAGCTAAAAGCTATGGAGCCGTTGAGAAGAAAATTTAAACAATCTGAAGTCATAGCGACTTTCAGCTTAAGGCTACCCACGTTTTAAATGTATGCCTTGCAAAATGTTACTTATAAAGTAACAATGACTAGTAGTCACCAATAATTTCATGATCCCTGACTGCGGTTATCCGAAATAATTCCCTACAGAGATATGTATTTCAAATTATCTGTGATCTGTCTCCATTTTCATTATGCTAGGAGACCCCATAAAATCAAATATTTATGACTCTTTGAACCTATTATCGAGAAAGTCAAGCGGCTATTTACCTGCATCCAAACCCATAGCTCGCCCTCCTTTTCTGACTTCCCCATTGCAGTCTGTGCAGTCTGCAGTCTGTGAAGGCTCCTTAAATCGAGAACCAATCAGGTGGATTCTAAGAGTAGACACCCCCTGTAGATGTCAAACTCTCTAATACTAGTGTATAAAAATGGATCCCCTTAAATTGCTCAGGATCAGTTCTTATAATACCTCAGCACTGCATACCAATGGATCTTACTGTAGAGTTTGTTGACTCAGTAAATGGAATAAATGTTCCATTAACTCAAGACTCTGATGTCGAAATAATTGAAGGCTCGAAGGAAGGCTATGTGGAGGCTATCGACACAGAGGATTTGATAGATCGCTTCTTAAGAGGAGTATTTGCCCCTTCTATGTCATCTACCCCCACTACACAAATTGGAAGTGAATTTGCGTCTCTTGAGTGGAGCGATTTTCCTTTTGGAGCGGCAACGCAGGACGTTTTAAATGACCTTATACGAGGCAATGGAGACGATCAAGAAATGCAATGTGCACAGCATTTCGATATGGATATACTGCACACAGATCCTATAATCTATGAGTTTCCTGATGATGATCATATTTTTGATCAATTCATCGAGCCAAGTCAACCCAACATTTATTTACGAATAATGAAGGATGAAGATGACCATTCATTACTAGACGTTTTATTTGATCTAGGTTTTTAATTTGTCTATATTATACAGAAATTTATTAAATAAAACTATTTTACAAAATTAAATTCTTAAACTTGTTTTATCTTTATTTGATAACTTTCCATTGATTTACGCATACTCTTTAATTCTGCATCGTGCATCAGCAAGAGATGAACATTGTAATTATATCGCAACCAGAATTTTCGTTCATTGGGACAGAAAAAGCAACAATAATAAGAAGATTTTGATTTTTGATAGCTGAAGTTATGCACTTTTAAGGTATGTTTTTTTAAACCGCTGCGTGAAGCAAACGATTTTGTTTCCGAACACAACTCACAATACAACTTTGTCATTCTGCGAATAAAAATTGAATCTGAGTTTTCGAGAAAAGTGCTGTCTTATATTAGGTTTGTAGTAACCTTTTATTTCATATGAAGTTATATATTAATACAAAATGAGATAGATATACTCAAGTATATAAAAATATTCTACATAGGCTTAACTGAGATTATGTATATAAAGAGCATAACAGATATATTGGTATCACTTTCACGTAGTATTTTGTTCTTGTAATATATATATATATATATGTAGTGCTGAACAGTATAAAAGTCTCGTAATTGTAAGTAAATGCATTAGTATAATACGAATAGTTACAAGAGCATAACGAATCAAATCTCACGTTGGTCAGAAATGGTATGCATATAGGACATTAATAAATAAATCCTGTTTAAATTTTATTGAATTTCTAGGATTTCCTAGAGACTCTGAATGAATCGAAGCCTGTGATTGGTTATACAAAAACTGAAGATCTATGTATTGGATTTGAGTATAAGATCACTGGTTGTAAGCTGAAAAAGACACCTTATGGAACTAAGGTAGCTCTTTATTTAGCAGACAAGGACGAAAAAGATGTTTGGATTTTTCTACCTAAGAGTTATGTAAACAAATTCTGTACTAAGACACCTTTTAGGAAATTAAATGAGAATGGTATTACCCATATGGTATATAAGGGGAAGGATGTAAATAGATATAGTTCTGCACGAATTGAATTTTTATCAGTAAATAAATAAGTAAATGAAATTTTCCAATATAAAGGCTTGAGTTTTCTAAATCCAACATCAGTCTTTAAAAACCTTAAAAGAACCATAACGATAATGGACTCCAAACAAATTGAGCTCTTCTTGATGCAGTTCGAAGACATGATATTTGAGGAGCACGTAACGCAGCTTTTATATTTGAAGAGCACTCTGGAGAACTTAGAGGATAAAGAACTGATCCATTCTAAATATGGATTCCACTACAAGCTTTGTCCCTGGAGTGATGATGACGCTTCGGAAGGACCCGATATGTGCCAGTGTCATAGGCTTCCAATTTTAAGAGACGAGGCCTTCAATATTATGTTAAAATATTATAAGCTAAATAAACGACTTAACAAATAAACTATATTGATTTTCTTAAATATCTTGCATTTTATTTTTTAAAATTAGACTTAAACATTTTAAGTATTAATTTATCGTTATATGAAAAGTCATTTCTCTTAAAATTTGTTAATAAATATTTTAGCGTTTTCTTTTTACATTTAAAAAGACCATACATTATGCAATAATGACCACACGTATTAGAAAAATATCCTTGTAGTTGTTGCTTGTTATAGCAATATTTATTTGCGTTAGATTTTAAAAATGTCACGAATTCCTTGTTTTGGGGAAATTGTCCATAGGAATCAAAAAATTCTGCTGATTTGCGACTTTCGAAATAGAATGCAATCCAATGAGTTCCTGGTTGATCTGATGTGTCGGTGTTTGCAATAATTAAAGCCGGATACTTTGAAATAGTTTTTGAAGCTGGTCCGAAGGGAAAACTCCTTTAAAAATTTATTTTGTGTATATATGTTTTGTAAGCAAATTGTGAATTTGTAAAGTATTCATTTAAAAAAAAAGGGTTCGAATATTTCTATGCTTATCAATAACAATCATGGAATCTTATTCACAATATACCAGACAAGTAACGGCTTCACTAAGAGGTTCTGAAAATCTTCCTTCGATTCTTATTGTGCCTTGCGACATCAAATTTGAACATATGGTGGTATTTGCCTGATCAGCAGTTAAGTCAAAGGCTAATATAAAACTGTTCGTATCAAACATTTCCTTGGTAATTTGAAGACCACGATCATAATGTTTTATTCCGCTTGATCTGAATAGCATATTATAGCCTCTTGAGCTTTGAACGTTTTCAGAGTTCGAGTAGTCAAATTCCAGAGCTTGCAAAGGAACTTGAACTCCATTCACCATTAGATTAAAGCGTTGCATTTTAAAATGTTCAAAATTAAATGGATCTAGTCCTCTGTTGCCTGAGTATGAACGGTTTTTAATCATACAAAAAGCTAGAAAATTTGGTAATTGTCCAATTACAGCATTGTCTATTGATAGCGTATTGTTTCCTGGGTAAATTGTAAACGATTTTACTTCTACTTTACTGAATGGGTAAAGAGCATTTTTTGTTTGTAAAACATGATGATGAGCCAATAAAATGCTTGGGTTCACAGTTACATGATTCATGAAAAGTTGTGCTTCTAATATCTTTAAATTTGATTCGCTATCCTTTTCCATTAAATAAAATGCAGTTTTTTCAATATTAAAATTAATTCTTAAGTCAACATTATTGACAAGAAGTTTCGTTTGATTAAATATATCACCATGAATTTTTCCAAATAGTTCTACCTTATTACTATTTTGAAATATATTTTTCAGAGTTTCATTAGAGCTCGGATAAACGTATTTTCCTGATGTTAATCGTCCGAAATTTGGAAAATAACCTTGCGAGGCCAAGTGGCTTTCCGAGGCGTCACTCCCATAGTTTAAAACTGTTTGCAGATATGCTCTATAATGATAATTATTATCACTCTGCGAAACTAATATGTTATTTAAATATACTGATGAACTTCTAAATATTGAATGTAAGATATTGTTTACTACACCGACAGCATTTCCTTCAATGACGCTGTTATCATTTTTTTTCAATTGCACCACAAGTCGTAAATAAACACTTGATAGATCTCGATATGTTTCACCATTCCCTAAACAAACAAATTCGATTGAAGAGGCACCATCCAAGGATGCAATTGGATTATAAGAAACTTCTTCGGTTCGTAGAATTGAACTTTGAGTCGGGTGTGGTGCAAACAAATCCAATTCGCCTTTCATACATTCTATATGGTTACTCATTTTGTGTTAGAAAAAATATCCGTAATATTTAATTTCCTTGATGATTTTTTTCTTTTATGAGACGGTTGGGTATGTTTACGTTGTCGTTTAGATGTTAAATGATTTCGGTTTTTTCTACCACCTCGCTTTTTATTTCTTTTTCCACTGCCATTTTGAAACCGTGTCATTTTATTTATTGCTTTATTTGATAGGTTTTGTAAAGCAATTTTACTCTGTTCTTGAATAATATTTCTTAATGGCTTTCTACCAAATTCATTAATTACAGCTTTTCCAGTCTCTGCAGCTTGATTTTTTATAGCATTTAAACCCGAAATGAAAAGTGGTTTTATGTAATTAAAAAGTCCACTAAAAAAGTTTCCGATTCCTCGACCTTGTTGAATAATTCGCGGGGTTACATATAGGGTTCCTATATTGGACAAACCTGCTCCACACTGATTTACATAATAATCCTGATAAGATTTCACCATGATGACTATTAGTGTTCTAAGTAAGCATTATTTGGGTATGTATTATTTATAGATTTGACCTTCTCCTTTTTCTAAAGTGAAGAGTAACAAAAATCGGCACTGCTGAAGTCTCGAAAGGTACTTTATATCCACTTGAATCAGTAATTAATATAGAGATTTCATTTGGAGACCATATATCCAAAGGATAATATTCAATATTTTTAATATGAATATTTTTTTCTTTTCCGTTATAATGCATTACACGAAGACATCGGGGTCTCATACTACCAACAGACCTGGGTTTAATTATGTCAGTGTAAATAAAAATCAATCCACATTCAGATATTTTCGATTCGACAGCGACGTTTTTATATCTAAATGTTTCAGCATTTACTAAACTCACAAACTCTGCTTCTTCAGATAAATTTGTTTCTTTTGCAGTTGTTTTGCTAATATAATTATTCAGATACATATCTGTAATGCCTACTTCCCAGTCATCATTCATGTCTTCGGAGATATTTACAATGTTTGTAAATGCACACTTTACATTATCAGGAAATACATTCAATGAGTCATTACTGAGCAATGTAATAAAGAAATCATTTACATAATTCATTTTTATATTTAAATTTCTGCTATTGGTAAGATATCCAATTAAGTTTGTTTTCCCTATTTGCACTAAATTTTTTCTAGTTGATCTTCGCAATTTTTCACGACCTGTTATATAATTTAAATTTTGATATGGTAATGTTTCCGTTGCTTTAATTTTATTTAACTTTTCTCTTAACCTGCGTTGTTTTTCAGTAAGCTTTACTCTTACTACTGCTTGTTTTTTTATATCATCTTTATCACCTGAAAACGAAGTGTTTCTTATCTTTCGTTTATTGATAATTATACCCGTTACTCGTAGAGTAAAAGGGTATACTAGATTCGTTGAAAAGTATGTAACAGGCAGAAGGAAGCGTTTCCGACCATATAAAGTATATATATTCTTGATCAGGATCAATAGCCGAGTCGATTTGGCCATGTCCGTCTGTCCGTCTGTCCGTCTGTCCGTCCGTCTGTCCGTCTGTCTGTCCGTATGAACGTCGAGATCTCAGGAACTACAAAAGCTAGAAAGTTGAGACTAAGCACACAGACTCCAGAGACATAGACGCAGCGCAAGTTTGTCGATTCATGTTGCCACGCCCACTCTAACGCCCACAAACCGCCCAAAACTGCCACGCCCACACTTTTGAAAAATGTTTTAATATTTTTTCATTTTTGTATTGGTCTTGAAAATTTCTATCGACTTGCAAAAAATCTTTTTGCCACGCCCACTCTTACGCCCACAAACCGCCCAAAGCTGCCACGCCCACACTTTTGAAAAATGTTTTTATATTTTTTCATTTTTGTATTAGTCTTGTAAATATCTATCTTTTCGCCAAAAAACTTTTTGCCACGCCCACTCTAACGCCCACAAACCGCCAAAAACTGTCCTTCGCACTTACACTAGCTGAGTAACGGGTATCAGATAGTCGGGGAACTCGACTATAGCGTTCTCTCTTGTTTTATTTGGAATTTCATCATCACTTTCTGGAGGTAATAACTTAGCAGTTTCTTTTGATTTAAAATCTTCTTCATCAGTTTTTTGAGGTAAATCCGAAAGCTCCGACATGTTCGGTGAAAACTTTGAATTTAATTTTGAATCAATTATATCAATCGATTCTATTGTTTGAGATTCAGCTGTTCTCGTTGAATTTAAGTATGATTTTTGTTCATTTGAAGTATTCCATGATTTACTACGTTTTTTATTTTGATAGAAACTTAGTTCTTGACGAATCCTAATCCATTTATCAAAATCACTTATTTTGTTATTATTTAGAATTGGTAAAAATTTTGTAATTATTAATTCATTCCCTCGATCATTATTAAGTAATTTTTGTAAGGTATTCGGGTTCATTAAAATTACTTTATTTAAATTATGCTTATTTTTGATCATTTTTTAAAATTTTTCCAAAAATTCCTGAAAGCAACGAACTAATTAGAATTGGTAAAAAGCCACCTTTTTGAATTAGGACTTTTCTCTTAGAGTTTAATGTACGCTTTGGACATGAAATATATCGCAATGCATTTTTATACTTTTTTAAAGCACTTAGATGCGCTTTATTGACTTTATGATTTCCTCGTAATGTATTTAAAACTATTTCTACTATTGCTTTTACCAGCTCATTATCACCATTGCTTATAATTGCCTTCCGTAGTTTGTTGTTGGCCCTTTTGAGAACATACAATATATGTTTGTTCGCTTTCAAGCGATTTAGGCTCTTTTTGTAAACCATATTCGTCAGAATAGCACACTGTATATTCCGAATTAAAAATGTCTGATCTAAATCTCAAGAGATCGTTTATTCCCTGGGTAAGATCAATAAGTAAATACCCGTGTGGTTGTTCTGTTACTTCTTTATATATTCTAAATAACTCCATGGGGTTTTCCGGATAAATTTGTCTTGCCAGGCATTGAAATTGCAGTTTGTCACGGGGATTTTTAAATGCAATTATATATTTAGTGTTAAGTGAGATATCTCTGGTATGCGATGATTTGTGAAATATATTTTGAGTAACAACAATAACAGATAAATTTCGGTGGTGGGAACCTTTAGTAAAGAGTTCACATACATTTTTGTTAAAGGCTCCCATCATCAAATCGTCCAATATGAAGAGAATAGGCTCATTAGTTTCATTTTCGATAGTTTCAGGAACTCCTTTAAAGTATTCAATGTTATTAAAATTTGGCTTAGCAGTCTCCTCCCCATAACACCAAATAATTCGATCAATTGAAACATTAAAAAGATCATTCTTCTTGTTTATCAGATTTTCTAGAAATGTTGTTTTTCCCGATCCTGAAGGGCCGCAAATTAACATTGTGTAAGGATGTATAAATTGTCGAAACATTTTAAATGTATATTCACTGATTTATTTTATACAAGATAAACTATAAAATGTATATTTTTCCGTTATTTATTGTATATATACTATGCTTTTTTATGATTTTCCTGGTCGCGTTTCTTGGCGCAGTTCTTCTCGAAATGCGTATCAGATCCGCAATAATTACAATATATAAGTCGAGAGTATCCTTTTTTCTCAGGATTATTACCAAACAACTTTTTAACGGAATCCATAGTAGACGATCTAAATGGTTTACAAATTATTTTTTATTTAAGTTTAGACATATGTGTCACCATTACTGTATATTTCATAATTCGAGTTTTCTAAGAATACAAATAACTTAAACAAATTATTTAATGAACAGCGAAGTGGAAGTTTTTTCTTATGTATTCTACAATTGGTAAAAAAATTGGGTAGCTGAGTTAAACTTTTTCCAATATCTATATCAATTATGTTGGCTGTTAAGTACTTGCTTAAAAAGATTTTCTTAATTTCACCACGAACGATAACTGTACGGTATTTGTTTAGCGGTGAAAGTATTTCTTCAAGACATGTATACGGAATATCTCCAGCTGACCAGTCCAATCCGTTTATTTTCTGATGATTAAGATGTTGTTGCTTAAGAGTTTCATTATCCAATTCCTTAATGTTAAATGGTGGTTTAAAATGAAAGTAATTAGGTATGACAGTTCCGGCCGGCATAAACGCTAACTCTTTTACAAAAACTTGTTTGTTGTTTCCAAGTAAATATTGAAAGTCTACTATAATGCTTGAATTTCGATCTACAGTGTTCATGATGATTGGTTGAGACTTTTTAATCAACTGAGGGTGAGTTTGGAAGGGCTTCCTCCTTTATATACCGCCAAGATCAGAATATACTTCTAGTTTGAATAAAGCACTCTAAGCCAATGGATACGTGCATAACTAAAAGAACGAAATCTTCTCGAAAGACCCAGGATCATGAAGTTATTTTTGGTTTCGAATATTATGTTGGTCATAACTTAAAGTTGAAATGTGGTCTGTCAACTTCTCGTAATTTTTCGGCCATGATTTGGATGCAACAAAGTAAAAACAATTACGTTGGATTTGATAAAGACGAATGGATGCAACTGCTCACATATAAGGAATATATACAGCTGAAACTTGACCAGTATGACTTCCTGATGCCAGATACTATTATTGATCATCCTTGCATGTCCTCAATAAAGTGTAATTTTAGATTTAGGAAATCAGATAAGCAGTACGTTTTAGTAATTAATCAATATGGTAACAAAATTGAGTTCGATTGTGAGTCCTGGAGATCTTTATTAAGATTGGGTATCTTTTTTACCACATTTTTGTGCTGGAATTCCATATTACGACAACAAGTTATTTATCTTTATCACAAACATATAATTCCTAAGTGTGCATCCTTACAAAAGTTAGATATTCAAAAAGATATTCAACTGTCTGATTTGGAGGGTTCCTATGATAAAGATGTACAAATAGATTTAACTCGATTATGTTTTGAAATTTCTAAAAAGATGCGTGTTGAAATAAAACGGGATGTACTAGTATATAAGCAATCACTATTATCTAATCAAGCAACGTCTTATAATAAAAAGTAACTCAAAGAAATCAAATCCTGATCATGAGCAAACAACAAGTTGTTAATGAAATTCATAAGCCTGCTCGGAAAAATTTTAAACGTCGAAAATTCGTTCAAAAAGGAATAAATGATACATGGCAAATTGATTTGGTTGAAATGATTCCATTTAGTAAAGAAAATAATGGATATAAATATTTACTAACCGTTATTGACACGTTTTCAAAGTATGCGTTCGCCGAAGCGGTTAAGACAAAGTCTGACCCAGATGTGGTACAGGCAATGGAAACTGTTTTTAGAACTAGTAAATGTAGACCTAAGAACATTCAGTCAGATCAAGGAAAAGAGTTTTTTAATTCCGCTTTTAGGGAATTAATGACAAAATTTCATATAAATCATTACCATACTTATACATATTCTATATGTGAACGATTCAATCGAACTCTAAAAAATCGTATGTGGAAAATGTTCAGTATGAAAGGTGACTATAAATGGATTCATAAAATCAAATTTCTTGTAGATCAATACAATAATTCTTATCATCGAACTATTAAAATGAAGCCTGTGGATGTGGGTGTCAAAAATGAAGAGTTCATTTTAAAATCAGTATATAATATACCAAAAATATTCCCAAACATAAATTTTCAGTAGGGGATTTCGTTAGAATAAGTAAATACAAGGGAGTATTTATGAAGGGATATGAACCTAATTGGACTACAGAAGTTTTTAAAGTTTTAAAAGTTAAGTCAACAAGGCCTGTAACGTATGAAATAGAAGATTATATGAGTAACCCTATTCAAGGTTCATTTTATGAAGAGGAACTTCAGAAAGTAAAAGATATAAATGCGTTTCTAATAGAGAAAATAATTAAAAGAAAAAAGAATCAGGTGCTTGTAAAGTGGAGCGGTTTCGACTCCAGCCACAACTCATGGATATCTGTAAATGATATGCTTAAGTAATCAAACACAATAAAATAATTTCAAATTCAATTTGGTTTTTGTTTATTTACATTTCTGTATTGTTTTGTAATTTACAAGGGTATACAATAATTTTTTGTTATTGAGTATTAGTAAAGTTACTGCTAATTATATTATCTATATTATAATGACCGTGGGCTAAAGTGTTACAATTATCTGGTGAAATATATCTCTTATCATCCTTATAGTTAAGACTAATTTTATTTACAATTTCGGTATAAAGAATGTGAGACCTACTACGAATTACTCTCTGTGAGCCATAAAAAGTCTTTTTATACTTAATACATTCAATATAATCTACATGATTCAGCCTCTTAATAACAGATTTTTTTACGCCTTTAATTTTTTTTATACATTCGGGGTCATTTCCTTCTCCATCAACTAAACAAGAGTATGCCTTAGCCTTAAGTCCCGCAAAAGAGGTCATAACCTTACCGTCATGTTCATCTTTCATTTTTCCTGGTTCTTTATTATTAGCCTGTATTATATTAAATTGGTTTTCTTGCTTATAGTTAGAAGTATCAAAGCGTTGTGGGTTGTCTTTTATAGTTTGATAAAAATCTTCTTCTGAAGATAGTATAAATGAATCTGTATCCATATATATTATTTTCGTAGATGGACTTTTAATTAAAAGGAAGTCATAATAAAATTCATACATTAGCCATTTTGAGAGTTCTAAAACCGTTACTCCTATATATATGGGTTTATCATACATAATTTTGGACGGTGTTGACTCAATTGCTGCTAAGTCTGAACCAAATATTTCTACGCTATGAAAATCATTTCTAGCTATGCGCTGTCTAAAACCTGGAGAATTTTGTTTCGATTGATAATGTTTAACTAAAGCTACTTGACGACGCTTTGCTACATTCTCCATTGTTTTTCCGTAAACAGCATTATTCATTAGCTTAAAAAAATTTTTTTCAAAATCATTTTCAGCCAATTTTCTCTGCTGTGTGTTTAGGTCGATATAAGGCTTCAGCCAGCATGATTGCGTAAAGGACAAAACTCGGTGTACCTTTCTTACAATAAGACCATGCTCTAAACAAAGTTGAAGCTGTTTTAAGTGAATTATGTATTCACTTTTATTAGTTAAATCAGCTATAAGCTTTCTTTGCTTGCCCCCGGGTGGAATTTTATTTTCAGGACAGAATGGTAAATAATTATGTAAATCATGCTTATCGGCAGGATACTCCAGATCAACTTCTAGCATATACCCTATACTACCATCACATGCTATATTTTTATAGTCGAATGAATCAACTTCTTCTTTATCCAAAAACTGAAACCCTGATAGTGGCAAGGGTTGACTCATAGCCCACCCATATAAATTATTGGCATCAATATAACTTAAAAAATTGTTCGGTTTTTTTGGATCGAAGTTTTTTAAGTATTTATTATTTGCTATAGAAATGCGCTGAGTGCATTGAGTCAACCCTCCCCGAATTGCTCTTTTTAAAAAATTGTACATATCACCATCACTTATTAGTTCTAAACTTACATTAGTGAACTTAAGCATAGCATCCCATGATATTGATGGCGCAGTAACATAATTAATGGGATCTAACTTATAAATTTTTTTGCAAATTTTCCTAAAATTTTCAAACACATCTGCTAAAATTAAAACATCGCTTTCTAAATATATATATATAGTCGACAGTTAAATGTCTCCCAGACTTTCTGTGCGAAATTAAAGTTATCTATACTACAATTTTCTTCACTTAGAGAATTATAAAAACTATCAATGCTTTGAAGTTGGGTATCATTAAACTTTTCAAAGCTATCTAAGTAGTCATAGGGAAACACCCCCTTCCTCCTCATTTGCTTAAATTTTTCTCCCTGAAATTTCGTACTTAGAATTTTAAAATCTTTATCTTCCATATAGCTTGATAGTTTATCTAAACTTGAATTTAAAAATCGGACTGAATCTATGTATCTTATTTTGTATCTGCTTGTAGCATTGATTTTTATAGTTTGCGTAAGTGCTATATAGAGCTCTTTATTGCAAGGTATGGGACTTAAGTCCCCCTCTAATTCAGTAATAAATAAATGAATATCATATTTAGATAAATTATGGAACACTACAGGAAAGAAAGGGTCACTTAATCTAAACTTAGGCTTACAATTTCTATGGATAGGACCTACGTATTCTCCAGAAAATTGATCAAAGAATTTGTCCAGGTCGCTCGCATTTATTTCTTTCTCGCAGGCGCAACAATTTCCCTTTTGAAGCTGTTCATCGAAAGTGTCATCCCTCGGTTTCTTGGAGTTAACCCAATATTTGTAATACAGGCTTAAAGTTTTTTCTTTAAGAGTTTTACAAAATGTTTGTATGCAATCAACGCCTATAAAATTATAAAATTTAAATATGTTAGTTAAATATAATTTTATAAAAATGTGGTTCTATTTACCTTCGTAGGTCCACAGTTCGTTAAGATTAGGATAATCTTTATGGGCAACATAAAAAGATACGGCACATGCCGTATGCTTTGACGTATGCCGTATATGCCGTATGGTTGACGAGGAAGCAGAAGAATTCAAGCATGTTTTGTAATTTTCAAGAACAGCCTCAATGTCTGCATAAATTACCACTGGAGGAGATAATTTTTTGTGATATCCTTTAAACGATGTTGTCGTATTAGGATCCGGATAAAATGAGGACACTTTTCCGCATTCCAGTTTGTTGTGAGTAGTGCTTTTCACGTGATAACACTGAAGATAGTTCTCACAAAAATATCCTCCCGATTTTCCTTTAGAAAATTGTGAAGAGCATAATGTATAAAGATTTGTTATATACGCATAATGCATAATGTTATGGGTAATATTATCGATTCCCAATATATTAATGTGGTTCCGTTTTCTTTCTTTTGTTTTAATCGTGGGACCAACAATTTTTTCACCTGCTTCATCAATTTCATAAATATTTATGCTAAAGTTGACATTGTTTTTCTCAAAATGTCGAACTCCTATTTTTTCGATTGGAAATTTAATTCCCGAAAAATCTAAAGTCATTCCGCCATACACAATAGTTTCATCATTAATATTAATGTTATAGCTTTGAGGCTTTGTCATCCTTTCTCTAGAATATTTCCTTTGCTGGGGGGTTGTAAAAGTCCTATTTTCATGGTTTTGATTAGCTATAAATGCTAGTATACACCACTTGAAACAAAATACGTCGGCATTCTGCACGTTTATTAGCGCATTTCGGGCTCTTATTTTTTGAGGAGCTTTAATGTATCCGCTGGCAGGAATGTTTTCCAGTTTTATTATAGTAGTTTCAAAATAGTTAAAATTTTTAATAGCCCAGCCTGAGTCTTTTTCTTGAAATTCGCTGCTTAATGTAAGTAAGCAATCTATGGCCGAATTTAGCTCATCAATAATATCTTCATTTATGTATACAGATTTGTAGGCAGTTTTAAAGTGCTTCATTGTTTCCACTGTAACTCCTTCATCTGTTTGCCTTATATATGAACCATATACACTTAGGTTAAATTTAATGGTTCTGTAGTCTATCATACAATGCTTTATAACTTCAACTATATCTTTTTGACACTGCTGATAAAACTCTTTTAAATCAATCATATTATTAAATGGACTACCAATTCGATATGATTTTACTGGAAATGTCGTCTCTGATGTAAGCAATATGATATTCGCATTGTTCTTAACTTCTCTGGCCGACGCATTTTTATGTATATCGGTCAAAATATGTTGACGTTCTCTGGTTGCCGAGTACTTTTCACCGCAAGTAGGACATAAGAGCTCCCTTCTTAAGTCAATATGTTTTCTTTTTGGGGGGTTAGATATTTCCTTATCCTCTTCCATCCTCATTCGTTTTATAGACTTAGCTGATGTCATAGGGCGGTCTTCTTCATCCAGTTTTCCTCTACCCATTAAAATGCTAAATGCATTTCGGGGTCCTTCACAGCGTTGGTAGTGATCATCAAATTCACAATTTTTTACTAGATTAGAGCATAAGTCACATCTAATGTTAGAGTTTAACATTAAAGCCTCGCAGGCTTTACTGGGTTCTGAGCACTTCGCGTAATGAGAGACAAACTCACTAATTTCGATGCATTGGTTGCACAAATCACAAGCCACTGATGATTCCATTTTGAATTTTTTATAAATATATTTTATTTATATATTTTAATTCGTTTTAAAAATTATTCACAGTAAATGGTTTGAGTCCACACAAACAATTAAAACGGTTAGACGTGATATCCCGAGAAAGTTCGACCGAAATTATATTATAAGAACTGATCCTGAGCAATTTAAGGGGATCCATTTTTATACACGAGTATTAGAAGGTTTGACATCTACAGGGGGTGTCTACTCTTAGAATCCACCTGATTGGTTCTCGATTTAAGGAGCCTTCACAGACTGCAGACTGCACAGACTGCAATGGGGAAGTCAGAAAAGGAGGGCGAGCTATGGGTTTGGATGCAGGTAAATAGCCGCTTGACTTTCTCGATAATAGGTTCAAAGAGTCATAAATATTTGATTTTATGGGGTCTCCTAGCATAATGAAAATGAAGACAGATCACAGATAATTTGAAATACATATCTCTGTAGGGAATTATTTCGGATAACCGCAGTCAGGGATCATGAAATTATTGGTGACTACTAGTCATTGTTACTTTATAAGTAACATTTTGCAAGGCATACATTTAAAACGTGGGTAGCCTTAAGCTGAAAGTCGCTATGACTTCAGATTGTTTAGATTTTCTTCTCAACGGCTCCATAGCTTTTAGCTGAAAGTAGCTGGAATATACGGGAACGACGGTTTTTTAACGGTTTTATGATTATATGATTTTTTATATATACGTATACACGACCCTATAACCAGTTTGTTTGATATTTCTAAATATTTCTCAACTAATAATCCAACCACCAGTTACCTTCCCAGAAAATTGAGGACACAGTAAGGTGCATAGCCTTGAACAGAAATCTCACCCCCACCCTTGCGATCATCCTTATGACTGCTTGTGCGCGCAGGTACACCCCCTTCCAAGATTGCTTGTGCGCACCCCCTTCCAAGATTGCTTGTGCGCGAAGAAGTGCAATTGTAATTTTGAGAGTTTTTATGAAAAGTCGTATTTTTAATTTCAGAATCGTGAAAAGCATACCATTGGAAAGGGCTTGAAAAATCCTTTCCAATGATACCCAATCCCAGTTAAATCAGCTATAAGCTTTCTTTGCTTGCCCCCGGGTGGAATTTTATTTTCAGGACAGAATGGTAAATAATTATGTAAATCATGCTTATCGGCAGGATACTCCAGATCAACTTCTAGCATATACCCTATACTACCATCACATGCTATATTTTTATAGTCGAATGAATCAACTTCTTCTTTATCCAAAAACTGAAACCCTGATAGTGGCAAGGGTTGACTCATAGCCCACCCATATAAATTATTGGCATCAATATAACTTAAAAAATTGTTCGGTTTTTTGGATCGAAGTTTTTTAAGTATTTATTATTTGCTATAGAAATGCGCTGAGTGCATTGAGTCAACCCTCCCCGAATTGCTCTTTTTAAAAAATTGTACATATCACCATCACTTATTAGTTCTAAACTTACATTAGTGAACTTAAGCATAGCATCCCATGATATTGATGGCGCAGTAACATAATTAATGGGATCTAACTTATAAATTTTTTTGCAAATTTTCCTAAAATTTTCAAACATCGCTTTCTAAATATATATATATAGTCGACAGTTAAATGTCTCCCAGACTTTCTGTGCGAAATTAAAGTTATCTATACTACAATTTTCTTCACTTAGAGAATTATAAAAGCTATCAATGCTTTGAAGTTGGGTATCATTAAACTTTTCAAAGCTATCTAAGTAGTCATAGGGAAACACCCCCTTCCTCCTCATTTGCTTAAATTTTTCTCCCTGAAATTTCGTACTTAGAATTTTAAAATCTTTATCTTCCATATAGCTTGATAGTTTATCTAAACTTGAATTTAAAAATCGGACTGAATCTATGTATCTTATTTTGTATCTGCTTGTAGCATTGATTTTTATAGTTTGCGTAAGTGCTATATAGAGCTCTTTATTGCAAGGTATGGGACTTAAGTCCCCCTCCCCCCCATATTTAGATAAATTATGGAACACTACAGGAAAGAAAGGGTCACTTAATCTAAACTTAGGCTTACAATTTCTATGGATAGGACCTACGTATTCTCCAGAAAATTGATCAAAGAATTTGTCCAGGTCGCTCGCATTTATTTCTTTCTCGCAGGCGCAACAATTTCCCTTTTGAAGCTGTTCATCGAAAGTGTCATCCCTCGGTTTCTTGGAGTTAACCCAATATTTGTAATACAGGCTTAAAGTTTTTTCTTTAAGAGTTTTACAAAATGTTTGTATGCAATCAACGCCTATAAAATTATAAAATTTAAATATGTTAGTTAAATATAATTTTATAAAAATGTGGTTCTATTTACCTTCGTAGGTCCACAGTTCGTTAAGATTAGGATAATCTTTATGGGCAACATAAAAAGATACGGCACATGCCGTATGCTTTGACGTATGCCGTATATGCCGTATGGTTGACGAGGAAGCAGAAGAATTCAAGCATGTTTTGTAATTTTCAAGAACAGCCTCAATGTCTGCATAAATTACCACTGGAGGAGATAATTTTTTGTGATATCCTTTAAACGATGTTGTCGTATTAGGATCCGGATAAAATGAGGACACTTTTCCGCATTCCAGTTTGTTGTGAGTAGTGCTTTTCACGTGATAACACTGAAGATAGTTCTCACAAAAATATCCTCCCGATTTTCCTTTAGAAAATTGTGAAGAGCATAATGTATAAAGATTTGTTATATACGCATAATGCATAATGTTATGGGTAATATTATCGATTCCCAATATATTAATGTGGTTCCGTTTTCTTTCTTTTGTTTTAATCGTGGGACCAACAATTTTTTCACCTGCTTCATCAATTTCATAAATATTTATGCTAAAGTTGACATTGTTTTTCTCAAAATGTCGAACTCCTATTTTTTCGATTGGAAATTTAATTCCCGAAAAATCTAAAGTCATTCCGCCATACACAATAGTTTCATCATTAATATTAATGTTATAGCTTTGAGGCTTTGTCATCCTTTCTCTAGAATATTTCCTTTGCTGGGGGGTTGTAAAAGTCCTATTTTCATGGTTTTGATTAGCTATAAATGCTAGTATACACCACTTGAAACAAAATACGTCGGCATTCTGCACGTTTATTAGCGCATTTCGGGCTCTTATTTTTTGAGGAGCTTTAATGTATCCGCTGGCAGGAATGTTTTCCAGTTTTATTATAGTAGTTTCAAAATAGTTAAAATTTTTAATAGCCCAGCCTGAGTCTTTTTCTTGAAATTCGCTGCTTAATGTAAGTAAGCAATCTATGGCCGAATTTAGCTCATCAATAATATCTTCATTTATGTATACAGATTTGTAGGCAGTTTTAAAGTGCTTCATTGTTTCCACTGTAACTCCTTCATCTGTTTGCTTTATATATGAACCATATACACTTAGGTTAAATTTAATGGTTCTGTAGTCTATCATACAATGCTTTATAACTTCAACTATATCTTTTTGACACTGCTGATAAAACTCTTTTAAATCAATCATATTATTAAATGGACTACCAATTCGATATGATTTTACTGGAAATGTCGTCTCTGATGTAAGCAATATGATATTCGCATTGTTCTTAACTTCTCTGGCCGACGCATTTTTATGTATATCGGTCAAAATATGTTGACGTTCTCTGGTTGCCGAGTACTTTTCACCGCAAGTAGGACATAAGAGCTCCCTTCTTAAGTCAATATGTTTTCTTTTTGGGGGGTTAGATATTTCCTTATCCTCTTCCATCCTCATTCGTTTTATAGACTTAGCTGATGTCATAGGGCGGTCTTCTTCATCCAGTTTTCCTCTACCCATTAAAATGCTAAATGCATTTCGGGGTCCTTCACAGCGTTGGTAGTGATCATCAAATTCACAATTTTTACTAGATTAGAGCATAAGTCACATCTAATGTTAGAGTTTAACATTAAAGCCTCGCAGGCTTTACTGGGTTCTGAGCACTTCGCGTAATGAGAGACAAACTCACTAATTTCGATGCATTGGTTGCACAAATCACAAGCCACTGATGATTCCATTTTGAATTTTTTATAAATATATTTTATTTATATATTTTAATTCGTTTTAAAAATTATTCACAGTAAATGGTTTGAGTCCACACAAACAATTAAAACGGTTAGACGTGATATCCCGAGAAAGTTCGACCGAAATTATATTATAAGAACTGATCCTGAGCAATTTAAGGGGATCCATTTTTATACACGAGTATTAGAAGGTTTGACATCTACAGGGGGTGTCTACTCTTAGAATCCACCTGATTGGTTCTCGATTTAAGGAGCCTTCACAGACTGCAGACTGCACAGACTGCAATGGGGAAGTCAGAAAAGGAGGGCGAGCTATGGGTTTGGATGCAGGTAAATAGCCGCTTGACTTTCTCGATAATAGGTTCAAAGAGTCATAAATATTTGATTTTATGGGGTCTCCTAGCATAATGAAAATGGAGACAGATCACAGATAATTTGAAATACATATCTCTGTAGGGAATTATTTCGGATAACCGCAGTCAGGGATCATGAAATTATTGGTGACTACTAGTCATTGTTACTTTATAAGTAACATTTTGCAAGGCATACATTTAAAACGTGGGTAGCCTTAAGCTGAAAGTCGCTATGACTTCAGATTGTTTAAATTTTCTTCTCAACGGCTCCATAGCTTTTAGCTGAAAGTAGCTGGAATATACGGGAACGACGGTTTTTTAACGGTTTTATGATTATATGATTTTTTATATATACGTATACACGACCCTATAACCAGTTTGTTTGATATTTCTAAATATTTCTCAACTAATAATCCAACCACCAGTTACCTTCCCAGAAAATTGAGGACACAGTAAGGTGCATAGCCTTGAACAGAAATCTCACCCCCACCCTTGCGATCATCCTTATGACTGCTTGTGCGCGCAGGTACACCCCCTTCCAAGATTGCTTGTGCGCACCCCCTTCCAAGATTGCTTGTGCGCGAAGAAGTGCAATTGTAATTTTGAGAGTTTTTATGAAAAGTCGTATTTTTAATTTCAGAATCGTGAAAAGCATACCATTGGAAAGGGCTTGAAAAATCCTTTCCAATGATACCCAATTTTTTTTTTTTTTTTTTTTAGAGAGGGATCCCAATAGCATATACCGAATCGGCGGTTTTGGCCTGTTTTCGGGTAGTAGTGGGAATATACGGGAGCGAGCGTCTTCACAGCAGTCTCCCCGTTTGGCGCTGAGGAACACAAATGTAAAGTTATCTCTCAAACCTATTTAAAATTATAAGCAACTCTTCTATACATAAATATCTACTCGACGAAGTAAAATCAATACGTAAAATTACACTCAACCCCAAAAGGGATCTCTCTAGCTCATTTTTCCTATTACACCGTTTACACACAAACCTTCTAACAGGATTTTTCTGAAACCTAATAAGTGTTCTAACAAGAATGTTCCAATAAGAATTGCATTTATCCAACTAAATGCGTCTTGACTAATCACAGGTTCGTGTCTCCGCTAAGTACCGCCGCTCCCGAACCGCCGCTCCCGTATATTCCCACTACTACCCGAAAACAGGCCAAAACCGCCGATTCGGTATATGCTATGGGGATCCCTCTCTAAAAAAAAAAAAAAAAAAATTGGGTATCATTGGAAAGGATTTTTCAAGCCCTTTCCAATGGTATGCTTTTCACGATTCTGAAATTAAAAATACGACTTTTCATAAAAACTCTCAAAATTACAATTGCACTTCTTCGCGCACAAGCAATCTTGGAAGGGGGTGCGCACAAGCAATCTTGGAAGGGGGTGTACCTGCGCGCACAAGCAGTCATAAGGATGATCGCAAGGGTGGGGGTGAGATTTCTGTTCAAGGCTATGCACCTTACTGTGTCCTCAATTTTCTGGGAAGGTAACTGGTGGTTGGATTATTAGTTGAGAAATATTTAGAAATATCAAACAAACTGGTTATAGGGTCGTGTATACGTATATATAAAAAATCATATAATCATAAAACCGTTAAAAAACCGTCGTTCCCGTATATTCCAGCTACTGATATTTTTTGACTAAATACTTATTCATACCATATTATAATTTCCATTAAGTATTACTTTGAGGTCAATAAATAATATCTTTTAAATAGTAGTTGATCGTTAATTTCTAGAAATGCCTCGTCTTAATAGACCCACTGCTTCTTAAGGAGAAAGAACGCAATTGTTGAGAAATAGGATAAATAGGGAAAACGAAGAGTACGCAGAGGTGGAGAGAGTGGCAAATACATTATCTCAGCGTAGGCGGAGGGAACATTCCTTAGTCAGGGATGCAGAGCAGGGCGTCAATACAGTGTCGCGAAGGTTGAGACGCTTGAATCGTCCTGTTCGTGCGATTGAGGAAGCGGCTGACACTCAGTTTCTTTCTCAAAAGCGACTAGTTTCTGCGATTCACGCAGTTGAGCAAGCAGCCGATACTCGGCGCCGTTCTATAAGACGGCGAATCAGCGAGAATCGAGCTGTGGAACAGGTCCCAAATACTGCAAACCATTGGGAAAGGCGTATGGATCCTGCTCTTCGCGCAGCTGAACAAGCAGCCAATACTCGGCGCCGTTCTATAAGACGTTTTGATCCCGCTCTTCGCGCAACTGAGCGAGCAGCCGATACTCGGCGCCGTTTTATAAGAAGGCAAATCACCGAGAATCGAGCTGTGGAGCCTGTTTAAAATACTGCTGGCCATAGGGAAAGGCGCTTGGATCCTGCTATTCGCACAATTGAGCAAGCAGCCGATACTCGACGTCGTTCTGAAAGGCGACAAAATAGGGTATCATTGGAAAGGATTTTTCAAGCCCTTTCCAATGGTATGCTTTTCACGATTCTGAAATTAAAAATACGACTTTTCATAAAAACTCTCAAAATTACAATTGCACTTCTTCGCGCACAAGCAATCTTGGAAGGGGGTGCGCACAAGCAATCTTGGAAGGGGGTGTACCTGCGCGCACAAGCAGTCATAAGGATGATCGCAAGGGTGGGGGTGAGATTTCTGTTCAAGGCTATGCACCTTACTGTGTCCTCAATTTTCTGGGAAGGTAACTGGTGGTTGGATTATTAGTTGAGAAATATTTAGAAATATCAAACAAACTGGTTATAGGGTCGTGTATACGTATATATAAAAAATCATATAATCATAAAACCGTTAAAAAACCGTCGTTCCCGTATATTCCAGCTACTGATATTTTTTGACTAAATACTTATTCATACCATATTATAATTTCCATTAAGGATTACTTTGAGGTCAATAAATAATATCTTTTAAATAGTAGTTGATCGTTAATTTCTAGAAATGCCTCGTCTTAATAGACCCACTGCTTCTTAAGGAGAAAGAACGCAATTGTTGAGAAATAGGATAAATAGGGAAAACGAAGAGTACGCAGAGGTGGAGAGAGTGGCAAATACATTATCTCAGCGTAGGCGGAGGGAACATTCCTTAGTCAGGGATGCAGAGCAGGGCGTCAATACAGTGTCGCGAAGGTTGAGACGCTTGAATCGTCCTGTTCGTGCGATTGAGGAAGCGGCTGACACTCAGTTTCTTTCTCAAAAGCGACTAGTTTCTGCGATTCACGCAGTTGAGCAAGCAGCCGATACTCGGCGCCGTTCTATAAGACGGCGAATCAGCGAGAATCGAGCTGTGGAACAGGTCCCAAATACTGCAAACCATTGGGAAAGGCGTATGGATCCTGCTCTTCGCGCAGCTGAACAAGCAGCCAATACTCGGCGCCGTTCTATAAGACGTTTTGATCCCGCTCTTCGCGCAACTGAGCGAGCAGCCGATACTCGGCGCCGTTTTATAAGAAGGCAAATCACCGAGAATCGAGCTGTGGAGCCTGTTTAAAATACTGCTGGCCATAGGGAAAGGCGCTTGGATCCTGCTATTCGCACAATTGAGCAAGCAGCCGATACTCGACGTCGTTCTGAAAGGCGACAAAATAGCGAGATTAGGGTTATGGAGCAGGAACAATACATGGCAACCATAGAGAAAGGCGCTTAGATTAAACTTGATATAGCTCAGAAAAATAGGACTATTAGAATCAGACCTATTGAAATAAAAACTCACAAAGCTACATTCAATAGGAATTTTAAGCTTGGTCCAGATCAGATTTGCTTTTGTTGCAAAGGATTGTGGTTCCCCAAGCAAATAAGTAAGCTTTCTAGGTCTTATTTGGAAGAACATTGCGAGTACAGGGAAGAGATACATCAAAATGCAAGACATCTTGCTTTCGCTGGTAATCTTTTCAAGTTTTGCAAAACTTGTCACAGCAATATTAAAGCCGGTCGAAAGCCCAAAAGGGCCATTTCAAATGGCTTAGATTTCCCAGAAATTCATAACTCTTTGAGGGGCCTAACTCCCTTGGAAGAACGACTGATTTCACCTCGTCTTGCATTTTTGATTATTAAGTCAATAGGTCATGAGCGTCAAAGCGCTATCAAAGGAGCAATTGTTAATGTCCCTATTCCAGTAAGCAATATCGTGACGTCTCTTCTACGAGCTTTCAATGAAGCAGAGGTAATTCAGCTCCACCTCAAACGAAGAATGGAATACGGACATGAATTCATGGCAGAAACCATACGGCCAGCCAAAATTGCTGACGCAATTCTAGGTATTAGGTATTTAGTTAATACTGAACTTTATAGAAAGCACAATGTGTCAGTTAACGAGCAGTGGATCTCTGACTTCACATCCGATACTGTTCCATTCGTAGCATCTCAAGCTGATGTAGCCTTTGTAGAGGGACAACTAGCCATCCAGCAGGAGGATGAAAACTCGGAGGCGCGTAATTCTGATCAGAATACAGAAGCCGAAGAACTAAATCCTGGAGGACAAGAAACTTTGCTTGAGAATAACCAGACACATAATGTAGGAATGAGGAGTATTACAATAGCTCCAGGTGAGGGACAAAAGCCTCTTGACGTAATTCTCAATGCTGATTCTGAAGAACTGACATTCCCTAGCATATATGCTGGCATAAAAAGACCATCTTCAGAAAGCTACACAACCATAGTTAGATCTGCTCTTAGGAATGTAGATAGACGAGGTTGTCGATCTGATAAGTTATTTTTGAATTATAAGAAGTTGGAATTAATAAAAATTCGAAATAATATTTCAACTTGCTTACGTAAGCGGAGTGCTTCCAGTGCCATTTCTGCTGCTAACGTCCTGAATGAAGATTTTATGGGCAACCTCATTTGTCATGATGAGGGATATAGGATCCTTAGGGATATTCGCACGTCTCCTGCTCACTGGGAAGATGAGAAAGAAAAAGTCATGGCCATAATTCGCCAATTTGGGCTGCCAACTTTTTTCATAACTGAAACTAGGTGGCCAGAGCAGTTAGTACTGCTTAAGCGCAAAAGGGTTAATATTAATGAAGAAGAAGCTTCAAACAGTTTAGGGAAAAGGCGCACCTTATAAGAACAGGCCCAGTGACGTGCGCTAGATATTTTGATTACAGATATAGAGAAGTTTTAAAACTTATGAAAAAGTCTGGGGGTGTCTTTGGAAGTAATTTCGTTACTACCTATTACTGGCTAGATGAGTTTCAACAGAGAGGTTAACCCCATATTTACGTAATGTTTTGGCTGAAAGATGCCCCAAAAGTGGATATAAACAATGAAGAGTCTATGCGTTTTGTAAAAGCCTTCATTGATCAGTTTGTAACTGTGGATGTTACAAACCCAGATTTGGCTCCGTATATTGAATACCAAAAGCATAAGCACGGGCATTCGTGTCTTAAAAAAGTGCGAGGACAATCTATTTGTCGTCTCGGTATTCCATACCCTCCAATGCCCTGGACGGACAAATTTAATCCGTTTCCCGAAGCAACTCAAAATTCTCTTCATAACGAAAACTTTTAAAAAATTCGAGATTTTCTACTTCGCAATCATGCAGATGACATGATTAGCAATTAAAGCATATTCTAAAATATTTTCTTTCTCACAACCATGTGAGCCTCAGTTACGAGATTTTTCTGAAGAGAACATTTGCAGAAATTCAGTAGCTTAGTGGAACGCCATTCTCGGAGCTCTGCTTCTGAGGCTAAATCCTGAGCGGATCTTGGGGGAACAAAAGGTCCAATAATAAAAAGACCTGCCGCACTTGTAGCTCTTTTACAGGCTACGTACAGCGCAGCTCTCTGCATGCTGAAGTTAGTGTGAACGACCACTTTACTGTACTAGCTCCTTGACTTTTATGAATAGTAACTGCTTCTGCAGGAACCACTGGAAACTGCTTTCGGTCAAGTTTCGGTAGTTGCCTGATTAGAATTAATTTGAAAACTTTTTATAATTTTCGAAATCGGCGTCCAAGAAGCCTCCTCATAATGTCTGTGCTTGGAACGCTGATTTACTCCTATGCTTTCATCTAAAAATTGTATCCAAAAAGATCTGGAGTATTGGACGTACTGAAGCCTATCTCTCTAAGGATACCAGTGGCTCCGTTTACGAGACCATCTGATGTATCTACATTGACCGTCATCATATATTTGGCAGTCTCAGATGTTTTTAAGGACCTAGCTTGTTCCAGAAATCTGTTCCTCTGCTCTAAGCTTATTTGAGCGGACTTAACTGAGTCTAAAGCTTCCGAGAGAAATTGAGCAGTGGGTATCGAGTTAAGCTTCTCCCTATTGTAACGATCTGTGTCCTGATTACTTGTAAAATTTAGTCATTTGGAATTTGATTTTCATCGGAAATTCTAAATCTAAGCAAGCTAACATCATCAGACGTTATTTGGCCGGATGCCATGTTGCAATTGCAAACGGTTGGTCATCTCGCTGTCGCATTATCTCTGTGTGTTCAAAAAACCTAAAAGGACTCCACGGATATGATCCAAATATAGCACTGTATGGATCATGCGACGGGGCCTGAAAAATCCAGCGATCACATACGGGCCGCAATAGTATAAGATCGCCGAACACGATAACCGAAATACCTCCGAAAGGAGTTTCAACATTAGAAAATATTTGCTTTAGGCGAGAGTCTAAATGAGAAAACATTGTTGCACCGACCACGTCTATTATAAGAATTTTAAGATCAATAAATGCTGAACGAAGGGTATTCAACAAATCAAATGAATTAAATAAAATGTCTGCGCTGAATATCCGTTAAAACAAAACAACAACAAGAGTAGCAGCAAAACATACAAATTATGGAACTATTGAGCAGGTTAACCGCATCACAACGGAAATTCGCACTGCTTTTGAGCATCGGGAATTGTTCACACTATAAACTAATGCGTACACTTAATGAGTTCAATTCGGGTGTTTGAATCTAACTGACTCGCTACTGCGAGGGCATCGCCTTTTATTCATTCTTACATAGGTTCCTATCATCTAATTATATAATGCAGCGCTTGTAAGACGCTGCAGTCTGCGTTGGTCAATGCAGCTGAGGTGTATCTTAAATCTATATTTGTGACCTATGACCGCGCTAATCACCTCCCGCGTGATCATATCTCTTAACACTTCGGCAATAGACCCCTGCAATCGTACTTATCTGTAGTTGCCACTTATGTTGTCCCATGCCATGTTTATTGCAGCCCATAAATAGAACATATTTATAGTTTGTCTACTTATCATGTCTAAACACATCTTTAGACATTCTCCGGGGGGGGGGGGGGGGGGAAAGTGTACGGCCAGTAGTTGTCTCTCATTTATGCGTTGCCTCCGGATATAAATGACCATTATAATTATGATAATCGCTGTCAACGCTAGAGCCGAGTGTCCGCTTGCCGTGTGAAAAATCAAGTCATCAATGTGTACTTTGTTATTTTTCATAGTATTGATGCGCATTTGAAGATTTTGTAGTTCATTAGTGTTGTTGACAATCAAGTGCTTCAGCGGGACCACGTTCCATGTCTCCTTGTCATCTATAATTCGTAAACTGGGAAAGATAGACATTTCAGACGCTGTCGAAATTACTTTTTGAGGAGTAATTATTGTTGTATCCCCTAATATTGCTGTGCATCCTGCAGGTAGTTGTATAATGCCTTGATTGGGCAGTCTTATAACTTGATGCTGTTCGTTGCATCTTATATTAGCTGTTGTATTCCGAAACAGTCTAAATAGCCAACGGTTGGATCCACTTATCTCTTTGATGAACGAATTGCCTTGGAATTCCATCATTTCGCATGAGTGTGCCTTGCTTGGTTTCAATGGAGATATTTCGCAAGAGTGATCATCCGCGTTTTTCCATGCCCAATTATTTTCGCAAAGCCATGTTGTCGAATCCTCTTGTCTGCATTGGTTAATTTCCATTTCAGACATTAGGTGATATGCGTTTATGTCGGTATTGAACGCAAAATATTTAGAATTCAATTTCGGAATAAGCTTTGTTCCGTTTGTCCACAGTGGTATTGGGATTACTTCAAAGAGATCCGTTTCCTGATTGTTGTATATCGGCAATTTTGCTTCAATGAATAGGACATTATCCTTCAACATAGCTTGTGCCTTCATCAGTTTATAGATCAGTGGTAATTGTATAACTGAATTTCCACCCGGTAGCATTTGTTTTCGTCCTAATTTTTGCTTAACTTTTTCGAGCTCCTCCAGCATTTTGTTAGGCGCAATTAGTATAGGATGAATTCTTCCTTCACTAATGTCCGTTACCATTGAGATCGCTGTTGCTTGTAGGCTTTCTGCCTCTTCAATCCAGTTTCGCACTTGATTTGATAACATAAGGAATTTAATTGACACCTTATATACCATAAAGTGCTCCTTCATGGTTTCTGCAATAATATTGACTTGTTGGGTCAGTTTTCCCAAATTCCGGTTTGCTTCTATCGTAGTTGTTCTTACTAATTCTTCCGTGGCATTGATGACCGAGGTCTGATTGTCAACATATTCCATTAGATGTTTTTCGTTTTTTATGATCGTTTGCATATTTTCCTGTATTCTATTTGCATTTCCGATATCAAAGAACAGTATAAACCTTTTCTTTCGGTTGGTACGGTGCCGTAGAATTTTGTCTTTTTCTTTTATGTTGTCAATTTTTGTCCTTATTGTCGTGCCGAAGAAATCGCAGTAGTCCTTGAAGTCTCCCATTTTTTCGCAAACCAGGCGGGATTTTTCCAGGAAGTCCTCTGATTGTTTTATGACATCAAAATAGGCTTGCATGTCATAATAAAACAGTAATTGCCAACTGGATGTAGCGACTTCAATTTTACCAATTTTGTTTACCATAACTGCAGTTTTTGCGTCGATGTCGTAAATTTTTCCAAGTTCTTTGGGAATTTCTTCCGAAAATATTTGTCGCAGTTGTAGCTTGCAACATCAATAAACAGCATAGCAAAGTAGCTATGCTTCCAGTGCCATTCCTTTTGCCTTTTGGAACTCGCTGCTTCTTGTCCTTGCGTAGCTGCATTGACTCCGTTCTAGATGGCGTTGCAGCTCCAGCTGGTTTTGCTTCGCTAACAGGAAGTTGACAGATCTTGTTTAGCGATCTTTTTACTTCCCCATCGCTTGTTTTAACCGTGACTACCCGGACTTTATCATCTTGTCCTTTAGTCGTACTAATGATTCTTCCCATTGGCCATCTTGCAGGGTGAGTGTTCTCATTTTTTATAAGAACCAACTGTCCCTCCTTCAGATTTGGCTTTACCTGGCGCCATTTGGTTCGCTGTTGCAATAACACCAGATACTCCTCTTTCCATTTCTTCCAAAAATCACCTCTGATGCGTTGAATAAGCTTCCATCTATCCAAAGAGCTGATTGTCTTACTTTCGTCAAAATGTTCAGGAGCTCCAATTAGAGGTCTTCCCACCAGAAAATGACCCGGCGTTAATATTTCCTCACCATCGTTTTCGCTCCTTACAGTGACTAATGGGCGCGAGTTTCGTACTGCTTCGATTTGACATAGCAGTGATGCAAATTCTTCATATGTAAAGCTGTTTTCACCAATAACTCGTTTAAGGTGATACTTCACTGATTTTACACCGGCTTCCCATAAACCTCCCATGTGGGGGCTTCTCGGGGGGGTAAAGTGCCACTTGATGCCTTCTTTTTCTAGTGTAGGTACTAACTCTTTGTCCAATATTCTTGAAGCTCCTACGAAGTTTGTTCCATTATCTGAGTATATGTTCTCACTCTTGCCTCGTCTTGCAAAGAACCGTCGAAGAGCCTACAGGAATTTGTCTGACGAAAGGTCGCTAACAGCTTCCAAATGTATTGCTTTTGTTGCCATACAAACAAATACACAAATGTATCCTTTATACGTTTTTTGACCTCTTTCCTTTGAGCAGCGAATCTGGAACGGTCCGGCGTAGTCTATTCCAGTATTTTGAAACGAGTAATCAGTTGTTACTCGATAAACTGGTAGATTTCCCATCAGTTGACTGGACATCTCTTGCTTGTATCGTATGCATACAATACATTCCCTTAAATATTTCTTTAAGGAATTTTGTATGCCAAATATCCAGAACTCCCTCTGAATATAAGTTCTCATAATGTTAATTCCGCCATGCAGAGTTTCTTTGTGAGAATCCTTTACAATTAACCAAGTCAAATGTGACTTATCCAGTATAATTGGATGTTTTACATTATACGGTATCATTGCGTTTTGTAGTCGTCCACCAACTCGAAGTACGCCATCACTATCCAAAAACGGATTTAGCGCCTGCAACTTACTCTTTGGTTCTAAAGGACTTTTGTTTTTGAGTAGTCTGACTTCGTGTCCAAAATCTAGCTGTTGTTGTATCTTTACCACAGCATGCTTCGTTAGCTTTAATTCCTCCACCGTAAGATGTGACTGCTGTTGCGATTTTCCTCTCAGCTTTGTTATGAAGCGTAATACATACGCCATTACTCTAAGAAGTTTGTCGATCGATGAATACTTTGATAAAAGATGGTTTTGCAGATATTCGGATTTTATCAATGTGGATACCACAACCATTTCCGATTCCTTTTGAGTGGGCCAGTGTTGTGCATCTATAGATAGCCAATTCGGCCCTCTCCACCAAATTTCACAGATTTTAAGAGCTTGCGGTGATATCCCTCTTGAAGCCACGTCTGCTGGATTTTCTTCCGATTTAACGTAATTCCATTTGACATTGGGAATTAGTTTAATGATATCTTCCACTCTAGTTCTGACGAACTTATCTTTGCTGCGCTTGTTCTGTATCCAGGCAATAGTAATTTGCGAATCACTCCATGCATGCGTTGTAATCTTGTTGCTCCATATAGCCTGCACTTTCGCTAATGACTTTGCTAGTAAATGCGCAGCACATAATTCCAGCTTTGGAATTGTTTTCCTGTTTTTTATAGGATTTACTTTGCTTTTTGCTGCTAGCAAGGTAACTCTCCCGCCTACTTTTGTATACACAGCCGCTGCTTTCTCTGATGCATCGCAGAATCCATGTAGCTCCATAATACCTTTGGAGCATCCAGTCCAGCGTGAAATGCTAATTTCTTCTAAATTTTATAGACCTTTAGCATATTCCATCCACCAGTTTGCTAAGTTGGATTCCAATTCAACGTCCCAAGTCATCGGTAACTTCCACAGTTCCTGAATAAAACATTTGCCTTGAATTGTTACCGGTGCCAACCATCCTAGTGGGTCGAAAATTCTGGACAACTGTGATAACACTAACCCCTTTGTTATGCGTGTTAGCATTGGGTTTTCTGCCGAAAACGTAAATGTATCCTTCTTCGGATCCCATCGAAGTCCTAAGGTTTTGATCGATTCATTCTCCTCAATGCAGATTTTCTCCGTAGCTCCGTCGTCCTGAATGTCGGCTAAAATACGTTCGTCATTTGCAACCCATTTTCGCAGATGCATGCCGGCCTTCTCCATCACTTGTCTCAATTTCCTTTGACGTTCATAGCACTCGTTGACTGTGTCTCCACCAGTTATGAGGTCATCCATATAAAAGTCGTCTCTTATTGTTTCTGCTAAGACGCTATCCTCGTAGACATCGGACTGCTAAGAAAGGTGCTGCCGAGGTGCCATACGTAACGGTTGTTAACTTAAACTCACTGATCGGCAGTTTTGGATCATCTCTCCATAGGATATATTGGTATTCTTGGTCTTTCTCAGCAACCTTTATTTGGCGATACATTTTTTCAATGTCAGCTACCATAACATATTGCCACTTGCGCCATTTAATTAGAATATCGAATATATCCTTTTGAATCTTGGGACCAGCTATAATAACGTCATTTAGGCTTAGTCCATTTGTCGTTTTTGCGGATGCGTCAAAAACTACTCGTAGCTTCGTAGTTAAGCTTCCAGGCCTGATGATTGCTTGATGGGGTAAATAGTATTTACCTTGACCCGTTGTCTTTACAGATTCCATATGTCCCATCTTAAGGTATTCTTTCATGAATTCGTTGTATGCAGCCCAGTTCTTTGGGTTTCTTTGAAACTTCTTTTCCATTTGCATGAGCCTTGCCATTGCCTGTTTGCGAGAGTCCCCCAGCTTTGCCTCTTGGCGGAATGGAATTGACACCACAAATCTGCCTTCCTCGTTGATGACAGTTGTTTCTTGGAATTTTCTTTCGCATTCTGCATTGTCTGTAATCGTCTCATCGGCCTCATCTTCCAATTCCCAAAAGCGATCCAGGTCCTTTAGATTTATTGTGGTAGTGGCACTTATAATTTTGTGCTTTGCTGCTCGAGTTATATTTCCAGACACAATCCATCCAAATTTGGTTTTTTGTCCCAAGATTCCATTCACGGTTTTTATTTTTTCCATCATAATCAGGGGAAATAGATCCAAACCTATCACCATGTCAATTCTGCTTGGCTCGTTGAATCGTGGATCTGCTAGCCTGTAGCCCTTCCACTCTTTGTTGATATCAATATCAAACTTTTTGCTGGGAAGGGCTCTATGGAGTGTTGGTAAAACCAATGCTTCCGTTGATGCTTTGAAGCTGCTTGGAATTTTTGGTTTGATCGTCAGGTGGACACTATTTTTTGATAATTGAGTAGTCTGGGAGATACCTTCGACCTCTATAGTACTTCTTACTCTGGGAATCCTTAATATTTGTGCTGCTTCCTCTGAAATCAGCGTCTTCTGGGATCCACCGTCAATAAGCGCCCTCAACTCGTTGTAACCTCCAGCTTTGTTTTTCACTAAAACAACAGCTGTAGCCAATAGTGTGTCTTGCCCTTGCTTAAGGCTATTGCTGTTGATACTGCGTTTTGTCTCTTCATGAAGAAGGCTATTGTGTCTTTTGGAGCATCGATTGCATGTAATTTCCTTTCTGCAATCGATAGCATTATGCTTTCCAAAGCATCTAAAGCACATGCTGTTCTTTTGAACGAATTCTTTTCTTTTTTCGATTGATTGTGCTCTGAATTTGAGACACTTTATCATATCGTGGCCATCCTTAGAGCAAAAGGCTGTGAGGAGTTAAACTCCGCACAAATGCGAATAGTGATCGCATAAGGAGGGCCTGCCGTTGCCAGTTACGCAACAAGCCAAAGCGTAGTAACGGCAGTGCGAAGCCCAGAGAGAGAGAGTTTGGAGACTCTGGGCTGGAGAAAGAGAGTTTGGAGACTCTAGAGGAAGAGAGTTTGGAGATTCGGGAAATGGAGAGAGAGAGGATGGAGATTCCGGACTTGCTGAAAAGAGAGTTTGGAGAGTCAGCAGGCTTAAAAGCAATTAACGGGACAAATCGAACTTTGGACCGGCCAACGGTAAAATCGTGGACTTTGGATCCGGAGACTGGAGACCAAAGGGATAAACCGTTAGAGGTGGCCTATATAAACAGGCCGAGCGCTGGAAGCGAGACCGACAGTCAAGGAAAGCAAGTGTACGAGTCAGCAACGTAGAACGAAGTCAGCAGAGGAGCTACGACCGTGATAGTCACCAAGGAGCAAGATCGCTACGTCAAGACGTTCGGGACGAGAAGGTCTCCGAACTGAGACGCAGGTAGCTGAGGTCCAAACGACGAAGCACGAGTAGCCAGGAGGCAAACGACAGGAGAGGCCAGATCTAAGCGGGCACCAGAGGAAGCGGCAGGGATTGTGGTGTAGACCCGGTGGATTGTGTAGGAGATCGCGTGCTTGAACCAGGCGATAGCCTGGTGTGTCCGTGCAATCCAAGCAGGCGTGGTACCGGCGCCGCCAGTCCGAACCAGACGTGGGGTGACGCGTTGCTGTTCCACAGGCGTATGCCTTGGGAATCACAGCCGTGAGCTTCCGTGAGTCTGCGTACGGCAACAATTCTCAGCCCACGCGACAAGCACCCATAACGAAGATCCGCGCCACCCAGGACGACGAAAGCAGCAGGACAGGGGAACCAGGCCGCCGAGCAGGACATCCAGGTCCGACCGCGCCGACAGGAGAGAAAGGTAGGGTGGAACGTTCGTCTTTCACTGGGCGTCTTGCTACAGGGACTGCGGCGTATCCGGGCGATAGCGCTACGACGAGAGAGCAGAGGCGTCCGGACAATTAAAGTGCATTGTAAACTGAGCTCAAATAAAGACCCGAGAACGAAACTGCGAGTGTTATTACTGGTAACCGGGTGATCGCGTTATTATATAAATTTGGTGGGACGAACGCACAAACTCTACTGAGCTAGCCGCACGTATTCCGTAGCGAGCAGATAAATAAAATCAGTTCGTTACATCTGGCGCCCAACGTGGGCCACGAACCCACGACCCTGAGATTAAGAGTCTCATGCTCTACCGACTGAGCTAGCCGGGCTTCGGATGAGAGAACGAAACTGCGAGTGTTATTACTGGTAACCGGGTGATCGCGTTATTATATAAATTTGGTGGGACGAACGCACAAACTCTACTGAGCTAGCCGCACGTATTCCGTAGTGAGCAGATAAATAAAATCAGTTCGTTACATCTGGCGCCCAAATAACGTGATTATCCCGGCAGTAAACACAAATAAAGCAGTATGGGTAGAAGTTGGATCTACCGTCTCAAAAAGGAAGATTTCGCGTATGTCGCACAGAGGTTGCGCATATCGCTGTCCGGAAGGACAGAGGACATGCGGAAAGCCCTAGCGGAGTACTACGCAGAGACAGAGAACGACCCAAAACTCGCAGCAATCTGGACAGAATTGGAGGCAACATATCCGGACAGACCAGGTCCAAGCATAAAGCTTACGAACCCCGAGGGGGAAGACTTAATCGCAAGTCTGAACATGGAGGAGATGTTTCAAGAAGGGCAACGGAGAGAGACAAGCAGGGAAAGGAGGCCAAGTGCAGAAAGACCCAGGCCCAGCCCGCCAGACTACGCGAAAGTAGCGAAGCAAGTAAGAGAGTGGTCTTTTCGCTTCGACGGAGAAGAAAAACCACTCGAATTCCTGGAGCAGGTGGAATGGTCCGCAAACACATACGGGTTGGACCTGAACATGATTCCCCGAGCCATGCCGGAATTAATGCAGGGAAAGGCTCTGAAGTGGTACATAGCCAACAACAAGCACTGGAGGACTTGGGCCGAGTTCATAGACAGTTTCCAGACGTATTTCCTGCCCAGGGGATACTTCACGAAGCTCGCGGACAAGGTGAGACAAAGGAAGCAAGGGTACAGGGAGGCATTCAAGGACTACATGGTCGAGATGCAGACCCTAATAAGACCCCTTGGGTATGGGAAGAAAGAAACGCTGGAGCTCATCAAGGAGAACTGCACGCCAGACCTTCGAATAGCGTTGAGATCCTACCACGTGGACGACCTAGAGGCTCTCATGATCCTGGCAGATGAATACGAGGAACTGCACAGGGAACGGGAGGCATTTGCGGAAGAGCACAAATACAGCCGCAACAAAGCCCCGGCCGCAACACACGTCACGTGCAGAAGGTGTGAGGACTCAGGAGATCCAGGCACGCATACCCGGGAACAGTGGGCACAATATACCCCGGTCCAGGCCAGGCGACAAAACACGACCCTATGGAGGCGGCCAGTCACTGCACAGAGACACACTGGACCAACGTCAGGGGGCAACCCGGGTCAGAACCCAACCCATATTGCCAATCCACAGGAAGCGTGTCGCAGGTGCGGCGGACACGGCCATTGGGCAAGAGGCTGCCGCGAACAGAGGCTGCTGTTCTGCTGGATGTGCGGGAAAGTAGGAGTCCGAAGCACAGAATGCTGCCAGAGAACGGGAAATGGCCAGCGATCCCAGCCGCAGAGAGACGGGCCGGGGTCGCAAGTTGCCGCCTCTCCAAACTAACCGGAAAACTAATCGAGGAGGAGCAGCAGTTGTCCGCAGCGGTAAAGATCGGTGGGGACACGTACAAGGCCACGATCGACACCGGGGCAACAGCAAGCTTCATAAGTGAAGAGCTGGCGGACAAGCTGGCTGCCCAGGGAGCGATTACAAGGACACGACGGCAGGTTAGGTTGGCAGATGGAAGGTGTGGCGAAATCAACGCAAAGCTCGAAATAGGAGTGGAGTTCGGCAACAGGCGACTCGTCATGAGCCTGCTAGTATTACCAGGGATAGTGGATGCATTGGTGCTGGGGTGGAATTTCCTCACGCAAGTCGGGGCCGAGATCAAGTGCGCCGGTCATGAAATCCGAATACCGGCCAGAGGCAGACACAACGGGTGGCTCGAGGAGAAGTTGTCGGTCGCATTAGTCCAAAAGGACGGCGAAGAGGACCACGTGAACCAATTCCTGGAAACAGAGCTCGCGGAGTTTCAAGCCATGACCGGAACGTCGAGTATAGCCGAGCACACGATAACCATGAAGGACGATAAGCCAATCAAGCAGAGATACTACCCCAAGAATGCAAAGATTCAAGGGGAGATCAACGCGAAGGTGGACGAACTGCTGAAGATGGGGATGATAGAGCATTCAAGGAGCCCGTACAGCTCACCCATAGTCATGGTGAAGAAGAAAACGGGAAAATGGAGATTATGCGTGGACTTCAGGCAGATAAACGCGAACTCCATAAAGGATGCCTACCCGATGCCACGGATAAACTACATCCTCGATCAACTAAGGGAGGCGCGATTTATAAGCAGCCTGGACCTAAAGGATGGGTATTGGCAAATACAACTGGAAGAGTCAATCAAGCCGGGGCTTCACGGCCTTCACGGTCCCAGGGAAAGGGCTGTTCCAATGGAAGGTGATGCCATTTGGGTTATACTCCGCGTCGGCCACATTTCAACGGGCCCTGGATCAGGTGATTGGACCGGAAATGTCGCCGCATGCATTTGCGTATCAGGACGACATCATCGTGATTGGCCGCACCCTAGAGGAACACAAGAGAAACCTTAGGGAGGTATTCAGTCGCCTGAAGAAAGTGAACCTGAAAATGAACCCGGAAAAATGCCAGTTCTTCAAACAAGAACTTCTGTACCTAGGACACCGCGTCACAAGCCAAGGGATAGGCACGGACCCAGAGAAGGTAGCAGCGATAGCCCAGCTAGAACCACCGTCATCGGTCCGAGAACTGAGGCAATACCTTGGAGTCGCATCGTGGTACCGACGTTTCGTGCCTGACTTCGCGCGCATCGTAAGGCCACTCAACGACCTCCTCCGCAAGGGTACCAAGTGGACATGGTCACAGGACCACCAGCAAGCCTTCGAGGAGGTAAAAGCCAGATTGGTTACCGACCCAGTCTTGGCGTGCCCCGACTTCGGGAGAACGTTCATCCTGCAAACGGACGCCAGTGACTACGGGATTGGGGCAATTCTCACGCAGGATACAGAAGATGGCGAAAGGGTCATTTCATACTCTAGCCGGACCCTAAACGGAGCCGAGAAAAACTACTCGACAACGGAGAAGGAATGTTTGGCAATTGTGTGGGCTATTCGGAAGCTAAGGCCGTACCTTGAGGGATACCACTTTAAGGTGGTGACGGATCATATGGCGCTGAAGTGGCTGAACAGCATAGAAAGCCCTTCGGGAAGAATTGCCAGATGGGCGTTGGAGCTGCAGCAGTATGACTTCGAGGTAGCATATAGGAAAGGCCGGTTGAACGTGGTAGCAGACGCATTGTCGAGGCAGCCACTGCCAGAGTCGGTCTCAGCAGAACCCGACATGCTGAGAAGAACACAGGACAAGGAGGCCGAAGCGGAGTGCAGCTGGATCAAGGAAATGCGAGAAAAACTAAAAACACAGCCTCAAAAGTTCCCAGACTACGTGTGGGAGGGTAGCACCCTTTACAGGCAGATTCCGCATAGAGCAGGGAACGAAGATGTAATGACCTGGAAGCTATGTGTTCCGCGGCAGCTGAGAGAAACGGTCTTGCGTGAAAACCACGACGCCCCAGCAGCCGGTCATGTAGGCAGTCGGAAGACGATTGCACGGCTTGCAGCCCGGTACTACTGGCCAGGAATGCAGAGAGACGCAAGGGCCTACGTTCGGAAGTGCGAGGACTGCGCCAGGTTCAAACCGAATCAGCGACAGGCGGCGGGAAAGATGCTGACACAGATTCCGGAGGAGCCCTGGGCGACAGTGTGCGCCGATTTCGTCGGACCACTACCGAGGTCGAAACACGGAAACAGTATGTTGTTGGTACTGATCGACAGGTTTTCGAAGTGGACGGAGTTGGTGCCTTTGCGAACAGCCACGGCGGAAACGTTGCAGAAAGCGTTCAGGGAACGCATAGTTTCACGATTTGGAGTACCGAAGGTGGTGATCACGGACAACGGCGTGCAGTTCACGAGCCGGGTTTTTAAGAAGTTCCTCAACGACATGGGGATAAAGCAGCAGTTTACGGCACCGTATACCCCACAGGAGAATCCGACAGAGAGAGCAAACCGCACGGTGAAGACAATGATAGCGCAGTTTGCCGGACAGAACCAGAGGAATTGGGATGAAAGGTGGCCCGAAATCATGCTGGCCGTGAACTCCAGTGTTTCGGAGTCCACAGGATACTCACCGGCATTTTTGACACAGGGCCGCGAGCCAAGACTACCGAACGCACTCTATGACAGAGAAACGCTAGGTACGGGAAGGCAACCAGAGTCACCGGAAGGAAACGCTGAGAAGATGAGAGAGGTCTTCGAGATTGTGCGCAGGAACCTAGAGAGGGTGTCCCAGGACCAAGCAAGGCATTACAACCTGCGGAGAAGGCAGTGGAAGCCAAGCGTCGGTGAAGTGGTGTGGGCCAAGGAGCACCATTTGTCTAAAGCGGCTGAAGGGTTTGCGGCCAAACTAGCTCCGAGGTTCGATGGACCGTACCAAATTGTGGATTTCATATCGCCGGTGATATGTAAGATTCGCCACCGGACGAACAAAAAGGAACGCACGGTACATGTCAGCGACCTAAAACAGCAGGATCAGGAGGAGAAGGGTGGCCAGAACGTGGAGTCGGATCCATCGGAAGGCATGCAGGAGAACGACAACACCTGAGAACGGACTGGGTTCGGCAGCCGTTCTAGCGTCAGGCCGAGGAGAGAGTCAACGGAGGCAGACTGCGAGTCTGACAACCATTACAGCGTCAGGCCAAGGCGAGAGTCAACGGCTGCGGACCGCGAGCGAACCAGAGTGTTGCCGCGACAACCACCACCAGGGAAGAGTAGGGCTCCGATTCCAGAAAAGTTGAAGATGACAGTACCTGAGAGCGGACGAGGCTCGACAACCGTTCTAGCGTCAGGCAAAGGCGAGAGTCAACGGAACAGACGGCGAGTCCGACAACCGTTTTAGCGTCAGGCCAAGGCGAGAGTCAACGGAGGCGGACCACGAGCGGACCAGAATATTGCCTCAACAACCAAACCAGGGGATAATAAGGCCACTAACGGCGGGAAGCGGAGAAACAACGGAACCTGAGAACGGACGAGGGTCGCCAACCGTTCTAGCGTCAGGCCAGGGCGAGAGTCAACGGGTGAAGACTGTAAGGCCAACAACCGTTCTAGCGTCAGGCCAAGGCGAGAGTCAACGAAGGCAGGCCACGAGCGAACCAGAGCACCAGTGAACATTCCCGACGGAAGCGGGACAGAAGGAGACCCGATCCGACTCCAACAAAAAAAAAAAAAAAAAAAAAAAAAAAACCCACGAAGGAAGTAGCAGACTACGGGGCCAGGACCAACCGGGCAATAAGCTCGTTGAATATCCCGAAGAAAGAAGAGAGACGGTACGAGAGTCAAGGAAACAGTACCGTAAGAACGAGCGTCTGGAGTCGGAGACCGACAAAGTCAGACTTAAGGCCGGGCCAGAAACGCCAGCACCAGAGAGCAGATTTCTATCTGCTGGTGGGAAGAGATCGACGCCGACGTAGGCCACCGTGGGACATAACGGTAAGGGTCTAAAAGGGAGAAGCGAAACCGAGGTGTAATGGGAGGCCGAGCGAAGGGCCCAAGTCACAAGAAGTTCGACAACCAAAATGAGCGCAACTACCGTGATGCACCAAACGACGAGGCTGGCCGCTAGGGGTCAGAAGGTCAAAGGACCCGTCGAGGGGCAAGGACGGTCGGGGGGTAGGCGTATGCCTAATCCTCGGCCCACCCGAACTCCAAGGCGCGGTGCCGAGGACGAGCGGGGAGAGGACCCGGAGCCCGTGGTCACATCAGACGAAAGCGAGCTGCAGTGGGAGGAGGACCCGAAGGAGGAAAGGAGGACCTGGCGGCTGAAGAGGGCCATGAGCGGGGCCGATAACCGGATCCTTCCGGGGACCGCGCCGGCGTTCGAGGAGGCCAGACAGAACCCTAGAGGGAGCGGGGGGACGTCAGCGGCGATGGCAAACGCCATCGTGAAGATGCGGAAGCTGGAGGCCGACCGAGTGGCGGCCAGGGGAGCCCCACAGTCGGAACGGATGGCAGCGAGGGAGGAGTATGAGGCCGCCAAGGCAGCGCGCGTCCGCATGCAGCAACGGGCGGCCATGGCGGCCAGGCACGAAATCCAGCAAAGAGCGAGGACCAAGGAGGAGGAGGAGAAGAAGTGGCTCAAGGAGCTCGAAAGGGCAGAGAAGGAGGAGTGCGCGGCGTGGGAGCTGGTTCCCTGGCACGAGGGGGAAGAAGCCGGTGGCAAAGGGGGAGAAGTACCCGCCACTCCGCGGTACATTCATTCGGAGGAGATGGTAAAGGAAGGAACCCCGGAGCCGTCCCCACCCCCGTCACCCATAGCGTCAACAAGGATCCCACCTACGCCCCGGCCACGGCACTGGCCACCCAGCCCCCCACCCAACCCGGTGCCGACCGTCCGTCCACCCACGGCTCCGCCAACCCACCCGGAACCCCAGGACCCCGTGGGAGACCAGGACCCTCCGATCCCGCACGCCAGGGTGTCGCACCAAGTGAGGGAGTATACGGAAGGAGGCAGACGATGGCGGCAACAAGTCGTCACTTGGACCTGGCCGATTACCCCCGAAGGACCTGAGGAAGAAGAGGCGCCGGTCCATGGCGGTGGGGCTCCGCCAACCCCGGACACGACGGCCGAGCTGGAGAAGGGGCAATGGGTGTGGCCATCACCCAAGGACACCCCAAGGCCCGGACTCCAGCGGCAGTCATCCGCTCCAGCGGTTGGTGTACCCGCATCCCGGCCGTCCTGGGTGCGGATGGCATCTGCGTCGGAGGTCCAGCGGTGGGCTCCGATTCCGGAGGCGGAATGGCCCGCGGGAGTCATGTAGGAGCCGGTAATCCGGGACGCCAAGCGCCGAGGTAGCCGCCGGTGCGTGGTCCTGCACCGCGGAAATAAGAGGTTCCGAGTGAGGGTAGCGGCGACGGGGATCCGTTTGTTCGGGCTGGTGAACGAGTGTCCGGGTAGCTGATCCCGCCCGGAGTTGATAATAAAACAAAAAGGAATCCAAAAAGCAAACACAAGAAAACACGTAGCACATTATTTAAAGGGACGGATCACACGAACGCGCACAACACATAGGGTATATTTGGCATAGGATTTACAGCATGTCAAAAGAATTTCATATGGGCGAAATCTGGAAGAGAAGAGGAGTAAAAGTTAGTGAGCACTTGAAAGAGGTGAAAAGCACCGGCAGGAACTCACGTGTGGGTCGACGTGAGCGTTGACGGAATCCCAAGAGTGTTCCGCGGTAACCGCAGGACCGGATTTTAAATTTTCCCGAAGAAAGGGGGAGATGTGAGGAGTTAAACTCGGCACAAATGCGAATAGTGATCGCATAAGGAGGGCCTGCCGTTGCCAGTTACGCAACAAGGCAAAGCGTAGTAACGGCAGTGCGAAGCCCAGAGAGAGAGAGTTTGGAGACTCTGGGCTGGAGAAAGAGAGTTTGGAGACTCTAGAGGAAGAGAGTTTGGAGACTCGGGAAATGGAGAGAGAGAGGATGGAGATTCCGGACTTGCTGAAAAGAGAGTTTGGAGAGTCAGCAGGCTTAAAGGCAATTAACGGGACAAATCGAACTTTGGACCGGCCAACGGTAAAATCGTGGACTTTGGATCCGGAGACTGGAGACCAAAGGGATAAACCGTTAGAGGTGGCCTATATAAACAGGCCGAGCGCTGGAAGCGAGACCGACAGTCAAGGAAAGCAAGTGTACGAGTCAGCAACGTAGAACGAAGTCAGCAGAGGAGCTACGACCGTGATAGTCACCAAGGAGCAAGATCGCTACGTCAAGACGTTCGGGACGAGAAGGTCTCCGAACTGAGACGCAGGTAGCTGAGGTCCAAACGACGAAGCACGAGTAGCCAGGAGGCAAACGACAGGAGAGGCCAGATCTAAGCGGGCACCAGAGGAAGCGGCAGGGATTGTGGTGTAGACCCGGTGGACTGTGTAGGAGATCGCGTGCTTGAACCAGGCGATAGCCTGGTGTGTCCGTGCAATCCAATCAGGCGTGGTACCGGCGCCGCCAGTCCGAACCAGACGTGGGGTGACGCGTTGCTGTTCCACAGGCGTATGCCTTGGGAATCACAGCCGTGAGCTTCCGTGAGTCTGCGTACGACAACAATTCTCAGCCCACGCGACAAGCGCCCATAACGAAGATCCGCGCCACCCAGGACGACGAAAGCAGCAGGACAGGGGAACCAGGCCGCCGAGCAGGACATCCAGGTCCGACCGCGCCGACAGGAGAGAAAGGTAGGGTGGAACGTTCGTCTTTCACTGGGCGTCTTGCTACAGGGACTGCGGCGTATCCGGGCGATAGCGCGGTGCGTCGGAAGGAACTGAACAAGCGTCTGGCGGGACCGGCCGGGACAGAGCAAGGGACAAGAGGTTGTGGCTAGCGAGGCGTATGCCTTTGAGAGCCCGGCAATCGTTCACCCTAGTCTGAGAACGGTGACGCTTCCCTAAGCCCTCGACCTTCCTTCTCGCGCGTCAGCGGCAATACCAAGCGAAGGTCCGACGCTACGACGAGAGAGCAGAGGCGTCCGGACAATTAAAGTGCATTGTAAACTGAGCTCAAATAAAGACCCGAGAACGAAACTGCGAGTGTTATTACTGGTAACCGGGTGATCGCGTTATTATATAAATTTGGTGGGACGAACGCACAAACTCTACTGAGCTAGCCGCACGTATTCCGTAGCGAGCAGATAAATAAAATCAGTTCGTTACATCTGGCGCCCAAATAACGTGATTATCCCGGCAGTAAACACAAATAAAGCAGTATGGGTAGAAGTTGGACCTACCGTCTCAAAAAGGAAGATTTCGCGTATGTCGCACAGAGGTTGCGCATATCGCTGTCCGGAAGGACAGAGGACATGCGGAAAGCCCTAGCGGAGTACTACGCAGAGACAGAGAACGACCCAAAACTCGCAGCAATCTGGACAGAATTGGAGGCAACATATCCGGACAGACCAGGTCCAAGCATAAAGCTTACGAACCCCGAGGGGGAAGACTTAATCGCAAGTCTGAACATGGAGGAGATGTTTCAAGAAGGGCAACGGAGAGAGACAAGCAGGGAAAGGAGGCCAAGTCCAGAAAGACCCAGGCCCAACCCGCCAGACTACGCGAAAGTAGCGAAGCAAGTAAGAGAGTGGTCTTTTCGCTTCGAAGGAGAAGAAAAACCACTCGAATTCCTGGAGCAGGTGGAATGGTCCGCAAACACATACGGGTTGGACCTGAACATGATTCCCCGAGCCATGCCGGAATTAATGCAGGGAAAGGCTCTGAAGTGGTACATAGCCAACAACAAGCACTGGAGGACTTGGGCCGAGTTCATAGACAGTTTCCAGACGTATTTCCTGCCCAGGGGATACTTCACGAAGCTCGCGGACAAGGTGAGACAAAGGAAGCAAGGGTACAGGGAGGCATTCAAGGACTACATGGTCGAGATGCAGACCCTAATAAGACCCCTTGCGTATGGGAAGAAAGAAACGCTGGAGCTCATCAAGGAGAACTGCACGCCAGACCTCCGAATAGCGTTGAGATCCTACCACGTGGACGACCTAGAGGCTCTCATGATCCTGGCAGATGAATACGAGGAACTGCACAGGGAACGGGAGGCATTTGCGGAAGAGCACAAATACAGCCGCAACAAAGCCCCGGCCGCAACACACGTCACGTGCAGAAGGTGTGAGGACTCAGGAGATCCAGGCACGCATACCCGGGAACAGTGGGCACAATATACCCCGGTCCAGACCAGGCGATAAAACACGATCCTATGGAGGCCGCCTGTCACTGCACAGAGACACACTGGAACAACGTCAGGGGGCAACCCGGGTCAGAACCCAACCCATATTGCCAATCCACAGGAAGCGTGTCGCAGGTGCGGCGGACACGGCCATTGGGCAAGAGGCTGCCGAGAACAGAGGCTGCTGTTCTGCTGGATGTGCGGGAAAGTAGGAGTCCGAAGCACAGAATGCTGCCAGAGAACGGGAAATGGCCAGCGATCCCAGCCGCAGAGAGACGGGCCGGGGTCGCAAGATGCCGCCTCTCCAAACTAACCGGAAAACTAATCGAGGAGGAGCAGCAGTTGTCCGCAGCGGTAAAGATCGGTGGGGACACGTACAAGGCCACGATCGACACCGGGGCAACAGCAAGCTTCATAAGTGAAGAGCTGGCGGACAAGCTGGCTGCCCAGGGAGCGATTACAAGGACACGACGGCAGGTTAGGTTGGCAGATGGAAGGTGTGGCGAAATCAACGCAAAGCTCGAAATAGGAGTGGAGTTCGGCAACAGGCGACTCGTCATGAGCCTGCTAGTATTACCAGGGATAGTGGATGCATTGGTGCTGGGGTGGAATTTCCTCACGCAAGTCGGGGCCGAGATCAAGTGCGCCGGTCATGAAATCCGAATACCGGCCAGAGGCAGACACAACGGGTGGCTCGAGGAGAAGTTGTCGGTCGCATTAGTCCAAAAGGACGGCGAAGAGGACCACGTGAACCAATTCCTGGAAACAGAGCTCGCGGAGTTTCAAGCCATGACCGGAACGTCGAGTATAGCCGAGCACACGATAACCATGAAGGACGATAAGCCAATCAAGCAGAGATACTACCCCAAGAATGCAAAGATTCAAGGGAGATCAACGCGAAGGTGGACGAACTGCTGAAGATGGGGATGATAGAGCATTCAAGGAGCCCGTACAGCTCACCCATAGTCATGGTGAAGAAGAAAACGGGAAAATGGAGATTATGCGTGGACTTCAGGCAGATAAACGCGAACTCCATAAAGGATGCCTACCCGATGCCACGGATAAACTACATCCTCGATCAACTAAGGGAGGCGCGATTTATAAGCAGCCTGGACCTAAAGGATGGGTATTGGCAAATACCACTGGAAGAGTCAAGCCGGGGCTTCACGGCCTTCACTGTCCCAGGGAAAGGGCTGTTCCAATGGAAGGTGATGCCATTTGGGTTATACTCCGCGTCGGCCACATTTCAACGGGCCCTGGATCAGGTGATTGGACCGGAAATGTCGCCGCATGCATTTGCGTATCAGGACGACATCATCGTGATTGGCCGCACCCTAGAGGAACACAAGAGAAACCTCAGGGAGGTATTCAGTCGCCTGAAGAAAGCGAACCTGAAAATAAACCCGGAAAAATGCCAGTTCTTCAAACAAGAACTTCTGTACCTAGGACACCGCGTCACAAGCCAAGGGATAGGCACGGACCCAGAGAAGGTAGCAGCGATAGCCCAGCTAGAACCACCGTCATCGGTCCGAGAACTGAGGCAATACCTTGGAGTCGCATCGTGGTACCGACGTTTCGTGCCTGACTTCGCGCGCATCGTAAGGCCACTCAACGACCTCCTCCGCAAGGGTACGAAGTGGACATGGTCACAGGACCACCAGCAAGCCTTCGAGGAAGTAAAAGCCAGATTGGTTACCGACCCAGTCTTGGCGTGCCCCGACTTCGGGAGAACGTTCATCCTGCAAACGGACGCCAGTGACTACGGGATTGGGGCAATTCTCACGCAGGATACAGAAGATGGCGAAAGGGTCATTTCATACTCTAGCCGGACCCTAAACGGAGCCGAGAAAAACTACTCGACAACGGAGAAGGAATGTTTGGCAATTGTGTGGGCTATTCGGAAGCTAAGGCCGTACCTTGAGGGATACCACTTTAAGGTGGTGACGGATCATATGGCGCTGAAGTGGCTGAACAGCATAGAAAGCCCTTCGGGAAGAATTGCCAGATGGGCGTTGGAGCTGCAGCAGTATGACTTCGAGGTAGCATATAGGAAAGGCCGGTTGAACGTGGTAGCAGACGCATTGTCGAGGCAGCCACTGCCAGAGTCGGTCTCAGCAGAACCCGACATGCTGAGAAGAACACAGGACAAGGAGGCCGAAGCGGAGTGCAGCTGGATCAAGGAAATGCGAGAAAAACTAAAAGCACAGCCTCAAAAGTTCCCAGACTACGTGTGGGAGGGTAGCACCCTTTACAGGCAGATTCCGCATAGAGCAGGGAACGAAGATGTAATGACCTGGAAGCTATGTGTTCCGCGGCAGCTGAGAGAAACGGTCTTGCGTGAAAACCACGACGCCCCAGCAGCCGGTCATGTAGGCAGTCGGAAGACGATTGCACGGCTTGCAGCCCGGTACTACTGGCCAGGAATGCAGAGAGACGCAAGGGCCTACGTTCGGAAGTGCGAGGACTGCGCCAGGTTCAAACCGAATCAGCGACAGGCGGCGGGAAAGATGCTGACACAGATTCCGGAGGAGCCCTGGGCGACAGTGTGCGCCGATTTCGTCGGACCACTACCGAGGTCGAAACACGGAAACAGTATGTTGTTGGTACTGATCGACAGGTTTTCGAAGTGGACGGAGTTGGTGCCTTTGCGAACAGCCACGGCGGAAACGTTGCAGAAAGCGTTCAGGGAACGCATAGTTTCACGATTTGGAGTACCGAAGGTGGTGATCACGGACAACGGCGTGCAGTTCACGAGCCGGGTTTTTAAGAAGTTCCTCAACGACATGGGGATAAAGCAGCAGTTTACGGCACCGTATACCCCACAGGAGAATCCGACAGGGAGAGCAAACCGCACGGTGAAGACAATGATAGCGCAGTTTGCCGGACAGAACCAGAGGAATTGGGATGAAAGGTGGCCCGAAATCATGCTGCCCGTGAACTCCAGTGTTTCGGAGTCCACAGGATACTCACCGGCATTTTTGACACAGGGCCGCGAGCCAAGACTACCGAACGCACTCTATGACAGAGAAACGCTAGGTACGGGAAGGCAACCAGAGTCACCGGAAGGAAACGCTGAGAAGATGAGAGAGGTCTTCGAGATTGTGCGCAGGAACCTAGAGAGGGTGTCCCAGGACCAAGCAAGGCATTACAACCTGCGGAGAAGGCAGTGGAAGCCAAGCGTCGGTGAAGTGGTGTGGGCCAAGGAGCACCATTTGTCTAAAGCGGCTGAAGGGTTTGCGGCCAAACTAGCTCCGAGGTTCGATGGACCGTACCAAATTGTGGATTTCATATCGCCGGTGATATGTAAGATTCGCCACCGGACGAACAAAAAGGAACGCACGGTACATGTCAGCGACCTAAAACAGCAGGATCAGGAGGAGAAGGGTGGCCAGAACGTGGAGTCGGATCCATCGGAAGGCATGCAGGAGAACGACAACACCTGAGAACGGACTGGGTTCGGCAGCCGTTCTAGCGTCAGGCCGAGGCGAGAGTCAACGGAGGCAGACTGCGAGTCTGACAACCATTACAGCGTCAGGCCAAGGCGAGAGTCAACGGCTGCGGACCGCGAGCGAACCAGAGTGTTGCCGCGACAACCACCACCAGGGAAGAGTAGGGCTCCGATTCCAGAAAAGTTGAAGATGACAGTACCTGAGAGCGGACGAGGCTCGACAACCGTTCTAGCGTCAGGCAAAGGCGAGAGTCAACGGAACAGACGGCGAGTCCGACAACCGTTTTAGCGTCAGGCCAAGGCGAGAGTCAACGGAGGCGGACCACGAGCGGACCAGAATATTGCCTCAACAACCAAACCAGGGGATAATAAGGCCACTAACGGCGGGAAGCGGAGAAACAACGGAACCTGAGAACGGACGAGGGTCGCCAACCGTTCTAGCGTCAGGCCAGGGCGAGAGTCAACGGGTGAAGACTGTAAGGCCAACAACCGTTCTAGCGTCAGGCCAAGGCGAGAGTCAACGAAGGCAGGCCACAAGCGAACCAGAGCACCAGTGAACATTCCCGACGGAAGCGGGACAGAAGGAGACCCGATCCGACTCCAACAAAAAAAAAAAAAAAAAAAAAAACCCACGAAGGAAGTAGCAGACTACGGGGCCAGGACTTAGGGACAAAGAGGCCATGCAACCGGGCAATAAGCTCGTTGAATATCCCGAAGAAAGAAGAGAGACGGTACGAGAGTCAAGGAAACAGTACCGTAAGAACGAGCGTCTGGAGTCGGAGACCGACAAAGTCAGACTAAAGGACGGGCCAGAAACGCCAGCACCAGAGAGCAGATTTCTATCTGCTGGTGGGAAGAGATCGACGCCGACGTAGGCCACCGTGGGACATAACGGTAAGGGTCTAAAAGGGAGAAGCGAAACCGAGGTGTAATGGGAGGCCGAGCGAAGGGCCCAAGTCACAAGAAGTTCGACAACCAAAATGAGCGCAACTACCGTGATGCACCAAACGACGAGGCTGGCCGCTAGGGGTCAGAAGGTCAAAGGACCCGTCGAGGGGCAAGGACGGTCGGGGGGTAGGCGTATGCCTAATCCTCGGCCCACCCGAACTCCAAGGCGCGGTGCCGAGGACGAGCGGGGAGAGGACCCGGAGCCCGTGGTCACATCAGACGAAAGCGAGCTGCAGTGGGAGGAGGACCCGAAGGAGGAAAGGAGGACCTGGCGGCTGAAGAGGGCCATGAGCGGGGCCGATAACCGGATCCTTCCGGGGACCGCGCCGGCGTTCGAGGAGGCCAGACAGAACCCTAGAGGGAGCGGGGGGACGTCAGCGGCGATGGCAAACGCCATCGTGAAGATGCGGAAGCTGGAGGCCGACCGAGTGGCGGCCAGGGGAGCCCCACAGTCGGAACGGATGGCAGCGAGGGAGGAGTAAAAGTTAGTGAGCACTTGAAAGAGGTGAAAAGCACCGGCAGGAACTCACGTGTGGGTCGAAGGGCGGCCAGAAAAGGAGTCCTTCCGCGAGTGCCGGTCCTCCTCCAGGAAAAGGGGGTCCATGTCGAGGCCATCTGCAGCAAGGAAGAGCAGGAGGTCAGCAGGCGCAAACACAAGAGAAGGAAAACGTATATAGAGCACTCACGTGTATGCCGAAGGCGAAAGCCCGAAGAGAAAGCAGTCATCCGCGGCATCGGGGTCCGTCGAGGGAGGGGGGGGTCCGAAGAGAGTCCTAAGCTGCCAAGAGAAAGTGGAATGAAGGAAGGGAAAAGGGAAATTTCGAAGAGAAAAACTTACCTAAAATTCCTTCTGTCGTCAACATTTGCGGAGTCACCATGTGCTTAGGGAAGGGGGCGCCTCGATCACAAGGCGGTCGATCGGCACTCGATAGTGTCAATCGATGGGCAAAAACAGCGGAAAAGGCAGCACATGACGGGTCACACTACGGAAATACCAGGGTCACCAAGTGGCAACGCCGCCCCAACGGGAGTTATCGGGATCTATCGGTAACAATCGATCAACGGCGAATGGTGTGACCAGATGACGAGAAGACAAAAAATGTGGAACGCGGGAAGAGGAGCGTAGAACGAAGAAGCATCACGGAAGTACGTATGAGCGGCAAGTTTGAAACTAAGAACGAGGAATACACTCAAAGGAGATCGGCGCTGTGGAACTCGAGACGGAGCTGTGAGCGTTGACGGAATCCCAAGAGTGTTCCGCGGTAACCGCAGGACCGGATTTTAAATTTTCCCGAAGAAAGGGGGAGATGTGAGGAGTTAAACTCGGCACAAATGCGAATAGTGATCGCATAAGGAGGGCCTGCCGTTGCCAGTTACGCAACAAGGCAAAGCGTAGTAACGGCAGTGCGAAGCCCAGAGAGAGAGTTTGGAGACTCTGGGCTGGAGAAAGAGAGTTTGGAGACTCTAGAGGAAGAGAGTTTGGAGACTCGGGAAATGGAGAGAGAGAGGATGGAGATTCCGGACTTGCTGAAAAGAGAGTTTGGAGAGTCAGCAGGCTTAAAGGCAATTAACGGGACAAATCGAACTTTGGACCGGCCAACGGTAAAATCGTGGACTTTGGATCCGGAGACTGGAGACCAAAGGGATAAACCGTTAGAGGTGGCCTATATAAACAGGCCGAGCGCTGGAAGCGAGACCGACAGTCAAGGAAAGCAAGTGTACGAGTCAGCAACGTAGAACGAAGTCAGCAGAGGAGCTACGACCGTGATAGTCACCAAGGAGCAAGATCGCTACGTCAAGACGTTCGGGACGAGAAGGTCTCCGAACTGAGACGCAGGTAGCTGAGGTCCAAACGACGAAGCACGAGTAGCCAGGAGGCAAACGACAGGAGAGGCCAGATCTAAGCGGGCACCAGAGGAAGCGGCAGGGATTGTGGTGTAGACCCGGTGGACTGTGTAGGAGATCGCGTGCTTGAACCAGGCGATAGCCTGGTGTGTCCGTGCAATCCAATCAGGCGTGGTACCGGCGCCGCCAGTCCGAACCAGACGTGGGGTGACGCGTTGCTGTTCCACAGGCGTATGCCTTGGGAATCACAGCCGTGAGCTTCCGTGAGTCTGCGTACGACAACAATTCTCAGCCCACGCGACATGCGCCCATAACGAAGATCCGCGCCACCCAGGACGACGAAAGCAGCAGGACAGGGGAACCAGGCCGCCGACCAGGACATCCAGGTCCGACCGCGCCGACAGGAGAGAAAGGTAGGGTGGAACGTTCGTCTTTCACTGGGCGTCTTGCTACAGGGACTGCGGCGTATCCGGCCGATAGCGCGGTGCGTCGGAAGGAACTGAACAAGCGTCTGGCGGGACCGGCCGGGACAGAGCAAGGGACAAGAGGTTGTGGCTAGCGAGGCGTATGCCTTTGAGAGCCCGCCAATTGTTCACCCTAGTCTGAGAACGGTGACGCTTCCCTAAGCCCTCGACCTTCCTTCTCGCGCGTCAGCGGCAATACCAGGCGAAGGTCCGACGCTACGACGAGAGAGCAGAGGCGTCCGGACAATTAAAGTGCATTGTAAACTGAGCTCAAATAAAGACCCGAGAACGAAACTGCGAGTGTTATTACTGGTAACCGGGTGATCGCGTTATTATATAAATTTGGTGGGACGAACGCACAAACTCTACTGAGCTAGCCGCACGTATTCCGTAGCGAGCAGATAAATAAAATCAGTTCGTTACATCTGGCGCCCAAATAACGTGATTATCCCGGCAGTAAACATAAGTAAAGCAGTATGGGTAGAAGTTGGATCTACCGTCTCAAAAAGGAAGATTTCGCGTATGTCGCACAGAGGTTGCGCATATCGCTGTCCGGAAGGACAGAGGACATGCGGAAAGCCCTAGCGGAGTACTACGCAGAGACAGAGAACGACCCAAAACTCGCAGCAATCTAGACAGAATTGGAGGCAACATATCCGGACAGACCAGGTCCAAGCATAAAGCTTACGAACCCCGAGGGGGAAGACTTAATCGCAAGTCTGAACATGGAGGAGATGTTTCAAGAAGGGCAACGGAGAGAGACAAGCAGGGAAAGGAGGCCAAGTCCAGAAAGACCCAGGCCCAGCCCGCCAGACTACGCGAAAGTAGCGAAGCAAGTAAGAGAGTGGTCTTTTCGCTTCGACGGAGAAGAAAAACCACTCGAATTCCTGGAGCAGGTGGAATGGTCCGCAAACACATACGGGTTGGACCTGAACATGATTCCCCGAGCCATGCCGGAATTAATGCAGGGAAAGGCTCTGAAGTGGTACATAGCCAACAACAAGCACTGGAGGACTTGGGCCGAGTTCATAGACAGTTTCCAGACGTATTTCCTGCCCAGGGGATACTTCACGAAGCTCGCGGACAAGGTGAGACAAAGGAAGCAAGGGTACAGGGAGGCATTCAAGGACTACATGGTCGAGATGCAGACCCTAATAAGACCCCTTTGGTATGGGAAGAAAGAAACGCTGGAGCTCATCAAGGAGAACTGCACGCCAGACCTCCGAATAGCGTTGAGATCCTACCACGTGGACGACCTAGAGGCTCTCATGATCCTGGCAGATGAATACGAGGAACTTCACAGGGAACAGGAGGCATTTGCGGAAGAGCACAAATACAGCCGCAACAAAGCCCCGGCCGCAACACACGTCACGTGCAGAAGGTGTGAGGACTCAGGAGATCCAGGCACGCATACCCGGGAACAGTGGGCACAATATACCCCGGTCCAGGCCAGGCGACAAAACACGACCCTATGGAGGCCGCCAGTCACTGCACAGAGACACACTGGAACAACGTTAGGGGGCAACCCGGGTCAGAACCCAACCCATATTGCCAATCCACAGGAAGCGTGTCGCAGGTGCGGCGGACACGGCCATTGGGCAAGAGGCTGCCGAGAACAGAGGCTGCTGTTCTGCTGGATGTGCGGGAAAGTAGGAGTCCGAAGCACAGAATGCTGCCAGAGAACGGGAAATGGCCAGCGATCCCAGCCGCAGAGAGACGGGCCGGGGTCGCAAGTTGCCGCCTCTCCAAACTAACCGGAAAACTAATCGAGGAGGAGCAGCAGTTGTCCGCAGCGGTAAAGATCGGTGGGGACACGTACAAGGCCACGATCGACACCGGGGCAACAGCAAGCTTCATAAGTGAAGAGCTGGCGGACAAGCTGGCTGCCCAGGGAGCGATTACAAGGACACGACGGCAGGTTAGGTTGGCAGATGGAAGGTGTGGCGAAATCAACGCAAAGCTCGAAATAGGAGTGGAGTTCGGCAACAGGCGACTCGTCATGAGCCTGCTAGTATTACCAGGGATAGTGGATGCATTGGTGCTGGGGTGGAATTTCCTCACGCAAGTCGGGGCCGAGATCAAGTGCGCCGGTCATGAAATCCGAATACCGGCCAGAGGCAGACACAACGGGTGGCTCGAGGAGAAGTTGTCGGTCGCATTAGTCCAAAAGGACGGCGAAGAGGACCACGTGAACCAATTCCTGGAAACAGAGCTCGCGGAGTTTCAAGCCATGACCGGAACGTCGAGTATAGCCGAGCACACGATAACCATGAAGGACGATAAGCCAATCAAGCAGAGATACTACCCCAAGAATGCAAAGATTCAAGGGGAGATCAACGCGAAGGTGGACGAACTGCTGAAGATGGGGATGATAGAGCATTCAAGGAGCCCGTACAGCTCACCCATAGTCATGGTGAAGAAGAAAACGGGAAAATGGAGATTATGCGTGGACTTCAGGCAGATAAACGCGAACTCCATAAAGGATGCCTACCCGATGCCACGGATAAACTACATCCTCGATCAACTAAGGGAGGCGCGATTTATAAGCAGCCTGGACCTAAAGGATGGGTATTGGCAAATACCACTGGAAGAGTCAAGCTGGGGCTTCACGGCCTTCACTGTCCCAGGGAAAGGGCTGTTCCAATGGAAGGTGATGCCATTTGGGTTATACTCCGCGTCGGCCACATTTCAACGGGCCCTGGATCAGGTGATTGGACCGGAAATGTCGCCGCATGCATTTGCGTATCAGGACGACATCATCGTGATTGGCCGCACCCTAGAGGAACACAAGAGAAACCTCAGGGAGGTATTCAGTCGCCTGAAGAAAGCGAACCTGAAAATAAACCCGGAAAAATGCCAGTTCTTCAAACAAGAACTTCTGTACCTAGGACACCGCGTCACAAGCCAAGGGATAGGCACGGACCCAGAGAAGGTAGCAGCGATAGCCCAGCTAGAACCACCGTCATCGGTCCGAGAACTGAGGCAATACCTTGGAGTCGCATCGTGGTACCGACGTTTCGTGCCTGACTTCGCGCGCATCGTAAGGCCACTCAACGACCTCCTCCGCAAGGGTACGAAGTGGACATGGTCACAGGACCACCAGCAAGCCTTCGAGGAAGTAAAAGCCAGATTGGTTACCGACCCAGTCTTGGCGTGCCCCGACTTCGGGAGAACGTTCATCCTGCAAACGGACGCCAGTGACTACGGGATTGGGGCAATTCTCACGCAGGATACAGAAGATGGCGAAAGGGTCATTTCATACTCTAGCCGGACCCTAAACGGAGCCGAGAAAAACTACTCGACAACGGAGAAGGAATGTTTGGCAATTGTGTGGGCTATTCGGAAGCTAAGGCCGTACCTTGAGGGATACCACTTTAAGGTGGTGACGGATCATATGGCGCTGAAGTGGCTGAACAGCATAGAAAGCCCTTCGGGAAGAATTGCCAGATGGGCGTTGGAGCTGCAGCAGTATGACTTCGAGGTAGCATATAGGAAAGGCCGGTTGAACGTGGTAGCAGACGCATTGTCGAGGCAGCCACTGCCAGAGTCGGTCTCAGCAGAACCCGACATGCTGAGAAGAACACAGGACAAGGAGGCCGAAGCGGAGTGCAGCTGGATCAAGGAAATGCGAGAAAAACTAAAAGCACAGCCTCAAAAGTTCCCAGACTACGTGTGGGAGGGTAGCACCCTTTACAGGCAGATTCCGCATAGAGCAGGGAACGAAGATGTAATGACCTGGAAGCTATGTGTTCCGCGGCAGCTGAGAGAAACGGTCTTGCGTGAAAACCACGACGCCCCAGCAGCCGGTCATGTAGGCAGTCGGAAGACGATTGCACGGCTTGCAGCCCGGTACTACTGGCCAGGAATGCAGAGAGACGCAAGGGCCTACGTTCGGAAGTGCGAGGACTGCGCCAGGTTCAAACCGAATCAGCGACAGGCGGCGGGAAAGATGCTGACACAGATTCCGGAGGAGCCCTGGGCGACAGTGTGCGCCGATTTCGTCGGACCACTACCGAGGTCGAAACACGGAAACAGTATGTTGTTGGTACTGATCGACAGGTTTTCGAAGTGGACGGAGTTGGTGCCTTTGCGAACAGCCACGGCGGAAACGTTGCAGAAAGCGTTCAGGGAACGCATAGTTTCACGATTTGGAGTACCGAAGGTGGTGATCACGGACAACGGCGTGCAGTTCACGAGCCGGGTTTTTAAGAAGTTCCTCAACGACATGGGGATAAAGCAGCAGTTTACGGCACCGTATACCCCACAGGAGAATCCGACAGAGAGAGCAAACCGCACGGTGAAGACAATGATAGCGCAGTTTGCCGGACAGAACCAGAGGAATTGGGATGAAAGGTGGCCCGAAATCATGCTGCCCGTGAACTCCAGTGTTTCGGAGTCCACAGGATACTCACCGGCATTTTTGACACAGGGCCGCGAGCCAAGACTACCGAACGCACTCTATGACAGAGAAACGCTAGGTACGGGAAGGCAACCAGAGTCACCGGAAGGAAACGCTGAGAAGATGAAAGAGGTCTTCGAGATTGTGCGCAGGAACCTAGAGAGGGTGTCCCAGGACCAAGCAAGGCATTACAACCTGCGGAGAAGGCAGTGGAAGCCAAGCGTCGGTGAAGTGGTGTGGGCCAAGGAGCACCATTTGTCTAAAGCGGCTGAAGGGTTTGCGGCCAAACTAGCTCCGAGGTTCGATGGACCGTACCAAATTGTGGATTTCATATCGCCGGTGATATGTAAGATTCGCCACCGGACGAACAAAAAGGAACGCACGGTACATGTCAGCGACCTAAAACAGCAGGATCAGGAGGAGAAGGGTGGCCAGAACGTGGAGTCGGATCCATCGGAAGGCATGCAGGAGAACGACAACACCTGAGAACGGACTGGGTTCGGCAGCCGTTCTAGCGTCAGGCCGAGGCGAGAGTCAACGGAGGCAGACTGCGAGTCTGACAACCATTACAGCGTCAGGCCAAGGCGAGAGTCAACGGCTGCGGACCGCGAGCGAACCAGAGTGTTGCCGCGACAACCACCACCAGGGAAGAGTAGGGCTCCGATTCCAGAAAAGTTGAAGATGACAGTACCTGAGAGCGGACGAGGCTCGACAACCGTTCTAGCGTCAGGCAAAGGCGAGAGTCAACGGAACAGACGGCGAGTCCGACAACCGTTTTAGCGTCAGGCCAAGGCGAGAGTCAACGGAGGCGGACCACGAGCGGACCAGAATATTGCCTCAACAACCAAACCAGGGGATAATAAGGCCACTAACGGCGGGAAGCGGAGAAACAACGGAACCTGAGAACGGACGAGGGTCGCCAACCGTTCTAGCGTCAGGCCAGGGCGAGAGTCAACGGGTGAAGACTGTAAGGCCAACAACCGTTCTAGCGTCAGGCCAAGGCGAGAGTCAACGAAGGCAGGCCACAAGCGAACCAGAGCACCAGTGAACATTCCCGACGGAAGCGGGACAGAAGGAGACCCGATCCGACTCCAACAAAAAAAAAAAAAAAAAAAAAACCCACGAAGGAAGTAGCAGACTACGGGGCCAGGACTTAGGGACAAAGAGGCCATGCAACCGGGCAATAAGCTCGTTGAATATCCCGAAGAAAGAAGAGAGACGGTACGAGAGTCAAGGAAACAGTACCGTAAGAACGAGCGTCTGGAGTCGGAGACCGACAAAGTCAGACTAAAGGACGGGCCAGAAACGCCAGCACCAGAGAGCAGATTTCTATCTGCTGGTGGGAAGAGATCGACGCCGACGTAGGCCACCGTGGGACATAACGGTAAGGGTCTAAAAGGGAGAAGCGAAACCGAGGTGTAATGGGAGGCCGAGCGAAGGGCCCAAGTCACAAGAAGTTCGACAACCAAAATGAGCGCAACTACCGTGATGCACCACACGACGAGGCTGGCCGCTAGGGGTCAGAAGGTCAAAGGACCCGTCGAGGGGCAAGGACGGTCGGGGGGTAGGCGTATGCCTAATCCTCGGCCCACCCGAACTCCAAGGCGCGGTGCCGAGGACGAGCGGGGAGAGGACCCGGAGCCCGTGGTCACATCAGACGAAAGCGAGCTGGAGTGGGAGGAGGACCCGAAGGAGGAAAGGAGGACCTGGCGGCTGAAGAGGGCCATGAGCGGGGCCGATAACCGGATCCTTCCGGGGACCGCGCCGGCGTTCGAGGAGGCCAGACAGAACCCTAGAGGGAGCGGGGGGACGTCAGCGGCGATGGCAAACGCCATCGTGAAGATGCGGAAGCTGGAGGCCGACCGAGTGGCGGCCAGGGGAGCCCCACAGTCGGAACGGATGGCAGCGAGGGAGGAGTAAAAGTTAGTGAGCACTTGAAAGAGGTGAAAAGCACCGGCAGGAACTCACGTGTGGGTCGAAGGGCGGCCAGAAAAGGAGTCCTTCCGCGAGTGCCGGTCCTCCTCCAGGAAAAGGGGGTCCATGTCGAGGCCATCTGCAGCAAGGAAGAGCAGGAGGTCACCAGGCGCAAACACAAGAGAAGGAAAACGTATATAGAGCACTCACGTGTATGCCGAAGGCGAAATCCCGAAGAGAAAGCAGTCATCCGCGGCATCGGGGTCCGTCGAGGGAGGGGGGGGTCCGAAGAGAGTCCTAAGCTGCCAAGAGAAAGTGGAATGAAGGAAGGGAAAAGGGAAATTTCGAAGAGAAAAACTTACCTAAAATTCCTTCTGTCGTCAACATTTGCGGAGTCACCATGTGCTTAGGGAAGGGGGCGCCTCGATCACAAGGCGGTCGATCGGCACTCGATAGTGTCAATCGATGGGCAAAAACAGCGGAAAAGGCAGCACATGACGGGTCACACTACGGAAATACCAGGGTCACCAATTGGCAACGAACGGAACGGATGGCAGCGAGGGAGGAGTAAAAGTTAGTGAGCACTTGAAAGAGGTGAAAAGCACCGGCAGGAACTCACGTGTGGGTCGAAGGGCGGCCAGAAAAGGAGTCCTTCCGCGAGTGCCGGTCCTCCTCCAGGAAAAGGGGGTCCATGTCGAGGCCATCTGCAGCAAGGAAGAGCAGGAAGTCAGCAGGCGCAAACACAAGAGAAGGAAAACGTATATAGAGCACTCACGTGTATGCCGAAGGCGAAATCCCGAAGAGAAAGCAGTCATCCGCGGCATCGTGGTCCGTCGAGGGAGGGGGGGTCCGAAGAGAGTCCTAAGCTGCCAAGAGAAAGTGGAATGAAGGAAGGGAAAAGGGAAATTTCGGGGAAGGGAAGGGGGCGCCTCGATCACAAGGCGGTCGATCGGCACTCGATAGTGTCAATCGATGGGCAAAAACATCGGAAAAGGCAGCACATGACGGGTCACACTACGGAAATACCAGGGTCACCAAGTGGCAACGCCGCCCCAACGGGAGTTATCGGGATCTATCGGTAACAATCGATCAACGGCGAATGGTGTGACCAGATGACGAGAAGACAAAAAATGTGGAACGCGGGAAGAGGAGCGTAGAACGAAGAAGCATCACGGAAGTACGTATGAGCGGCAAGTTTGAAACTAAGAACGAGGAATACACTCAAAGGAGATCGGCGCTGTGGAACTCGAGACGGAGCTGTGAGCGTTGACGGAATCCCAAGAGTGTTCCGCGGTAACCGCAGGACCGGATTTTAAATTTTCCCGAAGAAAGGGGGAGATGTGAGGAGTTAAACTCGGCACAAATGCGAATAGCGATCGCATAAGGAGGGCCTGCCGTTGCCAGTTACGCAACAAGGCAAAGCGTAGTAACGGCAGTGCGAAGCCCAGAGAGAGAGAGTTTGGAGACTCTGGGCTGGAGAAAGAGAGTTTGGAGACTCTAGAGGAAGAGAGTTTGGAGACTCGGGAAATGGAGAGAGAGAGGATGGAGATTCCGGACTTGCTGAAAAGAGAGTTTGGAGAGTCAGCAGGCTTAAAGGCAATTAACGGGACAAATCGAACTTTGGACCGGCCAACGGTAAAATCGTGGACTTTGGATCCGGAGACTGGAGACCAAAGGGATAAACCGTTAGAGGTGGCCTATATAAACAGGCCGAGCGCTGGAAGCGAGACCGACAGTCAAGGAAAGCAAGTGTACGAGTCAGCAACGTAGAACGAAGTCAGCAGAGGAGCTACGACCGTGATAGTCACCAAGGAGCAAGATCGCTACGTCAAGACGTTCGGGACGAGAAGGTCTCCGAACTGAGACGCAGGTAGCTGAGGTCCAAACGACGAAGCACGAGTAGCCAGGAGGCAAACGACAGGAGAGGCCAGATCTAAGCGGGCACCAGAGGAAGCGGCAGGGATTGTGGTGTAGACCCGGTGGACTGTGTAGGAGATCGCGTGCTTGAACCAGGCGATAGCCTGGTGTGTCCGTGCAATCCAATCAGGCGTGGTACCGGCGCCGCCAGTCCGAACCAGACGTGGGGTGACGCGTTGCTGTTCCACAGGCGTATGCCTTGGGAATCACAGCCGTGAGCTTCCGTGAGTCTGCGTACGACAACAATTCTCAGCCCACGCGACAAGCGCCCATAACGAAGATCCGCGCCACCCAGGACGACGAAAGCAGCAGGACAGGGGAACCAGGCCGCCGACCAGGACATCCAGGTCCGTCCGCGCCGACAGGAGAGAAAGGTAGGGTGGAACGTTCGTCTTTCACTGGGCGTCTTGCTACAGGGACTGCGGCGTATCCGGGCGATAGCGTGGTGCGTCGGAAGGAACTGAACAAGCGTCTGGCGGGACCGGCCGGGACAGAGCAAGGGACAAGAGGTTGTGGCTAGCGAGGCGTATGCCTTTGAGAGCCCGCCAATTGTTCACCCTAGTCTGAGAACGGTGACGCTTCCCTAAGCCCTCGACCTTCCTTCTCGCGCGTCAGCGGCAATACCAGGCGAAGGTCCGACGCTACGACGAGAGAGCAGAGGCGTCCGGACAATTAAAGTGCATTGTAAACTGAGCTCAAATAAAGACCCGAGAACGAAACTGCGAGTGTTATTACTGGTAACCGGGTGATCGCGTTATTATATAAATTTGGTGGGACGAACGCACAAACTCTACTGAGCTAGCCGCACGTATTCCGTAGCGAGCAGATAAATAAAATCAGTTCGTTACATCTGGCGCCCAAATAACGTGATTATCCCGGCAGTAAACACAAATAAAGCAGTATGGGTAGAAGTTGGATCTACCGTCTCAAAAAGGAAGATTTCGCGTATGTCGCACAGAGGTTGCGCATATCGCTGTCCGGAAGGACAGAGGACATGCGGAAAGCCCTAGCGGAGTACTACGCAGAGACAGAGAACGACCCAAAACTCGCAGCAATCTAGACAGAATTGGAGGCAACATATCCGGACAGACCAGGTCCAAGCATAAAGCTTACGAACCCCGAGGGGGAAGACTTAATCGCAAGTCTGAACATGGAGGAGATGTTTCAAGAAGGGCAACGGAGAGAGACAAGCAGGGAAAGGAGGCCAAGTCCAGAAAGACCCAGGCCCAGCCCGCCAGACTACGCGAAAGTAGCGAAGCAAGTAAGAGAGTGGTCTTTTCGCTTCGACGGAGAAGAAAAACCACTCGAATTCCTGGAGCAGGTGGAATGGTCCGCAAACACATACGGGTTGGACCTGAACATGATTCCCCGAGCCATGCCGGAATTAATGCAGGGAAAGGCTCTGAAGTGGTACATAGCCAACAACAAGCACTGGAGGACTTGGGCCGAGTTCATAGACAGTTTCCAGACGTATTTCCTGCCCAGGGGATACTTCACGAAGCTCGCGGACAAGGTGAGACAAAGGAAGCAAGGGTACAGGGAGGCATTCAAGGACTACATGGTCGAGATGCAGACCCTAATAAGACCCCTTTGGTATGGGAAGAAAGAAACGCTGGAGCTCATCAAGGAGAACTGCACGCCAGACCTCCGAATAGCGTTGAGATCCTACCACGTGGACGACCTAGAGGCTCTCATGATCCTGGCAGATGAATACGAGGAACTGCACAGGGAACAGGAGGCATTTGCGGAAGAGCACAAATACAGCCGCAACAAAGCCCCGGCCGCAACACACGTCACGTGCAGAAGGTGTGAGGACTCAGGAGATCCAGGCACGCATACCCGGGAACAGTGGGCACAATATACCCCGGTCCAGGCCAGGCGACAAAACACGACCCTATGGAGGCCGCCAGTCACTGCACAGAGACACACTGGAACAACGTTAGGGGGCAACCCGGGTCAGAACCCAACCCATATTGCCAATCCACAGGAAGCGTGTCGCAGGTGCGTCGGACACGGCCATTGGGCAAGAGGCTGCCGAGAACAGAGGCTGCTGTTCTGCTGGATGTGCGGGAAAGTAGGAGTCCGAAGCACAGAATGCTGCCAGAGAACGGGAAATGGCCAGCGATCCCAGCCGCAGAGAGACGGGCCGGGGTCGCAAGATGCCGCCTCTCCAAACTAACCGGAAAACTAATCGAGGAGGAGCAGCAGTTGTCCGCAGCGGTAAAGATCGGTGGGGACACGTACAAGGCCACGATCGACACCGGGGCAACAGCAAGCTTCATAAGTGAAGAGCTGGCGGACAAGCTGGCTGCCCAGGGAGCGATTACAAGGACACGACGGCAGGTTAGGTTGGCAGATGGAAGGTGTGGCGAAATCAACGCAAAGCTCGAAATAGGAGTGGAGTTCGGCAACAGGCGACTCGTCATGAGCCTGCTAGTATTACCAGGGATAGTGGATGCATTGGTGCTGGGGTGGAATTTCCTCACGCAAGTCGGGGCCGAGATCAAGTGCGCCGGTCATGAAATCCGAATACCGGCCAGAGGCAGACACAACGGGTGGCTCGAGGAGAAGTTGTCGGTCGCATTAGTCCAAAAGGACGGCGAAGAGGACCACGTGAACCAATTCCTGGAAACAGAGCTCGCGGAGTTTCAAGCCATGACCGGAACGTCGAGTATAGCCGAGCACACGATAACCATGAAGGACGATAAGCCAATCAAGCAGTGATACTACCCCAAGAATCCAAAGATTCAAGGGGAGATCAACGCGAAGGTGGACGAACTGCTGAAGATGGGGATGATAGAGCATTCAAGGGAGGCGCGATTTATAAGCAGCCTGGACCTAAAGGATGGGTATTGGCAAATACCACTGGAAGAGTCAAGCCGGGGCTTCGCGGCCTTCACGGTCCCAGGGAAAGGGCTGTTCCAATGGAAGGTGATGCCATTTGGGTTACACTCCGTGTCGGCCACATTTCAACGGGCCCTGGATCAGGTGATTGGACCGGAAATGTCGCCGCATGCATTTGCGTATCAGGACGACATCATCGTGATTGGCCGCACCCTAGAGGAACACAAGAGAAACCTCAGGGAGGTATTCAGTCGCCTGAAGAAAGCGAACCTGAAAATAAACCCGGAAAAATGCCAGTTCTTCAAACAAGAACTTCTGTACCTAGGACACCGCGTCACAAGCCAAGGGATAGGCACGGACCCAGAGAAGGTAGCAGCGATAGCCCAGCTAGAACCAGCGTCATCGGTCCGAGAACTGAGGCAATACCTTGGAGTCGCATCGTGGTACCGACGTTTCGTGCCTAACTTCGCGCGCATCGTAAGGCCACTCAACGACCTCCTCCGCAAGGGTACCAAGTGGACATGGTCACAGGACCACCAGCAAGCCTTCGAGGAGGTAAAAGCCAGATTGGTTACCGACCCAGTCTTGGCGTGCCCCGACTTCGGGAGAACGTTCATCCTGCAAACGGACGCCAGTGACTACGGGATTGGGGCAATTCTCACGCAGGATACAGAAGATGGCGAAAGGGTCATTTCATACTCTAGCCGGACCCTAAACGGAGCCGAGAAAAACTACTCGACAACGGAGAAGGAATGTTTGGCAATTGTGTGGGCTATTCGGAAGCTAAGGCCGTACCTTGAGGGATACCACTTTAAGGTGGTGACGGATCATATGGCGCTGAAGTGGCTGAACAGCATAGAAAGCCCTTCGGGAAGAATTGCCAGATGGGCGTTGGAGCTGCAGCAGTATGACTTCGAGGTAGCATATAGGAAAGGCCGGTTGAACGTGGTAGCAGACGCATTGTCGAGGCAGCCACTGCCAGAGTCGGTCTCAGCAGAACCCGACATGCTGAGAAGAACACAGGACAAGGAGGCCGAAGCGGAGTGCAGCTGGATCAAGGAAATGCGAGAAAAACTAAAAACACAGCCTCAAAAGTTCCCAGACTACGTGTGGGAGGGTAGCACCCTTTACAGGCAGATTCCGCATAGAGCAGGGAACGAAGATGTAATGACCTGGAAGCTATGTGTTCCGCGGCAGCTGAGAGAAACGGTCTTGCGTGAAAACCACGACGCCCCAGCAGCCGGTCATGTAGGCAGTCGGAAGACGATTGCACGGCTTGCAGCCCGGTACTACTGGCCAGGAATGCAGAGAGACGCAAGGGCCTACGTTCGAAAGTGCGAGGACTGCGCCAGGTTCAAACCGAATCAGCGACAGGCGGCGGGAAAGATGCTGACACAGATTCCGGAGGAGCCCTGGGCGACAGTGTGCGCCGATTTCGTCGGACCACTACGGAGGTCGAAACACGGAAACAGTATGTTGTTGGTACTGATCGACAGGTTTTCGAAGTGGACGGAGTTGGTGCCTTTGCGAACAGCCAAGGCGGAAACGTTGCAGAAAGCGTTCAGGGAACGCATAGTTTCACGATTTGGAGTACCGAAGGTGGTGATCACGGACAACGGCGTGCAGTTCACGAGCCGGGTTTTTAAGAAGTTCCTCAACGACATGGGGATAAAGCAGCAGTTTACGGCACCGTATACCCCACAGGAGAATCCGACAGAGAGAGCAAACCGCACGGTGAAGACAATGATAGCGCAGTTTGCCGGACAGAACCAGAGGAATTGGGATGAAAGGTGGCCCGAAATCATGCTGGCCGTGAACTCCAGTGTTTCGGAGTCCACAGGATACTCACCGGCATTTTTGACACAGGGCCGCGAGCCAAGACTACCGAACGCACTCTATGACAGAGAAACGCTAGGTACGGGAAGGCAACCAGAGTCACCGGAAGGAAACGCTGAGAAGATGAGAGAGGTCTTCGAGATTGTGCGCAGGAACCTAGAGAGGGTGTCCCAGGACCAAGCAAGGCATTACAACCTGCGGAGAAGGCAGTGGAAGCCAAGCGTCGGTGAAGTGGTGTGGGCCAAGGAGCACCATTTGTCTAAAGCGGCTGAAGGGTTTGCGGCCAAACTAGCTCCGAGGTTCGATGGACCGTACCAAATTGTGGATTTCATATCGCCGGTGATATGTAAGATTCGCCACCGGACGAACAAAAAGGAACGCACGGTACATGTCAGCGACCTAAAACAGCAGGATCAGGAGGAGAAGGGTGGCCAGAACGTGGAGTCGGATCCATCGGAAGGCATGCAGGAGAACGACAACACCTGAGAACGGACTGGGTTCGGCAGCCGTTCTAGCGTCAGGCCGAGGCGAGAGTCAACGGAGGCAGACTGCGAGTCTGACAACCATTACAGCGTCAGGCCAAGGCGAGAGTCAACGGCTGCGGACCGCGAGCGAACCAGAGTGTTGCCGCGACAACCACCACCAGGGAAGAGTAGGGCTCCGATTCCAGAAAAGTTGAAGATGACAGTACCTGATAGCGGACGAGGCTCGACAACCGTTCTAGCGTCAGGCAAAGGCGAGAGTCAACGGAACAGACGGCGAGTCCGACAACCGTTTTAGCGTCAGGCCAAGGCGAGAGTCAACGGAGGCGGACCACGAGCGGACCAGAATATTGCCTCAACAACCAAACCAGGGGATAATAAGGCCACTAACGGCGGGAAGCGGAGAAACAACGGAACCTGAGAACGGACGAGGGTCGCCAACCGTTCTAGCGTCAGGCCAGGGCGAGAGTCAACGGGTGAAGACTGTAAGGCCAACAACCGTTCTAGCGTCAGGCCAAGGCGAGAGTCAACGAAGGCAGGCCACGAGCGAACCAGAGCACCAGTGAACATTCCCGACGGAAGCGGGACAGAAAGAGACCCGATCCGACTCCAACAAAAAAAAAAAAAAAAAAAAAAAAACCCACGAAGGAAGTAGCAGACTACGGGGCCAGGACTTAGGGACAAAGAGGCCATGCAACCGGGCAATAAGCTCGTTGAATATCCCGAAGAAAGAAGAGAGACGGTACGAGAGTCAAGGAAACAGTACCGTAAGAACGAGCGTCTGGAGTCGGAGACCGACAAAGTCAGACTAAAGGCCGGGCCAGAAACGCCAGCACCAGAGAGCAGATTTCTATCTGCTGGTGGGATGAGATCGACGCCGACGTAGGCCACCGTGGGACATAACGGTAAGGGTCTAAAAGGGAGAAGCGAAACCGAGGTGTAATGGGAGGCCGAGCGAAGGGCCCAAGTCACAAGAAGTTCGACAACCAAAATGAGCGCAACTACCGTGATGCACCACACGACGAGGCTGGCCGCTAGGGGTCAGAAGGTCAAAGGACCCGTCGAGGGGCAAGGACGGTCGGGGGGTAGGCGTATGCCTAATCCTCGGCCCACCCGAACTCCAAGGCGCGGTGCCGAGGACGAGCGGGGAGAGGACCCGCAGCCCGTGGTCACATCAGACGAAAGCGAGCTGGAGTGGGAGGAGGACCCGAAGGAGGAAAGGAGGACCTGGCGGCTGAAGAGGGCCATGAGCGGGGCCGATAACCGGATCCTTCCGGGGACCGCGCCGGCGTTCGAGGAGGCCAGACAGAACCCTAGAGGGAGCGGGGGGACGTCAGCGGCGATGGCAAACGCCATCGTGAAGATGCGGAAGCTGGAGGCCGACCGAGTGGCGGCCAGGGGAGCCCCACAGTCGGAACGGATGGCAGCGAGGGAGGAGTAAAAGTTAGTGAGCACTTGAAAGAGGTGAAAAGCACCGGCAGGAACTCACGTGTGGGTCGAAGGGCGGCCAGAAAAGGAGTCCTTCCGCGAGTGCCGGTCCTCCTCCAGGAAAAGGGGGTCCATGTCGAGGCCATCTGCAGCAAGGAAGAGCAGGAGGTCAGCAGGCGCAAACACAAGAGAAGGAAAACGTATATAGAGCACTCACGTGTATGCCGAAGGCGAAATCCCGAAGAGAAAGCAGTCATCCGCGGCATCGGGGTCCGTCGAGGGAGGGGGGGGTCCGAAGAGAGTCCTAAGCTGCCAAGAGAAAGTGGAATGAAGAAAGGGAAAAGGGAAATTTCGAAGAGAAAAACTTACCTAAAATTCCTTCTGTCGTCAACATTTGCGGAGTCACCATGTGCTTAGGGAAGGGGGCGCCTCGATCACAAGGCGGTCGATCGGCACTCGATAGTGTCAATCGATGGGCAAAAACAGCGGAAAAGGCAGCACATGACGGGTCACACTACGGAAATACCAGGGTCACCAAGTGGCAACGAACGGAACGGATGGCAGCGAGGGAGGAGTAAAAGTTAGTGAGCACTTGAAAGAGGTGAAAAGCACCGGCAGGAACTCACGTGTGGGTCGAAGGGCGGCCAGAAAAGGAGTCCTTCCGCGAGTGCCGGTCCTCCTCCAGGAAAAGGGGGTCCATGTCGAGGCCATCTGCAGCAAGGAAGAGCAGGAGGTCAGCAGGCGCAAACACAAGAGAAGGAAAACGTATATAGAGCACTCACGTGTATGCCGAAGGCGAAATCCCGAAGAGAAAGCAGTCATCCGCGGCATCGGGGTCCGTCGAGGGAGGGGGGGTCCGAAGAGAGTCCTAAGCTGCCAAGAGAAAGTGGAATGAAGGAAGGGAAAAGGGAAATTTCGAAGAGAAAAACTTACCTAAAATTCCTTCTGTCGTCAACATTTGCGGATTCACCATGTGCTTAGGGAAGGGGGCGCCTCGATCACAAGGCGGTCGATCGGCACTCGATAGTGTCAATCGATGGGCAAAAACATCGGAAAAGGCAGCACATGACGGGTCACACTACGGAAATACCAGGGTCACCAAGTGGCAACGCCGCCCCAACGGGAGTTATCGGGATCTATCGGTAACAATCGATCAACGGCGAATGGTGTGACCAGATGACGAGAAGACAAAAAATGTGGAACGCGGGAAGAGGAGCGTAGAACGAAGAAGCATCACGGAAGTACGTATGAGCGGCAAGTTTGAAACTAAGAACGAGGAATACACTCAAAGGAGATCGGCGCTGTGGAACTCGAGACGGAGCTGTGAGCGTTGACGGAATCCCAAGAGTGTTCCGCGGTAACCGCAGGACCGGATTTTAAATTTTCCCGAAGAAAGGGGGAGATGTGAGGAGTTAAACTCCGCACAAATGCGAATAGTGATCGCATAAGGAGGGCCTGCCGTTGCCAGTTACGCAACAAGGCAAAGCGTAGTAACGGCAGTGCGAAGCCCAGAGAGAGAGAGTTTGGAGACTCTGGGCTGGAGAAAGAGAGTTTGGAGACTCTAGAGGAAGAGAGTTTGGAGACTCGGGAAATGGAGAGAGAGAGGATGGAGATTCCGGACTTGCTGAAAAGAGAGTTTGGAGAGTCAGCAGGCTTAAAGGCAATTAACGGGACAAATCGAACTTTGGACCGGCCAACGGTAAAATCGTGGACTTTGGATCCGGAGACTGGAGACCAAAGGGACAAACCGTTAGAGGTGGCCTATATAAACAGGCCGAGCGCTGGAAGCGAGACCGACAGTCAAGGAAAGCAAGTGTACGAGTCAGCAACGTAGAACGAAGTCAGCAGAGGAGCTACGACCGTGATAGTCACCAAGGAGCAAGATCGCTACGTCAAGACGTTCGGGACGAGCAGGTCTCCGAACTGAGACGCAGGTAGCTGAGGTCCAAACGACGAAGCACGAGTAGCCAGGAGGCAAACGACAGGAGAGGCCAGATCTAAACGGGCACCAGAGGAAGCGGCAGGGATTGTGGTGTAGACCCGGTGGACTATGTAGGAGATCGCGTGCTTGAACCAGGCGATAGCCTGGTGTGTCCGTGCAATCCAAGCAGGCGTGGTACCGGCGCCGCCAGTCCGAACCAGACGTGGGGTGACGCGTTGCTGTTCCACAGGCGTATGCCTTGGGAATCACAGCCGTGAGCTTCCGTGAGTCTGCGTACGACAACAATTCTCAGCCCACGCGACAAGCGCCCATAACGAAGATCCGCGCCACCCAGGACGACGAAAGCAGCAGGACAGGGGAACCAGGCCGCCGAGCAGGACATCCAGGTCCGACCGCGCCGACAGGAGAGAAAGGTAGGGTGGAACGTTCGTCTTTCACTGGGCGTCTTGCTACAGGGACTGCGGCGTATCCGGGCGATAGCGCGGTGCGTCGGAAGGAACTGAACAAGCGTCTGGCGGGACCGGCCGGGACAGAGCAAGGGACAAGAGGTTGTGGCTAGCGAGGCGTATTCGTTACAAGGCACACGATCTAACTTGCACTTTTCTTGTAGCAAGCTGAGCGGTATTTTTGGTAATGGCATTTACTGAGTTGTATTGTTGCTCAATAAACTCTAGTACATCTTGTAAGGACTGTATAGCTCTTGCCTTTTTTACATGCTGTTCATACAGCTGCAAGGCTTCTGGCGAAAATTTCCGCAGCAGAATTTCAGCTAAAATTACGTCAGCAGAGCTTCCTATTTTTCCTTTTTGGTTTATGATGAATATGCTCTCGGTCGCAGTATTCAAAAACTTCCCTAAATTTTTCTCATCGTGGGGCAGCAAGCACTCCAGTTCCATTAATTTGTTGAAGTGTTGGGAGAATATTTTTCTGCTATTCTCATAGCGTTTGCAGATAAGCTCCCACGCTGCTGCATAGCTAGCCGCTGATCCCGTTATCAAATGGCTAACCACCATTTGAGCTTCTCCTTTTAAGCAGGCTCTTAAATATCCCAGCTTCCTTGTGTTGCTGAGATCCTTCCTGCTGTCTATTAGTTCAGAGAACAGCTCGTAAAATGTTTGCCATTCCTTCGCATTTCCATTGAACGTTGGAAGGTCCACTTTTGGGAGTTCTGGCACGTCGTAGTTGGAACTTTTGAACTGTTCCAACTTCCTCTGAAGTACCATCTCTAGTGCGGCAACATCAGATTGCAGAATGTCTACCTCATCTTGATCAAAGGCAGTTCTGTTATACTTGTTTTCAAGCAGTTTCAGTGTGTCCGTCACGTTAGACCAATGACTTTTCATCATTGCCAGCTGCTTGACTAGTTCAATCTCACTTGAACTGTCCAGGGTTTCGTATATTAGGCTTATCTGTTGCCTCACCCTGTCCGCTCTTCTGTCCACCAGTTGAACCAGATTATCAACTGGACTGGAGCTCCGAGCTGATGCGGAATCAGATAATTTTGATCCACTTGGTATATTTACCTCTTCAAGTGTTTCTACCTTTAATTGCGACTCCTTGTAGGCCTTGACAGCATCCATAGTTTTAATATATATTTTGTCATTAAAATATTGATGATCGCCAACTCCCAATTTTACCAGCGCATTGTTGTTAGTAGTAAATTGGTCTACCAATGCTTCTATTGCTGGTATAGATGCCTTGTCCTTGATGGCTTGCAGTATTTTGTTCTGCAGCACTCCTTGGTCTTGCATCAATTTCACAGATCTTTCCGACAACATGTTGGGAAAACAATCACTGTGACTTGTACTTTCTGCTTGTATTCTTTGGCGTGATCCGTTGGAGGAGTTTTTGATTGGTCGCCCAGTTGACCTAGCTGTGCCTCGACTCACAGCTGATTGATCAGCCAAAGAAAAGCAAGAACACAATGTTTCACCTTATAGTCCTAGTACTTTAAGGCGTGGTCTTTTATTCTGTGTTTCTTACCACTGGTGGGGGAAACAACAGAATCACTCGAATAACCTTGCTCTTTTTACTTTAAGGCGCTGGTTTTTTCTTCTGTGTTTCTTACCACTGGTGGGGGAAAACAACAGAATTTCTCGAAGGACCAAAATGTTCACACTATAAACTAATGCGTACACTTAATGAGTTCAATTCGGGTGTTTGAATCTAACTGACTCGCTACTGCGAGGGCATCGCCTTTTATTCATTCTTACATAGGTTCTTATCATCTAATTATATAATGCAGCGCTTGTAAGACGCTGCAGTCTGCGTTGGTCAATGCAGCTGAGGTTTATCTTAAATCTATATTTGTGACCTATGACCGCGCTAATCACCTCCCGCGTGATCATATCTCTTAACACTTCGGCAATAGACCCCTGCGATCGTACTTATCTGTAGTTGCCACTTATGTTGTCCCATGCCATGTTTATTGCAGCCCATAAATAGAACATATTTATAGTTTGTCTACTTATCATGTCTAAACACATCTTTAGACAGGAATATTGTAAAGCTTTATTCTTAGAAGTTGCACAAGCATTCGATAGAGTATGGTTGGATGGACTTATGTTTAAAATAACCAAACTGCTGCCTCAAAACTTACATAAGCTTCTAAAGTCTTAATTATACAAAAGAGTGTTCGCGGTTAGATGTAGTTCAAGCACTTCAAGCGATTGTACTATAGAAGCTGGAGTGCCCCAAGGAAGTGTATTTGGTCCAATTCTATACACCCTATACACGGCGGACATCCCAACAGACTACCAGTTAACAATATCCACATTCGCTGATGACACTGCAATACTGAGTCGATCCAGATGCCCAGTAAAAGCTACGATGCAACTAGCACGCTATTTAACATGTGTAGAGAATTGGCTTGCAGATTGGCGCATACGAGTAAACAAAAATTCAAACAAGTTACGTTTACCCTTAACAAACAAAGCTGCCCGCCCTTGGTTATGAACCACACGCGCATCCCACAAGCCGATGACGTAACATACTTAGGTATTCATCTGGACAAGCGGCTTACCTGGCGGAAACACATAGAGGCCAAGACGACGCACCTGAGACTAAAAGCAAAGGATCTACACTGGCTTATAAACGTTCGGTCTCCCCTAAGCCTGGAGTACAAAGTCCTTTTGTATAACTCCGTTCTTAAACCCATATGGACCTATGGCTCCGAGCTATGGGGCAATGCATCGAGAAGCAACATCGACATCATACAGCGAGCACAATCTAGGATTCTGATAATCATAACTGAAGCTCCATGGTATCTTCGGAACGAGAATATACACAAAGACCTAGAAATAAAACTTGTCATTGAGACAATAACAGAGAGAAAAGTAAAATACAAGGAAAAACAAGAGAGAACGCTATAGTCGAGTTCCCCGACTATCTGATACCCGTTACTCAGCTAGTGTAAGTGCGAAGGACAGTTTTTGGCGGTTTGTGGGCGTTAGAGTGGGCGTGGCCAAAATTTTTTTTGGCGAATTGATAGAAATTTACAAGACTAATACAAAAATGAAAAAATATCAAAACATTTTTCAAAAGTGTGGGCGTGGCAGTTTTGGGCGGTTTGTGGGCGTTAGAGTGGGCGTGGCAAAAAGTTTTTTTGCAAATCGATAGAAAATTACAAGACCAATACAAAAATGAAAAAATATTAAAACATTTTTTAAAAGTGTGGGCGTCGCAGTTTTGGGCGGTTTGTGGGCGTTAGAGTGGGCGTGGCAGCATGATTCGACAAACTTGCGCTGCGTCTATGTCCCTGGAGTCTGTATGCCTAATCTCAACTTTCTAGCTTTTGTAGTTCCTGAGATCTCGACGTTCATACGGACAGACAGACGGACAGACGGACAGACGGACAGACGGACAGACGGACGGACAGACGGACATGGCCAAATCGACTCGGCTATTGATCCTGATCAAGAATATATATACTTTATATGGTCGGAAACGCTTCCTTCTGCCTGTTACATACTTTTCAACGAATCTAGTATACCCTTTTACTCTACGAGTAACGGGTATAACTAGGCTCACATCCAAATCCCCTTGCAAGAAAACTTCTTGGAGTATGCAGCCAAAGTCGACAGCACCGCAACGATCAACCAGCCCAGCGTTAAATTTGTTAGGCCACATAGCACAAGTCATCTCATAAAATGATAATTAGCTAGCTTAGAATAAGATTTGAAAACTTGTTGTTAGTCTCTTAAGTAAAGGGGCAGATTCAATAAATAAGAAGATTAAAAAAAAAAAAAAAAACATACAATAATTTTTTACAATGCACCCCCCTCCATAACGTAATTTGCGAGCTGATCGCGAGCTTATTCAGCGATTCAGCACCAGTGCAGGTGCATTGCTCTTCTTCTTGCACAGAGCTTTCGCTACACTGAGAGACGAAACTGTTGAAATTAATAAAGTTAACTAATAATACAAATAAATTCAGTTGCATAAGTTAATTAATAACAATTCCTACTTTATGAGTAATTAAAATTAGAGTTTAACGATAAATTAAATATTTAAAAAATTCCTTAGTCCCAGCGGTTTTGGCAGTGTATGTCCATGATTATACCAAATATTTCCTCGTTATAGGAAAGCAGTTTTGTTATGATGGCTTGCACTGACTGAAATTGGTTGTTGTAATTTTTAAGTCCTTGTTTTTCTTTGGAAGTGAACTTAATTTTTTCAGTTCATTGAGCATCTTTTATAACGAAAACTAAATGTTAATACTATAAAATTATTTTTGAATATTTCTAAATAAATTTAAATTCTTAGAAATAATTTAGGTATGCACGCTTATATTTAATTTTCATTTTTTTCGGCAACTTCCACTTGCCCCAACGCCCCACCTCCTCCTCACTACATGGGAGAAAACAACGGGGGCACCCACATAGTACCAAGCGCACCCTGTGTTTTTCTGCGAACAGCAACAACACCCAGCAGGGGGAGCGCGTTACCAGACTGTTCGCTTTTCTACGAATAACAACACAACACCGTAGACGCCAATCCCCGATGGCGACAGGTGGCAGCCCCACCACAGGGATAAGCCGCATCTGGCCAAATCACCAGATCGGTCGAAACACACAACGATTACTGAAACTAATACGAGAAGTTTAAACATAAAACGGCTTTAGATGGAAAGCTCTCGTAGAAGCCCTAAGTTCCCGAGAGGAATAAAAAAAGGAATTTAAAAAAAAAAAAAAACTAATCCTCGTACAGTTCGAGGCGGAGATGGAGAGACTCCATATTGCAATAGCTGGAATCAGTGAGATGAGGTGTTCTGGCAGTGGGGAAACAACAACATCAAATAGCAATATGGAGTGGGGATTTAAGTGTCCAAGCGCATAAAAACACTGTCCAAGACCCTGCACTCCTGGGAACCCATTTCTGATAGATTCATGACAGCCAGATTCAGATGTAGAGCTAGATATATAAACATCATACAATGCTATGCCCCGACGGAAGACGCCAAAGAAGACTCCAAGGACGACTTCTACACTGCCCTCACAGCAACCCTCAGCAAGACGCGGCAAGGTGACATTAACATCCTCATGGGTAACCTTAATGCGAAAGTAGGGCCCAACAACACCGGACTAAGATCTGATATTGGCCAAAATGGAACTGGGACTTGCAATGATAACGGAGAGAGATTAGTGGAACTCTGCCAGCTATTCCAACGGGTCATCGGCAGCACAATATTCCCACACAAAGATGTCAACAAATACTCCTGGACATCTCCTAGTGGTAACACGAGCAACCAGATCGACCACATTTGCATTAGCAGGAAATGGAGACACTCACTACTGGACGTACGGAACAAAAGGGGAGCATCTATAGACAGTGATCATGAGTTGGTCATTGGAGAACCTGAAATAAAGTTGAACCGCAACTACTCAAGGAAGACTGATAAGAGCCAACACCGACGAGCGCCCCCATGAACCAGTACCTCTTTAGCGACTCCACTCTGAAGACGAGAATGACGTCCACATTGCGGGAACAGCTGATCTCCCTAGAAGACCACCCATGGGAGCACACCTGCAGACAGCTAAGGACCGCAGCTGAGCAAATAATTGGGCTGCAACAACGCGGAAGAGCATAATGGATATCTGAAGGGACCTGGGATCTGATTAGAAGGAGGAACAATCTGAAGCCTCTGGCGGACCAGCTCACACAGAACCGTGATGAATATCACTGTGCAGAGCTGTGAAAAGAGCGGCCAGAAAGGACAAACGAGCGCTACTGGATAGACTTGCGACAGACGCAGAACGAGCAGCCGGCGAGTTATACCAGCAGATTGCATGGATTGCCGGATCCAACCACAGACGGAACCAGCCAGTCAGAGACCTAAAAGGCAACCTCTTATCCAATGATGATGCACAGATTCGGAGGTGGCGCCAACACTTTATGGGAATTAGCCAGACCACATTACCAAACCAGTATACCCTCTGCACCCCCGAATGTAAGAGAGATTGTGAATGCAATAAAGAAGCTAAAGCGCAATAGGGCAGCCGGCGAGGACAACATACCAGCCGAACTGATTCAAGTTGTCACTCAGCTGATGGCTGATACGCTGCATCCACATTTCGCACGCATATGGAAAGGCGAGACTGTGCCTGACTCCTGAAAAAGCGGAATCATCGTTAAGCTCCCCAAGAAAGGCGACCTTAGCGACTGCAACAACTGGAGAAGGATAACTCTGCTCAATACTAGCTATAAAATCCTAGCTACACTGCTGAACGAACGCCTTCAGGAAAAAATAGAGCTAACAATCCGAGACGAACAGGCAAGTTTCAGACCACACAGGAGTTGCGTAGACCAGGCAAACACACAATGGAGAGCCCCGCTCTACCTTCTGTTTATCGAATTCAAGAGGGCGTTCGACTCAGTTGAAAGGGCATCAATATGGCGAATACTTGCAAGGAAAGGAGTACCTGCTAATCTCATCGCTATCATCAAATCGATGTATGACGATGCTAACCTGGCGGTACTGCACAACGGAAAACAAGTGAACCTTTCCAGAAGAACACAGGAATTCGGCAAGGATGCCCGCTGTCACCTCTACTCTTCAACATCGTGGTCGACGAGTTAATGGGCGAAGTATGCTCGCCCAAGCGCGGAATTACGTGGACTTAGACTATGCAGGCGACATCTTTCTTATCTCTCACAGACTCGGCGAAAAGTGATAACCTCGTCAGGATAGCCAGCAGCGTCGGACTCGAAATAAACGTAGCAAAAACAAAAGCTTTGCGTTTCAACCACTCCAACCAAGGAAACATCAACATACATGGGAACCCAATCGAGTTCGTCACCATCTACCCATACCTCGGCCCCATCATATCCAACAGTGGAGAAGTGGATGATGTTGTCTCGAGTCGTCTTGGCAAAGCCCGCTCAGAATTTGGAAGACTATACCGCATATGGAGAAACAAACAAATCAGCCGACGAACAAAGCTCCGGATCTACAACGCGTGTGTGAAAACCATACTGCTATACGGAAGTGAGACATGGATCGCAACGAAGAAAATAACGCAGAAGCTGCATGTTTTCAGCAACAAATGCCTGAGAATCATATGTGGGGTATTCTGGCCAAACAGAATAGCCAACACAGAGCTGTGGCGCGTTACGAGCGAGCCCCCAATACATACCCAAATAAGGAAGAAGAAATGGATGTGGATAGGGCACGCTCTAAGGAGATATCCTAGTAGTATAGTAAGGATGGCACTGGACTTTAACCCCCAAGGAAGCAGGAGGGTAGGAAGGCCAAGAGCAACATGGAGAATAACCGCTCAACAAGAACTTGCCCAAATAAACATCACATGGGAAAACGCTAAACAGACAGCACAAAAGAGAGTTAAATAGAAGGCTCTCGTAGAAGCCCTAAGTTCCCGAGAGGAATAGCAAAGAAATAAAAAAAAACTGATCCTAAAGGATCTGATGTAAGGTAACTTTAGAATGGATCTCTTACACTACCATCTGCTTGCTTTAAAAACATTCGTTGTATGTTACATACTTATTTATTTTATTTAATAATTATAACTGTCGCCCAACGTAGTGGAGCCTTAGTCCGGCTGGCCCAAACCAACCGGTTTATAACAAAACGTCGTCAACTACACCAGACGATCATCCTCTTTCTTTTCCCTTCACACACTGCTGCCTAGATTCTGCTAGGCTCAAAAATGGTTTGTCCGGAAAACTAAGTAAGTAGGTGTATATTTCTTTCCTTGCGGATTTCTTTGATCTGATAAACTCGCCATATATAGTAGGTTAGGCTCGACAAATGGCTTGAGTACAGATTTTTAGGGATGTTGTATTCTTAGAGACGTTGATTTCCTGATGATGAATGAACGTGTCATAAAAGGGCATAGTGGATATATTCTACGCTTTTATGCTGTTACAGACATCACCCGTACGGAAAGTCAATGTAACAGTTACAATTGGAGAAAAGTTATATGTGGATAAAATCTACAGCTTTGTCATTGTAAGGAACTAGTAATGCTGTGCAAACTTCAGTTAGTACTTGGGGACCGGGTTTTTAGGTGGAGAAAGTCTACGACCTAAGTAGCTTAATAATAATGCTGAAATAGCACAGTACTCTCTCTTCTTCTTTCTATTTTTCTTTATTTTCAGGCAGCTTAAAAGTAATGGTTCCCAGTATAAAAAATACACAAATTTTTTATTTTCGATATATCGTTATTTTGAGTTTTCTCGAATTTATATTATCACTATACTTCCACAATATACTAATAACTCAATAGTATATTGTGGAAGTGGATACATTATCACAATGCCATTGAGCCATATTTTTTTTTTTACTCGAGTCCCACGGCCACACCTCCCGCCCAACCGACCGAGAGGCGCTGCCGTGTATCGTACGACTCATATTGCGGGAAGATAGACGCGATACAGGAGACAGTAAAGGACGAGGAAATATATGTATACTAGTAAGATCTAAGAATTTGTTAAATACGTTAGTATTGATAGCTTTAAGAACGGCAGAGAGTCAGAATTAGAGATAATAGAATATAATTTATTATAGTCAAAATAAAATACTCTGTGGGAATCATGCAACTCATAGTTAGATCTACATTATGTATTGGCCTGGCCTTATTGACAAAAGACGAAATATGGTCTGAAAATTTAAGTTTTGGGTCCAGAAGAACACCAATATCATCAACATGTGAGAGTGTAAGTCGCACGTATTGAGTTGGCACGGCAAAAGGTCATAACTTTATACTTAGAGCCATTTAAGTTTAATACATTATCACAGCACCAGGTCTGAAAGCTATCTAGATCAGATTGTAAGGCATAATTTTACATCATCAGCGTACATAAGTAAGGTCGTTAATAAATAAGGTAAAAAGGAGCGGACCTAGGTGGCTCCCTTGTCGGACACCGGATGTGACTCTGAGAATACAAGAAAGAGAATTTTTAAAGAGGACCCGTTGCGTCCTGCCATTCAGATAGGTTAGGTTAGGTTAGGTTTTACCGGCCGTCGGTCCGACGCACATAGACCATTAGAGGTCCATTGTGATACCGTATGTGTTTTCCCCTTTTACCCGTCGAGGTTCGTGTGAAGTTAGTAGTTTCCCCAGCCAGAGGCGCTGGTAATTTTTTGTATCCGATGGGGATCGGTGTCGGACAGGTCGGACGTGTCTATCAGGAATCTGCTTCCTAATTGAACAAGTCTTTTCGCTTGCAGTGCTGGGCAATGGCATAGTAGATGCCCTACCGTTTCTTCCACTTCTTCGTCCCTACAGCTACGGCAGAAATCGTTATACGGGGCATTTAGTCTTCTGGCATGGGTGCCTATCAACCATTGCCCTGTGATGACTCTCATACCAGTGCTGAGGTATGCTTCGGTCAACCTTTGAAGTTTTGGTGTTCTTTTTGAGATTATTTGGCGTGTTAGGCGACAGTGTGTGATTTTCCCATATTGTCTGTTTGTTTTGGTTCAGGTTTTCCCTAAGTAGTAATTTACATGTGGCTAAAGGCATACTCGTGCCCTCCATCTCTTGTAGGAGTGGCGCGATAGTGCCTTCTCGAGCTAGTTCATCTGCGATAGAGTTGCCTTCTATGTCCCTGAGTCCGTGTACCCATATAAGGCTGATTACGAATTGTTGTGTCATCTCGTGTAAAGATGAGCGGCAACTCAATAATGTTTTTGAGTGGCTTGAGATTGAGCCAATCGATTTGATAGCTGATTGGCTATCACTGAAAATGTTTACGTGAGCTTTCCGGTTTTAGTGCTTTCAAATGCTTTAGGGCCTCCGTTATTGCTGATACTTCAGCTTGGAAGACGCTGCAATGATCGGGGAGTCTAAATCCGTAAGCCTAGCTGTTCAGGATAAACTCCTCCTCCTACTCTGTTCTGTAGTTTTTATCCGTCCGTATAGAAGCATATAGCATTTTGGGGACCAGGTGTCTGTGAGTTCCACTCGTCCCTCTCTGGGATAATTGTGTTGAACGGTGTTTGTATGAACTTCGTTGGAGTGCCGTAGTCTGTCCTGTATACATGAGTAACCCGCTTCTGGTGGGTTACACTGTTTGGTATCTCTAAGCCTGATTGCCGCTACTGTAGCCTGTTCCATGCCAGCTAGTTCTGGGCTTGGGAGGTTGAGTATGGCATTTAGAGCTTCGTTTTGGGGTGGTGCGTAAAGCACTGCTGATGCAGAGTGCCGCGGCTCTTTGCATCTTTGCTAGAATATTTATGTTGGATTTATTTTTCAGGACCGGCCACCATACCATGACCCCATACTGTAGTATTCGTCTGACGATGGCCGTATATATCCAGTTTACTATATAGGGTGTTATGCCCCATTTGAGCCCTATTGCTTTCTTGCACGTGAAGAGTGCTATTGAAGCTTTTTTGTATCTGTCTGTGAGGTTCAAGTTCCAGTTTAGTTTCCTATCAAGTATTACGCTCAGTTATCTTGCGCTGCTACTGAAGGAAAATCTTTGATTGTTGACGATAGGTGGGACCTTGCGCTGCTACTGAAGGAAAATCTTTGATTGTTGAGGATATGTGGGACCTTGCGCTGCTACTGAAGGAAAATCTTTGATTGTTGAGGATAGGTGGGACTAAGACTGGTATATTATGCTTCCTAGTGAAGAAAACCTGCTCGGTCTTTGAGGGGTTAATTCCTAGACCATTCTTTATGGTCCAGCTAGACAAAACATTGAGTTTTTCACTCAAGAGATCGCATAGCATTTGGGGGTATTTACCTGTGAAGACGTTGTTTGCATAGGCTATTATCCTGCAGCGGCAAGCAGTTGGTATATAAGCCCCACCAAGTGCCGGTGCACCCCAAGGTCTGTCAGGGCTCCGGTAATTGCCTTTGGGATGAGGCTTTTAAAAGCGGGACATTGATTTTTCTATCTTGGAGACGAGAGAGTGTAGTGCTGTCTCTGTCCATTTCCCTTTCTTGTAGGGGTGTTGCGTGTCTGTGATGAGACATGGATTGAAAGTTGATCTCAGATGCAGGCCGATGATTCTTTCAAGGGTCCTAAGTAGGAAGGAAGACAGACTAATTGGTCTGAAATCCTTGGCCGTCGTGTGTGATGGTTTCCTTGCTTTGGGGATGAAGACAATTCGGGGCTCTAGCCACAATTGCGGTAGGTGTCCAAGAAGTAGGGACCTTTTAAAATTGTCTAGAAGCCAGTTTATGGCTATATTTCCCGCATGCTGTATTTTTGCGGGTATGATTTTGTCTGGACCTGCAGATTTGTATTGTTTAAAACTGCGTATGGCCCAATGGAGGACCTTTGGGTCTATGCACGATTTCGATACTTGCTAGTGGGGCGTTTGTTTGTTGGAAGGTGAGAGCGTTTTGGCTGTTTCCTGGGAAGTGAGTGTCTAGAAGTATCTCCAAAGATTCCTCACTCGTGCTGGTCCAGGAGCCGTCTGCTCTTTTAAGGTAGCCTAAGTGTGTACGATGACAGCACTCGGAATGGAGATGGCTGACTCTCCACGGTGGCTGCCGCGTTATCTGCATCGCTGTAATTATGGAGCAGAAAAATGCTGAGGTGCTTTTTGGCTAAGATGCAGGCCCTTACTTTACCTTCGCTGGGAGCTGTTAAAAGCTTATATTCCTTAGTCCCTAATCCTGAAACCTTTCCTCCCACTATCCAAGGTTCCTGGATCAGGACTATGTCGACTCCATCCTCAGCCAGATGGAGTTGAAGAGCAGCGGAAGCTGCCTTACTGTGATGGAGGTTTATTTGCAGAAGCCTCACGGACATCTGCTGTGGGCCTCTCCACCACGGCAGTATCGGCACCCTCCTCGTCCGATGTGTCTAGGTCCGTCATAGGACCCATATTTGCTAGGCTGCGGAGGATTGAGGCGTCGGTCTAGTAGCCGTCCTCGGCTTTCGATGCCTCGACCATTCAGATAACTTAGAATACCATTTAGGAGATCAACAGGGAATGCTAAGGGACAGCAGACAATTTGGAGATTCCTCTGTAATTGCTTGCATCCAATTTACTACATTTTTTATGGAGAGGTATCGCAAAGGACTCCTTTCATATATGCGAGAATTGTGAAGATTCCAAAAATAAGTTAAACAAGTTCAGTAGAGGTTTGCACAAGGCTTTCGCACAGAATCTAAGCACAGAAACAGCAATTCCTTCGTAACTGGTTGTTTTGCGCTTAGTGTTAATGAAAACATAATATTGTTTGTGATCCTGTGCGAACTGGAACTTATAATGGTTTAAATAATTTTTTCTGAGCATTAAGCACGGTATAATTTAACCGAGCACTTACATATTTAGACAATATAGATTGAGAACCTATATTTTTAAATTTTATATAAAGTCTGGACTTAACATTTCTTAGATGTGTCAACTCTTCATTAATCCAAGAAGGTTTGTTAGAGATAGACGGATAGTATATCGGAACACAAGAATTCAATAATGATTTAATTGCACTAAAAAAATATTTATGACTTAACATTTCTTAGATGTGTCAACTCTTCATTAATCCAAGAAGGTTTGTTAGAGATAGACGGATAGTATAATATAATTAACTTGCGAAAACGATATGTCGAGCAAGCCGTCATTAAAGTTATGTCATAGGCAGAAGAATATGCGACTGTTCTTCAGTGGACCACTTAGTGCCTGGTATATTAAAGTCACCTAAAACAACTAGTTGGTCCCTTTTGGACAGTCTATTTGAAAGGGATTGGATAGCGGTCAAATGATTTATATATTCAGAAAATTCAGAAGACGGCGGAATGTAAGAGCACGTAATATAAACATAGCTATCGGAAAATGACAGCTTTACGCATACGAATTCTAAGTAACGGAACTCGTCAAAAAGTACCTCCTCTGACGTGAGGGTAGACCTAACAGCAATTAGGAGTCCACCTTCACGCCTGAAGGGACGATCATGCCTGTATACTGTGTACATACCTGGGAAAACTTCAGGGTTAAGTATCTCCGGTTTTATCCAAGTCTCTGTAAAAACAATAATATGGGATGCAAAGGAAAGGCTATTAGAATAAAAATTAGTTAGCTTATTACACAAGCATCTTACATTTTGATAACAGCTAGAGAGACTAGACTTTAGTTTTATGAAGATAAAGAAGTAGAAGTAGTAGAGGGGGCTGGGACAGTGATCTGGCCACGTGAGGGCAGTCTCTCCCTCCACAACGGATTGATCGGATTGCTCCGAATCTTTTTTAGCTGCCGATCATTTGAGGGTTTGCTGCCATCGTCAACTGATTAGCTGTGGAGTCCTGTTGATCACTTGCCGAAGGTTGCGGGGCATTTCCCAGCCTACCACCAGCGGCTTGCTTGCGCTTTAGAGATTCTTCTAATAGATTGAGGCTATTAAATTGTGAATCTAGAGCGGAAAGAAGATCATTAGCTCGCCGTAAACTATCTGTAGCCACGCCAAAACTGCTGATCAGTCCTTTCAAGGCACCTTTAGTTTGGCGCAAAAAGAGTTTTATTTCATTCGCAACTCCTAGGCAAGTATCACAACAGTATTTTAGATTAGGGCTTTTAGCTAGGTCATCACTTGTTCGGCCGTTAAAACCTGCGCACTTAGTGTGCACCATCCTATCACACAGCCAACAGGTCATTTTGGACTGCTCAGGCTTTATTACCTGACGGCATTTGTTTTGGAAGCAGACAACATTGGTTTCCATATTTAATTGGGTTTTGACCACTGTACCCAAAGACCCAAATGTACCGCAGGAGCGCAGTCTGCACTTTAGGACTTTGTCTGGGAGAGCAAGAGAGCGGGTACACCGTGCAGTTAAGTACAAAAACAACACCAAACAGCACTACGGACAACGCACGAAAGAGAGCGTAAACAAAACGTAAAAACAGAAAGAGAACAGATTGAATTTATTAATTAAAATAATGCACAAATCACAAGAGATTCACTCGCGAAGCGAGCGGAACTTCAACTAGTACTGATTACGAAATTGAATAATTCAAGAATTTGTTAAAATCCACTGCTGAATTTGGCAAAACAAAATAAAAAAATCCATATTTGTGAAAATGTTAGGACCGCAGCGGCAGCTTAAAAGCACCGTTGTAATATCTGTGCTTAAATGATAGAGTTTCATGCGCAGTTGTATATAACTTCGTGTAATCACGCATTCCATCGTGTATGTTTTGCTTCACGATTAGGGAACAAGAAGATATTTTCCATATGGCAGGTAACCCTACAAGCTTCGTATGTTGGTCTTTTAGAAGAAGGGGATAGAGCTGGATTCAGTAGACAAGCTACCGATCCTGGTGCGGAAAATGTCAATGTAGAAGAACGGGTTCAAACCGGAAGTAGTTCTCACCCAAATAACCTGGAAACATTAGCTACAAATGTGCTGCAAGTTATCGGTGCTGCAATAGCAGGAGCACTAAGCGAACAGACCCAGCGCTAAGCGCGTACAATTGAAGACAGCTTTCAGAGGCTGACCACCCAGCTGATGATGAGCAGGAAGTTCAACAAAGTTTTAAACAAACGCCAGCTTCGGGAAGAAGAGATTTAAGAGGTAGAAACTGTCAACGGGATATATTTTCACCGTCAGGATCCCTACCGTCACAAGAGTTAAGACCCGACCGCATAGGAAAAATCATCTCTAACTGGAAAATCCGCTTCTCAGGACATGCGAGTGTTCCAGCTAACGAGTTTATCTATCGAGTGAAAGCACTTACATTGCAATCTATGGACGGAAATCTCGCGTTAGCAGCTCGTTACGCAAGTAACTTATTTGAAGGGAGTGCGAATGAATGGTTTTGACGCTACCACAAAACTACAGAACCGGTTACGTGGACTGGCTTAAAACTCCGTGCACAATATTAAGGTAGTAGGAGCGACTTAGAGATCCGAGCAGCGATAACGCAAAGAAAGCAAAGGCCGAACAAAACTTTTGATAGTCTACAGGAGGCTATAACTATTCTAGCCCACAAACTAGTGCAACCGTTGTCCGAATCTTAGAAGTACTAAGGGCAAACTTATTGCCAGAAATTCAGCATGAAATCCTGTCTGTTCCGATCCCAACGGTCGCGCAGCTTTGGAAGGTATTTCAAACTTGAGAACGATTTTGGCAAACTTTGCCGAAGACTAATACTAAAACTGGTCGACCCTCTTCTCGACGCCAAGTTCACAAACTGGTAACATCCAATGAAGCCGTAAATGAAATAGCGGAAAGTAAGGCAGAGGATGAAGAAATTGCTGCCATAAACTTGACTTGTTGGAACTGTGGAATTTCTGGACATAGATATCTGGAATGCATTGGGGACAGACGGGTGTTTTGCTACAGATGTGGAAAGCCAGAAACTAACAAACCCAGCTGTAGCAGTTGCAATGGTTCAAAAAACTTAGGAGGAAAAAAACAAACGGATGGTTTCAAAAGCAACCAACACCGAGTAACGGACGGTTTATCAATTCCATTATCACCTGACTTTCAAAATCAACAAGCTTAGAAGAACAACACAAACAAGAGGAAATTTGCCAGATCCAAAAGGAGTCAAATTGAAATAGGGCTCGAAGAATTGACTATAGGCGAAGGTATAAACTTTATCAATGCGCCATATTATCTTCAGTAATCGATACGTCAAAGGATTATAGGCCTTTCGCGCAGGTTACACTATTAGGCAGGACGCTAAGTGGCCTTATGGACACGGGTGCAAGCATTAACTCTATAGGATGACAGCTTGCGAAAGACATGCAGTCCATGTTAGTAGGAATAAGTCCAGTTTGTGCCGATGCTCGTACAGCAGACGCGGCTAAACAGCCAATTATTGGAAAAATTACTACCGATGTCTGTTTCCAAGGAGAAACAAGGGAGTTAACTTTTTATGAAGTACCTTCCTTGCAGCAAGACCTTTATTTAGCCATCGAATTTTGGAGGACCTATAATTTGTTGCCAGTGTTCCTAGCAAACCAAACTCTCCAAAGCACTATGGGGCGAACGACCACTTTTTGTGGAATTAATTAATAACTCTGTTTTCTGTTCTGTTTTAAGTTCTGTTTATTGATTTACGTTCATGATAAAAATAGTAATATATTTGATGAAAAATGGGCGTGGTCTTGCCTTCAAACAAAAAAAAAACAACCCAAATTTTTTTTCAGTGTACAAAAAAAAATTTTTTAATCGAAAAAATTTAAAATATAATCATAAATTAAATCAATAAAGTAAGAAATGGGGGCTTCTTACCTTGTTTTTAAAAAATATCGAAGTTTTACTTCTTGCTTCACAGCTTTTATTCTTAAAAATAGCATAAATATGTTTAAAAACTAATGTTTCCCAAAAAACATAAAATTCAAGGAACTAGAATTTTATTGTAATAAATATATTTATGTTTCACACCTATTGTTAATCGTCATACACGAATTAAAGCTTTAAAACCATTAAAAATGGCGTTATTTTTTGCATTACTCGTCGTCTCTGTTATCCATTTCTCGAACAAATTGCTGTTTTTCACTTTGAGGTTAGACCCTTAAAAGTTAAATTTTGGAGAAAGTGTGCAAAAGTGTGCATTTATACTAAGAATTGATAACTCTACAACATATAACAGGTTTTAGAGATGGAGTGAGCTGTACTCACTTTGTTGCTCTATTTAAAAATTAGAATACACTACAAAAGTTGTGTTTTATTAGGGTTAGAACTTACTGAAGATTATTGGGACACCACAGTTAATTTTAACATTCGAAGAGCACAAACACATATTAAAAACCACAAGGATTCGACTGCATGTTATAAATAAAACCTTTTATAATTGTTTATGCACTTTTTGTCACTTCAAACTTGTAAGATTTTTTAGCGATTAACAAAAATTCGGTTATCGGTGTGCCAGCGCAAACGAAACAGCTGACTTAACAGCTGTTCACTGAACAGTGGCGCCCTCTTTTAAAATTTCAAGTACGTAACATGATAGATTAATGTTTTTTGAATACATTTCAATTTTAAAATAATTTTTTTAACGACTTTTAAAAAATGGGTTTTTTCCACATAAGGTAGTCGTTCGCCCCATGGTGCAAAGCTCTGCGAAAATTGGCAACCATTATGTTCTCGTTTCACTGTGTTCAACGCAAGCCAAATTATTTTCGCAACACATTTATGCAAGCTCCGCAGTCCACTTAATATAATTTGCTATCGAAGAATACAATAACAAAACAAACAACACATACCCTCTGGCCATTCCAAATAAAATATAAATTAAAAAATTACACGCCAGTTCCATATATTAAATATTACATCAACATATATTTCATATTACATCAACATACATTACATATATTACACCCACATATATCACATATATTACCTACATATATTATCTACATATATTACCGACATGCATTGCGCATATTATCTGCATTCCTTATACACATATACCAAAGTGTAAAGTGTTTCCCGTCGGCAAGTCCAAAGCAACAAATAAAATTTTTTCTGTAAACCAAAATTTAAAAAAAAACAAGAGAGAACGCTATAGTCGAGTTCCCCGACTATCTGATACCCGTTACTCAGCTAGTGTAAGTGCGAAGGACAGGTTTCGCGGTTTGTGGGCGTTAGAGTGGGTGTGGCCAAAAGTTTTTTGGCGAATAGATAGAAATTTACAAGACTAATACAAAAATGAAAAAATATCAAAACATTTTTCAAAAGTGTGGCCGTGGCAGCTTTGGGCGGTTTGTGGGCGTTAGAGTGGGCGTGGCAAAAAGTTTTTTTGCAAATCGATAGAAATTTTCAAGACCAATACAAAAATGAAAAAATATTAAAACATTTTTCAAAAGTGTGGGCGTGGCAGTTTTGGGCGGTTTGTGGGCGTTAGAGTGGGCGTGGCAACATGAATCGACAAACTTGCGCTGCGTCTTTGTCTCTGGAGTCTGTGTGCTTAGTCTCAACTTTCTAGCTTTTGTAGTTCCTGAGATCTCGACGTTCATACGGACAGACAGACGGACGGACAGACGGACAGACGGACAGACGGACAGACGGACAGACGGACGGACAGACGGACATGGCCAAATCGACTCGGCTATTGATCCTGATCAAGAATATATATACTTTATATGGTCGGAAACGCTTCCTTCTGCCTGTTACATACTTTTCAACGAATCTAGTATACCCTTTTACTCTACGAGTAACGGGTATAAAGAGACGACCGCCAAATATAAGTAGTTCACCCGACAAATATTTTTTCCTGTATTGCTTAGATAATAATATGTGTTTGTTTTTAGAGGTACTTACAACGCGGAGAAAAGAATAAAATTCCAGCATTCCAAATTTCTCCGTTTCCAGTTATAAAAAAAAACAAGAGAGAACGCTATAGTCGAGTTCCCCGACTATCTGATACCCGTTACTCAGCTAGTGGAAGGGAAAAGGAGAGTCTTAAACACAGTTTTTGGCGGTTTGTAGGCGTTATATTGGGCGTGGCAGAACGTTTCTTGGCAAATCGATAGAAATTTACAAGACTAATACAAAAATGAAAAAATATAAAAACATTTTTCAAAAGTGTGGGCGTGGCAGTTTTGTGCGGTTTGTGGGCGTTAGAGTGGGCGTGGCAAAACGATTTTTGGTATAAGATAGAAAATTACAAGACTAATACAAAAATTGAAAAATTTCAAAACATTTTTCAAAAGTGTGGGCGTGGCAGTTTTGGGCGGTTTGTGGGCGTTAGAGTGGGCGTGGCAACATGAATCGACAAACTTGCGCTGCTTCTATGTCCCTGGAGTTTGTATGCTTAATCTCAACTTTCTAGCTTTAGTAGTTCCTGAGATCTCGACGTTCATACGGACGGACAGACGGACAGACGGACGGACAGACGGACAGACGGACAGACGGACGGACAGACGGACATGGCCAGATCGACTCGGCTATTGATCCTGATCAAGAATATATATACTTTATATGGTCGGAAACGCTTCCTTCTGCCTGTTACATACTTTTCAACGAATCTAGTATACCCTTTTACTCTACGAGTAACGGGTATAAAAATTTTCTACGTTTTAATAAACATTTTTTCGACCGTTTTCCACATTCCAAGTGTTCCAACCGCAAATCAGGTGGACCTGATTACCATAAATCACCGGTCATTTATACAATTCGCTGTTCACTCCAAGGTTTTCCGCTCTGCGTAGGAGAACCTAACAGAGCGTTTCGAAAATAAACGATTGTTGGTAAAAAGTCAATTGAAATTCCTCCTTAATGTGCAGTCGATACCACAGGAATCTGGGGCGGCCTTGAAGGTATAAAATTGTCAGGCATCAACATTGAGAACTGGGACTGCCTGCTGGTATATCTATGTTCATCCAAGCTCCCGAAGATAACTCTCTCCTTATGGGAGCAGTCGCTCCATAAGAAAACCGACATCCCGACATGGGTAGAGCTGAACACCTTCCTCACAGAACGCCATCGAACCCTAGAGGCCATCGATGATGTGAGACCGTACCAAGTCAGTCGCACTCCAAAGCGATGAATTCAAGTGGGCCCTCTAGAAAAATAAATTCCTACGAGACGAAAGTGGCTCCAAAATCAAAAGGTTGCGACTTGTCCAACAAGGAAAACCATCCTGTCCGTGTATGTCCGCGTTTCCTCGAAATGTCGGTTGACGACCGGTCAGCCTACATTAAACGGAAGCAGTTATGCATAAACTGCTTTGCAAAGGGACATCAGCTTCTTGAGTGCAAAAGCACGCACAATTGTTTCACTTGCCGTGGCCGGTATCACACGTTGTTGCACCGAAACAACCCCTTTTTCAGCAATTCAAGTCCTTCAAATCCTGCAAGGCCAATTTCTGCTAATCAAGCCAATTTCCTTACTAATTAGCAAGCCGGTTTTTAAAATTATTTCGCCACGGGCTCAAGAGCTATCCTTCTTGGCACTGCCGTAATCAATATTTCCCATCTTGGCACTAACTTTAAGGCACGCGCCCTGATCGACTCCGGATCAGAGGCAACATTCATAACCGAGCGACTGTTCAATCTAATTAGATTGCCATTCCAGGTGGTTCAAGCCCAAGTCTCAGCCTTAAACCAAACAGTAGCCGCTCAGTCCAAGAAGCTCTGCAGTTTCACCATCCGATCTCCGACTAGGTCCGCGTTGCAGTTGCCTATGTCCTCCCTCAACTAGCCGGAAATATGCCTTCCTACCCAAATCCGCAAAATATCCTTCGGGATCTTCCCGATTTTCCACTGGCGGATACAAAATTCTATGAGAGCGCACAAATAGATGTCCTTATCCGAGCCGACATTCTGTCTTCGGTGCTTCTGAGTGGAGCAAAAACCAACATCTGTGGCTCTCTCTTGGGGCAAGAGGCCATTTTCTGCTGCGTACTCACTGGGCCAGTGTCAGCCTCAGCACAAAGCAGAATTTCTTTCTTTTCGACGCAGATCTCCCACGAGCACGATAATTCACTGGACAAACTGCTCACAAAATTTTGGGATGTGGAGAATATACCAACAAAGTTGGTAAAAGAATCCGATTCCACATGCGAGAAGAATTTTCTTCAAACGACCACAAGAGACGAGTGCGGCAAATATGTCGTTACTCTGCCTTTTCGCGACCCAGAACATATCGGTTCCGGGCTAGGGCATTCCATGTCTTGAGCAGCGTCTAAAAAGAGATGAGGCGATGAGCGAGATACGATTCGGTGATCCAGGAATATCTCGACTTAAAGCACATGCGACAAGTTCTTCCTACCCATGATTGCAACGCCTATTATATGCCACATCACGCCGTCTTAAAACCGGAGAGCGTAACTACTAAACTCCGTATAGTATTCAATGCCTCCAGCCCTTCATCGAATGTTACCAATTTACATGATATCCTTCATGCTGGCCCTGTCTTACAGTCCGACTTGACCATTCAAATTCTGAAGTGGCGCTATTTCCGATACGAGTTTAGCGCCGATATCGAAAAAATGTATCGGCAGATCTGGGTAGATCCGAAGCACACTCCATTCCAACGAATACTTTTCCGAAACAATAGAGGGGAAATCAGAGATTTCGAATTGAAAACAGTAACCTTTGGAGTCAATTGCGCGCCTTTCCTTGCCTTCCGAGTACTGCAGCAGCTAGCAGCTGACGTAGAACTCAGCCATCCAATAGCTAGCAATATCATTCAAAATTTCATGTATTTGGATGATGTTCTAGCCGGAGCGGACTCCACGGAAGAAGCTCAGCTCATGGTGCAAGAGCTCCGAGACACTCTGAATTCCGCCGGATTTCCATTGGGGAAATGGACTTCCAACCAAAAGGCCATTCAGATCAACCAACTCTTAAATACTGATTTTCTCGAGATCGATGTAGCAGTAGCAGTTGCAGTAGCAGTAGCAGTAGCAGTAGCAGTAGCAGTAGCAGTAGCAGTAGCAGTAGCAGTAGCAGTAGCAGTAGCAGTAGCAGTAGCAGTAGCAGTAGCAGTAGCAGTAGCAGTAGCAGTAGCAGTAGCAGTAGCAGTAGCAGTAGCAGTAGCAGTAGCAGTAGCAGTAGCAGTAGCAGTAGGTAGCAGTAGCAGTAGCAGTAGGCAGTAGCAGTAGCAGTAGCAGTAGCAGTAGCAGTAGCAGTAGCAGTAGCAGTAGCAAGCAGTAGCAGTAGCAGTAGCAGTAGCAGTAGCAGTAGCAGTAGCAGTAGCAGTAGCAGTAGCAGTAGCAGTAGCAGTAGCAGTAGCAGTAGCAGTAGCAGTAGCAGTAGCAGTAGCAGTAGCAGTAGCAGTAGCAGTAGCAGTAGCAGTAGCAGTAGCAGTAGCAGTAGCAGTAGCAGTAGCAGTAGCAGTAGCAGTAGCAGTAGCAGTAGCAGTAGCAGTAGCAGTAGCAGTAGCAGTAGCATAGCAGTAGCAGTAGCAGTAGCAGTAGCAGTAGCAGTAGCAGTAGCAGTAGCAGTAGCAGTAGCCAGTAGCAGTAGCAGTAGCAGTAGCAGTAGCAGTAGGTAGCAGTAGCAGTAGCAGTAGCAGTAGCAGTAGCAGTAGTAGCAGTAGCAGTAGCAGTAGCAGTAGCAGTAGCAGTAGCAGTAGCAGTAGCAGTAGCAGTAGCAGTAGCAGTAGCAGTAGCAGTAGCAGTAGCAGTAGCAGTAGCAGTAGCAGTAGCAGTAGCAGTAGCAGTAGCAGTAGCAGTAGCAGTAGCAGTAGCAGTAGCAGTAGCAGTAGCAGTAGCAGTAGGCAGTAGCAGTAGCAGTAGCAGTAGCAGTAGCAGTAGCAGTAGCAGTAGCAGTAGCAGTAGCAGTAGCAGTAGCAGTAGCAGTAGCACCATATAAAATATATATATTCTTGATCAGGATCATTAGCCGAGTCGATATGGCCATGTCTGTCTGTTCTCCACGGAAGAAGCTCAGCTCATGGTGCAAGAGCTCCGAGACACTCTGAATTCCGCCGGATTTCCATTGAGGAAATGGACTTCCAACCAAAAGGAAGTTTTAGCGGCCATTCAGATCAACCAACTTTTAAATACTGATTTTCTCGAGATCGATGCAGAAAGCACTGCCAAAACCCTCGGTATTCGCTGGAAGACAACCTCCAACGAATTCTTCTTCGTTCCGCCAGAGTTGGTTATTGAAACGTCCTTTACAAAGAGCCAAGTCCTGTCCCAAATTGTTCGACCCTGCAGGGTGGTTAGCGCCGTTTATCGTTCGAGCTAATATTTTCATGCAGGTGATTTGGCTATAGGAGCTTGGGTGGGACGAAAACATTCCAAATGAGCTTTTTCAGCGATGGCCTAATTTTCTCCACAGTTATTCGGTTTTAGAGCAGATACGCATTCCACGCTGGCTCTCGTTTCATCCAGAGTTCAAGGTTGAGCATCATGGCTTTTGCGATGCATGGCAAAAGGCTTTTGGGGCGGCAATATATGTCCGCGTAGAAGTGGGCAGCACCATTATGGTGCAACTCCTAACCGCGAAAACCCGGGTTGCACCAGTCAAAACGGTTTCGTTCCCAAGATTGGAGCTGTGCGGAGCGGTATTGCTTTCCGAAATGGCTGCAGCTATCATTCCGCATATGCCTACGATCAATTCCGAACTTTACTGCTGGACGGACTCCACAATAGTGCTTAAATGGCTAAGCAAGCTAGCGTGCCAGTGGACCACATTTGTATCTAATAGGGTGACGAAGATAGCCCAGGCCACAAAAACAGAGAATTGGTCTCATGTTCAATCTGAGCATAATCCAGCAGCGGTGCAGAAAGCAGACATCTCCATCTGATGTGCATTTGCTGGCCACTGAAATCGCCGCCGCCCAGCGGGTTCTAATTTCGAACACTCAGCGCAGAGAATTCCCTGTGGAAACGTCTAGTGGCAAAAGTGGTGCTTTTCCGACGGAGTCTTTCGAATCTCAACAATAAATAGGCGCGCCTCTCGTTAGTTGTTGTAGTTCACTAGCACTAATCATCAGTTCTATTTCATTTCGTTTTCGATTTCCTTTCGCCATTCAACTACCCGCAGCATGGCCCCTCGTCAACAAAACGCACGCAGTGCTCGTACCTTGAAGAGCAGACTTACCCGATGTATTCAATCCTACATTTACCGAGTCTGTCGTGGTATCCATCCTCTTCGGAAGTGCGCGATGTTCCTAAAGCTCAGCGCTGAAAAGCGTATGCGAGCAGTCCTTATTAACAAATACTGCGCCCATTGTCTCGCTCACGAGCATTCCATGGGAGACTGCCGAAGCGGTGATCATTGCAGGAAGTGCGACCGATCCCACCACACGCTGCTCCACATGCACGAGCAGGTTAGCTCGTCGTCGCGGTCGCGAGCGCGCTCTCGTCTCCAACCGGTGCCAGCCCGGCAATCAGCTTTTGGCCTCGTCCCAGCGTTCCCGCCGGCAAAATCCGCCACCTCAACGTAGGAGATCACCGCCACAACGCCAGGAATCGACCACGACAGGCCCATCGCTCTTGTCGCTGCTGCAACGCTACAGCGTGAACATCCTTCCGACAGCGCTGTCAAGTTGGAGACTGGGACGAAGACCTTCGAGACCGCAGCACTCATCGATCCGTGCACCCCCTTGGCGTCAGCCTTTACGTTACCAATGACCAATGTTGGCGACGAGAAGGTCTGTACGACGACGATTCGCTCCAGAGTCGACGCGAAAACGAAGCTAAAGGTCGTGCTTAAGATCGAGCCCAGTGTGCGGATCCGCACACCTGTCCGGGCATTGAGCAACACAGTGGTGTTCAAGTTCCAGGACATCATGCTGGCTGAAGACCAGTTTCATCGGCCTGCTACCGTCTTAATGGTTCTGGAAGCAGATATTTATCCAAAGGTCATCCAATCCGGATTCCACAGAATCTCCAATTCTACTCTCCCCGTGGCAGCTTAAATTGGAGTCTGCGCTGTGCTCGGGAGAGCTTAGCTAATTAGAATAAGCATTAGTGTCTAATTGGTATTCGCGCAATTACAAAAAGTCTAGTGTTCGCCTTTTCGAGTGCTTATATTTCAGCATATTTGGAAAATTCCAGGCCAGCCACCCCCACATCCCAACAGATGATATGTGTTGGAAACTATGGTTACCTAGACCTCTTGTAGGAGAAGTACCGAAGGCCTACCATGATGACCCTTTATCTGCTCATAGTGGCATAAATAAAACTCTCGAAAAAATTCGTAGCTATTTCATTAGTCCAATTTAGTGACCGATATAAAAGATTACATTAACCAATGTAGTATCTGGGAAAGCATGAAGCAATCAAATGGAAGCGTCCTCCAATGGGTATAGTCTACAGTACGCCAAGACCTTTTCAAAAGCTGTATGTCGATTTTTTAGGTCCTTATCCTAGAAGCAAGGCAGGTAACGTTGGTATTTTCGTTGTACTGGATCACTATTCGAAATTTCCATTTTTTGAAGGCGGTCAAGAAATTTACAGCAGAGGCCATAGTAAGTTTTTTGGAAGATGACATCTTCTATTGCTTTGGGGTTCCTGAGGTCATTGTGCAATTTAGGTGCAATTTAAGTCACACCTGTTTAATCATTGCTTTAGAAGTATAATATTAGGCACTCCTATACGGCTGTGTATTCACCACAAGTCAATGCATCTGAAAGAGTTAATAGATCGGCCCTCGCAGCAATCATGTCCTATCTCGAAACTAATTAGGCTAGGTGGTATGAAAAGCTAAGTCATGCCTCCTGCTCTCTTCTAGGTACTCTAGGCACTCCGCCATCAAGTACAGTCCCTACCAGGTGGTATTTGGCCAAAGCATGATACCAATGGAGAAACTTATCAACTTCTGAGGAATATTAATATGCTGGAAGATCGGACACTAAGCTTTAATAGGGATAATTCTTTTGAGCTGATTCGCAATGCGGCTAAACAGAGTACGCAACGACAGCATCAACGTAATGAGAAGGTTTACAATCTTCGTAGCAGGGATGTTTAGTTCACTCCAGGTCAAGAAACTTCCAGAAAAGTAATTTCGTACGTGGGTTTAATTCCAAACTGGCTTCAACTTTCATAAAAGGCAGAATTCGCAGAAGAAAGGGTAACCGCTACTATGAGATTGAAGACTTGCAAGGTCGTTACGTAGAAACGTTTCATGCGAAGAACTCAAGCAATGAGTTCTCCCAAGCGTTGCTCACCCTTGTGGTTTAAATGAAAACACCCCAAGTCTGAGTTGTTGGGGGGATTTGTAGTGGCGCTTGGGTAAGAAATAAATAAATCACACGTAGCCCAAAAGACTACAATTTAACCCAAATTAGGCAACGATCGATGTAGCAGTAGCAGTAGCAGTAGCAGTAGCAGTAGCAGTAGCAGTAGCAGTAGCAGTAGCAGTAGCAGTAGCAGTAGCAGTAGCAGTAGCAGTAGCAGTAGCAGTAGCAGTAGCAGTAGCAGTAGCAGTAGCAGTAGCAGTAGCAGTAGCAGTAGCAGTAGCAGTAGCAGTAGCAGTAGCAGTAGCAGTAGCAGTAGCAGTAGCAGTAGCAGTAGCAGTAGCAGTAGCAGTAGCAGTAGCAGTAGCAGTAGCAGTAGCAGTAGCAGTAGCAGTAGCAGTAGCAGTAGCAGTAGCAGTAGCACCATATAAAATATATATATTCTTGATCAGGATCATTAGCCGAGTCGATATGGCCATGTCTGTCTGTTCTCCACGGAAGAAGCTCAGCTCATGGTGCAAGAGCTCCGAGACACTCTGAATTCCGCCGGATTTCCATTGAGGAAATGGACTTCCAACCAAAAGGAAGTTTTAGCGGCCATTCAGATCAACCAACTTTTAAATACTGATTTTCTCGAGATCGATGCAGAAAGCACTGCCAAAACCCTCGGTATTCGCTGGAAGACAACCTCCAACGAATTCTTCTTCGTTCCGCCAGAGTTGGTTATTGAAACGTCCTTTACAAAGAGCCAAGTCCTGTCCCAAATTGTTCGACCCTGCAGGGTGGTTAGCGCCGTTTATCGTTCGAGCTAATATTTTCATGCAGGTGATTTGGCTATAGGAGCTTGGGTGGGACGAAAACATTCCAAATGAGCTTTTTCAGCGATGGCCTAATTTTCTCCACAGTTATTCGGTTTTAGAGCAGATACGCATTCCACGCTGGCTCTCGTTTCATCCAGAGTTCAAGGTTGAGCATCATGGCTTTTGCGATGCATGGCAAAAGGCTTTTGGGGCGGCAATATATGTCCGCGTAGAAGTGGGCAGCACCATTATGGTGCAACTCCTAACCGCGAAAACCCTGGTTGCACCAGTCAAAACGGTTTCGTTCCCAAGATTGGAGCTGTGCGGAGCGGTATTGCTTTCCGAAATGGCTGCAGCTATCATTCCGCATATGCCTAAGATCAATTCCGAACTTTACTGCTGGACGGACTCCACAATAGTGCTTAAATGGCTAAGCAAGCTAGCGTGCCAGTGGACCACATTTGTATCTAATAGGGTGACGAAGATAGCCCAGGCCACAAAAACAGAGAATTGGTCTCATGTTCAATCTGAGCATAATCCAGCAGCGGTGCAGAAAGCAGACATCTCCATCTGATGTGCATTTGCTGGCCACTGAAATCGCCGCCGCCCAGCGGGTTCTAATTTCGAACACTCAGCGCAGAGAATTCCCTGTGGAAACGTCTAGTGGCAAAAGTGGTGCTTTTCCGACGGAGTCTTTCGAATCTCAACAATAAATAGGCGCGCCTCTCGTTAGTTGTTGTAGTTCACTAGCACTAATCATCAGTTCTATTTCATTTCGTTTTCGATTTCCTTTCGCCATTCAACTACCCGCAGCATGGCCCCTCGTCAACAAAACGCACGCAGTGCTCGTACCTTGAAGAGCAGACTTACCCGATGTATTCAATCCTACATTTACCGAGTCTGCCGTGGTATCCATCCTCTTCGGAAGTGCGCGATGTTCCTAAAGCTCAGCGCTGAAAAGCGTATGCGAGCAGTCCTTATTAACAAATACTGCGCCCATTGTCTCGCTCACGAGCATTCCATGGGAGACTGCCGAAGCGGTGATCATTGCAGGAAGTGCGACCGATCCCACCACACGCTGCTCCACATGCACGAGCAGGTTAGCTCGTCGTCGCGGTCGCGAGCGCGCTCTCGTCTCCAACCGGTGCCAGCCCGGCAATCAGCTTTTGGCCTCGTCCCAGCGTTCCCGCCGGCAAAATCCGCCACCTCAACGTAGGAGATCACCGCCACAACGCCAGGAATCGACCACGACAGGCCCATCGCTCTTGTCGCTGCTGCAACGCTACAGCGTGAACATCCTTCCGACAGCGCTGTCAAGTTGCAGACTGGGACGAAGACCTTCGAGACCGCAGCACTCATCGATCCGTGCACCCCCTTGGCGTCAGCCTTTACGTTACCAATGACCAATGTTGGCGACGAGAAGGTCTGTACGACGACGATTCGCTCCAGAGTCGACGCGAAAACGAAGCTAAAGGTCGTGCTTAAGATCGAGCCCAGTGTGCGGATCCGCACACCTGTCCGGGCATTGAGCAACACAGTGGTGTTCAAGTTCCAGGACATCATGCTGGCTGAAGACCAGTTTCATCGGCCTGCTACCGTCTTAATGGTTCTGGAAGCAGATATTTATCCAAAGGTCATCCAATCCGGATTCCACAGAATCTCCAATTCTACTCTCCCCGTGGCAGCTTAAATTGGAGTCTGCGCTGTGCTCGGGAGAGCTTAGCTAATTAGAATAAGCATTAGTGTCTAATTGGTATTCGCGCAATTACAAAAAGTCTAGTGTTCGCCTTTTCGAGTGCTTATATTTCAGCATATTTGGAAAATTCCAGGCCAGCCACCCCCACATCCCAACAGATGATATGTGTTGGAAACTATGGTTACCTAGACCTCTTGTAGGAGAAGTACCGAAGGCCAACCATGATGACCCTTTATCTGCTCATAGTGGCATAAATAAAACTCTCGAAAAAATTCGTAGCTATTTCATTAGTCCAATTTAGTGACCGATATAAAAGATTACATTAACCAATGTAGTATCTGGGAAAGCATGAAGCAATCAAATGGAAGCGTCCTTCAATGGGTATAGTCTACAGTACGCCAAGACCTTTTCAAAAGCTGTATGTCGATTTTTTAGGTCCTTATCCTAGAAGCAAGGCAGGTAACGTTGGTATTTTCGTTGTACTGGATCACTATTCGAAATTTCCATTTTTTGAAGGCGGTCAAGAAATTTACAGCAGAGGCCATAGTAAGTTTTTTGGAAGATGACATCTTCTATTGCTTTGGGGTTCCTGAGGTCATTGTGCAATTTAGGTGAAATTTAAGTCACACCTGTTTAATCATTGCTTTAGAAGTATAATATTAGGCACTCCTATACGGCTGTGTATTCACCACAAGTCAATGCATCTGAAAGAGTTAATAGATCGGCCCTCGCAGCAATCATGTCCTATCTCGAAACTAATTAGGCTAGGTGGTATGAAAAGCTAAGTCATGCCTCCTGCTCTCTTCTAGGTACTCTAGGCACTCCGCCATCAAGTACAGTCCCTACCAGGTGGTATTTGGCCAAAGCATGATACCAATGGAGAAACTTATCAACTTCTGAGGAATATTAATATGCTGGAAGATCGGACACTAAGCTTTAATAGGGATAATTCTTTTGAGCTGATTCGCAATGCGGCTAAACAGAGTACGCAACGACAGCATCAACGTAATGAGAAGGTTTACAATCTTCGTAGCAGGGATGTTTAGTTCACTCCAGGTCAAGAAACTTCCAGAAAAGTAATTTCGTACGTGGGTTTAATTCCAAACTGGCTTCAACTTTCATAAAAGGCAGAATTCGCAGAAGAAAGGGTAACCGCTACTATGAGATTGAAGACTTGCAAGGTCGTTACGTAGAAACGTTTCATGCGAAGAACTCAAGCAATGAGTTCTCCCAAGCGTTGCTCACCCTTGTGGTTTAAATGAAAACACCCCAAGTCTGAGTTGTTGGGGGGATTTGTAGTGGCGCTTGGGTAAGAAATAAATAAATCACACGTAGCCCAAAAGACTACAATTTAACCCAAATTAGGCAACGATCGATGCTACTGCCAGTAGCAGTAGCAGTAGCAGTAGCAGTAGCAGTAGCAGTAGCAGTAGCAGTAGCAGTAGCAGTAGCAGTAGCAGTAGCAGTAGCAGTAGCAGTAGCAGTAGCAGTAGCAGTAGCAGTAGCAGTAAAAAAAAGCAGTAGCAGTAGCAGTAAGAGCAGTAGCAGTAGCAGTAGCAGTAAGCAGTAGCAGTAGCAGTAGCAGTAGCAGTAGCAGTAGCAGTAGCAGTAGCAGTAGCAGTAGGCAGTATAGCAGTAGCAGTAGCAAGTAGCAGTAGCAGTAGCAGTAGCAGAATAGCAGTAGCAGTAGCAGTAGCAGTAGCAGTAGCAGTAGCAGTAAGCAGTAGCAGTAGCAGTAGCAGTAGCAGTAGCAGTAGCAGTAGCAGTAGCAGTAGCAGTAGCAGTAGCAGTAGCAGTAGCAGTAGAAAAAAAAAAAAAAAGTAGCAGTAAAAAAAAAAAAAAAAAAAAAAAAACAGTAGCAGTAGCAGTAGCAGTAGCAGTAGCAGTAGCAGTAGCAGAGTAGCAGTAGCAGTAGCAGTAGCAGTAGCAGTAGCAGTAGCAGTAGCAGTAGCAGTAGCAGTAGCAGTAGCAGTAGCAGTAGCAGTAGCAGTAGCAGTAGCAGTAGCAGTAGCAGTAGCAGTAGCAGTAGCAGTAGCAGTAGCAGTAGCAAAGTAGCAGTAGCAGTAGCAGTAGCAGTAGCAGTAGCAGTAAGTAGCAGTAGCAGTAAATAGCAGTAGCAGTAGCAGTAGCAGTAGCAGTAGCAGTAGCAGTAGCAGTAGCAAAAAAAAAAAAAAAAAGTAGCAGTAGCAGTACAAAAAAGTAGCAGTAGCAGTAGCAGTAGCAGTAGCAGTAGCAGTAGCAGAGAGTAGCAGTAGCAGTAGCAGTAGCAGTAGCAGTAGCAGTAGGTAGCAGTAGCAGTAGCAGTAGGGCAGTAGCAGTAGCAGTAGCAGTAGCAGTAGCAGTAGCAGTAGCAGTAGCAGTAGCAGTAGCAGTAGCAGTAGCAGTAGCAGTAGCAGTAGCACCATATAAAATATATATATTCTTGATCAGGATCATTAGCCGAGTCGATATGGCCATGTCTGTCTGCCCATATGAACGTCGAGATCTCAGGAACTACAAAAGACTCCAGAGACAGACGCAGCGCATGTCTGTTGATTCATGTCGCTACGCCCACTCTAACGCCCACGAACCGCCCAAAAATGCCCCTCGCTTTTCCTTTCTTTGTTTTTACTCCTGCACGCGAATGCATATAATTGCTAAATATTATCGATTGCGCAAGGCTTTGCGAAAGCAGCTTATCTCTTACTCCGACCGAACTGATTTTGAGCCCGACCAAGCGCGTGCAATCTACACTACAATCTACTTCACACTACAATCTGCTCGCTTCAAAAACATTCGTTGTATGTTACACAACCTAATTACTATGAACAACAGTATTATTAGTATATTTTTTACCATGGAAAGCACAATTAAACGAATACCAATTTAAAATCGGCTATATTAAAGGGAAGAAAAATTTAGTTGCAGATGCATTATCAAAAATTTAAATTAAAAACAATCATTATAGTTATGTTGCTCAACATAGTGCAGATGAACACAAAAGCAACCATCTTCAGTTTACAGAAAAACTATTTCAAAAAACAACTTTTATTAAATCCGATAAAAATAAATAAAAACAAGAGAGAACGCTATAGTCGAGTTCCCCGACTATCTGATACCCGTTACTCAGCTGGTGAAAGTGCGAAGGAGAGTCTTAAACACTGACAGTTTTTGGCAATTTGTGGGCGTTAGGGTGGGCGTGGCAAAAAGTTTTTTTGCAAATCGATAGAAATTTTCAAGACCAATATAAAAATGAAAATATATCAAAACATTTTTCAAAAGTGTAGGCGTGGCAGCTTTGGGCGGTTTGTGGGCGTTAGAGTGGGCGTGGCATAAAGTTTTTTTGCAAATCGATAGAAATTTAGAAGACCAATACAAAAATTAAAAAATATTAAAACATTTTTCAAAAGTGTGAGCGTGGCAGTTTTGGGCGGTTTGTGGGCGTTAGAGTGGGCGTGGCAACATGAATCGACAAACTTGCGCTGCTTCTATGTCTTGGGAGTCTGTATGCTTAATCTCAACTTTCTAGCTTTAGTAGTTCCTGAGATCTCGACGTTCATACGGACAGACAGACGGACAGACGGACGGACGGACAGACGGACAGACGGACGGACAGACGGACATGGCCAGATCGACTTGGCTATAGATCCTGATCAAGAATATATATACTTTATATGGTCGGAAACGCTTCCTTCTGCCTGTTACATACTTTTCAACGAATCTAGTATACCCTTTTACTCTACGAGTAACGGGTATAAAAATTGGCGGAAATATGACCGATCCAGTCACGGTGACAAAATCTGCGGTCGTCAATTGCTTGTTAAACTTTCTATCCTAAACAAAAAAAAAATTTGTTTTAATCAGAAAGCTTTAATGAAGTGCGTAATAGAGGGATTTTGATGATTTCGAAAAATTAGACATAAATAACCATGAGTTCCTGAAAATTGAGATTTTTATATGTGTTTTTTGATATAATAATGCTTAAAAAACTATAAAATAAAATAAAACTTGAACATCGAATTTTTTATAAAATGCCGTTTAGCTTACGTGAATTGATTGAATAGTTCTCTCGTAATCGCGACGCCCGTTTTGTAAGAAAACGAGAACACGGCCGTTAAGCCGTTCCGCGGGGCGGAACCGGACTTTACTTCTCTCGGGTCGATTATCTCGAAAAATATTGAATGCTCTCAACAAAATTCCGTAACTCCATTACCGCAATTCAAAATGATGTAATGACACATGAAAAGACCAACAAATTTAACTTGATCATTTTATATTTATTGGCCGAATTACAGAACAGAAAAGTAATACACCCTGTTTACGCTGCGGAATTTAATTAGTGACTGAAGTTAATGAACGGAGAAAGATAATCAGTATACATTGTTTCATATACTATATTCCTTAGACTGAGATCATTATATAGAGTCAGGATAGTTGTATGCTTATACTACATGCGTGCATGGATCCTAGAGTATAGAAATACAGGGTTCCTATTTTCAGCACCCTTCCTCAATGCATGCGTTTTTACAAATATTATTTAAACAATTTAACATTTTTGTAAAAGCTCCATGCTTCTTCTTTGCGAGGTTCGTAGTCCAGATATCTGCCAACATTTCGTGCATTTATACTTTAACAAAACTAAACCATCCTTTACACCGTCCCTCACAAATTGATATCGTTTATCAATGTGCTTTGTTCTGGAATGATAGAGAGGATGTTTGTTTAATGCCTGTGCGCTTAGATTGTCACCATACACGATGATTGGTCTCCACAGCGTATATTCAAAGTCAGCTTTCGCATGACCATAGCCTCTTTAAATGCTGCCGATAATGCCATTTACTCCGCCTCAGTACTGCTTAGCGCCACATGAAATCGGACCACCAGTTAGAAAATAGACCATTGTAAGACTTCCGGTCAATCTTATCACCTGCCCGATCCGCGTTCACAAATCCACAGAAAGGTTGACCGCACTGTTTAGCTTCATATCAACTGTTTATGGAAGGTATATAAAAACATGCTTTATGGTAGCGATATGTTCAGCATGCGGATTTTGGTTCCGTTGAGCCAGTGTACAATGTCTGGTATTGTTGTAATAGCTATCCACAAAAGCTCACCAACAACGGATTGGTAAATAGCAGTCAATCTGGAATCCTGCATCCAGAGGTATATTCGCAGTCTTTCAATCCGCGCGGCCATGGTTACGCAATAAATCCTTAATATATTGTAAATGACCCAACGTAATCTTTTCAAAATCGCTATCTCGCTTTATTTTCATTCTCAAAAAATGGTTTAGAGCCTTTGAGATTCCAGTCTTAACGTTAGCTAAATCCTCTTAAGCTATGAGAATATCGCCAAAATATGCATGGATTAGTGGAAAATTACACTTTCCGCTTCGTTTGTATAGACATAGTTCGTTGTTACAGGCAATAAAACCCAAATCCTTCAGAACACTATCGTTCCATGCTCTTCCTGACTGCTTCAAACTGTATATTGGTACAAGGTTGTGACAACCCCTTTTTGGTCCTTCACTCTATACATAGTATTAGTTTGTAGTCTGTAGGATAATTAGAATAGGATTTGGTAGGATTAGGGCTTAGGATTAATTGGTAGGATCACTTGGTAGGATAGTAAGAATAGGGTTTAGATTTACGGATAGGTTAATTTTGGGATTTAGAGCAGTATATAAATTAGCATAAGAGACTAAGGAAAGACCCATGAAGTATCCCGCCCCAAACACATACAGCAATACGGGCCCAGCAACACCGGTGGCAACATCAAACCCGCAACTCCGGGTTGCTGGACGCACCGCTGCCCACCGATCGGATCGCCAGGAGTGGGGTGCCGATAGGCTGGCCACCAGCCCGGAGAAGTATTTGATAAGCCGGGCCTCGAGCCCCGTTCGGAAGCGGCCCCGCGCATCGCAGCCGTTTTCCCCGGACGAGACATCATCTTCGCAGCGGCGATCCTCCTCTCTGAAGGATCCTCGACTGGCTCAGTATATAACCGGGCCCGTGATTAGCATTCTTATAGAGGGCGCCCGATCAGGGACTAGGCAGGAAAGAAGGAATTTCGCATAACAACCACGAAAACCACGTGGCTTGACGCCGCCGCTACACGAAACAATGGCAAGATATAGTTCGGAACACGAAGACCGAAAACACGAAGGAGGACAACAAAACGTGGTCAGACACAAAGGGCAGGATACAAAGACAGCGACGGCGCCGCAGTCGGCGTTGCCGCCACTAGCAAAGATAGTTCTCCCCTCCCTCTCACACACAACGTTTCGCTCCTGGTGATTTAAGTTCGACGCCGATCAATATTGGGGACAGTCGTTCACCAGCTCCCAGCCAAGCCACATGTCGGTTAACGAACAACCAACCGCGAACATTTTGTCGGCAGCCACGTGGGGTGCAAATACAAACCGTTCACGGCCGAATCACGCCGCGACCCTTTTCCGGTGAACGTGAAACCACGAGGACAGTGACATGGGGGTCACGTGCATATCATATCGCAAGAAGCATGAACTCGAAGCCATCCTCCTTGAACTTGGCCTAGACCCCAACGGTACAGTCGAAGAGCAACGTGCCCGACTTTACGCGATCGTACGACAACCTGGGCTTTCCGATTCCACCGAGACGAGTCTCGGTGAAATGGAAGCCAAGTATGGTAACTCTCCGTCCGGAGAGTCGCTACCGCCAGACGCCGACGCCTCGACCAGTGCACCGAGCACCAGCCACACCTTGGCGGTACCACGGAGTGCGTCTCCGGGGACACGAGGAATATCAGAGGGACCGTCGCGCGCCAATACCACCCTGGTCGACGCGAACGCAGGTTCCGTAGGGGGCTGTCCTTTGGTGGCACCTCCGACCCACACACCTTCGTGGAACACGTTGAAGAGCGGGCAGACACTCACCTTATCGAGCGGAAGAACTTGTCCCACGCCTTCGTGGTGTTACCGGCCGGCCGAGCCGAGAACTGGTTCCGCACCAGCGGATTGCAAGCCAAATCCTGGACCGAAGTCCGCCGGGAATTCCTAGAATTCTTTCTGCCAACGTTTGGAGAACGAAATCCGGACGCACTACCAGAGGAAACAGGAGCCATTTAAGAAATACCTAGTCGACCTCCGACGGACTTTCGCCGGAACAAGAGCTGGAGCGTTTGTATGATAATATGCTTAATATATGCATAATATATGATATGGTTTTTTACCAGATGTTTACCCGTCGACAGGATTTCCGAACTGTCCAAGTTACGAGGTTTGGACTGTCACCCGCTCTCCGCTCCCTTTCACTCTCTCTCGCTCTTCACCACAGAGTCTCCGCTCTCCCAAGGAGTCTCCGCTGCGCTAATTTCACCGAATAAACATAAGCCCGGTCGCGCCCGCGCAATTACAAAAAGTCTAGTGTTCGCCTTTTTGAGTGCTTATATTTCAGCATTTCCTGGCCAGCCATCCCCATCACCCAAGCATTTTTGATCCATTCGATCCGGATCACCTGGATTTTACATTTTGTCCACCAGCGAACCAATTTCAAGTTAAGTACGAAATTTCCATTCCTTTTAATTGCCGGTCTGCAGCAAAAGGTTCGAAAATCCAATTTCGTTAAATTTGCTGTAAGGTTCATTGTCAATTCTAACGGTTTTCTTCGACAAAAGGCAATTGAAGGAAAAGTACTTATTCATTCCTACGGGCGCCGCCATATTACCCACCGTTCCCTCTCACCCTCATTCGTGAAAGTTAAAAATCCAAATCTTCGAATACATTTAAATATTCATCCCGAAACTTCAAGATTCCAAATGTGAAAAAGTAAAAATAATGTGTGCTAAGTTCAGTGAAAATCCAAAGCACTATGGGGCGAACGACCACTTTTTGTGGAATTAATTAATAACTCTGTTTTCTGTTCTGTTTTAAGTTCTGTTTTTTGATTAACGTTCATGATAAAAATAGTAATATATTTGATGAAAAATGGGCGTGGTCTTGCCTTCAAACAAAAAAAAAAACAACCCAAATTTTTTTTCAGTGTACAAAAAAAAATTTTTTAATCGAAAAAATTTAAAATATAATCATAAATTAAATCAATAAAGTAAGAAATGGGGGCTTCTTACCTTGTTTTTAAAAAATATCGAAGTTTTACTTCTTGCTTCACAGCTTTTATTCTTAAAAATAGCATAAATATGTTTAAAAACTAATGTTTCCCAAAAAACATAAAGTTCAAGGAACTAGAATTTTATTGTAATAAATATATTTATGTTTCACACCTATTGTTAATCGTCATACACGAATTAAAGCTTTAAAACCATTAAAAATGGCGTTATTTTTTGCATTACTCGTCGTCTCTGTTATCCATTTCTCGAACAAATTGCTGTTTTTCACTTTGAGGTTAGACCCTTTAAAGTTAAATTTTTGGAGAAAGTGTGCAAAAGTGTGCATTTATACTAAGAATTGATAACTCTACAACATATAACAGGTTTTAGAGATGGAGTGAGCTGTACTCACTTTGTTGCTCTATTTAAAAATTAGAATACACTACAAAAGTTGTGTTTTATTAGGGTTAGAACTTACTGAAGATTATTGGGACACCACAGTTAATTTTAACATTCGAAGAGCACAAACACATATTAAAAACCACAAGGATTCGACTGCATGTTATAAATAAAACCTTTTATAATTGTTTATGCACTTTTTGTCACTTCAAACTTGTAAGATTTTTTAGCGATTAACAAAAATTCGGTTATCGGTGTGCCAGCGCAAACGAAACAGCTGACTTAACAGCTGTTCACTGAACAGTGGCGCCCTCTTTTAAAATTTCAAGTACGTAACATGATAGATTAATGTTTTTTGAATACATTTCAATTTTAAAATAATTTTTTTAACGACTTTTAAAAAATGGGTTTTTTCCACATAAGGTAGTCGTTTGCCCCATGGTGCAAAGCTCTGCGAAAATTGGCAACCATTATGTTCTCGTTTCACTGTGTTCAACGCAAGCCAAATTATTTTCGCAACACATTTATGCAAGCTCCGCAGTCCACTTAATATAATTTGCTATCGAAGAATACAATAACAAAACAAACAACACATACCCTCTGGCCATTCCAAATAAAATATAAATTAAAAAATTACACGCCAGTTCCATATATTAAATATTACATCAACATATATTTCATATTACATCAACATACATTACATATATTACACCCACATATATCACATATATTACCTACATATATTATCTACATATATTACCGACATGCATTGCGCATATTATCTGCATTCCTTATACACATATACCAAAGTGTAAAGTGTTTCCCGTCGGCAAGTCCAAAGCAACAAATAAAATTTTTTCTGTAAACCAAAATTTAAAAAAAAAGAGACGACCGCCAAATATAAGTAGTTCACCCGACAAATATTTTTTCCTGTATTGCTTAGATAATAATATGTGTTTGTTTTTAGAAGTACTTACAACGCGGAGAAAAGAATAAAATTCCAGCATTCCAAACTTCCCCGTTTCCAGTTATAAAAAAAAAAATTTTCTACGTTCTAATAAACATTTTTTCGACCGTGTTCCACATTCCAAGTGTTCCAACCGCAAATCAGGTGGACCTGATTACCATAAATCACCGGTCATTTATACAATTCGCTGTTCACTCCAAGGTTTTCCGCTCTGCGTAGGAGAACCTAACAGAGCGTTTCGAAAATAAACGATTGTTGGTAAAAAGTCAATTGAAATTCCTCCTTAATGTGCAGTCGATACCACAGGAATCTGGGGCGGCCTTGAAGGTATAAAATTGTCAGGCATCAACATTAAGAACTGGGACTGCCTGCTGGTATATCTATGTTCATCCAAGCTCCCGAAGATAACTCTCTCCTTATGGGAGCAGTCGCTCCATAAGAAAACCGACATCCCGACATGGGTAGAGCTGAACACCTTCCTCACAGAACGCCATCGAACCCTAGAGGCCATCGATGATGTGAGACCGTACCAAGTCAGTCGCACTCCAAAGCGATGAATTCAAGTGGGCCCTCTAGAAAAATAAATTCCTACGAGACGAAAGTGGCTCCAAAATCAAAAAGTTGCGACTTGTGCAACAAGGAAAACCATCCTGTCCGTGTATGTCCGCGTTTCCTCGAAATGTCGGTTGACGACCGGTCAGCCTACATTAAACGGAAGCAGTTATGCATAAACTGCTTTGCAAAGGGACATCAGCTTCTTGAGTGCAAAAGCACGCACAATTGCAAGGCCAATTTCTGCTAATCAAGCCAATTTCCTTCCTAATGAGCAAGCCGGTTTTTAAAATTATTTCGCCACGGGCTCAAGAGCTATTCTTGGCACTGCCGTAATCAATATTTCCCATTTTGGGACTAACTTTAAGGCACGCGCCCTGATCGACTCCGGATCAGAGGCAACATTCATAACCGAGCGACTGTTCAATCTAATTAGATTGCCATTCCAGGTGGTTCAAGCCCAAGTCTCAGGCTTTAACCAAACAGTAGCCGCTCAGTCCAAGAAGCTCTGCAGTTTCACCATCCGATCTCCGACTAGGCCCGCGTTGCAGTTGGAGACGACGGCCTATGTCCTCCCTCAACTAGCCGGAAATATGCCTTCCTACCCAATTCCGCAAAATTTCCTTCGGGATCTTTCCGATTTTCCACTGGCGGATACAAAATTCTATGAGAGCGCACATATAGATGTCCTTATCCGAGCCGACATTCTGTCTTCGGTGCTTCTGAGTGGAGCAAAAACCAACATCTGTGGCTCTCTCTTGGGGCAAGAGACCATTTTCTGCTGCGTACTCACTGGGCCAGTGTCAGCCTCAGCACAAAGCAGAATTTCCTCCTTTTTGACGCAGATCCCCCACGCGTACGATAATTCACTGGACAAACTACTCACAAATTACCAACAAAGTTGGTAAAAGAATCCGATTCCACATGCGAGAAGAATTTTCTTCAAACGACCACAAGAGACGAGTGCGGCAAATATGTCGTTACTCTGCCTTTTCGCGACCCAGAACATATCGGTTCCGGGCTAGGGCATTCCATGTCTTTCGCGTTGGCTCAGTTTTTAAGAAATGCGCAGCGTCTAAAAAGAGATGAGGCGATGAGCGAGATACGACTCGGTGATCCAGGAAGATCTCGACTTATAGCACATGCGACAAGTTCTTCCTACCCATGATTGCATCGCCTATTATATGCCACATCACGCCGTCTTAAAACCGGAGAGCGTAACTACTAAACTCCGTGTAGTATTCAATGCCTCCAGCCCTTCATCGAATGTTACAAATTTACATGATATCCTTCATGCTGGCCCTGTCTTACAGTCCGACTTGACCATTCAAATTCTAAAGTGGCGCTATTTCCGATACGTGTTTAGCGCCGATATCGAAAAAATGTATCGGCAAATCTGGGTAGATCCGAAGCACACTCCATTCCAACGAATACTTTTCCGAAACAATAGAGGGGAAATCAGAGATTTCGAATTGAAAACAGTAACCTTTGGAGTCAATTGCGCGCCTTTCCTTGCCTTCCGAGTACTGCAGCAGCTAGCAGCTGACGTAGAACTCAGCCATCCAAAAGCTAGCAATATCATTCAAAATTTCATGTATTTGGATGATGTTCTAGCCGGAGCGGACTCCACGGAAGAAGCTCAGCTCATGGTGCAAGAGCTCCGAGACGCTCTGAATTCCGCCGGATTTCCATTGAGGAAATGGACCTCCAACCAAAAGGAAGTTTTAGCGGCCATTCAGAGCGACCAACTCTAAAATACTGATTTTCTCGAGATCGATGCAGAAAGCACTGCCAAAACCCTCGGTATTCGCTGGAAGACAACCTCCAATGAATTCTTCTTCGTTCCGCCAGAGTTGGCTATTGAAACGTCCTTTACAAAGAGCCAAGTCCTGTCCCAAATTGCCAAATTGTTCGACCCTGCAGGCTGGTTAGGATTTGGCTACAGGAGCTTGGGTGGGACAAAAACATTGCAAATGAGCTTTTTCAGCGATGGCCTAATTTTCTCCACAGTTATGCGGTTTTAGAGCAGATACGCATTCCACGCTGGCTCTCGTTTCATCCAGAGTTCAAGGTTGAGCATCATGGCTTTTGCGATGCATCGCAAAAGGCTTATGGGGCGGCAATATATGTCCGCGTAGAAGTGGGCAGCACCATTATGGTGCAACTCCTAACCGCGAAAACCCGGGTTGCACCAGTCAAAACGGTTTCGTTCCCAAGATTGGAGCTGTGCGGAGTGGTATTGCTTTCCGAAATGGCTGCAGCCATCATTCCGCAGATGCCTACGATCGATTCCGAACTTTACTGCTGGACGGACTCCACAATAATGCTTGCATGGCTAGGCAAGCTAGCGTGCCAGTGGACCACATTTGTAGCTAATAGGGTGACGAAGATAAGCCAGGCCACAAAAACAGAGAATTGGTCTCATGTTCAATCTGAGCATAATCCAGCAGACCTGGCAAGGGTTTGTGAGGAGTCTTAAAACTCCCCACAAATCCGGGTGCAGGAGATCGGCGTAGCAACAGCGAAGACGGCTGAAATGCGAGAGGAGTGGGCGGTGAGGTCAAACGGGAAATAATGGACCTTGGACCCCGGCAAAGCGGAGAGACCGTGAATTAACGGTACCGCGCTGGACCTTGGACTCAAACCCGCCAAGGGCATAGAGGTCATACGGTAACGGTGCGGACTTTGGACAGGCACAAAGAGGACGCACCGTGAACTAACGGGACATGTTTGGACCTTGGACCCGAGCGAGCCGTGTGCAAAAGGGGAAATAACGGGATTCCCGCAGCCGATATAAGGGACGGCGCCAGCGCAGCTCGGGAGAAGTGCGCGGAGAGCCATACAGTCACACACTCGATCGGGAAAAGTACGCGGAGTACACAGACATTCAATAAGAAAGTACGCGGAGTACCACACGGGCAGACAGCCGATTCGAAACAGTGCGTGGAGAGCTACACAGTGACGCTCACAAGTGAAAGTACAATTGCGTCGAAGCGAGCATCCAAAAAGGATCCCCGCAAGGAAGGACCAGCGAAGGAGAAGCAAACACCAGGACCTGGCGTGGTCAGAAAGGGACGGTGGAGTCAGTGGGTGCAAAGGTGGTTCGGGGAGAAGCTCTAGCTGATCTTTCGGACGATACATCCTGCCCCATAACATCCTAAGTCCAGTCGAGCCGGCACGGATACGCCGTCGAGGGCGACGCGGGACCAGCTAAGAAGGACGACGAAGGAGAGACGACGCGCGTTCGAAGGCGAGGATCACAGGATTCTCTTTATCAAGTCACTGAATAAAGGTGGTTTAAATCTATAACTCTGTCTTCCCTTGGTCGGGCAATCACACAAATCATCAATTTTTTGGGACGAACAAACAAACTATCTGAGCTAGCCGTTGCATTTCGTAGCGAGCAGAAATAAGAAAATCAGTTCGTTACAGGTTTTGGCAGAGGAGTTTCCCTCCAAGATCTAGCCGATAGCCAGTTATGCTGGCACGGACCGACTTGGTTGCAAAATCCACGCAACCAATGGCCAACTCAGGTCGACAACGTTCCGGTGACCGACCTGGAGAAGCGTGCTCTGAAAGTCAATCTCGCAAAAGCTCCTTCTGAAGAGTTGTTGGCACGTTTTTCCAAGCTTGAGAAAGCTCTACGGGTCCTTGCTTATGTTCATCGCTTAATACAGCGGTGCAGGAAGCAGACATCTCCATCTGATGTGCATTTGCTGGCCACTGAAATCGCCGCCGCCCAGCGGTTCCTAATTTCGAACACTCAGCGCAGAGAATTCCCTGTGGAAACGTCCAGTGGCAAAAGTGGTGCTTTTCCGACGGAGTCTTTCGAATCTCAACAATAAATAGGCCTCTCGTTAGTTGTTGTAGTTCACTAGCACTAATCACCAGTTCTATTTCATTTCGTTTTCGATTTCCTTTCGCCATTCAACTACCCGCAGCATGGCCCCTCGTCAACAAAACGCACGCAGTGCTCGTGCCTTGAAGAGCAGACTTACCCGATGTATTCAATCCTACCTTTACCGAGTCTGCCGTGGTATCCATCCTCTTCGGAAGTGCGCGAGGTTCCTAAAGCTCAGCGCTGAAAAGCGTCTACGAGCAGTCCTTATTAACAAATACTGCGCCAATTGCCTCGCTCACGAGCATTCCACGGGAGACTGCCGAAGCGGTGATCGTTGCAGGAAGTGCGACCGATCCCACCACACGCTGCTCCACATGCACGAGCAGGTTAGCTCGTCGTCGCGGTCGCGAGCGCGCTCGCGTCTCCAACCGGTGCCAACCCGGCAAGCAGCTTCGACCTCGTCCCAGCGTTTCCGCAGGCAAAATCCGCCAACTCAGCGTAGGAGTACACCGCCACGACGCCCGGAGTCGACCACGCCACCCCCATCGCTCTCGTCGGTACGCCACAGCGTGAACATCCTTCCGACAGCGCTGGTCAAGTTGGAGACTGGGACGAAGACCTTCGAGACCGCAGCTCTCATCGATCCGTGCACCCCCATGAGCTGCATCGACGCTTCGTTGGCGTTAGCCTTTACGCTTCCGATGACCAATGTTGGCGACGAGAAGGACTGCACGACGACGATTCGCTCCAGGGTCGATGCGAGCACGAATCTTGAGGCCGTACTTTAGATCGAGCCCAGTGTGCGGATCCGCACACCTGTCCGGGCATTGAGCGACTCAGTGGTGTCCAAGTTCCAGGACATCATGCTGGCTGATAGCCAGTTCCATCGACCTGCTACCGTCTCCATGTTCCTGGGAGCGGACGTTTATCAAGAGGTCATCCAATCCGGATTCCTGACCTTCGACGAGGGAATGCCGGTCGCCCAAAAATCAGTTTTTGGGTGGATCGTGTCCGGTGCCTGCAGCCTGCCGTAGGATATCTATGTTGCAACCCCAGTGATTGCAAGGGGGCGGAATGTCCAAGTTACAGGGTTTGGACTGTCACCCGCTCTCCGCTCCCTCTTACGCTCTCTCGCTCTTCACCACAGAGTCTCCAAGGAGTCTCCGCAGCGCTTGGGAGAGCCTAGCTAATTAGCATAAGCTTCAGTGTAAAAACTATTTTTGCCGAATAAACATACGCCCGGTCGCGCCCGCGCAATTAGACCGTAGACGCACCACCCTCCTGCCAACGGGCAAAATTATCGAGTATCCGGGAGCTTTCCGAGGACCACAACGAACGCTCAAAGAAACTGATGACCGCGATCCAATAGGATCATAACCGTATCCGCACCCTGGTCCCGGTCGAGGGACGACCCTTCACCGCTACCCTGCATACGGGGGCCTCGTTCAGCTTCATCAGCGAACGCCTGGCGAAACAACTGAGCAACGGGAGCAATCTTCGAGTCATCCGATCCCAGGTCAAGCTGCCGGATGGAACAGGCAAAGAGGTAACACAGACCATCAGAGCAACAGTCCAGCTGGGCGAACCTCGGATCAGCATCTCCGCCCTCATCATGGCAGTCGTGCTGAACGATCTTCTGCTTGGTATGCACTTCCTGTGTTACGGAGCAGCGACCCTTTAGTGCGGTGGGCTAGACCTCACCCTCCAGCCACCCAGTAGGGACCCAGGACCGTACACACGGGAAGCTGACTTACAAGCCCACCCCGAACCCCACAGACAAGAAGCCGCCTCACTGGCACACCGCCAAGAAGCTGCCTTACCGGCGCACACTGGGCCATGAAGGCCAGGAGCTGCCTCGCAGGCGCAACCAGGGACACCCCGTCAAGAAGCCGCCCCACCGGCGCACCCGGGGACACGCAGACCAAAAGCCGCCTCAAGATGCATCCAGGGCACAGCTCAGACTCAGGCCGCAGCCGGCTACGCCATCACATCCACATCATGGCCGGGAATCCCGCCATGAGAGCCGTCATCGATCGCCAGATTGACGAGCTACCCTGCGACGAAAAGATTGAACCGTCCAAGAGCCCGCATAGCGCATCTCAACGAAAATGCAGTCCCCGATGCGTATCCGCTACCCAGGATCCACCATATTCTGGAGCGGCTACGACATGCCCGTTTCATCTCGACGCTAGATCTGAAGAATAGATATTGGTAGATATCAATGGCCCTCGCCAGACGTGAATGCACCGCGTTCACCGTCCCCGGCCGTGGAGTGTTTCACTGGAGGGTGATGCCTTTCTGCCTACACTCGGTCCCAGCGACTTTCCAGCGAGCCCTGGACACTGTTATTGGCCCAGACTTGAAGCCGCATGCCTTTGTCTATCTCGATGGCATCATCGTGATCGGGTATACACTACACGAACGGAACTTACGGGAGGTGTTCCGACATGTGAGGGAAGCCAACCTCCGCCTTAACCGAGACAAGTGCCAGTTCTTTTAGCGCAGCGATATCTCGGATGCGTCAATGTCGAGGCCGCGATCCATACGGACCCTGACAAAGTCGCCGACCTACGGGAATTGAGGCCGCCGACGAACCTCAAGGAGCTCCGCCGCTGCCTCGGCATAGCGTCCTGGTACCGACGCTTCCTGCCCAACCTCGCCGATGTGGATTCGAGCCGATGACCGCCCTTCTCAAAAAGGATTGGAAGTGGGAATGGACGGCAGAACGGGAGCAAGGCTTTCATGCCTTGAAGGACTTAGTCACCGAAGCACCAATTCTCGCATATCCGACTTCGAAGAGACATTTATTTTGCAGACGGACGGCAGCGGCTACACAATTGGGGCCGTATTTACTCAAACCATATAGGGACAGGAACGTGTCATCGCATACGCCAGCTGAATACTGCCGAAAGAAACTATTCCGTGACCGAGAAGGAATGTCTGGGCAGTTCGCAACATGCGCTACTACCTCGAGGGATACCGATTTGAAGTTCTCACTGAGCACCACTCGCTCAAGTGGCTAAATTCCATTAACAACCCCACCGGATAGCCCAGTTGGCCCTGGAATTGCAACAATTCCAAAATGATGTCTAGTATCGACGAGGGATACAGAACGTGGTCGCCGACGCGCTGTCGCGAAGCCGCTGGCCACCGTACGACAGGACTCCGGATTCCGCCCAGAAGAAGAGGACTACACACCATGGAAATTGTGCGTGGACACCAACCACCGAGGACGGGTTTTGAAAGAATTCCATGACCACCACATTTGTGAAAGAGATAAACTATCGTTAAAACCAATTTACAGCAGTCAGCTTCTGAATGTGACCGCACCAGGGCAACCGCACTACCAAGGGCGAGTGCGATAACCGTCATCGATAAATTATCGGTCGTTCGACTACTCGATCGCCGAGGGTGGCCCGACCGCGGCGTTATACCCTCACTTTGGAAGTGATTGCCGGACCACACGGACCTTCACGAAGAAAAAAAAAAAAAACAAGATGGCCAACAAAAAGGTCATCACCGCCACCGTTGGTGTTGGTGCGCGTACGGGCGGAACCTGCCGCACTAAAAAAGGTCCCGGTAACCGCACCGGAAGTACGCCTGACAGGAGATGCCCGGGCCCTGGTCCGCGAACACGCTTCGTCCCCGTCCGGCCGGACCTCGGTGCCCGATGGCAAACAAAGATCAAAGGGACCTTTCCGCGCCCCGTCATCACGGGACTCGCTAACGGCCCCCGCCAGAAGGGTCTTGGTAGTCGATCGCCCGTCGGCTAGGGTAAAGCCGCACCCCGCCACCGACGAGTGGTAATGGCGGTTCCGTGACGGCATCACACCGCCAACACTGGACGAGGTGAGACGCCCACCCGGGATACTGGTGAATGGTTGCCGATCACCGTCCGCCGGATTCCCCATCGAGGACGACCCGGCCTTCGAGGAGGAGCCCGTCGGGGAGGAGGAGGCCGCCGACGAGGAGCACGGCCCGATGGTACTGGGCCCGGAGGGATGTTTCACCCCGGAGGGTTGGATACCCGTAGCCTTGGCCCACCGGACCGCGGTGGGAATCCATCGTGCCCCCGGGAGAAAACTCCGCTACCTGGAAGAGGAGGGAGGCCAGCGATACCAGGTGCAGGTATCGCGCGATGGCCTCCACGTCCGGATCTCACACCATCCCCAAAGAAGGGATGGGGTATGAGGCCCACTTTTGGGCCCCTCACCCTATGCATACGATTTATTTGTAGTTCGTAGGATAATTAGGGCCTAGGATTAATTAGTAGGATTACGGCTTAGGAGGATAGTTATAATAGGGTTTAGATTTACGGATAGGATAATTTTGGGATTTAGAGTAGTATAAAAATTAGCATAAGAGACTAAAGAAAGACCCAAGAAGGGCACCTAGGCTAAGCATCCCGCCCACACACACACAGCAACACGGGCCAAGCCAGGAACTCAAGCGGCTCGGTCGGCAACATAAGCGGCTCAGCCCGCAAAATAAGCGGCCAAGCCCAGCCACACGACATCGGCAGGGCCCAACACAAAGCTACGCACGACATTATCGGCAGAGCCCACAGCGGCAAAACCACGCGCATCTACGCACGACATTATCGGCAGAGCCCACAGCGGCAGAGCCACAAGCAGCTACGCAGGACATTATCGGCAGAGCCCACAGCAGCAGAGCCACGCAAAGCTACGCACGACATTATCAACAGAGCCCATGGCGACGCAACCGAAGCCCGACGCCGCCACGTAGTTTTCTACGTAGCGACAACTTTTATGCGGGCAGAGCGGTCGGCGGCAGAGACGGGTTGCTGGACGCACCGCTGCCCACCGATCGGGGAGTTGGAATCGGACCACCAAGCTAAACGGACGCCCACGCGGAACAATAAAATAATTAAATACCAGTGGCCACGTGAACAGCTGTGGGTGCCGACCGCCCGAGCCGCAAAATTACTGGAGGATCAGGACGAAGGACAACGGAGGATGCCAGCCACCATAAATACATGAGACCGAAAACAGGAAAATTGCAATCCCTTCCGCCAATCTTCCTTCCCCTCTAGCCCCGTTCGGGACCGGCCCCGCCCATCGGAGCCGTTTCCCCGGAAGAGACTTTCCCACTCGATCCCCATTCGGAAGCGGCCCCGATCATCGCAGCCGTATTCCCGGACGAGACTTTCCCCCCTCTAGCCCCGTTAGGTAGCGGCCCCGCGCATCGCAGCCGTTTTTCCGGACGAGACTTTTCCCCTTCTAGCCACGTTCGGAAGCGGCCCCACCAATGGCGACCATCATCCCCTACATTTTCCCCATTCTCCATATTAAAACCCCGGCCAGCAGGCCCCTTTTAGCCGGCCTGTCTCACAAATAAATATTTCTGTGGATGATCCTGCACTGGCTGAGTATACATCCTGGCCCGTGATAAGAATCCATACATATTTATTCACTTAACTTAAATTTATTGATACTGTACGGAACACGATGAAACACGTCTTACCGCGACGGTGGTCAATTATGAAAGTTCAAATTGTAATTTTAACGATACGCGCCAAACGGAAAAAGTGTGGCAGCACAATTGGTCTAGCAGCGCTACTCAGTTTGTTCGATCGGTGAGCAGGTGTAACAGATAGGCCACCCCCGCGTTTTTCGCGATCGGTTGGCAGTACTATCAGCTGGGCCACCCCCACGATCTTCGCGATTGGATGGCAGCGCTATCAGCGGCTTAGTCGGCCGGGCCTCCCGCTAAAATTGAATATATTTTATATTTGACCGAAAACAGAGGTGTGGAATCCTCGTTTTTCCACCTGTCAGCGTGCAGCAAACACGGGGTGCAACTTCGGCGTGACTTTGACTTTGACACTCTTCGTCTATTTCTGACAGCGACGTCGTTAGAAATAGTTAAATTATACGCAGCGTTTAAATTGCGTCTGGTTTAGGCGGGTACTTATCTTCTAAATTGGATTTTAAAAATTCTCATGTATTCTCCGATGCACATTCGGCGTCCCAAAAGGGAGAGTGTCCAAAGGAATTTAATGATCCTTGTAAGACTAAACCCTTATTTCGCTAGTCCGACCGATTTTTGAGTATGGATCACCTGTTTGGAGTCCAAAATACGGAACTCCTTATCCTCCTTATCTCCTTATCCCCAGTAGACAAATGTTAGATAATTGACCTTCCTAAGTTAACCGTAGAACGATGGTTCGAACAGTCTATATCTTGTAATCTTATCCGTTTTGAAGTTGATAGTCCCGACATGGTTGGTCGGCAAAACTTCTCTGTTCCCATTAATCATTGTTAAAGCAGTGTAGATTATGAGTTGCAATAGTATTATTTTCTGACTATAATAGACCTAATCCCATTATCAATACTCCTGATTCTCTTCCGTTCTTAAAGTGACGCATAACGCATAATTATATTGTACTGCTATTTATATATTTCCCCTTTCCAATATTTTCCTATATTGCGTTTTTAAAAAAAATAGAGAGCCCTTATTATTTTCCGCTCCCCAATATTCAAGCTTAATGTCAAAAAAATGGCATACAACCTTGGAAAAAAAATACAATCTGTTTAAGGAGTTCCCAAGGGTGAAGCTAGCCTGCTGAGCCTTATAACACTGTCATAAAAGCAAAGATAATCTTCTATAATGAAGAATACTTCAATAACTTTTTTAATGGCGTGAGGGAAACCTTAAAACCATTCATCAGACTTAAATCCCCACAGAACCTTCCTACGAACAGTGCCAAATAAAGCAGTTTCCATATAAACCACAAAAAAATTGAATTATAAATCAAGGTCGGAACCAGAGAACTGCAAGAGTGGCATTTTTTGCCACCCTGATCACACTCAACAATTTTGAGTGCGGGTGCCACTCACACCGGTTTTCGCGGGTACATACAAACACCCGCTCAAAATATTCGGGTGTCTGCAAACACCCTGGTGCCTGCGCACCCGAATCAATGCGGCACCCTACGTCGCGGGTACCAATCACACTCGCCACTCATAACGAAGGGTAGAGAAGGCAAACATGCAGAAAAAGGCAAGTGCCTTTTTCTCGGAAACACCCGGGTGTCTTGGTAAACACCCGGGTGTTTTGGTGAACACCCGGGTGTCTGGTAGACATTTGAGTGCCTGTGGTAGGTAACATACGAAAAAGAAAAGTACATTAAGTACTGAAAAACGAAATATATTATGCCGAAAATCTGTAGAATTATGCATTCTATTTACAGAAATTTAACCAACACGAAATAGACATTTCTTTTTTATATCTTCTATTATTTGCTTTGTTAAAATTTTTTATATTTAATTACCATATTTAACTTTGTATGTATAATTTTTCTTTTTAAAATGATAAAAAAAAAACAATAGAAGTAGAATTGTGTTAATTAAGTATAAATACTATTTAATAATATACATAATATATTATTTAATAATACATAAGTTTGTTTTTTGTTAAGACATTAGATACATCAAAACGCAAAAACATGTGCACGACCTTTTTCTTGGGTGTTTCCAATCACCCTAAATTTTTTGGACCGTGTCCCATACAATTTTTATGCATACAGAAAAGTACCTGCGGCCGATCCTTGCTTGCGCGTCACCCACCCTAAACTTCTTTGCACAGCAGACACCCGGGTGTTTTTGTGCAAGTACAAAAAACAACCTGGTGGCAAAACACCCGGGTGTTTGTCATTGCTAAATTTAGGGTGTCTCCAAACACCCGGGTGCGGAGACTCCCGGTGTTTAGCGGGTACACTTAGGGTGCCGGTGGCTTGCTGCAGTTCTCTGGTCGGAACTTCAATTAATCAAATGGCGAAAACACTCGCTGCAATCGCAATCATGGCAACAATATTTACAAAAAAATAGTGTATAATAAAAATAATAATAATGAGAGTAACAACCGAAGGGGACGGAATGATAATGGCGACCGTAGGACAACATACTCTTCACATTATCATGCGTCTGGTTCTAAGAATAAAAATGACCATGACAATTATTTAATAATATAGACCCATAACAAAATCCGTAGCCCGTCCACGCAACTATCAAAAACCAAACTACAATAATATATAATGAATAATATCTTCTAATCCCTTATAAACTTTCGTGAATGCTCTTACAAGAATATGTTGTGCGTAAAGAACAATGAAGTTGTCACAAGAATATATGTATGGAGACAGATACTATAAAATTTAAAAAGCTGTGACGTTGAACTAACCCCAAAACAATACTGAACGATCTCGACGCTCAGGATCTTGGATACTACAAGATATTACGTTCACATTAAAACTTTCATATATATACGAGCTTCAACAGATTAAATGCACAAACAAAATAATACAAAGTGATAATTTTCTATATATACATAAGTTTAGCGATCCAACCGCTATCTGATTCTCCAATTACTGGACACCGGACTTGTTTTGGATGTTATTGTCTTTGCTTTATTTTGGCTGGCAATTAAAATGCATCGTTCCACCTTTTCCTTTTTTTTTCAATATGGACTTATTGCGAAAGTGGGATGTTGAATACGATCTTTTCCAACGCATGGTGATGGTCACGACGCCGCTGCACTTATCGCTTGTAGGTCTTCAATAGTTTTATTGTTGCCAGAAACACCAACACTATGGACTATCATCCCCACGGAGTATATCAGTGTATCTGGTTTACGGTGTTGTCGAAGGCTTTGGACGCCCATCTGGGAACTTTTGTTTTACTGGTTCAAAGTGCTTACTGCAATGGACTTCCGACGAGTTCAGTCCTTTTGCGGCCACCTTGTCCAGATAGCAAGTGGTTTAACCAGTTATATGAGGAATGAACCAGCATGGATACCATCCCAGTTCACGGTTTTCTCGCCCCTCCTGGGTCAAGGATTTCTTCTGGTCCTGGCAAATTGATCCTTTTTAATTCCAGAATATGCAAAAGACTGCGTCTTTTCTGGATTCAAAATATTCTGTCTTCGAGAGACTGTAGATATCTTTAGAGCATGAGCAGTGCATGCCCAGAAACAAGCGAGCGATCTGATGATCGTCGCTCTCCTGTTTGGTTTTAAGCGTTACTACTCTAACTAACGCATCCGTCCCTGGGTGCAACTTGTAGACAGATCCTAGCAACCATTCCGACGGCGGAAATTGGTCGTCCTTGATGATGACAAGGTCTTTGAGCTGGATGGTGAAGTTGCTACCTTTCAACCTTCTGGATTCAGGATCACAAAGAATGGAATCAAAGCGGACGCTAAAACTCGACGGTACACCACTGAATATCGAAGACATTAGAGGCAATACGAAACCCAGCATGAGTGGACGAGCTGATAAAATCAATTAATTATGACTTTGCCCAACAAGTGGAAGCCTTTGTGCTACCACATATCATAGTTGATCAGCTGGCTCATCAGTTGAATTTGTGAAATTTTCACGAGCAATATTTCTCAGGGTGATCAAAGCTCGGAGATACCCCGCTTAGCAGATTTGGGAGCTCCGGTACTACAACATAGCGGAAGCATTCAAAATCCAAAAGGAGCTTAAGTGAATATTGTTACTATTCGGATTTGAACAGCGGAACAGGTCTGAAGAGAATTTCATTACAAACATACATTACATACATGAAGATTAGCCAAACACGTCAAGCTCGACGAAGCGCTAAAACACAACAATGTGCTACAACGGTGATCTATAATCCTTAAAGGACCAACAAAGAAAACTTTGCTTCGCTAAGAGCAATGCGCTGCAGTTTTCGGCGTTGAACCAAAACACAGAGTGCGGAAGGATTTAAACCTTCTAATTGGAAAGGCATTAAGATATTTTAAATTGATTCAACATTAGAAAAATTCATTAGCTTTTAAATATTATACGTTCGTTCCACGCCGAATAGCAGAAATTCAAGCTGTTTCGAGAGATCATAAGGGCGACATGTATATGAGCAAACAACCAAGCGTATGTAGGAATTACAGCCAACAGAACACATATGTCCTGTAACCATAAAATAATGGACAAAAATAGTTCGATCAAGACTTATCAGAGTCGAACAATGATTAGAAGAGTCTGACCTTTCATATAACGCCAGGCATCAGATCTTGCTTCCTGCAACGGCACAGTTCTGGCAGATATACAAGTAAACAGCAATTTTACCATTATTATTCACTGATTTACTTTATACGATGGTTATGTGCAGGCGTAAATGTGTTTAAGTGTAAAATAGTAACAGAACCGTTGGCGAGTTTGCGCCAAAGTCAGCTGCGCACTTCCGTGCAGGGTCAAAACGTGCAAGTACCGTAAAACTAGTTGTGTAAAGTGATGAAAACTTGCAAAGTGCCTTCTACTACGATCGGAGATAAGATAAAGAGCTTGCTTTGGAAGGCAGTCATTTAGCCTTGCTTACCGCGGTCAGCTCACACGAGAAAAAAGTATCTTTAAATGATGCTTAAAGGACCGGTGCACCTCTCTATGGTTTTGCACCGAATTATATATACTATGACTCGTACCAGCTAGCTTAAACTAGAAAATCGCTCCTGAAGCGATGGCATTGGGACTGCGTGGTGAACGCGTAATTTGACCTTCTTTGCCGCTTCATTTAAGTCGACCTGTCTGATCTCCGTCCAAGGCCAGTCAGCCTGACTGCCGGTAAGCCAGCACAAGTCGAAAACCGTCAGCTCACGCGGTGCACAGTCCGTTGTATTCTCGCTAGTGCCAGAATGTCTTTATTAAGATGGTGAAGAGTGATCCGAAATGAAGGTAATCCTGTTAGCGACCTTCATCTTTTCATGTCCCAGTGCAGCCAAAGCAGAAGAATTGTAGCATCCGTCCAATAGAAAGTCCTTTAGCCACTTAGCCGTGCTCTAACCTTATATAAGTCGTAGATGCATAGGATGTGGAAGACCCAAGTGTAGCTGAGCTGACTTTATGGATCCAGAAGAAAAATAAAACAACCGCTAAATACTTATATTGTCGATCAGCAAGCTGTCCCAAAATGCGTGCCACCGTTCCGTAAGTGTTTTAAAAACCTTTAAGAACATATGGGGAGTACCTAAGATGTACTTGTGTAGAGGTTAAATGTATATCTTAATGTTGGGTGAGGTCAAGTGGGTGCGTTCTCAGCAGATGTCTACGGGATCAGCTGTTGTCCAGAAGATTGTTGGCCAGGTGGTTGGGGTGGTTGTCCAGTCTTCTTGCGTATCTCTCGCTGTGACGATAGATCTCGTCTACCACCCATGGAATCCTGAGCTCCTCATGGATGATGGAGTTCTCATGGTAGGGATGGGCGTTGGAGATCATTTTCAAGCATCTGTTTTGAAAGCGCTGGAAATTTATTCGGTGTGAAGCATTCCTTAAGTCCAGATCGGCTTAAGAATGGTCTTGTAGACGAGCAGTTAAAGTTTCTCTCGCAGTTTGGATTTTTTCCAATGAGCCAGTGCAGTTTTTTGAGGCATATGTTGGCCTAGATACGCTTTTTGTTGAGGTGAGGGCCCCATGTAAGCCTTCGGGCATGTCCACTTCTAAAATAAGATCGACTCGCTTCCACCGCGCGATTTGGGGATCTGCCAATGAGAGCCTTCGAATATGATCTAAATACTGTGGCCAGAAGCTAATACTTGGCAGGCAGGAAGTAACCGAATTGAAAACATATGCTGAATCAACCTCAAAGAGACATTTGGGTTAATAATAGTACAGATTTCGAATTTTACTGAGCACTTGCAACGACGCATCAGGTGCAGGGACTGAACCGTTAACCGTCTCATTAAGCAACTTCGATGCTACGAAATGCGCTACACGGTGCAGCGATTCCCCGTCCAAGCCTTAAAAACAGGGGACAAGGATTATTGTACATTTTAACTTTTATCGCGCCCTAATGGCAACAACTCTTTGAGAAAGTGCAACCGTTGCACATAACTCAGATTCTTGTTGTTGGGTTTCCTTAGTTGTGAAGCCGTCATGGTAGTCTCGCCAGTCCACTCAATCACCGGAAAATTTGGGAACTGATATCTGTGGCATGTTCAGTCGCACTTCCGGATCGGCGCCCCCGCCCGCTGGTGCCGGCGGAGGAGGATTCTGAAATGGAAGTACATCCAAATAGGCGTTCTTCCACCTGCTCCAGACGCTTTTTTTAATAAATCCTCGCTTTCCTCGATCGCGAATCCTTCCTTAAATTCTGCAACGTTGATTTAAGAGCTTGGTGCCTAACTAATGGCTCCAAAGTCGGAGCCTCCGAATCAGATTTCATGCTGACGAGTGTAAAACCAAACTAAGCGCAACTCACCACCATAAATAAATTTATAATAGGAAAAATTTTTGTATCGCACAAAACATGTCCACTTACTCATTTTGCGTAAAGATTCCACCCACTAGAAGCCGCCAAAACGAAAGAGATCGTCGCAAAATTCCACGACCTGCAGACTCGACTCCTATCGCCGTTTTCCTTTCCTGCTTTTCGTCAAGCCGGGAATAAGCGAAGAAGAAGCAGTCGCCAAAGCGGAAGAGATTTACGCAAAGTTCTATGTATCACCGTCGGAAATTTGCCGACTCGATTTGCAAACTTAACGCGGCCGCAATCTAACGTAATCTATTTATACACAAAACTGTCGAATTTAAAGTTTAAAGTTTCAAATTTTACACTTTTAGGCCTTTAAGGGCCACCATCACCTTCGCTGTAAATCCCTAACAAGAGGACATTGTAAGAGAGGTTCAAAGGCAAGAGCAAACACAGGTCAAATTAAGACGTAATAATTATTCACCTATTTAAAATATGGCTGTGCACAGGAGTGTATGTGAGTTTAATATAGATATCAATGTAGACCGAAGGTGGGCGTTCAGCGGCCTTTCCAAATTCAGACTGACTTCTGTCATCTCCTCCGTTCTTCCTCTCGCCGTCGCGACAGTGGGCAGTGCATTTCCAGAAACGAGCGAGCGATCAGCTGATCTCCACTGTCACGCACATTGGGACAAACTGAACACATAGCAAGGGTGCAGCAGCTTAAAAAAAATGAAATCAATTTTAGTCGATATCCCAACCAAAATAAGTCTATGTTCACTTTAACACCCACAAATTGTCACGCTCGTGCTTTAAAAAATACCACATATATATGCTATTTATGACGAAACGCAGCTTAAGTGCGAATGCGATAACTATATACACACGAAATAAAAATCTGCTGTTGTCTTGAAACACCAATTGAAAGGTATCGCAACACCTAAGGGAATTGCAAATACATATACGAATGAAAATGAATTTCTCGTCTATCAGATAATCGTTATTCAACCAGTCGGAGTGCAAACGAGCAATAAAAATAAACAACAAATTTTAAAAGTTTCCACATCAATCGGGCATGAATAGGATCAATAGCCGAGTCGATATGGCCATGAGTTTATCATGCAGTTTCAAAGATAATAATTGAATGTTGAATAATTTAATTATCAGCAGTTTTTCTGATACTTTCCGTTGTACAAAATATTATCAACTAGTGTATCTTCTTTTTATAAAAACATATCTTTTTTGTTACTCATGGCAGTAGCCAACAATATATTAATCAATAAAAATATATTCAATTTCTGTAATAGTTCTTGTAAGGCATGGTATGAAACCTACAAACAATTTTCCTGTCGACAGCAGCCAACTTCCTATGATTTCTTAACAGCAAAATCGAATTTCATAGATACTAATACAAAACCATGTTTATTATTATTATTATATTAAGGTGGACGAAGACTTGGAAAATCTGGGCCACTGAGTTTTAGGAGCCATGGCAACTTAGGCCTTCAGCTGCAGAAGTACAAGACAATGCTAATTATAATATATCTTATTATAACTTAATGTTTAGATGTGAATATACATATGTACATAATTCATTGTGTTGGACATGATAAATAATAGATATACAGATAATCTTAAATACTATAGTATAATTTTACACTTTTTAGTGTCTTTTAGAGTGTAATATTTTCGTATGATGCGTTTGTTAATGTGGCTTATGGGGAGGGGTTGAGCCTGAGTTGGGTTATAGAAGGACATGATGCTATAACGTGATCAAGTTTAATTAGGTGGAGGTTACAGAATGGGCAAGTTGGCAGAGGGTTTTTGCTTATATAGTGCGCATGAGTTAACTTTGTATGACCTAATCTAAGGCGAAGAAATTTTATTTCGTCCAGTCGGGATATTCGATGTGTTTTTGTTAGAAAATGGGAAATGATTAATTTATTTTTGTTTATGTTTTGGTACCAATTTGAGGAGTGCAGAAATGTGTCATTGGCAAGGGAGTTGAAATATTTAGAGACATATTTTTTTATGTCTCCGCAATTGAAGTTAATTGTGTAAACAAGTGGGTGGCGTAGAGCATTTTTGGCTGCTAAATCAGCAAATTCATTGCCAGTTATGTTGACATGGCTGGGAATCCACAATAGAGTGAATTTTGGAAAGTGTCTAATAAGTAAGTTTCGAATTTCGGTGGCATAATACGAATGATTAGAAGTGTTTTTAATAGCTTTGAGGGATGATAATGAATCTGAGCAAATTATGTATTTACCCCGATTTGTTTTGAGTATCATAATGGATTCATAAATGGCTATTATTTCTGCTGTGTAGACGGTAGAATAGGTTGGAAGAATTCCCATTTTTAAGATGCTAGAATTGGTTGTCACTGCAAGGCCAGTGAGATTGTTTATTTGTGACCTATCCGTGTAAATAAAGGATGTTTTATTGCCATTGAGTTCGGTTTGTATTCTGACAAATTTTTTTCTGAACGTTTCGGGGTTGTAACGTTTTTATTGAGGTAGCTAATGGAGGTATTTATGGCTTTTTGGTTAAGTGCCCAGGGAGGTGATTTTTGGATATGTTTTTTTGGTTGTATTTCGAGGTGTTTGTGTGATTCTATAATTTTTTCTAGAACAGACAATTTTTTACCCTCCTTCGGGGTTTTATATTTTTTTATAATATTACAAATGAGGAAATCTGCGCTATTGGTGATGCATGTAAATAGATTAGTGGTAAGGAGCTTTTGTCTAATGGCGAGAGGCGCAATGTTGGCCTCAAACAGCAAATTTCGTGTTGGTGTTGAACGAACGGCACCAAGAGCAATTCTAATAGCTGAATGTAAAGCTGAGTTAACTTTTTTTAGGACAGTTTTTGGGGCAGTTCCTTAGAGTGGTAAAGCGAAATCAATTTTTGATACTATTAAAGCTTTCACTACAGAAATTAGTGTTAATGTGCTACAATTGTATTTTGAATTAAGCCGTTTCAGCAAAGCAACGACAAGATGGTGAGTTCCACTTGTGTTTATTGAGCAATTCTAATAGCTGAATGTAAAGCTGAGTTAACTTTTTTTAGGACAGTTTTTGGGGCAGTTCCTTAGAGTGGTAAAGCGAAATCAATTTTTGATACTATTAAAGCTTTCACTACAGAAATTAGTGTTAATGTGCTACAATTGTATTTTGAATTAAGCCGTTTCAGCAAAGCAACGACAAGATGGTGAGTTCCACTTGTGTTTATTGTTGAATATCAGGCCTAAGATTTTGAGTGAGGTAACATTGGAAAGTTGAAACCTTCCAAAGGATACATCATATCTGCAATTGTGTTTGTTGCATATATGCATGTGCTTACACTTTTCGGGTGAAAGGATAGCACCAGAATAAGAGCACCAGTTAACTATGTCATTATTTAGCACATCTAAATTTAATATCCCATTTATTGTTTTATTCATTTTAATAAGCAAGTTGACATCGTCAGCATAGGCGCTTACTTGTATTTCTTTGTGCAATGCTATTAACTCGACAAGATTTTGGTAAGCAATGACAAATAGTACCACAGATAAAGGCGAACCTTGTGGGATACCATTGTCGAGTGGCAGAGTGTTGGAGAAATGTTTGCCAACTCTAACTTTTATCTTCCTGTTGGTCATAAAGTTGCGAACATAATTAATGATTTTGGGGCCTAGTTTCCACTTTAATAGCTGGTTGATAATCGCATGTAAACCAATTTTGTCAAACGCTTTGCAAAAGTCGAACGAGATAATAGAAAGATGATTCTTGGTAGCCAAGGTTTTGTTAACAAGATAGTCTATAAAGAGTAGACTGTCCATAACTGATTTGCCTTTCTTAAATCCTGTTTGGCTATTGTGGAGAAGTTTGTAGTTAGTTACAAACCACCATAGCCTTCTGGCCACAATTTTATCGAGCAGTTTGGCCATGCAAGAGTTAAGCGAAATTGGGCGGTATGATAATGGGTCGGTTTTATTTTTGTCAGGCGCAAATCGATTGATTTGCCGGCACCGGGAGGAGCGCTCGGCGGGGAAAGGGGAGCGTACTGCGTGAACTACGGTAGATAATTAAGTGTCAACATCTGAGTTGTCGGATAACATGTCTACGTCTAGACGTCTAGACGCGTCTGAGCAATTGACATCGTTCGTCTTGTCATAGCTTGTAAGTGCATGGGAAGGTAAATTCTTTTTTAAAGTGTTTAGTTGTTTTTTTTCTTTCGCCTTAAGTAGGGTCTTCGCACGATTAGATAGGTTTTTGGGAAATATTTTAACTGGGGAGTTGAGAGGGTTAGTTGTAGGTGAGGTGGAAGAGTGATTGATTTCACTAGTGGTATTTAGTGGTGTAATATCATTGTACGTGATAAGTTTTCGAGCAGCAATAATTGCCGAATCTTTGGATGTGGATGGGCTTGAATCAGATTTATGTGTTGAATCGTGGTTAGTGGGATTGTCTTTCTTATTATAGTTCATTGTTAGGTTGGTCTTAACTACACTGGAGTACATTGATCCGTCGTGGGGGTGTCTCGAGTTGTAGATAGAAATAGCCTTTTTAACGTCGACTTTTTCTAGAGTTTTTATGGCACAGATCGGGCATCCTCTGTAATTTGAAGAGTGGTTGCTGTCGGGTAACTTGGCGTTTTTGCAGTTAACGCAGCTTAATCTCTTAATCTCAACTTTCTAGCTTTTTTTTAGTTCCTGAGATCTCGACGTTCATACGGACGGAAAGACGGACGGACAGACTTTGTACATCTGCTGAGGACATCCACGTGTTGCATTCTAATACCTGATCTATGTTCCAGTTTATAATCATAGAGCCCATCGCGCAATTCTAGGGTTTATTTCTTTTTTAGTTAACGCAGATATACCCTAAATCGTTTGAGTGAATAAATTATCGCTAACGTTTCCAACTCGAAACTGTGATACCACGACTCAGCATCCGTCGTACGCTTGGAGAAATAAAATACAGGGTGAAATCGGCTATCCCTTTTCTTTTGCATTAAAATTGATCCGAAACCAATCGAACTCGCGTCTCAATGTAATTCGGTTTCATCTGTTGGGTTATACAAAGCAAGTATGGGGGAGTCTATTAACTTTTTCTTTAGAACTTCAAACGTCTTTAACTCTAATTCCCCAAACTGAAAATTTGTCGTCTTCCTCGTGACATCGTATAAAGTTTTTGCCCCGATGGAAAGGTCTTTAATAAACCTTCGAAAATAGGAGCAAAGACCTAGAAAACTTTGTACCTCACTCGTTTTTGTAGGAATCGAAAAATTCTTCACAGCGGATACCCTTTCCATCAGCTTTGATCCCAAATCCATTAATCGTATACCCTAGATACTTTACTTCCGTTTGAAAAAACCCACACTTAGTAAGCCTCAATTTTAAATTATTCCATATCAATCTGTCAAATACCTCATTCAAAATTTTCAAGTGATTCTTCACATCTTTTGTTGCAATCATTATGTCATCTAAGTAAACTATCACCTTTTCTTGTCTTATTAGGTCGTTACAAATTTTATTTATAAGCCTCTGAATCGCAGACGTCGCGATTTTCAGCTCGAAAGGCATCCTTAGGAATTCAAATTGGCCAAGAGGTGTCGTAAAAGAAGTTAACTTTACTGATTCCTCATGGAAATTAATTAATTAATTAAATTTTCTAAAGTCAATACACATTCTAATTGCGCCCGACGCTTTTTTTACTAAAACAATCGGTGACACAAACTCAGACTCACTTGGTCTAATATACCCCTGTGTAATATATTCATCCAAAATTTTTTGCAAATCGTTCTTTTCAGCATAGGAAAGGCGTCTGGGACTACAGCTAAACGGTTTAACGTCACTAATCGTAATTTTCATTTCGCACTTTGTTTCTGGTATCGTTGGTCGAACAGCTGTGACATAACATTTGTGAAACAAATTCTCAAAACGAATTTTATCATTAAAATTCAGATTTATACCTACTGTTGAACTTTCATTATCAGGTTCATATTCAATCATATAAATTTTCGCTATAAAATCATCTTCATCATCTAACCTATCCATACCATTCGATTTAGTCATATATCTACTTTCATTTGTATTTTCATTCATTAGAATAACATCATCTTCGTTCCACACAATACTTACACTTGCACTTGCATTTGAAAAATTCCGACCTAACACAACTTTCCCATACATTGAATCATCCTGAACAACTAGCATTTCAAGTTTTATTTTTTTATTTTTCATTTTTATTTCGTAATGAACACAAAAATCTTTTCAATAACAATTAATTTGCTGGAGTTTAAACCAAAATACGCAGCTGGGGGCGCTGGCTTCAAGTTAACGCTAGCCGGAACGCAATTCTTTTTCATAAAACTAATTGGGCTGCCTCAGTCTAGGAGGCATTCTATAAAAAAAGATTCATTAACGGTACTCTCTGTTTCGAAAATTAAATATGGGGCTGATGTCTTCTTATTTTGGTCACAGGCTGCAGCGAGGTGACCCATCTTTCCGCACACAAAACAGGCTCCGACTTCTCTTTTGGGTTTGCGAATGGGTATAGTCGATTAGCTCGCCTTCTGACATCCCTAATCCATTTGACATAGTTACTTTCGAGTTGATATAGGAAGTAAACGATTCATTTGCTCACCATTTGCGCTTTTCAAGCTTCTTGCGCAATGTAATGGCACTTTCTTTTGGGAGAAAGGCCTTTTCCATCGATTCCATTTTCAATTTTTTCATTTGCAAACTCAAACTTTGAGTAAATCCATGTTTGTGCATCACCTTTGACTTTGATAAATATGAGTGTTCGTAAATAAACCGCCAGTGTTACTGTTTAGTTTGATTTATTTGTTAATTTCAGACACTTAATATTAATTAGTTCGACACCGATGCGTACGTTTTCTCGCAGATCAAAAATGTGACTGACTTAAGCTTTGGCTGTACTCACGCCATACGATTAAACTAGCATAAGACGTAAACAAGTTACAGTTAGAAGAAGTTAGAAGTTTGGAAAAGTACTGGGCAAGCTCGCGGACAATTACATTGATTCCGCTGATAAGCTCCGCTGCAGCTGCAGACAAATGCAAATGTAAACAAAGATAAAGGGTGACTTGTTCGCGCGGTGTCTCGTTCCCAAACATACCGGCCCCCCTGAACGGTTGTTCAGCAGAGAGGCAGTACAGCGATTTTGGCAATTGGGCGTTTGTATAATCCGTGAGCAGTCTTCACTGTAACGACTCGGACCTTGTCGTCGATTTCTGCGTGCACTGCGGTGATGCGGCCAAGAATCCATTTAGAGGGCGGTAGATTGGGCTCCTTGAGTACTACCAGTGTGTCGATCTTCAGATTCTCGGTTTCCAGATGCCACTTTGTCCGCTTATGAAGAGATGTCAGGTATTCCATATGCCACCTTTTCCAAAAGCCTTGAACCATGGCTTGCAGCTGGTTCCACCTCTCCAATCGATTGACTTGCATATCCAGACGACAGGGTGCAGGCAATGCAGTATACGGAGATCCAGTCAAAAAATGAGCAGGCGTCAGTGGATCCAAAGAATTATCCCCAGTTGGGCACAGCGGGCGTGAATTCAGGATAGCTTCAATTTGGGTCAGGACAGTAGAGAGCTCCTCAAACGTTAAAGCCTTTGATCCAAGTATCCGTTTCATATGCAGTTTAATTGAGCGAACTCCAGCTTCCCACATCCCTCCAAAATGGGGAGCAGACGGGGGTATAAAGTGCCAAGAAATCCCTTCATTGGCATAGAATCCTGCTAGTTCCTCATCTTTGGCTTGTTGAATGGCCAGACGTCTCATGTCATCCAAAGTTCGCTTGCCTCCATGAAATGTAGTTCCGTTGTCCGAATACAGGTCAGTAGGCTTCGCTCGGCGGGCAATGAATCGTTGAAAGGCTGCGATGAAAGCCTGTGTAGTTAGCTCACTAACAACCTCGATGTGAAGTGCCTTTGTAGTGAGACACACGAAAATAGAAAACCATGCCTTTCCGATTCGTGGAGTTCTTCCTTTTGATTCCTTGATTGCGATCGGTCCAGCGTAGTCCAGCCCTGTGTGTTGAAAGCAGCGGCTAGCTTGAACTCGAGGAATTGGTAGCTCTCCCCTGATCTGGTTGCTTGTGCCCTTTCGTTGAAGAAAACAGGATTTGCATTGGAAGACTGCCTTTCTGACGAGATTGCGGGCTCCCAGAATCCAGTACTGCTGACGAAGATTGGAGAACGTTGCATCAACTCCAGTGTGCAGATAGGAGACATGAAAATATCGAACCAGCAGTCCAGCTAGTTGTGTATCTTTAGGTATCAGAATCGGGTGCTTGGCGTTGTAATTGAGTGTAGATTGCTCGATTCTCCCACCGACTCGCATTACTCCATAATCATCCAGAAACGGAGAAAACCGGATAAGATGCGATTTAGCGTTAAGCTGGCGTCGATTCTCTAGCTGCGCATATTCTCTGGCAAAGGATTTTTGTTGCACATGTCGAATAAGTCGGCGCTGTGCGTCCAGCAACTCTTCAGACGTAAGGAATGGTGCCGAATTCCTATGATGAGATCGAAGAGTGTGAATAAAGCGATGACAGTAGCTAGATACCCTAATAAGACGCGTCCAGGTTGAGAATTTGTGGATCAGTAACTCGTGTATACTTTCATCAGGAAAGTTATGTAGAGTCGTGGGCTTTATGGCTCGTTCTTCGGTGTTGACATTGAAACTTGAAGATACGCTGAACTTGCTTGTAGAAGGTGGCCACTCAGAGGTGGGTGTGGCCAGCCAGGACGGATATTTCCACCACAGTCGATGCTCCAGAAGCTAGGACAGATGAAGTCCTCGGGAAGCACAATCAGCAGGATTGTCTTCCGTGCGAACATGGTTCCAGCAGCTACGGGGAAAGTCGCTCAATATCTCAGAAGTTCGGTTGCAGACGTAGGTGTTCCACCGTCGAGGGGGAGCTGAAAGCCAGTGTAGCACAATTTCTGAATCTGTCCAGCAGCTCGTGCTGAAAAGAGGAATTGTTAGTGATGTTTTGACAATAGACAGCAATCGAGATAGAAGTAACTCCAAACGTGGAATTGATACGGGCTTGATCGGAGCCACCCGTGTTTTGGCGGCAACCAGAGTTACTTGAAAGCTGCATCCAACTGCAACTCGAGCGTAAACTACCGCACCGTAGGCGTGCGAGGATGCGTCGGCGAATCCTTGTAGTTGAACATCTCGAAATGGTGACGCAATATACCGTGGTACTTGGCATTGCGTAAGTGCTGGCAAATCCTCTACTAAGGCTCTCCAGCGCGTACGTAGACTTTCAGGAATGGGGTCGTCCCACTGCAGGACACTTGTCCAACTTTCTTGGAAGATTAGCTTGAGTAGAACTGTGACCGGCGCTACCAGTCCAAGCGGATCATAAATTCTTGATAGCTGAGACAAGAGTTCTCTTTTCGTCGGAGAAATGGTCGCATCGCATCCCTTTAGGTTGAGCTACAGAACGTCCTTCCCAGGGTTCCATTGGATACCAAGAACTTTGACAGGTGAATCCGCAGCTGATTTGTTGAGGAGCTGGATAGGTTCAAAACATCTATCTTCCTCTGGTAATGATTTCAGAAGACGCCAATTATTAGAACTCCATTTGCGTAGCTTGAATTTTCCCTTATCCAAGAGGGCTATAAGCTCGTCCTTGAGAATCATAAGCTCCTCGAGTGTGTTGGCGCCTGTAGGGATATCGTCCACATAGGCATCGTGCAGAAGAGCGTGAGCTGCTGCAGGGTATTCATGGCCATGATCGTCGGCAAGTTGCTTTAGAACTCGAACAGCCAGAAATGGTGACGGTGCCAATCCGTAGGTAACCGTCAGCAGGCGAAAATGAAGCAGAGGTTCATTCTCAGTCTTGCGCCAAACAATGCGCTGAAAATTGGTGTGTGGCTTAAAGATTCTAATGCCTCGAAACATCTTTTCAACATCTGCGCATAAAACATATTGGTGCTGCCGGAAGCGTAGACAAACGCCAAGAAGATCGCGTTGAATCGGTGGACCAATATTTAGTCTGTCATTGAGCGTTTCTCCAGAGCTGTCCTTTCCTGATCCATCAAAAACTACACGACATTTGGTAGTCAGACTGTCCAGTTTGATGACAGCGTGGTGCGGCAAATAGAAGCAGGTGTCTGGGGACTCCTCAACCTGAGCAGAGGTCAGTTGTTCCATATGTCCACGTTGCAAGTAGTCGTCCAGGAAGGCTTCGTACTGCTGCTTCAATTCTGGATACCGACGAAATTTGCGTTCCAGAGAGAGGAAGCGATAGATGGCCTGTGGCAAGGTCGAATCAATAGGCGGTGCCTTCTCCTTGAAGGGATACTCGACGACGTACACCCCGTCCGTTGAGCGCTTGTGTGTAGCAGCAAAATGACGCTCTGTGGGATCGCTGGCGTCCAGGAGAGCCTGGTTAGGCTGAATGCTGTCCATCTCCATGAATGAACGAACCATCGTGTCTAGGTCCGCGTGATGAGTAACCGCAGAAGTAGGGTGATAATCGAATGCAGAGTACGAGACTGCAACAATCCAACCAAATACAGTATTGAGAGCGATAGGAAAGTCGTTACCAAAGTGTTTCCGATCTCCTGTGTATAGAGACCAAAGTTGATCCGATCCAACAATGACATCGATTGCTCCAGGTGTGCAGAACGTTGGGTCTGCCAAAGGAAGCTCGCAGATCTGCCTCCACGTAGAGGATGAGGTGTCAATAACTTGGGCAGGAAGTGATGACGTCAGCGAGTTGAGAATGAACGAGACCAATTCGACAGTTTGGCCCGAATGACGAGAGCGCAGCTTGATATGTGCGCGTCCTCGGGTAACGCCCGAGTTAAGTCGTGGTGCGGTTTAAGTTGTAATATATTCCTGAAGTTTAAGCTTTGATGTAAAGAATAATAACAACCTTCTGGTTCTGCTTTTCGATCAAGAGTGATTTTGTATTTCATTTCAGTTTTATATGTTGGCTACAATTCGAGTGTTGTTTTGTTTACGCTGCATTCTTGGGCGGATGCCCCGACTCCAGTCCGCGGGTTCGGCGGAATCCTCTGTTGGCGATCTGCTGCTGCCCCGGTGCTGACGCTGCTGTCCAGTCCGCGGGTTCGGCGGAATCCTCTGTTGGCGATCCGCTGCTGCCCCGGTGCTGACGCTGCTGGTTCTGTTCCGGGTGGAGTGCCTTTAGTTTAGGCTTTTACCCGTGGGGGTTTCGGGGGAGGTGAGGGCAAGCTTATGCCGTCACCGATAACTCCTCCCCCCTCAAGACGGAACGAAGGCCACAACGAAGGTATGGCTGGAGTTCCGGTGGCTGGCAGGGAAGTAGTTGCGTAGGTAATCTTGTCTTTCCTCCAGATCCATGCGGCGATTGCTAGTACGATAGAGCTTGCGATCAATATATATATCGTTGTTAAGTGGTCCGCCGCTTTGCTCTGCATGGTGTTGATAGTCCACTTGATTTTGAGCGTATTGAGGTGCAGTTGTTGAAGGTTGATGGGTTCTATGGCTGGCATGGTTTTAACGTCGTTGGTTTTCGTTATATCCATCTGCCATCTATCGGTCATTGTGACGGTGGCGTCGGCATATTTCGTACCGTTGATGGTGATAGAGCAACTGTCGTGATTTATAATAAACGACCCGCTCAAACTTTTGCTCGGTATACAATCGGAGGTCATATTAACGTCTCTTGCGTTGAGGATAACCAGGAGTCCTTCTATGGGGCTGTAGATCCGTGTCTGGGTTATGGTTTCCACTACGGTACATGTCGCTGTCTTGTTGGCTAGCAGGTTATGGATGCATTCCGGGTTGTCGGGGTCGGTGGGGGTTTCGCAAACTGATAAATCATTAACTCTAATACAATTTGTGTTTAGTGTTTTAAGTTCTATTCTATCCTCTAAAATAAATTTTGGTAGGTTTCCGTCCCGTTGAACGGTATGGTTACAATTTGGTACAGTGTGTAATTATTTGGAGACAAAATTGGTATTTTAATTTCAAAAACAATTGTTTTCTTTTCTGTGCTAGTTTCGAGTGATAGTAGGTTGTAAACTTCGTAGTCTGCCTTTATCTTAACGTTTTGATCTGTTAATGACATTTTAATTTTTTGTACCTCAGCATTATCTAAGATGTATTTGGGAACAATATTGAGTTTTGCGAATAATAGGCTTTCTGCTATACCTGCCAAATGTGTGTAGAGAAGATCTAAGTTAATATTGATTCTAGTCAAAAATATATTCAATTCTGCATTTTGGAGTCCTGTATCTATTTCCTTAGATATCCTATTCTGATTAAAATTGATTAAATTATTTATGACCTCCTGCTCTTTGTTTATGTGGTCTGTGATTTCTATGAACCTTATTAATGTTTCGTTCTGAAATTGCGCGGTATTTTCCGCGTTCCTCCCCAATTGTTTTAATTCGGAATTAATTTTTTCCTCGTCAGTGGCATCCATATTGCCGCTGATCGTTTTAATTATTGTCCCTAGTCCGTTAATGAGTCCTCTCCTAGGTCTGCTATTACTTTCGCTAGGTAGTAGTGAAGTTAATTTCTGTTCTATCTGATTAAGTTTCCTAAGTAATAGTGTTCTTATTTCGACGATGTTCGTCAGGTCCGGCAGGTTCGTAATTAATTCGTGTAATTTGTCGGTAGTAACTTCGTGTTCTTCCAGGTGGATCAGGTGTTTAATTGTCATAAATGATGTTATTGTCCGGGCCGTTCCCATGTTGAGCTTAATGAGGGTTTGCTCCTCACCTAGTCTATCTATTTCTAGTCGCTGGCTGTTGACTAACGTCAGCCTGTAAAGAGTTTCTTCCCTAGCTTCATTTAGTTTGTTTATCCGTTTACCGGCTGTTTCTTCTAGGTGTGTTTTGACGACTGGATAGAGCTTACTCTGATACTCATGAAGCCTGCTTAAGAAGTCATGTTCGTTGTTGAACTTGACTGTTTTTTCGAACACATGGGTGCGGCCACTAAAGAGTTCGAACGGTGTTAGGTTCGTGCTCGAGTGTATAGCGTTATTGTATGTTATTATTGCCTCCGACATAATTTCCTCGTGATCTAGATCTAGGTGCATTTCCCTCCTCTTCGTGAGGATGATTCGATAGATTTCTGTTAAGGTCGAATGGAGCCTTTCAACTATCGAGTTACTACTAGACTGCTGGAAGGAAGTCACATGCACTTCAATGTCATATTGTCCCAGGAAGTCGGTAAAAACGGTACCCGCAAATTCGGCTCCTTGGTCAAAGATTACCTTTTTAGGTACGCCGAATTGGCAGAAGAAATTTTTGAATGCCTTGGTGACACTTATGGAGTTCCTATTAGGTAATGGAAACGCCTGTGCGAATCTGGAAAATTTGTCTATGATTGTCAGGTTGTAGGTCTTGTTGATAGTATAGATGTCTGTATGTAGGATGTCTAGTGGTCTGCTTGGGATTTCGGGCAATTGGTAAGGCGGTTTCTGCGGGTGCCTATCATATTTGAGGGTGAGGCAGATCTCGCAATTCCGTATTACTTGCGTGATGAGGCTTTTCAGATGGGGCGCGTAAATTTCCCTTTTTAGGTGGGTGTACATCTCGTCCACCCCCCGATGGTTATTATTTGTGTGGCCTGTCTTGATAATCGATTCTATTTCGTTGCTTGAGGGTTCCTTAAGGAACGTTAAGCACCTGAGGATTTTATAAAGGTTGTTTCCCGCGAAATATTTGGAATAAGATTCTTGTATTACTCCGAAAATTTCGTCGGTTGCGAACACGGCTACGGTTTTATTGGGTTTTAGCAAAGTTTTTAAGATATCCGTAACAATCTCTAAGTTAAAGAGAGGTTCGGATATCTGTTTCCTAATTTTGTTTCTGCATGGGGCACAGGTTGTGCGTGATGGGTCTGGTGAGATTGTAAAGGTGGCCTGTAATCTAAAGACGTTAAGTGGACTCGGGGATATCGGGATTGCTCCCGGGTCGTTTGGTATCGAGACATTCACATGGGTATTCGGTTCTACCCTGCTCAGTGCATCTGCGACGACGTTTTGGGAACCCTTTTCGTGTTCCAATTCGTAATCGTATTCGCTTAAGGCATCCCTCCAGCGAATGAGTTTTGCGTTCTGGCCATTAAAATTTTTGAGGCCTAATAAGGGTTTGTGGTCAGTAACTAGTTTGAATTTCCGGCCGTAGAGGTACGGTCGGAAGTACTTTACTGCCCAGACGATTCCCAGCATTTCTTTTTCTACCGTTGAGTAACGGGTTTCGGCTTCGTTAAGGGTCCTGCTCGCGAAGCAGATTGGTCTGTCGCAGGATTTTGGTCCTTGTGACAGCACTGCTCCCAATGCGACGTTACTCGCGTCTGTTGTTAAGGTGAAGGGCATGGTGAAGTCTGGGTGCTTCAAAATGGGGTCGTTTATAAGGAGAGTTTTGCAAAATTCGAAGGCTTCGCGGAATTCGTTGTCGATTATTACCGACTTCCCTCCTTTTAGTTGTCTGGTTAGTGGTTTAGTAATTCGAGCGAAGTCTTTTACAAATTTCCTGTAATAGCCTATAAGTCCCAGGAAAGACTTAATTTGCCGACGGGTCTTGGGACAGGGAAATCCTTTAATAGCTATTATTTTATTAGGGTTTGGTTTGATACCCTCCTGGGTGACCACGTGACCCAGGAAGTCTATTTCTTTTCGTAGGAAGTTCGACTTGGTGATTTGAATTTTTAGATTGGCCGTACGGAGTTTTGTGAAGACTAATTCGATATCCCCCAAATGTTTTTGTAATGAAGTGGAGAATATTATGATGTCGTCTAGATAGAATAGGCATATATTTCCGATTAGTGAACCTAGGACATTGTCCATGACACGCTGAAATGTGGCGGGGGCGTTCTTTAGACCGAAGGGCATTCTAGTAAATTCGTAATGGCCGTTTTCGACCGAGAATGCTGTTTTAGCCCTGTCCACGGGGTTCATCTGGATTTGATGGAACCCACTTGCCAGGTCCAAGGTTGTGAAATACGTGGCACGGCCTAAACTATCGAGAATTTCGTTGATGTTGAGAATGGGGTATCGATCGGCGATGGTTTTTTCATTCAGTTTCCTGAAATCTATGACCAGTCGCCATTTCTTATTGCCATCCGAGTCGGTTTTCTTGGGTACTACCCAGACAGGTGCGCCCCAAGGTGAATGGCTATTTCGGATTATATCCTGTTTTAGCATCTTTTTTATTTGGCTCCGTACCTCCTCTTTATGGATGTAAGGATACCTGTATGTTTTCACGTGTACCGGCATATCGTCTGTTGTTGGTATAGAGTGTTTGACGGCATTCGAAAAAGGCTAGAGTCTCCTTCTCGTCGTAGAACAGCTCCCGGAACTTGTTGCAGACGAGGAGGAGTCCCTTTTTCTCTTCCGAGTTTAGGTGTTCCGTCCGGATGTGGTCGATTGGTTGTTTGTATTTTTCATTGGGGTTGGGCCCCAGTGTCATGCTGTAGATTTGGTTGTATTCGTCTTCATTATACGGTGTAACTTCTATTGGTTGGTCTAAGCAGAGTGTCCGTTCGTCGTGAGAGTTGTTAGTTATCTCAAAGTAACTGTGTCCGTCGATAGCTGTGTAGAGGCCCCCCGTGATGGTAAGGTTGTTACTAATACCCACTGCATTGACGGAAAAATGTCCCTTGTTAATGTCTACAGGCAGTCTGACGCGAGACCTGCTGTGGGGTGGAATGTGCAATTCCTGTGTACCCCTGTTAGCTCGTGTTATTATTGGAATTAAGGCAGATTGTGTCTTGAGGGTTAAATTCTCAATATCAATCTTTGCCTTATTTTGAGTAAGGAAGTCTATACCGAGGAGCCCGTTGAAAAAGGGGTGGAATTTGAAGAGCAGGAGGTTCATGACTCCTTGCTCCTCGAACTCCCTCGGTATAGGTAGTGTCGTTGCTTTTCTTAGTGTATAACTGTCCAAGACAGTGGTTATTTTTACGTCCTGATCAAGTGTCCGCGTCAATTCTTGGGGAATAATGTCCGGGTCGATAAATGAGTAAGATGACCCGGTGTCAATAAGGAATTTTAGGAGTTTGGGGGGGTCAAAAAGAGTTAGTGTTACATAGGAAGGGCAGAGCCAGGAGTTTTGTTACTTAAGTAACCGACTTGTCGGTCGAGGCTCCTTGTTGAAAATTTACGCTGTCATCGATGTTATTGAAGTTGGCGGGGGCCCTTTGGGGGGATCTGTTACGCCGACCCGAGTTATTTGATTGCGGGTCGCGTGATCCATCCCTGAAGCTGTTACTATAGTTGTTATCCCTATTTTGTCTTTGGTACATGAAACTTTGTTCCACCTGGCACCATTCGTGGGCTTGCTCAATGGTCGACGGCTCTTTAGCCCGAATGACTGTCCTGAGCGGGTCGCGGAGCCCGACTAAAAAGGCATTTAGGCAAATGCCATCATAGAGGGCTCTTTTTGATTCCGCACTGACCCCCTGTTCTGAAGTAGTTGGCAGTGTAAGTAGTTCGCTCCTGAGCCTGGTAATTTCATAAAAAAGCTTCCCGAAGGAGAGACCGTTTGGTTGGTTCTGTATTTCAGATATTAGTATGAGTTCCGCCTTTTTGCATGCGTACATGCGTTTTAGGTTGTCGCGAATACTATCCCATTCCAGCTTAGTATCCAGCATATTTAAAGTTTCGTCCGCTTTCCCTATTATCTTGTTCCTCAACGTACGCAGCAATAGCTGCCCGTAAGGTGTTTGGTCAGTTCCTCTAATCAACATAATGACCTCCTCCACGCTTACAATGAACTTCTGTAGGGTCCCCGGGGTCCCATCAAAAGTCGGTAGTTGTTTAACAAATGCTAAAATATCTTCCGGATTCAATGTAGTGGTCATTATAGTATTAATTGAAGTACTCAGGACAGTGCTCATATTCCCTATACTATTCGAACCGCCGGGGATCGGGCTGGTGGTTCTAGAACCCCCGGTGGCGTGTCCCGAATCCATGGCTATTAATTCTTCCTCCCTAATTTCTGGTAGGCTACCGCTACTCCTGAGACCTAGCCTGGACCTCGTTTTGTCCACTATTGTCCTCTTTGACATTTAGGTTACGGAACACCTTTTATTCGCAAGTGAAAATTCGCGTAAGTATAACGTTAAGATATTCGGCCTATTTCTTTTTTTATTTTCCCTTTTTAATTTTCCCTATCTATATTTGACGATATTTGGTTATCTGTATATTGATATATTATATTACTAGAGTATAAAAAATGTGTATGTGTAATAGTATGAGAAAAAATATATATATATGTATCTGTGTGCTAATGTAAGATTTTATATATTACGATGTTTTATTTAAGTTTTTCTTTATTAGTTTGTACTTATCATTCGTAAAAAAATTTTTTATTGTGTAGTGTATGGGTTGATCCGTTGGGATCTGCAAGTGGGTGTCATTAATAATTGTTTACTCAATCGATAAAAAGTAATCTAATAAAGCCGCCGAGCCAAGTGCTTTAAATACAATGTTTTCAAGTGCTTTTTGTTTAGTTTTCATCTCCTTTTGACTTTAAGATTTGATTGTTTGTTTAATTTTTGTGTGGTCCGATGCGCAAAAGAATTCGACTCCAGCATAATTCAAGGGGTCGGCCGTCAATTGTGGTTGTTAAGGCCCAGGAGGGGAATGGGGGGTGCCCCCATCAGTCGCCGTCGGTTTCCGCACTCGGGTTTCAGATTTCTCGGGAGTCAAGAACCGCGGCTGGCTTGAGCGGCACCACTTCCCCCCTCCTTGGCTGGCACAAAACGGAATGATCGGCCGTGATTATAAACACACATACACATTAATTCGGTGGCGGGGCATTTGCATTTGCCTATCCGCAGTATGACAATTTAGATATTTTGTGCACGATGCACCAGCGGTCATCAGCGATTGATGCCCGCTTAAATATGTTTTGCCTGGTATATATTCGTTAATATTTGGGGTTTATTTCCCTTACTTTTTGTTGCACTGTATATAACCTAACGTACATATTTAAATGCGCGATGCATCTAAGCGGCAATCAGCGATTGAAGCCGTTTAATATGTGTCGTTTGGTGATGCACAATTTTAGTTGTAATATTTGCGGTTTATTTCCCTTAATTTCCTGCACCGTATGTGACGTTTATATATTTAAATGCATTCGAGCGACAATCAGCGATTGAAGCCGTTTAATATGTTTCGCCTGGTGGTGCACACTTTTAGTTGTAATATATGGGTTTATTCCCCTAATTTTTTTTGCACTGTATGTGACGTTTACATATTTAAATGCGCGATGCATTCGAGCGGCAATCAGCGATTGAAGCCGTTTAATATGTTTCGCCTGGTGGTGCACACTTTTAGTTGTAATATATGGGTTTATTCCCCTAATTTTTTTTTTTGCACTGTATGTGACGTTTACATATTTAAATGCGCGATGCATTTAAGCGGCAATCAGCGATTGAAGCCGTTTTAATATGTTTCGTTTGGTGGTGCACAATTTTAGTTGTAGTATATGGGTTTATTCCCCTAATTTTTGCACTGTATGTGACGTTTACATATTTAAATGCGTGATGCATTTAAGCGGCAATCAGTGATTGAAGCCGTTTGATATGTGTCATTTTTAATTTCTTTTTGTGGTTGTTTTTTTTTTTTTTTTTTATGCCTTGGTGTCGGGTTGTCTTATGCGCATGGAATTGTTAATTTTGATAGTTGCACTGTTACATCTCATTTTAGATTTCTTTAAATATTTCGCACTCATTTATTCGGGTCACTTGGCCACGGCCGCTTACCTGCATTACACTAATATGGTTAGTATTCCTATGATCTCCATTCCTTGTTTCCTTGTTTTCCGCTATGCTTCCTTGTGGTTCTTCTTTTTCGGCTGCGCCAGTTAAGTCGTGGTCCGGTTTAAGTTGTAATATATTCCTGAAGTTTAAGCTTTGATGTAAAGAATAATAACAACCTTCTGGTTCTGCTTTTCTATCAAGAGTGATTTTGTATTTCATTTCAGTTTTATATGTTGGCTACAATTCGAGTGTTGTTTTGTTTACGCTGCATTCTTGGGCGGATGCCCCGACTCCAGTCCGCGGGTTCGGCGGAATCCTCTGTTGGCGATCTGCTGCTGCCCCGGTGCTGACGCTGCTGTCCAGTCCGCGGGTTCGGCGGAATCCTCTGTTGGCGATCCGCTGCTGCCCCGGTGCTGACGCTGCTGGTTCTGTTCCGGGTTGAGTGCCTTTAGTTTAGGCTTTTACCCGTGGGGGTTTCGGGGGAGGTGAGGGCAAGCTTATGCCGTCACCGATAAATCCCGCGCTGTTGGCGGCGAGACTGAGAATAGAAATCTGTGCGTGCGTTCGACGCACGCCTATTCGCTGAACAAATGATTCCGATGCCAAGGTTATTGTAGATCCAGTGTCCAGGAGCAGCCTGCAGGTTGTAGTGTTTCCCCAGGCGTCGATGACGTCAGCAAGGATGGTTGGCAACAGAGTCTGAGAACCAGCCGCCGGAATATTCTCCAGAGTATGATGCGTAAAGTTGTTTTCCGCGGGAGTCTCGCTTCCCAGCCGATGACCTTCTCGAGCTAGCGGTTGATTGTGGCCAATTGTATATCCCGCATGTGAGACTGCTGGTCGATCGCGGCTGCCAACACTTGCTGTGTCAATGTTGTTGCCATTTTGAATTGGCTGCGACGAGCCATGAACCAAAGTATGATGCTTGCGGCGGCAGATCCGACAAGTATGCCTCGATGTACAGTTGCCCACCACATGAGCCGGGCTGCGGCAATTGAAACAGAGCTTTCTTGATTTGAGGAAGTCTCGGCGAGATGCAATGTCGAGTGCGATGAATTGAGGACACTTAAACAGTTGGTGATTCTGCTGGCACGATGTGCACTTCGGCTCTTCCCGTCTTGGATGCGTGTCTGCGTGGTGCGTGGTAGCTGAGCGTCGAGCTTGGGTTGATTGAGTTAAGTTAAAAGCCTCCAACGTATCGCAGCGTGATGTGAGAAATTTCAGGAATCGGTTGATGGTCACACCTTTTTCCTCGGATTCTGCGCACTGAGCCCAGGCTTGGCGGGTATCGCTATCTAATTTTGAAAGTAAAATGAAAATTAGCCAGGGATCCCTCTCTTCGCAATTAAGAGCTCGTAGACCACGAATAACTTCGTCTGCACCATCGGCAATTTTCCGCACTGTGCCGATATTTGAATTTATAGCACTCGGAAGACTCATGAAACTGTTTAAGAACGATCGAATAATTAGCGATTGTTTGTTATATCGCTGTTCCAGCCGATCCCACGCTTCCCGATAGTTGTCATTAGTAACTGGAATATGTTTAACTAATGCCAGCGCGCCTCCGGCAAGGTACGATTTTAAATAATGAAATCGTTGGCAATCCGTCAGGCTCGAATTGGAAGCAATCGATCCAATAAACATGTCCGAAAAATGTTTCCAGTCCTCATAATTTCCAGAAAAAGTCGGAAGTTTAATTCGCTCGAACTGAAAATCGACATGGCTTCTCTGGGATGTGTCTGCGGCTTGAACTGTGGCATCAACACTGTTTGAAGTGACATCCCGTCTCAACTCCTCCAAAGTATTGCTGAGAATAGCGTGTGTAGCATAATGTTTGTCCTCATATGCGTCAAAATCATCGTCAGGGTCCTCCCAATCGGCTTCCGATTTAAATGCATACAGCTCTTCCGAGAGCTGTACGAACCGCAAATAATTTTCCTGTAGTTGCGCCAGGCGGACAACTATTGTTTGCACTGAATAAATGTCATCAACAAATTTTAAGGCATTATTATGCGCACGAGTAATTTGGCTTTTGCAGAAGCCCCGTTGCTGAATCACACTCCGCATGGTGGTCGAAAGAAGGGAACGATTCTATACGATGTAGGAATCTATAGATCACCGTTTACCAAAAGGCCAATAATCAAAATCAAATGCCCGAAAGAAACGCAGTTCCGGTAATCCGGATCTCGAAGGACCAATTTTTTTATGTTTGTAAATAAACCGCCAGTGTTACAGTTTAGTTTGATTTATTTGTTAATTTCAGACACTTAATATTAATTAGTTCGACAGCGATGCGTACGTTTCTCGCAGATCAAAAATGTGACTGACTTAAGCTTTGGCTGTACTCACGCCATACGATTAAACTAGCATAAGACGTAAACAAGTTACAGTTAGAAGAAGTTAGAAGTTTGGAAAAGTACTGGGCAAGCTCGCGGACAATTACATTGATTCCGCTGATAAGCTCCGCTGCAGCTGCAGACAAATGCAAATGTAAACAAAGATAAAGGGTGACTTGTTCGCGCGGTGTCTCGTTCCCAAACAATGAGAGACCAAAACAAGCAATTGCAAATATAAAAGTCATTTTTCACTTTGTTTGACTTTGACAAATAAAATAAATCAGGTGTTTGAGCAGCAAAAAGCGATAATAAACGAAACAAGCGATATCAAAAATTGGCCTTGGCCCACGCACTGGCATTTTCAAAAAACAATGCAAACAAAAAAAAAGTACAAATTAATGTATTAAAATAAAAAATAAAAATTTAATTTAACATTTAAAAAACTTTTTACGTTTTTTGGGAAATTTTTCTAGATTTACAGGTACATATTTTCCCGAGGAGTTCCCGGGAATACCTGTAGTATTCCTTTGGAAAACCCCTTGCTTTTTTTTTCTCGGGAACTTCAAATTCCTCGCCACGGAAATGTCTCGCCGATTTGTAAATCTGAATATATAAATCTGAGAGCAGTCGCTAAACTTCTAAGACACCAGAAAACAATGAAGATCTTAAGAATTCAAAATTAAAAATTTTACTGAACAGAAACGCAACAAAACAACATACATGCTTCGCCCTTCTCTGTCTGCACCTTTTTTTTTGGTATTTGGAAGTACCGTTCTTGAAAATATGTTGCAATTCTCGCTGTAAGACTAAACTAAAATGTATATTGTTGTGATTTTGTAAAATACGCTATACGTATGTTATAAAATGTATAAAATAATAAAAATATTATTCTTAAAAAGAGTATATTGTAAAATTAAAATATAGTATGCAGAATCTGTGGGTAGACAAAACATAATTTAGGCTTGTACCCAAAAAAAGCACGATTGTAAAATTATCATAAATCGGCAAATTTCGGGTATTTTATTTGTATTAACATTTCACAGGGATTACGTATTATGCATCTGCGATTTGAACATTTTTTTTCCAAAATAGTAATGATAGAAATGTGTGAGAATTGGCTATCAGATAAACGACGCTGTTTCCACTACGAGTATAAAATTTATATTTGTATTTAAGTCACAAAAGTTAATTGATCGTTTTTTATCTATGGGCCCTCTATTGATCAACACGCTCTGGCGGTCCTACGCAACAAAATTGACTGGGCCCCAAATGACTTTGATGGCGCGGGGATTGCCTAAGAAGGAACCGATTATTGGAGTGAAAGATATAATAGTGGTTGCTTCTGGAAAGGGGGGCGTAGGCAAAAGTACCGTGGCAGGTGTGTTCAGACATATTACGATTTATGGGTTATTTTAGTGTCTTTTTACAGCTAATTTTGCCTGCAGTATGGCAGGACTGGGAAAGCGAGTAGGATTGCTGGACGGGGATATATTCGGGCCTACTATTCCACTTCTAATGAACGTCCATGGTGAGCCGGTTGTGAACGATAGGAATTTGATGATCCCGGCGCAAAACTACAATGTAAAGTGCTTGTCTATGGGCATGTTGACACCTGTTGAGACCTCTGTTATATGGCGAGGTCCTCTTGTAATGTCAGCAATACGACGGCTGCTAAAAGGTGCTGATTGGGGACTTTTAGATGTATTGGTTATAGATACTCCACCGGGCACTGGAGATGTACATCTCTCACTATCCCAGCATGCACCTATCACAGGTGTTATCCTTGTAACAACACCTCATACTGCAGCTGTTCAGGTGACCTTAAAAGGTGCCAGGATGTACGAAAAGTTAAATGTTCCAATCTTTGGCGTAGTAGAGAATATGAGGTACACAATTTGTGAAAACTGTAATCAACGATTGGAGTTTTTTAAAGACAGCCGTATAAATTCTCTACCACGTAAGCTAATTTCCCTTCCGTTGGACTCACAAATAGCGGAGTGCAACGAGAGTGGAGTGCCTGTTGTAATCAAATATCCAGACAGCAAGTACTCAAATCTATTTAACCAATTGGCTGGGGAAATTACAAAAATTCTTAACGAACGTAAGCAAAATCAAAGTAACAGTAACAGCGTCCAGTAAAAATGAAGTTTGTGTATGCCATAAACGATAAAACCAATAAAGCTTTCACGGAAGAGGTTTTTTTTAGTTTAAAGACGTAAAATGCCGTACAGTTAAGATTAAGAAAAGATTTCGAAATTGTAATGCTTTGGAAAAGGTTGTGTTTTTGCAAGTAGAGTTGGCAATATATAACACCAAATCATTGGAAACCTTGTTTTTGGGAGCTAGAAATCCGTTCTTGTAAAATTTTCTATATTAATCTTCAAACACCCGCATCCATTATCTCCATCACAGTTTACAGATCTTTTTGGTATATCCTTTAATACGGGCCATCTGCGTGCTTCCATCTGTTTCACACCACCCCGCACATGACATGACCAACCCAAATTCTACTCATCGTCGTGTGCTTACGTCTCGAGAATTCCACAGCAAGATATCTCCGGATCTAATCGGGCTCTTGTTTTTAACTCTGTAATTAAATCTGTAATGACCAAATTCTACCTAGTTAAACCATGACATTAGGATTACCACTATTGGAACAATTTTAATTTTCATTGCTGCTCATCATTTACGTCAGTCCTCAAGATTAATTTACAAGAATGGCTAAAAGCCGTTGCCAAAGAACGCGCAGTTAGCATGCAGTATGGGTTCTATGAAGTAATTGAATTGGCCGGTTTGGATGGCGCAAATACGTATATTATATACATATATATATATATATCGGAAGCTTAGATATTTTGTCAATTTTTTTACAATTACTCCAAAGAACGTGCGTCAAATTAGCGTCAGTGCGTTAGCGGCGATGGCGGAACGGTGGAAAATTGGAACTTAGGGACGATTTATATTTAATAATTTTTCGTTATTTAGAGTTGAATTCCAAAAAACAAAAAAGTTTATAGGACTCAAATAAGTATATAAAATATGCAATTGATAAATCGGTTACCCACTATTTAAGAAATATCTCACCTCGCAGAGCGTTTTCAATAATGCACGCAAGACCACCGTAAAGGACATTTCTTTAAGGACTTTAGGAAAGTTTCATAAAAAAATTATCCAAATTTTTGAAATAATAGCATAACAGTGGGTCCATCTACGAACCATATTTAATTGAGTCCTTAAATTTTATTATACCCGTTACGTGTAGAGTAAAAGGGTATACTAGATTCGTTGAAAAGTATGTAACAGGCAGAAGGAAGCGTTTCCGACCATATAAGGTATGTATATATATTCTTGATCGGGATCAATAGCCGAGTCGATATGACCATGTCCGTCCGTATGAACGCTGAGATCTCAAAAGCAAGAATGTTATGACTAAGCATACACACTCCAGAGACAAAGACAATTCTGTTGATTCATGTTTCCACGCCCACTCTAACGCCCACAAACCGCCAAAACTTTGAAAAATGTTTTGATATGTTTTCATTTTTGTATTAGTCTTGTAAATTTCTATCGAATTGCCAAATTGCCGACAACCGCGCAACCTGCAATATACAGTTGTGAAAAAAATAATAGCATATAGTATTTTGTTCTTGATCAAGTCAATTAAGGTTGCGATACCAATTATTACAAAATACAGATTTTTCGCATAATGCTAGATCATTTTTTTCCCATCCGAAAATGATAAAAATTTTTTGAATTGTCCATACCTTTATATGTTTGTAATTTTTTTTGGAGTGGCAAGGAAAAGAAAAACACTACCATCGATTTTTTCAAATATTCAATATTGTCGGAGGTTTGTTTTGGTGATAAGCACATGGTTATAAAATTTAAAATGTATATTACTATTTCCAACAATATTTTTGAAATTTACCTTAATAAAAATTGTTAATTTCTGTAGGAAAATTATATTGGTCGAATTCTTCAATGCTCGAACAAAATGACACGATAATCACGTACAACGAGAAGACCGAGATACGTGGGAGAAAACAATCACTGGGCACCCTCAAAAGGCAAGCTCGCGAGAGCAAGAAGTGTCAATTTAAAGCTGATACCGAACTAAATAGGGAAATCAGCATATCCGCATTAGTGCAAAGAGTTCACACGTGTCTAAGGAAACATACATACATAGTTTCAAATGCTGTACTCGAAGGAAAGTCCCTCTTTTAAATGGGAGACACATACCCAAGCGCATTAAGTTCGCCAAGGAACATTTAAATTCGCCATGCGAAAAATGGAGGAACTTTTTATGGTCAGATGACAGCAAGGTTCTTATTTTTGGTGGTAATTGATCTTGATATGTAATGCGCTCTAAGAATTCCGAATATAAGCCAAATTACACAGTAAAAACAATTAAACACGGAGGATCCACTTTTATGGTATGGGGTTGTTTCTCGTACTATGTAGTTGGGGCAATACATTAAAAAAAACTATAATGGTTCAACATGTCTTTGCGGATATATTGGTGATGGTGATGTTATCCCTTGCCGAATACTATCAACAAGACTATGACCCCAAGTTCGCCAGCAGGATTAGTTCTAAAATGACTATGTTCCTGTGTTGGAGTGACCTGCACAGTCCCCAGGCCGTAATACCATCAAAAATCCTTGATTGGATATGAGAAAAGAAGTTGAAACTGAAAAGCTAACTAACAACGAATAACTTTTTGCTATAATTTAGGTGTCCTGGCGCAAAATATCCTTAAAACGGTGCCATGACGTAGTTGATTCCATTCCAACTTTTAAGCATTTTTCATGAAGTGATTCTATTTTATCTTTAGCCTAATTTTGTCGTTCTTAATAACGTTCCTCATTTAAGATCAGAATAAATGAATTGTTTAACTTTTCTATAAAGGTATTTCAGCTTCTTTTAAACCCTAAATTGTTGGTAGGAGACTTATTCAAAGTTTTACTGGGCAAGTGGTCTTTTTATTTTTCGCAGCTGTATGCAGCAAACCCATCAAATCGAGGGGCAATTCGTCAAATCTTTTATCGCACTTAAAAAAAAGGGATTCAGATGCGTATTTAAAGTGTGTAAAAGTTAGTGGGAATATTGAAAATAGCTTAGGATTTGTGCATTTCCCGCGAAATTTTTAGCACCGCATGTTTTTTGCGTGTGTGTGTTTTTATTCCCCCTAATTTTTGTGTGACTGATTTTAATTAAAACACATTATCCAGAAGATCAATTTCACTGTATTTTTATCAGAAATTTAAATTAATAAATTTTTTATTTATAAATATACTCTTAGAAACCGACTACGAAATAATTAAACAAAAACGGTGAACAAATATTACTGAAGAACGTGATTAAATTTTCGTCGAAATCGTTGAAATCCACAGTAATAGTAAGCAATAAGGTAAGTTTTTGATATTTATATAAAATATAAATTATTTGATTACTATTTGAATTCATTTTGCAGGTAACTCTTTTGATTGAGGAAAAGTACGAGAGCTGTGTAGATAATATGAAGGCAATATTCCAAGACGTACTGGGCTTTGCGTTAACGTGTGATGGTGGTACCATCACAAATTCAACTAGATTATATTTAACAATTGCTGCACAGTTAGTGTTTTCTTTATGTATTTGTTATTAGGTTCGTTTATTGTGCTCTGTTTTACCATGTTATCTATGTATCAAGTATGTATTGGCATATTGCTTTTCTCTAGTAATTATTTATTTCTATGAAAATATTGCCTAATTTCTGAATAAACTTTTTTTTAATGCAGTCACATATTACGGGCTATATTAGTAGCCTACTGGAGTATGCGTGCAACGCATTTGAAATTGATCGGCATAAGTGGAGATCACTTACAACCGATAATACAAGTATCTTAAAGGCAGCAACAACTTTATTCAGACAGGGTGCTTTGTAGCATATTTCAAGCTGTTTCCAAATGCATCTGAATCTATTCATTCCATTCTAAAGTTCCTGCAACAGTATCTTTCCTTTAATGACAATGGGATCGAACAGCTTCGATGTCACTGACTGTATGTTCCGTTTTGATATTGAACTTGAAGGCATCTAAATCCTAGGTAAATGGAGTGACCTCAAGTGAGTTTGAAAACCAATTTGTCAATTCAAAACCTGCTGCTTGAAAAACCAGAGACACCTCAGACTTAATTGTCTTTAGCTTCTCAACTCCTGCATCACCAGTTATCATGTTATCGACGTAAAAATCGGATCCAAGTACGTCGGTAGCTCTAGGGAAAAAACCAACACATCTTTTTTACATCGGCAGTCAGGGCATAACTGTGCAGCCGGAAGCGGAGTAGCGTGAAGTACAACTCTTCTTGAATAGTCGGTCCCACCATCAGGATGTCATTAAAGGATGTCGGCCCTACCATCATGATGTCATTTAAGGCTACCTGAAACGATGTTTTACAAGAAGTGGAAGGGATTTTCTTGTCTGTAGGCAACATATCCCCTTGGGCATGATATTCTTCCATGAACTCCAAGTACATGGTCTTCATGTTAGGATCTTGAGAATCTCTGGTCGCTCAAGCGACAAAAACCGCCGTTTTGCAACCTTAAAGGAGTTGCCCAGCGCAGTAGGATCGGAATTAATCGGCAGCCTAACTTCAAACCATACCTGAGAAATCTTTCTGTTATGATCTTCACATAACTTGTGCTCAGACGACAGAATTTTCTTTGGACTTGGCCTTTCCTCCAAACTATCCTCCTAACTATTCTGATACTATTCACAACATGTTCCGGTCCGCATATAGTATCGGCCCGAGGCAACCCAACCAAGAAGGATCTTTGGTGAAGTTGTATAGTCAGGACCCTTGTGAAGTTAACCGGCAAGTTGGAACGCGTAATAAGAACACGAGGACGTGGTTTTCAGGGGACCACTGTGCTCAGACGAAAGAATTTTCTTTGGGCTCGGCCTTTCCTCCAAACTATCCTCCTAACTATTCTGAAACTGTTCACAACATGTTCCGGTCCAACCAAGAAGGATCTTTGGTGAAGTTGTATAGTCAGGACCCTTGTGAAGTTAACCGGCAAGTTGTAACGCGTAATGCGACAAGGAGTAAATAAGAACACGTGGTCGTGGTTTTCGGGGGACCACTGTCCCCGCTGATATGTTTATTTCGAATGTTCTTTGCATAAGTCGCTAATGGCTTAAAAGCTACGCGGAGTAGCCACCAGAGCACATATCGCTCTTCTTATGTATGGTCACGCATGCCCAAAGTGCTGACACTGCACTAGTTGCGGTGCCGGCCCTTAGACGGCGGATAGGCATTCTTGCCTGATCATATTTCGGTTTTTATAAACATTGCAACAAAATGTTACAATGTGCATGTAAGTTATCCAACCCGTACACATAGCACTCTATCCCATTTTATAAACAAATTTTAAATTTCAATCTAGGAGGCATTTCCTTTGTCTTTGTTTTTGTAATTGCCTTTGCCAGCGCTTAGCTACCCGCTAAGAAAAATCCTTGTTTTCTGAACCCATATTGCCGGTCATTGTTTATTGTTTGTTGTTTATTGTTGGCATGAAGGAAGAAAAAATATTTGAAGTCTAGTGTAAGTTAGTTTAGGGCGAAGGCGGGAGCATAATAAAGCTCTCTCTCGCTCTTTTCGAATTTGCCCCACCTTTGCCAACCTCTGTTAAGCTAGGCCTAAGAACATATATACATATACGTATGTAAAATAGAAGATCAAGTCGAAAATTGAATTCATCCCGAGCACACGCACTTTTCGTTCTCGTCGTTGCGAAAATACAAATTAATTATTCTTGCCACCAAAGTTCGTTCGGTTAGGTTTTTTAATAAACTAATTAAAAACTTCATGGCGCCCCGGGTGGACAAGATAAATAATTTAAACAAAAGGCAAAATTTAATTAAAGTGACAGTGACACCTATAATATATAATATATATATATATTATATATAAAAGTGCAATATAAACAAGAGAGAACGCTATAGTCGAGTTCCCCGACTATCTGATACCCGTTACTCAGCTAGTGGAAGGGAGAAGGAGAGTCTTAAACACAGTTTTTGGCAGTTTGTAGGCGTTATAGTGGGCGTGGCAAAAAGTTTTTTGGCAAATCGATAGAAATTTACAAGACTAATACAAAAATGAAAAAATATCAAAACATTTTTCAAAAGTGTGGGCGTAGCAGCTTTGGGCGGTTTGTGGGCGTTAGAGTGGGCGTGGCAAAAAGTTTTTTGGCAAATCAATAGAAATTTACAAGACCAATACAAAAATGAAAAAATATCGAAACATTTTTCAAAAGTGTGGGCGTGACAGCTTTGGGCGGTTTGTGGGCGTTAGAGTGGGCGTGGCAAAAAGTATTTTTGCAAATCGATAGAAATTTACAAGACCAATACAAAAATGAAAAAATATTAAAACATTTTTCAAAAGTGTGGGCGTGGCAGTTTTGGGCGGTTTGTGGGCGTTAGAGTGGGCGTGGCAACATGAATCGACAAACTTGCGCTGCGTCTATGTCCCTGGAGTCTGTATACTCAATCTCAACTTTCTAGCTTTTGTAGTTCCTGAGATCTCGACGTTCATACGGACAGACGGACAGACGGACAGACGGACAGACGGACGGACAGACGGACATGGCCAAATCGACTCCGCTATTGATCCTGATCAAGAATATATATACTTTATATGGTCGGAAACGCTTCCTTCTGCCTGTTACATACTTTTCAACGAATCTAGTATACCCTTTTACTCTACGAGTAACGGGTATAAAAATTGTTCTATTTTTTTTTTTTTTGTTGAGTGCAAATAAATAAATATATTGTAGCCCGCGACGCGCTATTGTGTTTAAGTAATAAATATATTAAACATATTCCGTGTCGATCGCGAAATACCCTGCTTCCGGAATTGCGGCCACCGCCGAGGAAACTTCTAAGGAAAGTGGCCGCTAAAATTAGCATTCGGAAATCAGAGGAATTTGTGCAAAAAATTGAAAGTTGGAGTTATATACAAATTTAATGTTTATTGTCTTGTGCTGGAAAATTGCACCTCGTTTTCAGTTCTTGGCACATATGTACGTATCAATATAGTAGAGCTAGATTGCATTTATTTATTTATTTATTTGTTGATAAAATACATACATATACATATATTGAACTGCTTTTGGACGCAACATTTATTTATTATTTTGTACTGTATTATTGCAATCACTGTCACCCCTTCCCCCTCTCGTTCGATAAACTCGCATTAATAGTTGGGAAGTTAATCCAAGCTTGCGCACTAATACACAGACAGCCTTATATACTAGCAGCTGCAGCGGTGAACTTTTCGTTTTCGCTTCGCTTTTGCACCGCTACCTGCGTTGATGTTGTTTGGCCCTTTTCGTTGGCGCTCTACCCTGTATTCTGCGGGTATACCCTTTTGGCGTCATTTCGCACCCACTATTAATTGATACTGCGTGACTTGAATTTCAATTTAAAAATTTTTGTTTTCGTTGTTCTCATCAGAAAAAATATTTAATATACATTTCGAAAAGTAAATTAATAATTTATTAAATTAAAACAAGAGAGAACGCTATAGTCGAGTTCCCCGACTATCTGATATCCGTTACTCAGCTAGTGGAAGTGTGAAGGAGAGTCTTCAACACTGACAGTTTTTGGCAGTTTGTGGGCGTGGCAAAAAGTTTTTTGGCAAATCGATAGAAATTTACAAGACCAATGAAAAAATATCAAAACGTTTTTCAAAAGTGTGGGCGTGGCAGCTTTGGGCGGTTTGTGGGCGTTAGAGTGGGCGTGGCAGAAAGTTTTTTTTGTAAATCTATAGAAATTTACAAGACCAATTCAAAAATGAAAAAATATTAAATTATTTTTCAAAAGTGTAGGCGTGGCAGGTTTGGGCGGTTTGTGGGCGTTAGAGTGTGCGTGGCAACATGAATCGACAAACTTGCGCTGCGTCTATGTCTCTGGAGTCTGTATGCCTAATCTCAACTTTCTAGCTTTTGTAGTTCCTGAGCTCTCGACGTTCATACGGACAGACAGACGGACGGACAGACGGACAGACGGACATGGCCAGATCGACTTGGCTATTGATCCTGATCAAGAATATATATACTTTATATGATCGGAAATGATTCCTTCTGCCTGTTACATACTTCTCAACGAATCTAGTATACCCTTTTACTCTACGAGTAACGGGTATGAATATCCTTTTTGATTTAATAAATTTCTAATTATTGATTCGAAGGTTATTAAATTATATTAGAAACGGGATCGATTCCGATATTAGAGGAAGAATTGAAATGTCGACTAGAAAACTTAAATGCTTCAATTAATAGGGCAAATTAACTACAAGAACAGATAGAAGACATAGATTGTGGCGATAAATTTGGCGACGAGTTGGAAGAACTTTGTATATTGACCAGGGCAAAAAAAAGCTCCGGGACTAGCTGCTGTAGCTCCAACTCGTGCGCGACTTACAAATTTGGCATAGCCAAAATTCAGTGGAGATTATTCGGAGTTCAAAAATTTCATCAGCCTTTTCGAAACTTTGGTTCATAAAGACGCCAGCATTCCAGTTATCGAAAAATTTAACCATTTGATTTCATGTCTCTCTGGTAAAGCTTTAGGAACAATTAAAGCTTACCAAGCCACCGAGAGCAATTACGAAAAGGCAGTAGCCAGTTTAAAAAAGGTTTACGATAACGAATGCGTCATCTGTATGAATAATATATCAACATTGTTTAGTCTTCCTAAAATATCGCATCAGTCCGATCAGGCCGATATCAGCATTTATCAGCTGAAGAATCGACAAAGCCGAAGCAAGATAAAATTCTGTCGAGCAAGCCACATAATCGTAGCTCATTCTCGTGTTCTTCAAAGGTTCGAGTTTGTTAAGTCTGCCTCCTTACGTATTAATTGTCTGCGAAAAGGCCATACTGTTTCGAAATTCAGAGGCAAAAAGTGTCGAGCTTGTGACCGCTCACACCATATTCTGCTTCATAGATATACAGTGCCTGAGAACAGTTTAGCGTTGCCAACCCCGCCAGAGACCATGTTTCCTCCTTTTAAGCAAAATCACGTCCTTTGACAGGGTGATTTTGGCTACGTCAATCGTAAGCGTCCACACGAAAAACGGAGAATACGTTTTAGCCCAAGCACTGCTAGACTCTGGGTCTCAAACGAATTTTATAACAGAAGAACTGGCGAACCGCTTACAGATTCGTAGAGAGGAGTCGTGTATCAACTTACTTGGTATTGGCGAGTCCAATTCTCAAGTCAAAAAAAAGGTACACACAGTGGTGAAGTCGCGAATAAATGGTAGTGAGTTCTCGTTCGATTTTTGTATCTTAAAGTCGATCTCCGGCTACCATCCTGATCAGTCGGTGAACGTCAGTGATTGGAAGATCCCGAAGAACCTACCATTAGCAGACCCATATTTCTACAAGTCACATAAAATTGATATGTTGATAGGAGCAGAATATTTTTTCGAATTTCTAGCTGTTGGTCAAATTAGACAAGGTCCTGACTATCCAACTCTACAAAAGACCCTTCTTGGTTGGTTTGTTTCGGGCAGCAACAAGTCTGCAGTCCCGAAACAAGTTGTGAATAGTTTCAGTTGTAGTGAAGAACCTTTAGTATCGATTGACAGCACACTACAGAAATTTTGGTCGCTGAAGAAAATAACAAATGACAAAGAAAATTCTGTCGCCTGAGCACAAGTTATGCTCCTACTGCGCTGGGCAACTCCTTTGAGGTTGCAAAACGGCGGTTTTTGTCGCTTGAGCGACAAGAGGTTCTCGAGATCCTAACATGAAGACCATGTACTTGGAGTTCATGGAAGAATATCTCGCCCTAGGTCATATGTCGCCTACAAGCAACAAAATTGCTTCCACTCCACATAATGTCATTCCCCATCAATGATGTGTTAAGGCCCCAGAGTACGTCAACAAAGTTGCGCGTCGTGTTCGATGCGTCCTGCAAAACATCGTCTTAGGTGGCCTTAAACGAGATCCTGATGGTGGGGCCGACAATTCAAGATGTAAAAAAGATGTATCGCCAAGTAATGGTTATTGAAGCGGACAGGAAGTTTTAACTCATAGTGTGGATGAGAGACCCCTCTGAATTCTTGAGATTATACAAGCTCAACACCGTCACATATGGTACTGAACCAGTCCAATTTCTGGCTATTCAATGTTTAAAGAGATTGAGGGAATCTGCTAAATTTTCATTCCCTAGAGCTGCCGACCTATCTGGATCCGATTTTTACGTCGATGACATGTTAACTGGTGCTGCATGCGTAGAGGAGCTAAAGACAATTAAGTCTTATGTGTCTCAGGTTCTTCAAACAGCAGGTTTTGAATTGACAAAGTGGTTTTCTAACTCTTCTGAGTTCACTGCATCTGAGAGCACAGTTAAGTCGATACCTATCTCGGATTCAGAGTCAACTAAGGCGTTAGGAATATCGTGGTTGCCTAGCGAAGATGCCTTCAAGTTCAAAATTGGCACTTCTGTCATGGGTCTCCGAGCGACAAAACGGAACATACTATCGGTGACATCGAAGCTGTTTGACCCTCTCGGCTTGTTAAGTCCCATTGTGATTAAAGGAATGATCCTATTGCAGGAACTCTGGCTTAATAAGTTAGATTGGGATGAGTCAATTCCGATGCATTTGGAAACAGCTTGGGATATGCTAAAAAAGCACTCTGTCTCCACTGGATGAGATATCGATTCCTCGGTTCGTGCATACCGACCCATTGTCACCGGTACAGCTACATGCCTTTGCCGACGGCTCCATGAGAGCTTATGGAGCTTGCGTCTATATTCGTAGCAAAACTGCCGAAGGTTTTAAATTATCGTTGTTGAAAGTAAAAAGTAGCGCCGCTCAAGACTAAAACGCTACCAAGGCTTGAGTTATGTGCCGCTCACCTACTCACAGATCTCTGCCATAGAATCAAACCCTTATTATAAGTCCCTATCTAACTAATTGTATACTGGTCGGACTCTGAAGTTACTCTTCACTGGATTAGATCTTATCCATCTTCGTTGTCGACATTCGTTTCGAACAGGGTAGCGGAGATTCAAGAATGGTCAAGTGAAGCTACATGGCGGCATGTTCCCACAAAGCAGAACCCAGCAGATATCGTTTCGAGAGGTTGTGACGTCGACGAGATAGGGCAGTCGATCTGGTTCACTGGACCACCATTTCTGAAGGACGAAGAAGAAAACTGGCCCAAAAATGCGCATTTCGAGCCGGATGAGGAAGTCTTGCGTCAGAAAACTAGAAAGACTGTGGTCGGACTGACCGCTGCTGTGCAACCTTCCGATTTGCTGGATGTCATCGAGGGATTCTCGTCACACCTCAAACTGCTTAGAGTGTTCGCTTATATGTTCCGCTTTATAAGAAAATGCAAAGACAAGAGTATAGTTTTCGAAGAAACTCTGTCACCGACTGAATATAATGAAGCGTTTTATAAGATTATCGAAAAAGTACAAAAGAACGAGTATCAAACAGAAATTGAATAGGTTCATAAAGGCTCCAAGGTCGGCCCAAGTCTTCAGCGATTGAACCCATTTATCCATGAGGATCCAGGCACTTGGTGCAACTTATCGTTGTTGCATGTTCGGGGGCGACTAGCTAACGCTCCTATATCATATGATGCTAAGTTTCCCTTGCTGTTGACGAAACGCTCGCAGTTTGTGCAGAGCTACGTCCGGCATTTGCACCATTCCAATTTTCACGTCGGCCCTCGAGCACTTGTGAGCATCCTACGACAGCGTATTTGGACCGTAAACGCTCAGGAACTCTGCAGTCAGACAGTTCGATTATGTGTGCGCTGCTTCAAATGCAAGCCTTGACTGATGACACAAATTATGGGAAATCTACCAGCAGATAGACTCTGTGGTCTTCACCCATTTGCGATATGTGGCGTTGATTTTTGTGGCCCTGTCTATACGACATTAAAAATTCGAGGAAGGCCCCCGTATAAGTCCTACCTTGCCTTATTTGTTTGTTTTGCGTCCATGGCGGTTCACTTAGAGATTGTTTCAGATCTAAGTACTGATTCTTTTCTATTGGCTTTTCAAAGATTCATTGGTCGACGAGGATGTCCGCAGACGGTGCATTGCGACAACGCGACGAACTTCGTCGGAGCGAGTCGCCACTTCCTGGCTCTTTGCGATCGGATCGAGGAGCAGGCGGACGCAATTCGGGAGTTCGCATCAAAAAGCGGATGCGAATTTGCGTTCACACCCACTAGGGCTCCGCACATGGGCGGACTATGGGTGTGAAATCTGCAAAGCACCTACTCCTACGAGCGGTGGGCAGCGCACTCCTCAACGGCGAAGAGCTGGAAACAGTCCTCATCGGGATCGAGGCCGTAATGAACTCGCGGCCCCTCGGAGCGCTCGGCCAGGACCCAAGCGACGGAGAGGCGCTAACTCCCGGGCACCTGCTGACAGGCGGGCCGCTCATCGCAGCACCAGCACCATTGTTTATTGTTTGTTGTTTATTGTTGGCATGAAGAAAGAAAAAATATTTGAAGACTATTGTAAGTTAGTTTAGGGCGAAGGCGGGAGCATAATAAAGCTCTTTATCGCTCTTTGCGAATTCGCCCCGCCTTCGCCAACCTCTGTTAAGCTAGGCCTAAGAATATATATGTAAAATAGAAGATCAAGTCGAAAATTGAATTCACCCCGAGCACACGCACTTCTTTTCGTTCTCGTCGTTGCGAAAATACGAATTAATTATTCTTGCCACCAAAGTTCGTTCGGTTAGGTTTTTTAATAAACTAATTAAAAACTTCAATCCTCATTAATCCAACGATATCTAACAACTGTGACAGTGATCGTGGAACAACTTAATTGGAAATTAATTAATGCAATAATCCAATTAAGAAGTTAAAAAAAAGAGAAACGCTATAGTCGGTTTCCCCGACTATCTGATTCCCGTTACTCAGCTATTGGATGTGCAAAGGAGAGTCTTAAACACTAACAGTTTTTGACGGTTTGTGGGCGTTAGAGCTTGCGTGGCAAAAAGTTTTTTGCCAAATCGATAGAAATTTACAAGACCATAACAAAAATGAAAAAATATCAAAACATTTTTCAAAAGTGTGGGCGTGGCAGTTTTGGGCGGTTTGTGGGCGTTAGAGTGGGCGTGGCAACATGAATCGACTAACTAGCGCTGCTTCTATGTCTCTGGAGTCTGTATGCTTCATCTCAACTTTCTAGCTTTTGTAGTTCCTGAGATCTCGACGTTCATACGGACGGACAGACAGACATGGCCAGATTGACTCGGCTATTGATCCTGTTCAAGAACATATATACTTTATATGGTCGGAAACGCTTCCTTCTGCCTGTTACATACTTTTTAACGAATCTAGTATACCCTTTTACTTACGAGTAACGGGTATAAAAAGGTGGACTGAATACTTACAAGTTAAAAGAACACGATATTAAACAAAACTCAAAAACAAACACAAGTAAAAACCAAACAAAAACTAAAACCAGAATATCAAAAAAAAAAAATAATAAAAAATAAACACCAAGAAGGAAGGAAGAGTAGAGAGCCATCCCCCGCCACAGCTGAATACAACAAATTTTTGAAGGAAGACTCCAACAGAAAATATTCAGGACAACTAAACTGAAAGATGACTACAACGGAAAGTATCGTGAGCAGAATATTATAACATTAAGTCTTTGAAAAAAATGTAATAAAACAAGATCAAGATACAAAAAATATTATAAAGTCTTAAAAAATTAAAATCTATTTTAACCATTATTACAAGAAAATAATGTAATTAAAAAAAATAATGTAAAAATAAAGTAATAAAAAGTTTTGATGATTTGAATTTAACAATGGCAATCTTGAGGTTCAGCACCAATCCTTTCTGTGGGCGGGATATCCAACGCCAGCAATCTGACAATGGAATTAATTAACCGATTAATAATGTCTAATTGAGTGAAGTAACCAGAAAAACTGAAATGATAGAAGGGCAGATAACCGCTAGCAAAAATGAAGTCGAAGAATTTAAAATCAAACAATCGACCCAACTGTAAAATGTGAAACTACCCTAGAGGTAGTTAAATTTTTACCAAAGTTCACAGGAGAAATAACGCAACATGTAGGCTGGAGAGAAGCGGCAGAAACCGCCATAAGTCTTTATAAAATTCGAAGCGAACAATATTTTATCGCTTTAACAATTCTACATAATTGTTCACACTATAAACTAATGTGTACACTTAATGAGTTCAATTCGGGTGTTTGAATCTAACTGACTCGCTACTGCGAGGGCATCGCCTTTTATTCATTCTTACATAGGTTCTTATCATCTAATTATATAATGCAGCGCTTTTAAGACGCTGCAGTCTGCGTTGGTCAATGCAGATGAGATTTATCTTAAATCTATGTTTGTGGCCTATGACCGCGCTAATCACCTCCCGCGTGATCATATCTCTTGACACTTCGACAATAGACCACTGCAATCGTACTTATCTGTAGTTGCCACTTATGTTGTCCCGTGCCATGTTTATTGCAGCCCATAAATAGAACATATTTATAGTTTGTCTACTTATCATGTCTGTTCATAAATAAACCGCCAGTGTTACTGTTTAGTTTGATTTATTGGTTAATTTCCGACACTTAATATTAATTAGTTCGACACCGATGCGTACGTTATCTTGTAGATCAAAAATGTGACTGACTTAAGCTTTGGCTGTACTCACGCCATACGATTAAACTAGCATAAGACGTAAGCAAGTTACAGTTAGAAGAAGTTAGAAGTTTGGAAAAGTACTGGGCGAGCTCGCGGACAATTACATTGATTCCGCTGCAGCTGCAGACAAAGATAAAGGGTGACTTGTTCGCGCGGTGTCTCGTTCCCAAACATACCGGCCCCCCTGAACGGTTGTTCAGCAGAGAGGCAGTACAGCGATTTTGGCAATTGGGCGTTTGTATAATCCGTGAGCAGTCTTCACTGTAACGACTCGGACCTTGTTGTCGATTCCTGCGTGCACTGCGGTGATGCGGCCGAGAATCCATTTAGAGGGCGGTAGATTGGGCTCCTTGAGTACTACCAGTGTGTCGATCCTCAGATTCTCGGTTTCCAGATGCCACTTTGTCCGCTCATGAAGAGATGTCAGGTATTCCATATGCCACCTCTTCCAAAAGCCTTGAACCATGGCTTGCAGCTGGTTCCACCTCTCCAATCGATTGACTTGCATATCCAGACGACAGGGTTCAGGCAATGCTGTATACGGAGATCCAGTCAAAAAATGAGCAGACGTCAGTGGATCCAAAGAATTATCCCCAGTTGGGCACAGCGGGCGTGAATTCAGGTTAGCTTCAATTCGGGTCAGGACAGTAGAGAGCTCCTCAAACGTTAAAGCCTTTGATCCAAGTATCCGTTTCATATGGAGTTTAATTGAGCGAACTCCAGCTTCCCACATCCCTCCAAAATGGGGAGCAGACGGGGGTATAAAGTGCCAAGAAATCCCTTCATTGGCAAAGAATCCTGCTAGTTCCTCATCTTTGGCTTGTTGAATGGCCAGACGTCTCATGTCATCCAAAGTTCGCTTGCCTCCATGAAATGTAGTTCCGTTGTCCGAATACAGGTCAGTAGGCTTCGCTCGGCGGGCAATGAATCGTTGAAAGGCTGCGATGAAAGCCTGTGTAGCTAGCTCACTAACAACCTCGATGTGAAGTGCCTTTGTAGTGAGGCACACGAAAATAGAAAACCATGCCTTTCCGATGCGTGGAGTTCTTCCTTTTGATTCCTTGATTGCGATCGTAGCGTAGTCCAGCCCTGTGTGTTGAAAGCAGCGGCTAGCTTGAACTCGAGGAATTGGTAGCTCTCCCATGATCTGGTTGCTTGTGCCCTTTCGTTGAAGAAAACAGGATTTGCATTGGAAGACTGCCTTTCTGACGAGATTGCGGGCTCACAGAATCCAGTACTGTTGACGAAGATTGGTGAACGTTGCATCAACTCCAGTGTGCAGATAGGAGACATGACAATGTCGAACCAGCAGTCCAGCTAGTGGTGTATCTTTAGGTATCAGAATCGGGGGCTTGGCGTTGTAGTTAAGTGTAGATTGCTCGATTCTCCCACCGACTCGCATTACTTCATAATCATCCAGAAACGGAGAACACCGGATAAGATGCGATTTAGCGTTAAGCTGGCGTCGTTTCTCTAGCTGCGCATATTCTCTGGCAAAGGATTTTTGTTGCACATGTCGAATAAGTCGGCGTTGTGCGTCCAGCAACTCTTCAGACGTAAGGAATGGTGCCGAATTCCTATGATGAGATCGAAGAGTGTGAATAAAGCGATGACAGTAGCTAGATACCCTTATAAGACGCGTCCAGGTTGAGAATTTGTGGATGAGTAACTCGTGTATACTTTCATCAGAAAAGTTATGTAGAGTCGTGGGCTTTATGGCTCGTTCTTCGGTGTTGACATCGAAACTTGAAGATACGCTGAACTTGCTTGTAGAAGGTGGCCACACAGAGGTGGGTGTGGCCAGCCAGGACGGACCTTTCCACCACAGTCGATGCTCCAGAAGCTTTGACGGATGAAGTCCTCGGGAAGCACAATCAGCAGGATTGTCTTCCGTGCGAACATGGTTCCAGCAGCTACGGGGAAAGTCGCTCAATATCTCAGAAGTTCGGTTGCAGACGTAGGTGTTCCACCGTCGAGGGGGAGCTGAAAGCCAGTGTAGCACAATTTCTGAATCTGTCCAGCAGCTCGTGCTGAAAAGAGGAATTGTTAGTGATGTTTTGACAATAGACAGCAATCGAGATAGAAGTAACGCAGCGTTTAGCTCCAAACGTGGAATTGATACGGGCTTGATCGGGGCCACCCGTGTTTTGGCGGCAACCAGAGTTACTTGAAAGCTGCATCCAACTGCAACTCGAGCGTAAACTACCGCACCGTAGGCGTGCGAGGATGCGTCGGCGAATCCGTGTAGTTGAACATCTCGAAATGGTGACGCAATATACCGTGGTACTTGGCATTGCGTAAGTGCTGGCAAATCCTCTACTAAGGCTCTCCAGCGCGTACGTAGACTTTCAGGAATGGGGTCGTCCCACTGCAGGACACTTGTCCAGCTTTCTTGGAAGATTAGGTTGAGTAGAACTGTGACCGGCGCTACCAGTCCAAGCGGATCATAAATTCTTGATAGCTGAGACAAGAGTTCTCTTTTCGTCGGAGAAATGGTCGCATCGCATCCCTTTAGGTTGAGATACAGAACGTCCTTCCCAGGGTTCCATTGGATGCCAAGAACTTTGACAGGTGAATCCGCAGCTGATTTGTTGAGGAGCTGGATAGGTTCAAAACATATATCTTCCTCTGGTAATGATTTCAGAAGACGCCAACTATTAGAACTCCATTTGCGTAGCTTGAATTTTCCCTTATCCAAGAGGGCTATAAGCTCGTCCTTGAGAATCATAAGCTCCTCGAATGTGTTGGCGGCTGTAGGGATATCGTCCACATAGGCATCGTGCAGAAGAGCGTGAGCTGCTGCAGGGTATTCATGGCCATGATCGTCGGCAAGTTGCTTTAGAACTCGAACAGCCAGAAATGGTGACGGTGCCAATCCGTAGGTAACCGTCAGCAGGCGAAAATGAAGCAGAGGTTCATTCTCAGTCTTGCGCCAAACAATGCGCTGAAAATTGGTGTGTGGCTTAAAGATTCTAATGCCTCGAAACATCTTTTCAACATCTGCGCATAAAACATATTGGTGCTGCCGGAAGCGTAGACAAACGCCAAGAAGATCGCGTTGAATCGGTGGACCAATATGTAGTCTGTCATTGAGCGATACTCCAGAGCTGTCCTTTCCTGATCCATCAAAAAATACACGACATTTGGTAGTCAGACTGTCCAGTTTGATGACAGCGTGGTGCGGCAAATAGAAGCAGGTGTCTGGGGACTCCTCAACCTGAGCCGAGGTCAGTTGTTCCATATGTCCACGTTGCAAGCAGTCGTCCAGGAAGGCTTCGTACTGCTGCTTCAATTCTGGATACCGACGAAATTTGCGTTCCAGCGAGAGGAAGCGATAGATGGCCTGTGGCAAGGTCGAATCAATAGGCGGTGCCTTCTCCTTGAAGGGATACTCGACGACGTACACCCCGTCCGTTGAGCGCTTGTGTGTGGCAGCAAAATGACGCTCTGTGGGATCGCTGGCGTCCAGGAGAGCCTGGTTAGGCTGAATGCTGTCCATCTCCATGAATGAACGAACCATCGTGTCTAGGTCCGCGTGATGAGTAACCGCAGAAGTAGGGTGATCATTGAATGCAGAGTAAGAGCCTGCAAGAATCCAACCAAATACAGTATTGAGAGCGATAGGAATGTCGTTACCAAAGTGTTTCCGATCTCCTGTGTATAGAGACCAAAGTTGATCCGATCCAACAATAACATCGATTGCTCCAGGTGTGCAGAACGTTGGGTCTGCCAAAGGAAGCTCGCAGATCTGCCTCCACGTAGAGGATGAGGTGTCAATAACTTGGGCAGAAAGTGATGACGTCAGCGAGTTGAGAATGAACGAGACCAATTCGACAGTTTGGCCCGAATGACGAGAGCGCAGCTTGATATGTGCGCGTCCTCGGGTAACGCCCGCGCTGTTGGCGGCGAGACCGAGAATAGAAATCCGTGCGTGCGTTCGACGCACGCCTATTCGCTGAACAAATGATTCCGATGCCAAGGTTATTGTAGATCCAGTGTCCAGGAGCAGCCTGCAGGTTGTAGTGTTTCCCCAGGCGTCGATGACGTCAGCAAGGATGGTTGGCAACAGAGTCTGAGAACCAGCCGCCGGAATATTCTCCAGAGTATGATGCGTAAAGTTGTTTTCCGCGGGAGTCTCGCTTCCCAAGCGATGACCTTCTCGAGCTAGCGGTTGATTGTGGCCAATTGTAGATCCGGCATGTGGGACTGCTGGTCGATCGCGGCTGCCAACACTTGCCGTGTCAATGTTGTTGCCATTTTGAATTGGCTGCGACGAGCCATGAACAAAAGTATGATGCTTGCGGCGGCAGATCCGACAAGTATTCCTCGATATACAGTTGCCCACCATATGAGCCGGGCTGAGGCAATTGAAACAGAGCTTTCTTGATTTGAGGAAGTCTCGGCGAGATGCAATGTCGAGTGCGATGAATTGAGGACACTTAAACAGTTGGTGATTCTGCTGGCACGATGTGCACTTCCGCTCTTCCCGTCTTGGATGCGTGTCTGCGTGGTGCGTGGTAGCTGCGCGTCAAGCTTGGGTTGATTGAGTTAAGTTAAAAGCCTCCAACGTATCGCAGCGTGATGTGGGAAATTTCAGGAATCGATTGATGGTCACACCTTTTTCCTCGGATTCTGCGCACTGAGCCCAGGCTTGGCGGGTATCGCTATCTAATTTTGAAAGTAAAATGAAGATTAGCCAGGGATCCCTCTCTTCGCAATGAAGAGCTCGTGGACCACGAATAACTTCGTCTGCACCATCGGCAATTTTCCGCACTGTGCCGATATTTGAATTTATAGCACTCGGAAGGCTCATGAAACTGTTTAAGAACGATCGAATAATTAGCGATTGTGTGTTATATCGCTGTTCCACGCATCCCGATAGTTGTCATTAGTAACTGGAATATGTTTAACTAATGCCAGCGCGTCTCCGGCAAGGTACGATTTTAAATAATGAAATCATTGGCAATCCGTCAGGCTCGAATTGGAAGCAATCGATCCAATAAACATGTCCGAAAAATGTTTCCAGTCCTCATAATTTCCAGAAAAAGTCGGAAGTTTAATTCGCTCGAACTGAAAATCGACATGACTTCTCTGGGATGTGTCTGCGGCTTGAACTGTGGCATCAACACATTTTGAGGTGACATCCCGTCTCAACTCCTCCAAAGTATTGCTGATAATAGCGTGTGTAGCATAATGTTTGTCCTCATATGCGTCAAAATCCTCGTCAGGGTCCTCCCAATCGGCTTCCGATTTAAATGCATACAGCTCTTCCGAGAGCCGTACGAACCGCAAATAATTTTCCTGTAGTTGCGCCAGACGGACAACTATTGTTTGCACTGAATGAATGTCATTAACAAATTTTAAGGCATTATTATGCGCACGAGTAATTTGGCTTTTGCAGAAGCCCCGTTGCTGAATCACACTCCGCATGGTGGTCGAAAGAAGGGAACGATTCTATACGATGTAGGAATCTATAGATCACCGTTTGCCAAAAGGCCAATAATCAAAATCAAATGCCCGAAAGAAACGCAGTTCCGGTAATCCGGCTCTCGAAGGACCAATTTTTTATGTTCATAAATAAACCGCCAGTGTTACTGTTTAGTTTGATTTATTGGTTAATTTCCGACACTTAATATTAAATAGTACGACACCGATGCGTACGTTTTCTTGTAGATCAAAAATGTGACTGACTTAAGCTTTGGCTGTACTCACGCCATACGATTAAACTAGCATAAGACGTAAACAAGTTACAGTTAGAAGAAGTTAGAAGTTTGGAAAAGTACTGGGCAAGCTCGCGGACAATTACATTGATTCCGCTGCAGCTGCAGACAAATGCAAATGTAAATGTAAACAAAGATAAAGGGTGACTTGTTCGCGCGGTGTCTCGTTCCCAAACAATGTCTAAACACATCTTTAGACATAATAAAATCATGGGAGCAGCACTAACCATGGTACAGTTTTAATCTTTAAAGCGATTCTTTCCAGATTGGATTTTATTTATAACGATAAAAATCCAATCCAAATTCTCGAATCAGAATTAAGCATCATTAGGCAGGGACGCATGACCATTACAGAATTCTACAACGAAGAAAACAAGAAAATTACATTACTGATAAATAAAACCATAATGACATATGGAAAAGACGAAAAGGCGAAATAACCAAAGAAACGAATAAAACAATTAGGAGCAACGCTCTTAGAATTTTTATATCCGTTACACGTAGAGTAAAAGATTCGTTGAAAAGTAGGTAACAGGCAGAAGGAAGCGTTTCCGACCATATAAAGTATATATATTCTTGATCAGGATCAATAGCCGAGTCGATTTGGCCATGTCCGTCTGTCCGTCCGTCTTTCCGTCTGTCCGTCCGTCTGTCTGTCCGTATGAACGTCGAGATCTCAGGATCTACAAAAGCTAAAAAAGTTAAAATTAAGCATACAGACTCCACGGACATAGACGCAGCGCAAGTTTGTCGAATCATGCTGCCCCGCCCACTCTAACGCCCACAAACCGCCCAAAACTGCCACGCCCACACTTTTGAAAATTTTTTTTATATTTTTTCATTTTTGTATTGGTGTTGTAAATTTCTATCGATTTGTCAAAAAACGTTTTGCCACGCCCACAAACCGCCCAAAACTGCCACGCCCACACTTTTGAAATATGTTTTTATATTTTTTCATTTTTGTATTGGTGTTGTAAATTTCTATCGATTTGTCAAAAAAGTTTTTGCCACAAACCGCCCAAAGCTGCCACGCCCACACTTTTGAAAAATGTTTTAATATTTTTTTATTTTTGTATTAGTCTTGTAAATTTCTATCGATTTGGCAAAAAACTTTTTGCCATGCCCTCTCTAACGCCCACAAACCGCCAAAAACTGTCAGTGCTGAAGACTCTCCTTCGCACTTCTACTAGCTGAGTAACGGGTATCAGATAGTCGGGGAACTCGACTATAGCGTTCTCTCTTGTTATTTCTGGATTGAACGGTTCAAACACAGAAACACTATTTTCTCAAAACCCACCAGACTTGCCCAATGCTTTGGCAAAGTGTCAGGAATTAAAGTCTAACAACTTTCGATACCACTTTGCAAATAGATATTATGGATTTAGGAATGTAAATAAAAGTCAGGGAAATTCCAGACAGAATAATAATAACAGAATAAATAATAATTGGAATAATTTTTTTTTGAACTTATTGCGTTATTTATTGGATCTTCTCTTATTATGAGACTAACAATAATTATTCAAATCTTATTATATAAATTAGTTTAAGTACAATATTAAATAGTTGTATTAGTTAGAGACGGCCCTAGAATTTCTTTGCTGGGCTGGAAATTCTTTGCGCTTTAGTCTGCTGTGACTACATACACGCGTGAGCGACTTCGCGAGAGGATTTTCGTGTGCGGCGAGCTTTGCTTGATGTTTACTCTTTCTCATCTGGATTTCCTCGTTGACGAGGTTTATGTTGAGGTCTCTATGGATGCTTTCGCTGCGTACCATGGTGCCCCAGTGATAGTTCGCAGAATCGCTGACTGAGCTCGCTGTATAATTTCAATGTTGGCTTTGGACGCGTTTCCCCAAAATTCACAGCCGTATGTCCAAATGGGTTTCAGCACGGTATTGTAGAGAAGTATTCCAGACTAAGCGGAGAGTTGCAATTAATAAGCCAGTGGAGATTGCCTGCTTTAAGCTTCATATGAGTCCTTTTAGATTCTATATGTCGCCGTCAGGTGAGGCGTCTATCTAGGTGAACCCCGAGATATGTTACTACATCTGATTGTGGGATGAGTGTATTGTTTAGGGTACATGGTGGGCAGGTTTGTCTATTCAGTGTGAATATTACATGTCTGCTTTTGGTCTCGTTTATCTTAATGCGCCAGTCCGCAAACCATCTTTCCACTGTTTTAAGATGACAGTCAAGTTTTTCTGTTGCCTTTGATGGGCATTTGGATCGGCTGAGTATTGCGGTATCGTCAGCAAACGAAGAGGTTGTGAGCTGATAGTTTGTAGGCATGTCTGCTGTATATAAAATGTAAAGAACGGGGCCCAGCACACTTCCTTGGGGAACTCCAGCATTGATGACGCGGTCGTGTGAAGTCAAACTGTTACACCTGATTGAGAACACTCTTTTCAAGAGATAAGATTCGAACACTTTGTGGGTATTCTGGGGAAGCAGTTTTGTTATCTTGCACATTAGTCCTTCCAGCCAGACTCGGTCAAATGCTTGTGCGACATCTAAGAATATTGCTGAGCAGTATTCCCGGTGCTCAAAAGCAGTACGAATTTCGTTTGTGATGCGATTGACCTGTTTGATCGTTCCATGATTTTTGCGAAAACTAAATTGATGGGATGGTATTGTGTTTCGCATTCTTAAGTAGGGAGGCTAGGTGTTTTAAGAATGCCTTTTCAAACAGTTTCGAGAGACACGATAGGAGACTGATTGGTCTGTAGGATGAGGGTTGCGTTTTGTCTTTGCCTGGTTTGGGAATCATCACTATGACCGCCTTTTTCCACCTTTGGGGATAGTATCCAAGTTTCGTAATAGCGTTAAAGAGATTGCATAAGGTCAGAACCGCACACGGTGGGAGTTCTATGGTCATTTTTGGTGTCACCAAGTCGTGTCCAGGTGATTTTTTGGGCTCAAGATCTTTTATTATAGATGCTATCTCACGTTGACTAAATGTTATTGGATTTATTGGTGGCTGGATTTTAATTGCTACAGGTAGGACAAATGAGTTGCTAGCAGTATTTGGTTGGAATACGCCTTGAAGGTGATCGGCGAATGCACTTGCTCTATCTTGTTCGCTGCGTATCCAGCTTCCTGAGGGGCCTCGCAGTGGAACGACTGTTTCTGCTGGTGGCTGAATATTTTTGTGTGCTTTCCACAAAGGGTTCTTCTTGCTGGTGGGCGATAGTTGTTCGATATATAGATGCTGGGCGTTTGCTCCCTCAAGCTTAAGTGCCCTGGTTAGTCTACGTGTTGCTATTTTTAGCTGTTCCTTAGCCTTTGGGGATCTGTGATTCTGCCATTCTCTTCTTAGTCTTCGTTTTTCAAGTACTAGCTATTCGATTTCGCGAGTTGTCTTGGTATGATTTGTCATTTTGTGTGTGTCTGGAGGGGTAGAGGCCTTGGCTGCAGCAACAAGATTTTCCTCCATCGATTCGGTCAGGCGGTCAATATCCTCATGGGTAGACACTGTTTGAGTTGGTACCATGTGAGTACAAATATATTTCGTGTACCTTGCCCAGTTGGTCCTGTTGCCTGTCAGCCTGTAGGTGTGCTCAGTTGTATGTGGTCGATGCCTGTGAGCAAGTACAACTGGTGAGTAATCTGATGATAGTTCTGCAAGTGACTCAGCCGTAATATTATTTCTAGGGATTTTTCTTATTATTGCGAAGTTAATGAGATCCGGGAGCTTATTTGGATCTGCTGGCCAGTATGTAGGCCTACCCGGAGTGACATAATCAAGCTTATTTTGAGACTTAATGAGCGCGTTGTAAAGTTGTTTACCCTTTGGGCTTAAAAGGCGTGAACCCCAGTGCGTGTGCTTGGCATTGTAGTCACCAGCCGCTATAAATCGCTCACCGAGTGAGTTGAAAAATTCCAAGAATTGGTCCTCAGAAACTGCAAAACGAGGTGGGCAGTAGACTGCGGCCAGAGTGACGGGGCCGATGCTAGATTGCATCCTTATGGAAGTGGATTGCAGGTAGTCCGTCTCAGTTCTATTATGAAGGTGGTGTTTGATGCGACCTCAGATAAGTATGCCAGTGCCGCCATGGGCTTTTCTGTCCGGATGGTTAGGGGCGTAGAATAGGTGTCCTGGAACACGGAAGTTGTGCTTGTCTGTTAGATGTGTCTCGGAGAGGAGCATGACGACAATATTTTTTTCGGATAGGAACTGGGCAAGTGAAACGCCATTCGCGTTCCACGTAGATATTTGAAGTGGAGACATTATGTTGATTTTGATGACACGAGAAGCTGTATCAGCATATTTTGGTTTCGCATAAGCTCTTGCTTTGTGGTTTGCATGAATGTCAAAAATTCTTTTAGGGTTTGCTGGAGTGAGATCATCATCGTTTCAATGCCAGTTGATATATGCTGCGTTTGATCGTTCGAAGTAGTTATTTCCTGTTCTTCCCGCGTAGTAGTTGCCTTTTGTGTTATTGAATTCACGCTTTTTATTCCCGATCTTAAGGCAGTAGCGAAGGAAACGCTAGGATTGGTACGATGTGTAGGAAGGGGTGCCGTGTAAGAGGGGCCCGATTGTGGCGGAGTGTGACGGATGTGTGTAGCCTGAGCTCGTGTTGATTAAGACGGTTCTTTAGTTCCTTATATACTACACAGCCACGCCAATTCGCTGTGTGACCTCCACCGCAGTTGCTGCACATTTTAACAGAGCTGTCTTCCTTGTTCTTATGACAGTTCGCTGTGCAGTGGGCTTCACTACAGACTACGCAGATAGAGTTCAGTGTACAGTAAGCCTTAGTGTGGCCATATTCTTGGCAGTTAGTGCACTGCACTGGGCGGTTGCGCTTGTGTGGCTCTTCTACTGTGATACGCCGATGCAATAGGAGCTGTAACTTGTAGATTGGGTGAACTTCATTTTTTTTAGTACCTGGCTCTCTGGCTCCAACTCGATTTTGAACATTGGTTGTGGTTCCTTATTTTTGTTAAGTATGTTTTTGCATTAAAGTTCTTTTCCTTGAGCGCTTCTACGATTTCAGTGGTCGAAACAGTTGCCTCAATCCCTTTGAGAACAACCTGTAGGCCCCTTGCGCTTTTTAGTTGGTATGTATAAAAGTTTTTTCCTGCATCGTCCAGGAATTTGGTTAGGATACGATGGCTAGCCTCGGTGTAAGTTTGAACTTTTGATTCATTAATGTTCCCTTTTCTTAGGGAGATTATGTAGAACGAGTTTTCACCTATTAATGTCGCTATTTTGTTCACTAAGTCACTTGAGCTTTTTTCGCGAATGTATATTGGAGGAGGCTTAACCTTCTTAGGTTCCTCTTTGGATGGCTTTGCCGTTTGTACACTTTCATCAGTAGAATTTGCCAGAAGCTCAAATCTGTTGGTGTTTGCTGGCGTTTTATTAGTGACATCGTCTCGTGTAATTTTTGCCTTATTTTCGGATTGTTGATTTTTATTATTTTGAGGGCAGAGTTTTCTTTTAATTGTTATGTAGCGATCCATTCCATTCTGTATGGTCGACCCGGCGTTCTTGTTTATGTTTTGGTTTTCTGATTTAACCAGAATAATAACTGGCCGCAAAACGGGAACTTTGGGCAACATAATCATAAAGTATCATAATCGTCCGAATAAAAATTACTATCGTTTGAGTTGTAACAGAGGGTATAATAATAACAGACCGAATTATAATAATTTTGCATAAAGAAATAATTATAATCAAAACCAAGCACAAACAGTTGAATCACAAATCTTATTAAAATGGGAAGCAACTGGGACAGTAAGTCAGCCGGCCTAGAAAGGTATGAGAATAAATAATATTTATGAGGAACATTTTTTAATGCAAAGTCCTACAGAGGAATACCTCATATAACAAGAATATAGAGAAATACAAAAAAACAACTAAAAATATTATAAAAATAAAAAAGAATTACCAATTTACAAGAGAGTTTCTACAATTCATGGTTACTCAATTATAAAATATTACCTCATACTTACCTCACGCCGTCGTTGAATTTTCCGACAAAGAAAAAATTCATAATCTAATAAAATTTTAATATTAATTAATAGATTTCGATAATAAAATTATGAATAAAATTGAAAAGGATTATTCTAAAACAAATATGCAAATCCCTTTTCGAACCGATATTTGACGAGAAATAAATACTGACAATGACAGGGCAATTTATAGCAAACAATATCCATATGCTATGTCAGTCTCAGATTTCTTTAATAATGAAATCGATAGAATGTTAAAGGATCAAATTATAAGACCTAGTAGAAGCCCCTATAATTCACCAGTCTTAGAAGTACCCAAAAAGGGTCAAAACGAAGATGGAACTCTAAAACATCGACTACTTATTGACTATAAAAAATTAAACGCAAGCACAATACCGGACAGATACCCGATCCAAGACCCGTCTGTTGTATTATCTAACTTAGGAAAGTCAAAATATATGTCAACAATTGATTTGGAATCAGAATTCCACCAAATCTTAATGAAAGAATCAGATATTGAATTTGAATTTTTACGAATGCCATTTGGGTTAACAAACGCCCCTAGAATATTTCAAAGAGCAATGAACAATGAGCAATATATTAAGAGAACAAGTTGGAAAAACTTGTCATGTTTATATTATATTATATGTTTATATAAAATCTTTTTAATTACAATTAAACAACATTATACCGATCTAATTCAAATAATTAATATTTTACAACAAGCAAATATGAAAATTTCATATTCATTTCTTAGTTATATTGTTTCCCACAATGTAATTAAAACGGATCCTGAAAAAATGTTTACAATTGTGAAGTTTCCGATTCCACAAAACATTGGAGAGCTTCGAAGTTTCCTAGGCCTCACTGGATATTATCGAAAATTTGTCCAAAACTATGCGAAAATTGCCAAACCAAATACTTAGGAGGAGATAAATGATCTAGTGTCTAGACTACAAGGCCCTGCTCTACACATAGGATCCAGGATCCTACGAACTATTACTGGGGCACCATGGTATATTCGAAACCAAAACATTCTAGGAGAATGTCAACAAAAATTCAGTTAGATAAACAAGCTGTAAAAGATTTTAACGAACTTAACGATAATTTAATAGCACAAGTGGAATTAGTTCAACCAGATTATAACAAAAAATTCACTTTGACAACAGACGCATCAGATGTAGCTATCGGAGCAGTACTATCAAAGGATAATGAACCAATTACTTTCATATCTAAAACTTTAAGTAAAACGGAAAGAATTGTTAGCAATAGTTTGGGCTCTTAAAATCTCTAAAATTATTTATAATCGGAATAGAAATACAAACAGACCATCAATCTTTATATTTTACAATCTCGGATAAAAACCCGAACGTAGAAATGAAAAGATGGTATTCTTTCATAGAAAGTTTCACCCCAAAGATAATATATAAGCCCGGAATCTCGAATAAAATTAAATAACCTTACAGACAGCGATATTGAACAATCAAGCTCAGATCAAAATACACAGCATTCTGCCGAAAGTAGTTTTGAAAATGTAATACAAGAGACCCGTAAACCGTTAAACCAGTTTCAACAACAACTGTTATTAACAACGGGGAGGTATACAATACATGAGTCATTGAAAGTTATTGACAAGACACGACATATAATCGATAATTAAGCGAATATCTACAACCAAACATAACGGTAGGAATTCATTTCACTTTAGAACATCTTTACCTCTGCTCAATTTAAATCCTTTGCACAGATGTGGTTAACCTCTACATTTCGCACACCCCAGACACAGTACCTCGAACGGACCAATTAAAAGGGCACATTCAACATTAACAGAATTAGCTCGCTGCATAAAGAAGAATTTAATCTCATTGGCTCATTGGCGAAGGACAGTTTTTGGCGGTTTGTGGGCGTTAGAGTGGGCGTGGCCAAAAGTTTTTTGGCGAATAGATAGAAATTTACAAGACTAATACAAAAATGAAAAAATATTAAAACATTTTTCAAAAGTGTGGGCTTGGCAGTTTTGGGCGGTTTGTGGGCGTTAGAGTGGGCGTGGCAAAAAGTTTTTTGGCAAATCGATAGAAATTTACAAGACCAATACAAAAATGAAAAAATATTAAAACATTTTTCAAAAATGTGGGCGTCGCAGTTTTGGGCGGTTTGTGGGCGTTAGAGTGGGCGTGGTAACATGAATCGACAAACTTGCGCTGCGTCTATGTCCCTGAAGTCTGTATGCCTAATCTCAACTTTCTAGCTTTTGTAGTTCCTGAGATCTCGACGTTCATACGGACGGACAGACGGACAGACGGACAGACGGACGGACGGACAGACGGACAGACGGACAGACGGACAGACGGACGGACAGACGGACATGGCCAGATCGACTCCGCTATTAATCCTGATCAAGAATATATATACTTTATATGGTCGAAAACGCTTCCTTCTGCCTGTTACATACTTTTCAACGAATCTAGTATACCCTTTTACTCTACGAGTAACGGGTATAACAACAGAGAACGCTATAGTCGAGTTCCCAGTCTCTCTAATACCCGTTACTCAGCTAGTAGAAGTGCGAAGGAGAGTCTTCAACACTGACAGTTTTTGGCGATTTGTGGGCGTTAGAGTAGGCGTGGCAAAAAGTGGAAGTGGAAACATGAATCGACAAACTTGCGCTGCGTCTATGTCTCTGGAGTCTTAATCTGAACTTTCTAGCTTTTGTAGTTCCTGAGATCTCAGCGTTCATACGGACGGACAGACGGACGGACAGACGGACATGGCCGACTATTGATCCTGATCAAGAATATATATATATGGTCGGAACCCTTCCTTCTGCCTGTTACATATTTTTCAACGAATCTAGTATACCCTTTTACTCTACGAGTAACGGGTATAAAATTAACAAACAATGTATTATCAATTCCAAATTGTTTAAAGAAATAGAATCTCTTTGTGATGATTTTAAACATGTATTTCATTGTATTGACCAAGATTTACCATTAAGAATACATCGCCTAAAACTTTTAACATTTGACCTGCAAAATTTAATCGATACTATCACATTGGCTAAAATTGATGTCTTTAATACTAAAATTTTAAACCATGGAGACATATAAGAAATATTAAGTCACGAACCAATACCTGTAATCATTGCAGACCCAATGGATTATCTTTGTGTTCAAAATCGTACTACATAAAAACTCTTAGAAATGTATGTAAAATACCCCATAGTTTATAACAGATGCGACATATACTATGCTAGAGCCATTTCCAAAAGCGTTGGAAAACTAGTAATAAGCAATCAAGTCGAAAATGCGACAATACATATTATGAAATGTCTGACATTTAAGATCGAACTTTTTAACAATTACCGTACCATAAGTAAGGGAAAAACCTGTTTTACTAAATTATTTAATGGAGAAAAATCCACTTGTAAGAAAATAAGGGAAAAAATTAATTGATATCATCCAAGACGGTGCCATTTTTATAAATGGTTACAACATTGTTAACAACTCCCACTTAAACGGGTCATTTTTAATAACATTTAACGGTACAACCACAATAAGCAGCATTTCATATACCAATTTAGTAAGTAAAATTCTGGAATACATAACTACAAACCATTTTACAGATTATGAAATTTTCGATTACATTCTGTCTAATAACTCGGAACTTTTTCTAGATAATGTAAACATTTTAAATCCCTTCATTAAAATAAGAAATACAAAGATATCACTTTCTTTTATATTATTAATTTTTATAATTTTGTATTTGATTACTACATTAATATTAAAATTCAGATATTTTATATTTGTAACCAAACAAAAACGGCCAGAACTAGAAAAACCAATTAATGAGGAAGTATTTCTAACAAAATTAAATGAGCGTTTAAACGAAATTCGTAATGGGAGAGTTATTAAACCCGTAAACATAGCACTCTGTCTCATTTTATAAACAAATTTTAAATTTCAATCTAGGAGGCATTTCCTTTGTCTTTGTTTTTGTCATTGCCTTTGCCAGCGCTTAGCTACCCGCTAAGATAAACAATCAAACTCCAAAAAAACACAGCTTCCGCTTGGAGACCAAACCATGGTCAACTTATTGCGCTTCAATCAAACTGCATCGGTCAGCATAATTGAATTTCACAACGCAGAGAAATAATTTCGGCATCAAGCTTTTATTCTAACCATAATTGAAAGTTCAAGAAGTTTCAAAAGAAAAGCTTCTGGCCGATGTTGATTGCATCAGGAATTAGAATGGAGAAGCAGACTGTTTCGAGATCGGATCGAGAACGATCTAAGATAAAATCCGATAATAGTGTCTTGTAATATTGTATAAGTTTAAAAAGTTTATCAGCAATAAATTTACTAAAATATTAAAATTTATTTAAATAATTTTTTAACAACAATTTTAATTTGCACGTGTGTTGGTTCAATAACAACAAAAAACAAGAGAGAACGCTATAGTCGAGCTCCCCGACTATCTGATACTCGTTACTCAGCTAGTGGAAGGTAGAAGAAGAGTCTTAAACAACGTTTTTGGCGGTTTGTAGGCGTAAGAGTGGGCGTGGCAAAAAGTTTTTTGGCAAATCGATAGAAATTTACAAGACCAATACAAAAATGAAAAAATATCAAAACATTTTTCCAAAGTGTGGGCGTAGCAGCTTTGGGCGGTTTGTGGGCGTTAGAGTGGGCGTGGCAAAAAGTTTTTTGGTAAATCGATAGAAATTTTTAAGACTAATACAAAAATGAAAAAATATCAAAACATTTTTCAAAAGTGTGGGCGTGGCAGTTTTGGGCGGTTTGTGGGCGTGGCAACATGAATCGACAAACTTGCGCTGCGTCTATGCCTCTGGAGTCAGTATGCTTAATCTCAACTTTCTAGCTTTTGTAGTTCCTGAGATCACAGCCTTTTACTCTACGAGTAACGGGTATAATTAGATAAAATCAAATTAATTCCCAGTTTCTACCTGAATCAGTCTCAGTTTAAAATTGCTGCATTATGCATTAGTTAAGTTAGTAATTAAATTTTATTTTTGCTTATGAAATAAAACGAAAAATCTGAAATAAAAATAAAAACCTGCGGAAGGAAAAAAAAGTGAAGTGAAACATAACAAACAAAATAAATAAATAAGTAAATATAAGCCCCCCCAAAATAAAATGAATTAAATAAAATGTGTGCGCTGAATATCGGTTAACACAAAACAACAACAAGAGTAGCAGCAAAACATACAATAATTTTTTACACCCTCCACCCCCCACCCACCCCGTTCAAAGATCTTTTGGCGTTTCGTTTGCCTTGCTCCCAAATTTCGTTTCCCGATAAGGGGTTTTCTTTTAAGGGGTTTTCTTTAAATAAACTCCAATAACGTAATTCGCGAGCTGATCGCGAGCTTATTCAGAGATTCAGCACCAGTGCAGGTGCATTGCTCTTCTTCTTGTACAGAGCTTTCGCTACACTGAGAGACGAAACTGTTAAAATTAATAAAGTTAACTAATAATAAAAATAAATTCAGTTGCATAAGTTAATTAATAACAATTACTACTTTATGAGTAATTAAAATTAGAGTTTAAGGATAAATTAAATATTTAAAAAATTCCTTAGTCCCAGCGGTTTTGGCAGTGTATGCCCATAATTATAGCAAATATTTCCTCGTTATAGGAAAGCAGTTTTATTATGATGGATTGCACTGACTGAAATTGGTTGTTGTAATTTTTAAATCCTTGTTTTTCTTTGGAAGTGAACTTCATTTTTCCAGTTCATTGAGCATCTTTTATAACGAAAACTAAATGTTAATATTATAAAATTATTTTTGAATATTTCTATATAAATTAAAATTCTTAGAAATAATTTAGGTATGCACGCTTATATTTAATTTTCCTTTTTTTTATTACATTTTAGTTATTTTCTATGAATTTACTTCACCTTCTAATTTTCCACAGCAGAGTTTTTATTTCGTATGCATATAATATAAAAATAAATAAAAATGAATATATTAACATTATAAGAAACTTAATAATTGAAAAAACTGAAAACTTAAAATGAAGGAGAGTCTTCAACACTGACAGTTTTTGGCGGTTTGTGGGCGTTGCAGTCGGCGTAGCACGCCAGAATAGCCAATACAAAACTGTGGCACGTTACGAGCGAGCCCCCAATACACACCCAAATAAGGAAGAAGAAATGGATGTGGATAGGGCACGCTCTAAGGAGAAACCCTAGTGGTATAGTAAGGATGGCACTGGACTGGAACCTCCAAGGAAGCAGGAAGGTAGGAAGGCCAAGGGCAACATGGAGAAGAACCACTCAACAAGAACTTGCCCAAATAAACATCACATGAGAAAACGCTAAACAGACAGCACAAAAGAGAGTTAAATGGAAGGCTCTCGTAAAAGCCCTAAGTTCCCGAGAGGAATAGCAAAGAAATAAAAAAAAAAACTGATCCTAAAGGATGTCCGATGTAAGGTAATTTTAACTTCTTAGAGACGTTGATTTCCTGATGATGAATGAACGTGTCATAAAAGGGCATAGTGGATATATTCTACGCTTTTATGCTGTTACAGACATCACCCGTACGGAAAGTCAATGTAACAGTTACAATTGAAGAAAGGTTATATGTGGATAAAATCTACAGCCTTGTCATTGTAAGGACCTAGTAATGCTGTGCAAACTTCAGTTAGTAATTGGGGACCGGGTTTTTAGGTGAAGAAAGTCTACGACCTAGGTAGCTTAATAATAATGCTGAAATAGCACAGTACTCTCTCTTCTTCTTTCTATTTTCCTTTATTTTCAGGCATGTTAAAAGTAATGGTTCCCAGTATAATAATTACACAAATTTTTTATTTTCGATATATCGTTATTTTGAGTTTTCTCGAATTTATATTATCGCTATATTGAGTTATTAGTATATTATAAGTTGATATATATTAAAGTGAAGTGGATACATTATCACAATGCCAGTGAGCCATATTTTATTTTTTTACCCGAGTCCCACGGCCACACCTCCCGCCCAACCGACCGAGGGGCGCTGCCGTGTATTGTACGACTCGAATTGCGGGAAGATAGACGCGATATAGAAGACAGTAAAGGACGAGGAAATATATGTATACTAGTAAGATCTAAGAATTTGTTAAATACGTTAGTATTGATCGCTTTAAGAACGGTAGAAAGTCAGAATTAGAGATAATAGAATAGAATCTATTATAGTCAGAATATAATACTCTGTGGGGATCATGAAACTCACAGTTAGATCTACATTGAGTATTGGCCTGGCTTTATTGACAAAAGACGAAATATGGTCTGAAAATTTAAGTTTTGGGTCCAGAAGAACACCAATATCATCAACATGTGAGAGTGTAAGTCGCGTGTATTGAGTTGGCACGGCAAAAGGTCATAACTTTATACTTAGAGCCATTTAAGTTTAATACATTATCACAGCACCAAGTCTGAAAGCTATCTAGATCAGATTGTAAGGCATAATTTTACATCATCAGCGTACATAAGTAAGGTCGTTAATAAATAAGGTAAAAAGGAGCGGACCTAGGTGGCTCCCTTGTCGGACACCGGATGTGACTCTGAGAATACAAGAAAGAGAATTTTTAAAGAGGACCCGTTGCGTCCTGCCATTCAGATAGGTTAGGTTAGGTTAAGTTTTACCGGCCGTCGGTCCGACGCACATAGACCATTAGAGGTCCATTGTGATACCGTATGTGTTTTCCCCTTTTACCCGTCGAGGTTCGTGTGAAGTTAGTAGTTTCCCCAGCCAGAGGCGCTGGTAATTTTTTGTATCCGATGGGGATCGGTGTCGGACAGGTCGGACGTGTCTATCAGGAATCTGCTTCCTAATTGAACAAGTCTTTTCGCTTGCAGTGCTGGGCAATGGCATAGTAGATGCCCTACCGTTTCTTCCACTTCTTCGTCCCTACAGCTACGGCAGAAATCGTTATACGGGGCATTTAGTCTTCTGGCATGGGTGCCTATCAACCATTGCCCTGTGATGACTCTCATACCAGTGCTGAGGTATGCTTCGGTCAACCTTTGAAGTTTTGGTGTTCTTTTTGAGCTTATTTTTGGCCATATTTGGCGTGTTAGGCGACAGTGTGTGATTTTCCCATATTGTCTGTTTGTTTTGGTTCAGGTTTTCCCTAAGTAGTAATTTACATGTGGCTAAAGGCATACTCGTGCCCTCCATCTCTTGTAGGAGTGGCGCGATAGTGCCTTCTCGAGCTAGTTCATCTGCGATAGAGTTGCCTTCTATGTCCCTGAGTCCGTGTACCCATATAAGGCTGATTACGAATTGTTGTGTCATCTCGTGTAAAGATGAGCGGCATTTCGATAATGTTTTTGAGTGGCTTGAGATTGAGCCAATCGATTTGATAGCTGATTGGCTATCACTGAAAATGTTTACGTGAGCTTTCCGGTTTTAGTGCTTTCAAATGTTTTAGGGCCTCCGTTATTGCTGATACTTCAGCTTGGAAGACGCTGCAATGATCGGGGAGTCTAAATCCGTAAGCCTAGCTGTTCAGGATAAACTCCTCCTCCTACTCTGTTCTGTAGTTTTTATCCGTCCGTATAGAAGCATATAGCATTTTGGGGACCAGGTGTCTGTGAGTTCCACTCGTCCCTCTCTGGGATGATTGTGTTGAACGGTGCTTGTATGTACTCCGTTGGAGTGCAGTAGTCTGTCCTAGAGGGGACTATTTGAATGTGTTTTAGGAGACATGAGTTATCTTTAAGCCTAATTGCCGCTACTATAGCCTGTTCCATACCATATAGGGCTTCCTTTGGGGTGGTGCGTAAAGCACTGCTGATGCAGAGAGCCGCGGCTCTTTGCATCTCTGCTAGCATTTTTATGCTGGATTAGTTTAGTTTCCTGTCAAGTATTACGCCCAGGTACCTTGCGCTGCTACTGAAGGAAAATCTTTGATTGTTGAGGATAGGTGGGACTAAGTCTGGTATATTATACTTCCTAGTGAAGAGAACCAGCTCGGCCTTTGAGGGGTTAATTCCTAATCCGTTATTTTTCGTCCAGCTGGACAAAACACTGAGTTTTTCGCTCATGAGATCGCATAGCGTTTGGGGGTATTTGCCTGTGAAGATGATAGCAACGTCATCCGCATAGGCTTTATTCTGCAGCCCCCCTTCCGGCTCGCATAGTTGACTGATATGTTCCATAGAAGTGGGGAGAGGACGTCTCCTTGCGTAGTGCCTCTGCTGACGTGCCTAGTGAGGGTTGAAGCGCCTAGTGAAGACATAACCTTCCTGCAGGTAAGCAGTTGGTTTATGAGTCCCACCAAGTAGCGGTCCACCCCAAGGTCTGTCAGGGCTCCGGTAATCGCCGTTTTAATGACGTTGTTAAAAGCTCCTTCTATGTCCAGGAAAGCTACCATTGCATATTCCTTTTGGGACATTGATTTTTCTATCTTGGAGACGAGAGAGTGTAGTGCTATCTCTGTCGATTTTCCTTTCTTGTAGGCGTGTTGATCTCAGATGCAGGCCGATGATTCTTTCAAGGGTCTTTAGTAGGAAGGATGACAGACTGATTGATCTGAAGTCCTTGGGGGTCGTGTGTGATGGTTTCCCTGCTTTGGGGATGAAGACAATACGGGACTATAGCCACGATCGTGGTAGGTGTTTAAGAAGTATGGACCTTTTAAAAATGTCAAGAAGCCAGTTTATGGCTATATTTCCCGCATTTTTGCGGGTATGATTTTGTCTCTACCTGCAGATTTGTATGGCTTAAAGCTGTATATGGCCCAATGGAGGACCTTTGGGTCTATGAACAGTTCGATACTTGCCAGTGTGGCGTTTGTTTGTTGGGGGGTGAGAGCGTTTTGGCTGTTTCCTGGGAAGTGAGTCTCTAGAAGTATCTCCAGAGATTCCTTATTCGTGCTGGTCCAGGAGCCATCTGCTCTTTTAAGGTAGCCTAGGGTTGTGGCAGATTTGGATAGGATTTTTCTAAGTCTGGCTGCTTCAGTTGTGTTTTCAATTTCTGAGCAGCAGGAATGCCACGAGGATCGCTTTGCTTTCCTGATGGCTTTTTTGTAGTTTGCGAGGGCTCTCTTGTAGGCGGTCCACAGGGCCTCATTTCCTGCCTTGGCCCTGTTAAAAAGGGTTCTGCAGTCTATTCGGAGCGGGGACAGTTCTGCTGACCACCAGGGAGGTTTTCTTTCTCTTTTGGGCTTGCTATTGGGGCAGGCCTTTTTTAGTGCATAGCTGCAGGTTTTTGTGAAGATTGAAACTAGTTCGATTAGACTAGTGATTGTTTGGGGGTATGGAGGGTGATCCGTTGGCATTTTTTCCCTTAAAATATTTTTGTATTTTCCAACCTATTTTCCTTGGGTTTGTGAAAACTGCTGGTTTTGAGGGATTAATTGTTAGCATCACAGCCTATTTGTAGGCCTATGTTTTGCTTTTCGCTGTCTTCTACCAGTCTCCTAACCAGTTCATCCGGCGGTTCTTGCCCTTCGTAGGCCATGTATGATGACAGCACTCAGAATGGAAATGGCTGACTCTCCACGGTGGCTGCCGCGTTGTCTGCATCGCTGTAATTATGGAGCAGAAAAATGCTAAGGTGCATTTTGGCTAGAATGCAGGCTCCTATTTTACCTTCGCTGGGAGCTGTTAGAAGCTTATATTCCTTAGCCCCTAATCCAAGGTTCCTGGATAGGGCTAAGTCGACTCCATCTTTAGCAAGATGGAGTTGAAGAGCAGCTGAAGCTGCCTTACTGTGGTGGAGGTTTATATGCAGAAGCCTCACGGACATCTGCTGTGGGAATCTCCAACACGGTTGTATCGGCTCCCTCCTCGTCCGATGTGTCTAGGTCCGTCATTGGACCCATGTTCGCAAGGCTGCGGAGGATTGAGGCATCGGTCGAGTAGCCGTCCTCGGTTTCCGATGCCTCGATCTCGGAGGCAATCTCCTCGATCACTCCTCCACTGCCTTCCTGGTCATCCTTGGTGGAGTCTGATTTGTAGACCTTTACGGTCACTGAGCTAAGCCCGAAGTTTAGCTCCCCGTGAGCGTCCTCAATTGGAGCTAGGGACTCCTTGTTTAGGATGAGGATGGCCTGGTTTGTTGGCCCCTCCATTTCGCCGACCTTCACCACTCGCCAGGTGGGAAGGTGCGGGTTTTAACGCTGCAGCATGGTGAGGATCTGGTCCGGCGCCCTGATGGATGCCGGGATCCAGATCCTTTCACGGGGTCGGCAAGGTACGTCGGACCAGCTCAGCGCAACAAGTCCGGCGCCCTCATACACTTCCCCCAGCTCCTTTACTGCGGCTTTGTACAGCTCCGCATAGCATTCATCGTTACAGGCGATCACCTTGACGCCGCCTTGGAACCATCCCACGTCTTTGCAGACAGAAGGGGTCCAGGTTCTTCGGCTAGCATTTCAGAGCATTTTATGGCTAGGGCTGCTTCCACCCACTTTCACTTGTTTCGTGGAATCCTGCCACTCGGGTCGTTTTCATCGGCCACGCCCAGGAGAATGCGGTTTTTCGCGATCTCCGTAAAGGATCGCCCTGGCTGTACGCGTTGCCGCTTTGCCGAGGGGTCGGAGGGAACGTCCTGGGAGCGCTCCTTCTTTGGTGGAGGTCGCTTCTTGACCTCTGTGGGCTTGGGTGGTTTGGGGCCTTCCTTGCCAAAGTTTGGCAAAACGGATCTAGCCCATTCCACCTTTTTCATCCATTCAGCCGAAGGAGCCGTTTTCGATCTCTCCTGGCTGCTTAGGATTTGACCTGCAGATCGTTTCTCTGCGTAGGTGTGTTTGCCTTTACCGGTTGCCACTGAGTGATTGCCGTCCTTGGCTGCGCCTGAAGGGGGCATCATGGCACTAGGGCCTGAAGATGTTCCCATGGCGACGGCTTGCACTCAGTCGCCTCAGATTTAAGGCGGGGCTCACCCGAACCCGATCCTGTGGCGTTGGCCAGGCAGGTGGGCTCACTCGCCAACTTCGCTGCCTTGAAGTTTGTACGGCCAGACTCAGTCGTCACTGCCGTTTGAGTAGGTTTTTCGGGAGATCCTGACTCCTTTTTATTTAATTTTATCGACTCCATGTGATTCCCACGCGTTGCGGAGAAAAGGAGGATCCACCCGGGCGGAGATCCGCGATCTTAGAACAGGGGGTCGCCAGGTACCCTGAGCTCTCCGTTTGAGACTGAGATATTTTGTGACCCGGGCCCTCAGTCAGGCTAACTCTCGGCACGGGTCGAGTGACACCTTAGTCCGGCCCGGGACGCCCGACTACCATTTGCCAGCATCCTCTAGCAGGAACATAACCTTGCCAGGGGACCTGTTTCTAGCCGCCCTGGCGTGGAGAGTATAGTCGCACTTCCGGGTGTATGGACAATTACGGCGCGTTCTTCTAGTAAGCTTGAAACTACACGTTATTCCCCTTGTCCATCACCCGACTGACGGCCTTGACTTCGCCTTAATAACTCCAAAAATGCTCATTGAACTCCCAAAGTGTGCTATTTTGCACATCTGGTTGTTGTTCAAAGATATCGCCAAGCATGAATACTTCCTTAAAAAATGGAAAAAATAGACCGTAGTAATGTTCCCAAAGCCAGAAAAATATAAATCGCAGCAATCATAGGCATCGATAAGCTTACTAACTTGTCTCTCAAAGTTGTTTGAAAAAATGCTACTACTGCGAATTAGCCCGTATGTTAAAATCAACAACACACTTCCAATACATCAGTTTGGCTTCAGAGAAAAAAATCATGGAACGATCTAACAGGTCAATCGAATCACGTCAGAAATACGCACTGCTTTTGAACACCGAGAATATTTCACAGCCATTTTTATAGACGTCGCGCAGGCATTTGACAGAGTGTGGCTGGGAGGACTTTTGTTTAAAATAATCCTTTTGTTACCCAAAAACACACATAAGCTACTAAAGTCGTACCTATACAACAGAGTGTTTGCATTAAGATGCAAAAGAAGCACCTCACGCGATAGCGCAATCGAAGCTGGAGTGCCACAAGGCAGTGTTCTGGGTCCAATCCTTTACACCCTTTATACGGCGGATTTCCCTACGGACTACAATCTAACAACCTCCACGTTTGCTGATGATACCGCGATGCTCAGTCTCTCCAAAAGCCACGGCACTTCTATCCCGACACTTAACATCTGTAGAACGATGGCTTGCCGACTGAAGAACTTTAATAAATGTACAATAATGCAAGCAGGTTATCTTTACTTTAAACACACAAACATGCCCACCACTGGTCCTAAATAACATATGCATTTCTAAAACCGACGAGGTAACATATCTGGGCGTCCATCTGGACAGGCTGCTTACTTGGCGCAAATATATAGAAGCCAAGACGATACAACTTAAACTTAATGCAAGGAACCTCCACTGGCTCATAAATGCTCGCTCTCCACTTAGTCTGGAGTTCAAAGCTCTTCTATACAACTCCGTCTTAAAATCTATCTGGACTTATGGCTCCGAGCTGTGGGGCAACGCATCCAGAAGTAACATACACATTATTCAGCGAGCACAGTCACCAACTCTGAGAACTATCGCTGAAGCGCCGAGGTACCTTCGGAACGAATACATACACAGATAAAATCAAATTAGTAATAGAAGTAATAACAGAGAAGAAAATGAAATACCAACCAAAGCTGACCATCCAAATCCTCTCGCAAGAAAACTAATCCGAGTATGCAGTAACTAAGTGAAAGTTAACTATGCTAGATTAAAATTTGAATACTTATTGTTAGTCTCTTAAAACAAAGTTAAGATTCAATAAATAATAAATAGCAATAAAAAAAACATCTTCAAGGCATATGTTCTCAATTTCCGATTTTGAAGATCCGAACATACATCTTTGCATTTGCTGACGGATTCGCAGCAAGAGATCCGTAAAGGTCTCCGTGTCTAAAGGTGTCAGGCCTCTAAATAGATGTCTCTCAAACGTAGAGTTCTACTTCGGTAACAAGTGTTTATTAAGATGGTCGATGAGGATTTTCTAGATGTTTTCTTTATTTTCGTCGGTTGGCTTAACCAGCTGGTTAAGCTGTAGCTGGACTTCCTTCCCAAGAGTAGTAGCTTAGTCCTCTTATGCTTTTGGTTTCGGCCTCGAGGTATGTTGTAAACGCCCTTAGCCATTTATCCAATTAATTTCGGAGGATCGGCCTGTCGATCGCCTCGCTCTGAAACGGTTTTTAGACACATTTGGTCATTCAAATACTTGCATTTTTAATATGCTTTGACTTGTACCATTACTCAGCTTCTCTCTTTGGAGCTTTTAATGCGTACTCGACCTTAAAACACTTTATTTTGTTTGGCTTCATTTGGTTGCTATAGAGTGTCTCTTACTCAGCAACTGTCAGGATTGGGTAGAGTTATTTCTTTTTTTACCCTTTTTAACGGAGTGCATGTGTGCGTGTGGAACGAGAGAGGGAAGGTGGATAATTATTGCATGCAAAACCACTCATTCCACTTTGTGCTCAAAGTTGGTTTCTGTTTGCAACGTGCAGATTTGCAATCACTCCGTTTATTGCTTCTCTCCTTATTTTTTGTCAGAGTTTCAAGACACAAGCACACACACTAAGTCACGTCGCGAGTGACTTGCAATTCATCGTTTTTGTTTCATCTCTTCTTCTTTTTTGATTGGCTAATTTACCAAATTTTTTCTACTCGTCGCCAACGTAATAACCTGCTTCTTTAGTGACGTAACACACCTTTGGGCTTTCGGTTGAAGTCAATTTATTACTACTTAGAATAATTAGTAGTCCCGCCGTTGTCACACCGCTCTTCCGATGCATGGTTGTTGGCAATGCCGGTCGCCACACTTTCAAAATTGTAGAATTTTTTTTTTTGTTTGTGTCAGAAGTTTACAACTTGAGATGCTGGCACCATACGTTTAATTTCATTTATAAATTGATGAGACTGGAAAACTAACTCTTAAATACAATTCAGTTCAAATGAACACTGCAACTTCTTACTCCATTATTCGGACAAGATGATGCAGCCGCACTTTTAGATAGCTGCTTTATTTGATTGATTGATGAAAATATTCATCAATGTACATTTTAACACTAGTGCCGGATCGAATTTCGCAACCTGAATTTCAGCGTACTAGCGCATTCATTCTCGAGTGCCGAGCAGTGCAGTGAACAAAGTCCAACACACCACATTTTCAATACTATTATAAATGACGCATGCCAATGTACATATTTTCTCGGAAGAATAATTTTTTTCTCTACGATTACAACAACAAAAAATGTTGATATATATTCAACTTCAACTACAATATAAATAATTTATTAAAAACAGTACCCTTAAGAGAAAAAAAAATATGACCACAAGGTATTCGAACGCTACGTAATATGATTTTGTACTAAAAATAACAACTTTAATTTCATTCAAATTGTGTAAAGTTGCCTCCGTCCGGTATTAAGCACAAAACCCGTGTTGGCATCGAATTTTACACATTCTTAAAATATTAGGTTTCTATTATTATGGATTTATTTAAGTCTTGGCTCTTTGATAGCCAATCTAAAACCACTGTCTAAAGATGTGTTTAGACATGATAAGTAGACAAACTATAAATATGTTCTATTTATGGGCTGCAATAAACATGGCACGGGACAACAAAAGTGGCAACTACAGATAAGTACGATTGCAGTGGTCTATTGCCGAAGTGTCAAGAGATATGATCACGCGGGAGGTGATTAGCGCGGTCATAGGCCACAAACATAGATTTAAGATAAATCTCAGCTGCATTGACCAACGCAGACTGCAGCGTCTTACAAGCGCTGCATTATATAATTAGATGATAAGAACCTATGTAAGAAGGAATAAAAGGCGATGCCCTAGCGATGCGTAGCGAGTCAGTAAGATTCAAACACCCGAATTGAACTCATTAAGTGTACGCATTAGTTTATAGTGTGAACACTTGGAGAAATTCTGTTGTTTTCCCCCACCAGTGGTAAGAAACACAGGATAAAAAACCAGCGCTTCAATGTAAAAAGAGCCAGTTCCTTCGAGAAAGTCTGTTGTTTTCCCCCACCAGTGGTAAGAAACACAGAAGAAGAAACCAGCGCTTCAAAGTAAAAAAGGGATGTTGTCGGAAAGATCTGTGAAATTGATGCAAGACCAAGGAGAGCTGCAGAACAAAACACTGCAAGCCATCAAGGACAAGGCATCTATACCAGCAGTAGAAGCATTGGTAGACCAATTTACTACTAACAACAATGCGCTGGTAAAATTGGGAGTTGGCGATCATCAATATTTTAATGATAAAATATGCCTACAAGGAGTCGCCATTAAAGGTAGAAACACTTGAAGAGATAAATATACCAAGTGGATCAAAATTATCTGATTCCGCATCAGCTTGGAGCTCCAGTCCAGTTGATAATCTGTTTCAACTGGTGGACAGAAGAGCGGACAGGGTGAGGCAACAGATAAGCCTAATATACGAAACCCTGGATAGTTCAAGTGAGATTGAACTAGTCAAGCAGCTGGCAATGATGAAAAGTCATTGGTCCAACGTGACGGACACACTGAAACTGCTTGAAAACAAGTATGACAGAACTGCCTTTGATCAAGATGAGGCAGACATTCTGCAATCTGATATTGCCGCACTAGAAATGGTACTTCAGAGGAAGTTGGAACAGTTCAAATGTTCCAACTACGACGTGCCAGAACTCCCAAAAGTGGAACTTCCAACGTTCAATGGAAATGCGAAGGAATGGCCAACATTTTACGAGCTGTTCTCTGAACTAATAGACAGCAGGAAGGATCTCAGCAACACAAGGAAGCTGGGATATTTAAGAGCCTGCTTAAAAAGAGAAGCTCAAATGGTTAGCCATTTGATAACAGGATCAGCGGCTAGCTATGCAGCAGCGTGGGAGCTTATCTGCAAACGCTATGAGAATAGCAGAAAAATATTCTCCCAACACTTCAACAAATAAATGGAACTGGAGTGCTTGCTGCCCCATGATGAGAAAAATTTAGGGAAGTTTTTGGATACTGCGACCGAGAGCATATTCATCATAAAGCAAAAAGGAGAAATAGGAAGCTCTGCTGACGTAATTTTAGCAGAAATTCTGCTGCGGAAATTATCGCCAGAAGCCTTGCAGCTGTATGAACAGCATGTAAAAAAGGCAAGAGCTATACAGTCCTTACAAGATGTACTGGAGTTTATTGAGCAACAATACAACTCAGTAAACGCCATTACAAAAAATACCGCTGAGCTTGCTACAAGGAAAGTGCAAGTTAGATCGTATGCCTTTTGCTCTAAGGATGGCCACGATTTGATAAAGTGTCTCAAATACAGAGCACAATCAATCAAAAAAAGAAAAGAATTCGTTCAAAAGAACAGCATGTGCTTTAGATGCTTTGGAAAACATAATGCTATCGACTGCTGCAAGGAAATTACATGCAATCGATGCTTCAAAAGACACAACAGCCTTCTTCTAAAGACACAAAACGCAGTATCACAGCAATAGCCTTAAGCAAGGCCAAGACACAGTATTGGCTACCGCTGTTGTTTTAGTGAAAAACAAAGCTGGGGGTTACAACGAGTTGAGGGCGCTTATTGTCGGTGGATCCCAGAAGACGCTGATTTCAGAGGAAGCAGCACAAATATTAAGGATTCCCAGAGTAAGGAGTACTATAGAGGTCGAAGGTATCTCCCAGACTACTCAATTATCAAAAAATAGTGTCCACCTGACGATCAAACCAAAAATTCTAAGCAGCTACAAAGCATCAACGGAAGCATTGGTTTTACCAACACTCCATAGAGCCCTTCCCAGCAAAAAGTTTGATATTGATATTAACAAAGAGTGGAAGGGCTACAGGCTAGCAGATCCACGACTCAACGAGCCAAGCAGAATTGACATGGTGTGGATCTATTTCCCCTGATTATGATGGAGAAAATAAAAACCGTGAATGGAATCTTGGGACCAAAAACCAAATTTGGATGGATTGTGTCCGGAAATATAACTCGAGCAGCAAAGCACAAAATTATAAGTGCCACTACAACAATAAATCTAAAGGACCTGGAACGCTTTTGGGAATTGGAAGATGAAGCCGATGAGACGATTACAGACAAAGGCAGATTTGTGGTTTCAACTTCATTCCACCAAGAGGCAAAGCTGGGGGACTCTCGCAAACAGGCAATGGCAAGGCTTATGCAAATGGAAAAGAAGTTTCAAAGAAACCCAAAGAACTGGGCTGCATACAACGAATTCATGAAAGAATACCTTAAGATGGGACATATGGAATCTGTAAAGACAACGGGTCAAGGTAAATACTATTTACCCCATCAAGCAATCATCAGGCCTGGAAGCTTAACTACGAAGCTACGAGTAGTTTTTGACGCATCCGCAAAAACGACAAATGGACTAAGCCTAAATGACGTTATTATAGCTGGTCCCAAGATTCAAAAGGATATATTCGATATTCTAATTAAATGGCGCAAGTGGCAATATGTTATGGTAGCTGACATTGAAAAAATGCATCGCCAAATAAAGGTTTGCTGAGAAAGACCAAGAATACCAATATATCCTATGGAGAGATGATCCAAAATTGCCGATCAGTGAGTTTAAGTTAACAACCGTAACTTATGGCACCTCGACAGCTCCTTTTTTAGCAGTCCGATGTCTACGAGAGTTGGCAGATCGCTTTTGCCAAGAGTATAGCGTCTCAGCAGACACAATTAAAGACGACTTTTATATGAATGACCTCATAACCGGTAGAGACACAGTCAACGAGTGCTATGAACTTTAAAGGAAATTGAGACAAGTGATGGAGAGGGCCGGCATGCATCTGCGAAAATGGGTTGCAAATGACAAATGTTTCATTCAGGAACTGTGGAAGTTACCGATGACTTGGGACGTTGAATTGGAATCCAACTTAGCTAACTGGTGGATGGAATATGCTAAAAATCTATCATATTTAGAAGAAATTAGCATTTCACGCTGGACTGGATGCTCCAAAGGTATTATCGAGCTACATGGATTCTGCGATGCATCAGAGAAAGCATATGCAGCGGCTGTGTATACAAAAGTAGGCGGCAGAGTTACTTTGCTAACAGCAAAAAGCAAAGTAAATCCTATAAAAAACAGGAAAACAATTCCAAAGTTGGAATTATGTGCTGCGCATTTATTAGCAAAGTTATTAGCGAAGGTACATGGAGTGATTCGCAAATTACTATTACTTGGATACAGAACAAGCGCAGCAAAGATAAGTTCGTCAGAACTAGAGTGGAAGAAATCAATAAATTAGTTCCCAATGTCAGATGGAATTACGTTAAATCGAAAGAAAATCCAGCAGACGTGGCTTCAAGAGGGATATCACCGCAAGCTCTTAAGCTCGCGCCCATTAGTCATTAGGAGCGAAAACGATGGTGAGGAAATATTAACGCCGGGTCATTTTCTGGTGGGAAGACCTCTAATTGGAGCTCCTGAACATTTTGACGAAAGTAAGACAATCAGCTCTTTAGATAGATGGAAGCTTATTCAACGCATCAGAGGTGATTTTTGGAAGAAATGGAAAAAGGAGTATCTGGTGTCATTGCAACAGCGAATCAAATAGCGCCAAGTAAAGCCAAATCTGAAGGAGGGACAGCTGGTTCTTATAAGACATGAGAACACTCACCCAATGGGAAGAATCATTAGTACGACTAAAGGACAAGATGATAAAATCCGGGTAGTCACGGTTAAAACTAGCGATGGGGAAGTAAAAAGATCGCTAAACAAGATCTGTCAACTTCCTGTTAGCGAAGTAAAACCAGCTGGAGCTGCAACGCCATCTATAACGGAGTCAATGCAGCTACGCAAGGACAAGAAGCTTAGGCAGCGAATTCCGAATGGCAAAAGGAAAGGCACTGGAAGCATAGCTACTGTGCTATGCTGTTTATTGATGTTGCAAGCTATAACTGCGACAAAAAATTCGGAAGAAATTCCCAAAGAACTTAGGAAAATTTACGACATCGACGCAAAAGCTGCAGTTATGGTGAACAAAATTGGTAAAATTGAAGTCGCTACATCCAGTTGGCAATTATTATTTTATTATGACACGCAAGCCTATTTTGATATCATAAAACAATCAGAGGACTTCCTGGAAAAATCCCGCCTGGTTTGCGAAAAAATGGGAGACTTCAAGGATTACTGCGATTTCTTCGGCACGACAATACGGACAAAAATTGACAACATAAAAGAAAAAGACAAAATACTACGGCACCGTACCAACCGAAAGAAAAGGTTTATACTGTTCTTTGATATCGGAAATGCAAATAAAATACAGGAAAATATGCAAACGATCATAAAAAACAAAAAACATATAATAGAATATGTTGAAAATCAGACCTCGGTCATCAATGCCACGGAAGAATTAGTAAGAGCAACTACGATAGAAGCAAACCGGAATTTGGGAAAACTGACCCAAAAAGTCAATTTTATTGCAGAAACCATGAAGGAGCACTTTATGGTATATAAGGAGTCAATTAAATTCCTTATGTTATCAAATCAAGTGCGAAACTGGATTGGAGAGGCAGAAAGCCTACAAGCAACAGCGATCTCAATGGTAACGGACATTAGTGAAGGAAGAATTCACTCTACACTAATTGCGGCTAACAAAATGCTGGAGGAGCTCGAAAAAGTTAAGCAAAAATTAGGACGAAAACAAATGCTACCGGGTAGAAATTCAGTTATACAATTACCACTGATCTATAAACTGATGAAGGCACAAGCTATGTTGAAGGATAATGTCCTATTCATTGAAGCATAACTGCCGATATACAACAATCAGGAAACGGATCTCTTTGAAGTAATCCCAATACCACTGTGGACAAACGAAACAAAGCGTTCATTCATCAAAGAGATAAGTGGATCCAACCGTTGGCTATTTAGACTGTTTCGGAAAACAACAGCTAATATAAGATGCAACGAACAGCATCAGGTTATAAGACTGCCCAATCAAGGCATTATACATCTACTTGCAGGATGCACAGCAATATTAGGGGATACAACAATAATTACTCTTTAAAAAGTAATTTCGACAGCGTCTGAAATGTCTATCTTCCCCAGTTTACGAATTATAGATGACAAGGAGACATGGAACATGGAATACTAATGAACTGCAAAATCTTCAAACGCGCATCAAGACTCTGAAAAATAACAAAGTACACATTGATCACTTGATTTTCCACACGGCAAGCGGACACTCGGCTCTAGGGTTGACAGCGATTATTATAATTATAATGGTCATTTATATTCGGAGGCAACGCATAAATGAGAGACAACTACTGGCCGTGCTATCTGTAAAGAAAAATATTTAAATAATATTAAAGTCATGTAGTTTAGAATGCAAGTAGCTATGCTAATTCTTCAATGCGAAACAATTAACTTACCAATTTAAATATTTCACGATCCCGTGTAACTAGAATTAGGCAAATAATCAAAAACGGACGCATTGGCGTTGCCTATAGCGACAGTTTAATTTCTTACAATATTAAAAATCCTTAAATCAATTAATATAAATGAAATATACACTTAAATATATATAAATATCCACCAATTATTAGAAAGGTATTCAGAAGTCTATACATACCGTTTTTTTTCGACTCTGATTTTGTTGCCTCTCATCTCTCACTCTCATTTTCGGTCACTGCTCTGAACTACATCGAAAAAAAAACAACAAATACAAACTGCGGGCATAGGCAGCGGCAGAGCCACGACAGAATTCGACTTGACTACGCTGTTCGAAACTTTGCTAGAAAAAGCCTGTGAGATTTGTTTTTGTTTTTCTCTCGCAAGGAGAAGTACGGGCAAGGAATTTTGGTACTGAAGGGTATAAACAAAATAAACCAACACGGATACTGATACGGTAACTTTTACAGACTTATTGTAGTTAAATAATAAAATAAATGAAATATTTATTAAACCGGAACTTTGTTTGTTATATTCTTTAAGATCACTTCCTCCTCTTTAGTAAGAATATATACAGAATTGGGCGTGACAAAAAGTGTTGTGGGCGTGGCAGCTTTGGGCGGTTTGTAGGCGTTAGAGTGGGCGTGGCAAAAAGTTTTTTTGCGAATCGATAGAAATTTACAAGACCAATACAAAAATGAAAATATATTAAAACATTTTTCTAAAATGCGGGCGTGGCAGTTTTGCGCTGCGATTATGTCCCTGGAGTCTGTATACTTAATCTCAACTTTCTAGCTCTTGTAGTTCCTGAGATCTCGCCGTTCATACGGACAGGCGGACGGACAGGCGGACGGACAGGCGGACAGACAGACGGACGAACAGACGGACGGACAGACGGACATGGCCAGATCGACTCGGCTACTGATCCTGATCAAGAATATATATACTTTATATGGTCGGAAACGCTTCCTTCTGCCTGTTACATACTTTTCAACGAATCTAGTATACCCTTTTACTCTAAGAGTAACGGCTATAAATAGCTTACTTTGTGTAATGCATAGGTAATTACAAAACATACTTTACAATATGGTTTCTAATATTAAATATTTTTTTGCATTCTCGCTTGACATTGTTTCCAACTTTCTGCGACCCCTGAGAAGACAAATTTCTTTATGATTCGCTACGATCAGCCTTAACAATTTTGGTCTGTTGATCGCAGGGTTCTAAGGCAATTTAATATCTTGCTTATTCACGTAATTGTCTTTCCAGATTTATAAAACCTTAAAACTTTGATAAAAATACCCATTTTGTTGTTTTTAGAAAAACAACATATTTCTTTTTGCCATCGTAAAGAGGATAAAATTATCCTTCAGACAAAACACATTGCTATGTGTAATCTGTAGTATTATTAAATTTATCGTAAGCTATTCACATTTTTCTTTTCAAAGAAAATTTTTGAAAGAAAAGTTTTTTGGGTGACACTAATTTATTTGCTTAATATCTTTAAATTATATCTTGAAAACAAAGTTACCCGTTTTTTACTAATGCTTTGGGATGATTTGTAATATTTTTGCCCGTTTACCAATGAAAGATTCCAATTCCCCAAATAAGGGCTGGAAGGAATTCGTCCCTGTTATGCACAGGCCCTGTGATTAAATGTGCCATGCCAAAATTTTTTGATTTTTTTCACATATACACGCATATACTGGGCAAATATGTTTTAAAATATTGTCACACAATTAAATACGCGAAAAACGGCGAAAACAATAAAGTCTACATTTCTGAGAAATTATATAATTTATGTTATCATAATATTTGAAAAATAATCCCACATCGTTTTACTTTGTTATTTGCCTTAACAATTTCTACCCATGTGCAAAAACTTTTTGGTCGCGCCACACAAACCGATTAAATGTGCCTATGCCTAGGCTTTTGAAAAATTATTTGATTTTATTCACATTCTGTAATTCGTTTCCATCGATGTACAGATGGATGTACTCGATGTACTCGAAGGTCCAACGCTTTCAAAACAACACTTGTATTTATTCCGTAAACATCTAGGGACACAGCAAAAATGGCGTAATCCCTTCAAGACTCTGATTCCAGATCATAGAAATCGTGGAAATATGAATAGGCGTTCACACTTCGAAATAAGGCACAATGTATTTATTTTAGGTTCCCTTTCACAAGACGTAATCACAAACACAGGGTGGAAAAAATACATATAAACATCACAATTGTACAATAAATTTGCGCAAGTAACAAGTTATTAATTCTGAACTTTTATTAATGTTTTCGTTAGCATACAATAGCTGTCACCGTGTATTTGTAACTAGACACAAATATTTATAAATGATTTTAATTATAATAAACATATATATATGTATAAAAATATTTAAATAAATCAATAATGACTAACGCGGGCCAAATGTTTAAACTTGGGACTTGGCCTTAGCCTGTTGCTTAATTCATGAATGTAGCTATTACTTGTTACGTCAAAGAAGATTAAGCTTGTTGTGAATGTCAGTCTGGACAGAGCCTAACTTTTAGTTTCAAAACTCTCAATGCAGCCTTACATAAATTTCATTTAACGTGTAAAGTGGCAACGCCATGCAAGTAGCCATCTTTCTTTCTTTTCCCAACTATTGGACCGCGTGGACGTCAATTCGAAGAGGTTTGGTCCATACTTTTTCAACATATTTTAAAAAGAACACTTATTAAGACGCGAATTTTTACAGGGGACCTTAAATTAAAATGACCAACTCGAAGGGTTATCGTCGCGGCACACGGGACATGTTTTCCCGTCCTTTTCGAAAGCATGGAGTTATTCCGTTGTCCACATACATGCGAGTCTTTAAAATCGGCGACATCGTAGATATTAAGGGGCATGGTGCTGTACAGAAGGGATTGCCCTATAAGGCATATCATGGAAAAACCGGGCGCATATTCAATGTGACTCAGCACGCCGTTGGTGTAATAGTAAACAAACGCGTCAGAGGTAAAATCCTTGCAAAGCGAGTAAATGTGCGCATCGAGCATATCCACCACTCCAAGTGCCGTGAAGATTTCTTGCGTCGCGTAAAGGAAAATGAGCGATTGCTGAAGGAGGCGAAGGAAAAGGGACAATGGGTCAGTCTTAAGCGCCAGCCGGAACAGCCGAAGAAGGCGCACTTCGTTAAGAAACTTGGGGAACCGATTGCTCTTGCCCCGATTCCATACGAATTCATTGCCTAAAGGGATGTTGTTGCTTGATAATTGTACGGAATAAAATATTTGTTATAATTGAGTAAACAAATATGTGCCCAATATAAACAGATTTTTAATTTTCTTTTGCCCGTAAGTAAGACTTTTGGGAGAAGTTTGCAGCAAAAACAGTAAGCAACCAAACTTGATCAGCGACAACTGCCGGAATCGAGCTAGCCATTTACGTCTGTTCAATATTGAAAAGATTTTATGTTCGAAGTTGTACCTAGACTTTTAAGTTAAATCTTATCAAATGGTTCATACCAAAGTAACCATTGAAGCTTGAACAGTGGAAAATAATTTTTATTGTTAGAAATGTATTCACGTAAACTATTTGGATGGATCAGATATAATAATTTTTGCAATTAGTTGAAAAAAAAAATGAAGGGTTGAATTTTTGAATTAAACTATTTTTTTTATTCTATTTATACCCGTTAGTCGTACAGTAAAAGGGTATACTCGATTCGTTGAAAAGTATGTAACAGGCAGAAGGAAGCGTTTCCGACCATATAAAGTATATATATTCTTGATCAGAATCAATAGCCGAGTCGATTAGATGCATCGCAAGTCGAATCATGCTGCCACGCCCAAAACTGCCACGCCCACACTTTTGAAAAATGTTTTGATATTTTTTCATTTTTGTATTAGTCTTGTAAATTTCTATCGATTTGCCAAAAAACTGTTTGCCACGCCCACTCTTACGCCCACAAACCGACAAAAACTGTCAGTGTTGAAGATTCTCCTTCGCACTTTCACTATCTGTGTAACGCGTATTAGATAGTCAGGGAACTCGAGTATAGCGTTCTCTCTTGTTTAGTATATTAAAATTGTGCAAAAAGGTCAAGCGTGTTGTCATGCATTTCATTACGAATGCCATTTTTGAAATCGGTGAACCATCCTAGCGACAAAATTACTTAATTGATTGGTCTTCATTTTTTTTACACATGTGCAAATAGAAATTATAATTTTAAAAATAAAAGAAGAAAAAAACAATTCTATTTTTAAAAACGAAAGCAACTTTTATTTTTAGCAACGCTGCTTAGCATCATTTTATAAAGCCATCGCCGATAAATCTGTACTTAAAATGTAAACAGTTGAAAGACAAACAAATTATACAATATCATTCCATGCCATTCACTCGCTCCGCGATTGTTTCGGGCGGACTCCGGGCAATTGTCCTTGGAATGCGCGATCAGCAATTTCTTCGCTGCGCGTGCAGGCCACCGGATACGGCTTGCAAGTCGGCAGTCTCACTCCGTGAGAACTGCTTGTGTTAACTCCTCCCTCTCTAAAGTGGTCACCGTCTCGGGAACCCGCTTGCTCTACGTCGGTGTTAACTCCTGGCTCTGCGCGGCTTTTGGCTATGCTGGTTTTGCTAGGGTTAAGCCCATTAAATATTTTCGAGGTCTATGATAACGATTCCATTTTTTGCTAAAATGATTTTTAAAAGGTGAGTTTCTTGATTTGGTTCGAATTTTTGTATTTGGTTCATTGCAGTTGTGAGTTCATATAGGCGATTTTGAAATTTAATATTTAATTCTGTCTGGACTTCCTCTGTTCTTACTAACGGTTCTTGAATAAATTTTATCTGTTCCCAATCGTTAAAGTCGGGGGTACCGGCAATATCTTTAAGTGCCTTTCCGATTAAGTTGATACTCCTAGCAGTCCTATGGTGGGTCTTTAGAGTGGCTACTAACTTGCGAATGTGTGTCAAGTCCGTCATGATTACCGGTGTCCTGTGTTCCTCTGTTAATGTCTTTGTCATTGTCTCTGTCTGGTCGGCGTAGTCTTCGTACGTTGTCATGTTCGTTGAATGTTGTAAGTACTCGTACGATTCCCAGATGACAATTTCATTGTCTTCTATTGGGATGTAGTCCGCGTTCGTATAGTCGTTAAGTCTTACCGTCGATAGTATAAGAACTAGGATATAATGACGTAAGCTAAAAGAAATATAAAAAGGATAGGAAAAGGGGTCAGAATATCGCGAAGATGGTTAGCGTACATTGTCCTTGTGGACCACCCTCCCCTTTATTAAAACCGTGGTCCCCAGGTCTGCTTCGACGGTTTCCTTTGAACATACTATTGGAGAAAGCTTGTTTCCCACGCGTTTGTTTGTCTTTAGGAAAACTTTTTCACCAACTTGATAGTCCTTATAGGTCCTATTTTTATTTACTTGGTCAAGGGTTTTTTCCCGAGCCTGTTTAATCTTTTTGCTAGTTTCACTTTCGAATTCTGCGGGCCTTACGTGGATAATTTCTATGGGTTTTTTGTTGGTTACTGAGTGGATCGAATTGTTATATCTGTTAGTTGCCAAAAGAATTAATTCAGTAGTGGTTTCTAGTTTCAAGCATCTGGCTATTTCTGCCAAGGTACTATGAAACCTTTCTACATGACCATTTGAGGTGCTATGTAGAGGTGGAGCGTTTGAAATGGTAATATTGAAATGGTTAAGCAGAATTGTTTTAATGGTTTCGGAGTTTAACGACCTCTCGATATCGCAATAGATTGTTTTTATTTTTGGAAAAAAGTTTATTGTGTGTAGTAAGGGAGATTTTACGTCTACAATAGCCCTCGATGCGATGGCTTGCACCGTGGCAAACTTCGAGAATTTATCAATGCAAGTGAGAAAAAGGGTTCCGTTGAAAAAATGTCAATGTGTAGGATTTCCCCCACAAAGGACGGTATCGGTGTTTCTGCTACCGCTTGTTTTGATGGATGACGTTTGTATTTTGCCATCGAACAGGTCTTGCAATTTAACGTTTTTTCTGTTGCCAGCCGAAGCATTTTAGGGAAGAAGTAGTCCCTAGGCATTGACTACGTCCTGTAATGTACTAAGCAGATTTGTTCGGTCGGGAATTTTTATAATATGTCTCACCTTGCTTTTAAACAAGATGAATGTGTCTACCGAAAAGCTGTTTCCTTCCTCAATGATTATTTGATTCCTGAAACAGTTTACCGGGTTTTCTGTTGTATCTAGGGTATACGTCAGTGATTGTTCGCTATGTATGGTTGCTACATCCGACTCTTGTTCGTCTTCCAAGGCGTTTATGTTCTGGCGGGAGAGCGCGTCTGCCACAAGATTTTCTTTCCCGGGTTTGTAGCGCCGTAATCGTCGATAATTCCCTTCCAGCGTTTTAGTTTCGCGTTAGTGTTTTTGTCTGAGACGGCAAAGGTAAGAGGCTGATGATCGGTAAAGATCTGCAAGCCTTTTATACCGTACAAGTAGTTCCGTAGGTTTTTTAATGCCCAAACTATGGCGAGGAGCTCTCGCTCGTTGGTCGCATACTTTTTTTCACTATCCCGCAGGGCGTGTGATATCATTGTGATCGGGCGGCCATCTTGGGATAGTACTGCTCCTAAACCGAAGCCCGACGCATCCGTTGTTAAATCGAATGGTCTCTTAAAATCTGGGTATGAAAGTAAAACGTCCTCCGATGCTAAGATTTCTCTCAACCTGTCAAACGCTTCTTTCTGTTCTTTAGCCATGTCAATGTCAATTTTCCTTGCCTGATATTTGCTGGCTTTTCCGTTGTCTCCTTTTAGGATACTCGTAAGAGGCCTTGCGATCGTCGCAAAGTCTTTTATAAAGCACCTATAGTAGCTTGCTAACCCTAGAAATTATCTGAGTTCGAAAAGCGTTTTAGGTAAGGGGAATTGTTTTATGGCTTTCACCTTTTCAGGTGATGTTCGTAGCCCCCCTTGTGACACTATGAACCCCAAGTACTCAACGCTCTTTTTGAAGAACTTTGATTTTTCTTAAGATACTCTCATGCCTGCCTCCAATAGTTTTTTTAAAGCCCAGTCCATGTCTTTAAAGTGGTCCTCTTTTGTTTTGGAGAAAATTATGACGTCGTCGACATACACGTAGCATATCTTCGAAATTCCATCCCGCAGGACATCGTCGATGGCCCTTTGGAAAATGCTTGGGGCATTTTAAAGACCAAATGGTAATCTACAAAATTCGTATTTACCATTGTTTATTGAGAATGCTGTTTTTTCTCTGTCTTTTTCTGCCAGTTCTATCTGGTGAAAACCTGACTTAAGATCAAGTGTCGTAAAAAAATTTGATTCACCCATATTCGACAGTATTGTCGAAATTGTTGGGATCGACGGTTTTCGGATTTAGTTTCCTAAAATCGATAACTAGTCGCTTCTTTTTCACCCCATTTTGATCTGTTCCCTTTTTATCTACAACCCAGGTCGGGTTGTTGTAGGGAGACTTGGATGGCCTTATTACGCCGTCCGCAAGAAGTTGTTTAACCTCTGCATTGACGAATTCAGTCACACCCATGGGATGCGGGTATGATTTTGAATATACTGGCTCTCCATCTATTTTGATCGTGGCGATAGTGTTTATATTAAATGGTAGTGCCTCGTCTGGATCAGCGAAGGCTCTATGATTTTTTACAATCATTTTGTCAAACGTATTTTTGATTGCAGGAGGGACGTCTTCATCGTCAATTTTAATGAAGTTTACGTTTTCTGCTTTACTAAATTGAATCTTTTCAGTTCCATTATTAGTATTTAGAACATTTTTTGTAAAGTCGAGCTTCGCATTCACACTTGTGTAAGCAAGTCGAGCCCGATTATACCGTGAAAGTCCTTAAGATTGCTTAAAATAAATAAGGGTGTTTTTACGTTAAACACTAAAACGATGCATTTTTTATCTATTCTAGTAGAGCCATGGATTGACTTTACTGTAAAGGGTTTCTCCGCTGCCACGACGCCTTTCTTAGAAGTACCTGTATCTAGTAATTTTATCTCTCCTCCTGCTACCTTACGAGTAATGTAGGGGAGCAGGGATTTTACCCTAAAAAATTGCAGGAGTCTTCTGCATCCAGATCGTCCTCTATTTCTATGGCACTTGCTTGAGCAACTGTGTCATAATCTTCTTCATGGGAGATTTCTTCCGGCATAAAGTTAACTTTTTGGCGGGACCGAGACGACTGGCATCTTTGCCATGCCGTGGGTTCCTTGAATCGGGAGGAGGTGTCGACCTCCATCGGTTCTGGCGCTGGTTGGCCTTGGCCATTCCCTGCGCTGTTGGTTGGCCTTTGTTTAAAGGAACCACCTTGGTTTGCTCCTTTTGGAGTTCTGACAAAATGAGGGTTCTTTTTTATTGCCCGCAAATTTTGATTTTGCTCGTAGTATGAATTATTCCAACCCGCTTTTTGCTGGTTGTTTGACCTATAGGTTTTTTCTTCATTGTGCCGGGCGAAGGTGGCCGCAAATACACATTACTCGACTCAGCTTCTTGGGCTAACGCCAAAGTTGAGGGTAAGTCTCGAGGTTGTGCCGGAAAAACGGCAATTTTTAACGATTTTTTTAGCCCAGATACAAACGCGTGTAAGGCGTCTCTCTGTGCTGCTCATTGAGGACGGCCGCTGCGGCTTCGTCATGGGTCATGGGAGCGTTAGCTTCCTTTCTATCTCGTTGTAGTATTTAAGCAGGGGTAATTCTCCCTGTCTTGATAGGCTTAACTCCTGCTTGATCACATGTGTCGGAGTTTTGTCCGCATATGTAAAATCGAGACGCGCCAATATGGCGTGAGAATTTAAAGCAGTGTTGAACGAGGCTAATACAGCTGCTGCTGGGCCTCTGACTTTATTCTTTAAAATCCCTACGGCCTGGTAATGCCGACTGCTACCCGGGTAGGTCGCAAATATCTTGTAAGCCGCAGTAGCAGCCTGTCTCCAGGAGACGTAATTTTCTTGTTTTCCGTCGAATTCTGGAACAGACTTACCATATTGAGGGGCTCATTACACAGAACCTCTTCTGGTTTATACTCGATCTCTTGGAATGTCTGGATACTTGGGGTTTTACCCTTGAGTAAGCTTAGCTCCCCCATAATCATGGATAATTTTGCTTCGAAAATTTCTTCTTGCCTCTGGAGTGCGCCGGCTATGCCGGCCTCCATACTCGCAATTTGATCTGCCTGCATTTCGGCTGCCTGCTGGGTTTTTTGATTTTCAAGGTCGAGAACGCTGTCTCGAATGAGAGGTGCCCTACTGCTTGACGGTTGGGTTTGATTTTTCACTGGCGTTTGCCTTATGACCCTTGTTTCTAAAAGTTTCCTGTATTTCTCCAAAACTTCGTCGTCTGATTCGACGGTATCGGTATTTCAATACATATGTCAGAATTAAAAAAAAAATTTTGGTGTTATGAATTAAAAAAAATATTGGAGAATATTTTGTTTTCAGTATCGGCGACATGGGTCCGAATAATAAAAAATTGGGTATTATAAAATTCGATCAAGAACTCTGTTGGGTCAAAACCCAATTAGAATAATCTTGTATATTTGAATTCCGCGTTTTTTGAATGATGTTAACATAACAGCTGTTGCGCTAGGCTGCCAACTCGTACTAGCGAACGAGTGGCAGATAAGAATTGGAAAAAAGAGAGAATAGAACAAGGGCAGATAAAAAATTGAAGTTGAAGATATAGCCACGAGGAGTTTAAGTGAGGAGAAATAATCAAGAATTGTCATTAAAATTTAACTATTAAACTAGCACCATCCGACTTATCATTTATACTCAAGAAAAAGCTCTTGTTTTTACATTTGGCGACCGTGACAGGACTTGTGCTACGTTTTAGTTAATTGTGGTGATGATTGTGGTTACGTTCGCCCCCATTTTTACTTTGCTCTAAGTCTCGCACGCGCATTTACGACTTTTGCCCTGCCAAACTCTCGTACATTCGCGCATCGCGTTCGCTGCCGGTCTACCCAGCGTCCGCACAGGATTTTCGCTAGTGCATTTGCCCACAACTACATGCGGCGCAGGTGCCGGCTATACTCAAGGGTCTCCCGCCGCATCATTGGACATCGTTGGACATCCTCCAAGTGTCATCGCCATAGTTGGAGTCGACATCTCGGTCCTCCATCTATACATATTGCCCCCAGGAGCACCCCCATACATAACCTCATTCTGTCGCAACACTCTAGGTTGCACTCTAGGCTTGGCGAGCGAAAATTTTCCACTACATCTCGTCGTTTCGCTCGCTCTCACAGACCTTGTCAAGCAAGGAATATCCAGATCGAAATTAAATAAAGTAAACAAACATCTGCAAAAATGTCTTCGCTGGAGCAACTTAAAGCTCAACGAACGAGTGCTCGAAAAAACCTTACACGTATGAGCAAATCAGTGGAACCTGGTTTGAATTTATCTCCGTTGGAATTATCTTGCCGTTTGTCGATTTTGGAATCGTATTTTAAACTTGCTTTATCTACCCAGGAAGCCATAGAGCAGATGGAGCCAGCTGAGGCGCAGCGCAATACTCGCTTCGAAATAGAGGAACTGTTTATCCACGCCAAGGTTTGCGTTCAGGAGCAACTTGGACCAGACGCTAACAGCACCGGCATTCATGAATCTACGGTTAATTTTGGGCACACATCTGCAGTTAAGCTCCCGCGCTTATCATTGCCGACATTTGACGGCAAATACTGCGAGTACCAAAACTTTATCTTGTCGTTTAACCAAGTTATTGGCCACCAGCCATCCATGTCTAAGATCGAGAAGTTCAACCAGTTGTTAAACTGTCTTCGAGGACCAGCCCTTGAAACGGTTCGAGCTTTCCAGGTGACCGCAGACAACTACACAAAGGCTCTGGACCGCTTAAAGCAGCGCTATGACAACCCGACTCTCGTATTTTTGGATAACATATCGTCACTCTTCGCATTGCCAACTGTCGCCAAGTCAAATGGTCAGCAGTTGCGCAGCCTAATCGATAATGCATCCGTATTATACAACTCGTTGCGTTCGTTGAGCACCGAGCCACAGATTTGCGAGGCCATGCTCATCTCCATAGTTATGGGCAAAGTGGACCAGGAGACTAATAGGAAGTGGAATGAGTCGCTGGACTACACTACGTTGCCTTCGTGGGACAAATGCGTTGGAGTCGTTGAACGTCATTGTCAATATTTGGAATCGGATAAGAAGCCTCCTGCTGAAGCCCCTATGAGTCAACCAGGTGGCCATAGGTCGCGCTCGCAGAGGAATCAGGCAAGTCTGTCCTTCAATTGCACCACACAAACTTGTAACATCTGTTCACAGACAGACCACAAGACCTTTAGATGCCCAGAACTAATCAATCTCGCCTTAGATAATCGCCTTAATGCAGTAAAGCGCCACAAGCTATGCATTAATTGCCTTGGCAGGGGTCATCTTGTAGCCAACTGCCCGTCGACGCGGAGGTGCCACTCATGTGCACTACCGCATCACTCGCTGCTTCATCGGCCATCGCCAGGATCGGCCGCAGCTCCCTTGCCACTCCCTCAAGCGGAGCCTGTACAAGTTTCGGACGCAGTCGCGCATACTCACACGGAGTCTCGTTCCGACTGTGTCATTCTGGCCACGGCACTGATTCTGGTCAAGGATGCAGCTGGAAGCTACAAAATAGGAAGAGCGCTTCTGGATTCATGTTCTCAGGTGAATTTCATATCCGAGGAGTTTGCTCAAAGACTTCGACTGCCACGGAGCAAGCTCAACCTCGAGATTCGTAGCATTGGTGAGACACAAACGCGAATTAAACACCATGCAACCACCAGTATCAAGTCGAGGCACAATGGATTCGAGTTGCTCCTTGATTTTTGCGTGACATCCCACATTGCCTATCATCCAGAATCGGAAATTGACATTTCTGCGTGGAACTTTCCGCAGCACTCATCTCTTGCTGACGAGAGCTTTAACAAGTCTCGTCGGATCGATCTGCTTTTGGGGACGGAAACCTTCTTCGATATATTGGCAGTCGGCCAAGTTAAATTAGGAAAGGATCTGCCCGTACTACAAAAAACACTACTTGGATGGATAGTGTCTGGTCGATGTCGAGCTCATCCCAGAACACTCCATCAGTACTCATCTATCGCATTAACAGAAATTGACCAAAAAATGGAACGGCTATGGCGCATCGATCATGTGGAGCCTCCTGAGATCACACTTACGCCAGAGCAGCGAAACTGTGAGGAGTTCTACACCAAAACGGTACGACGTAATTCAGATGGTCGATTGGAAGTACGACTTCCATTTAAAGATGAACCTACCGTTCTCGGAGCCTCATTCGACATTGCCAAAAGAAGATTCCTCTCCCTCGAACGCAGCCTATGCAAAAGGCCTGAGATAGGGGCCAAATATGTTGAATTTATGCAGGAGTTTCAAAATCTGGGACACATGAGTCCCGTGAGCCATCCACAGTTAAACACTCCGCATTATTATATTCCGCACCACTGCGTGCTCAAGCCTAATAGCACATCAACAAAGCTCAGAGTGGTTTTCGACGCATCCTGCAAGACGACGTCCCAGAAATCGCTCAACGACATTCTGATGGTCGGGCCGACCATTCAGCCAGATCTTTATACACTACTCCTGCGTTTTCGGATACATCGCTATGCCATCACTGCTGATGTGGTCAAGATGTTCCGCCAAGTCAACATGTTTGCCGAGGATCGCAGATTCCAATACATTCTTTGGAGAGCGTCGCCATCGCAACCATTGAGCACCTTCGAATTGAATACTGTAACTTATGGCACAGCGGCTGCACCGTATCTAGCCATACGCAGTTTGTCATATCTAGCCGACAAATTCATGGACAAATTGGAGATTGGAGCTAAAGCCATCAAATCGTCTTTCTATGTGGATGACTTCCTAGGTGGAGCGGATACGGTAGAGGAGCTACATCAAATCAAAAGGGAAGTTACAGCGATTCTACAGGATGGCCAATTGGAACTCGCAAAATGGCATTCAAATCACTGCAAGTTTGTCGATGACGCTACAGTCAAACATTTGCAGTTGGACGACGAAATGCTAACCAGCACGCTTGGCCTAAAATGGGACCAAGTACGGGACACATTCATGTTCTCGTTCTCGCCAAGATTCGATTCGGACCACGTCACCAAGCGCTCGATTTTGTCCATAGCCTCTTCGCTGTTTGATCCGTTGGGATTAGTTACTCCCATTATCATAGTGGCAAAAATTATCCTCCAGGAGCTGTGGCTCCTAAAACTACATTGGGACGAGTCAGTACCCCAAGGCATTCATACAGCTTGGATGTCCCTGCTTGCATCGCTTTCGTCGTTGGAGTCTGTAGCAATACCACGATATTGCCTCCAATCAGCGATACATACCTTTCAAATACACGGCTTTTGTGACGCCTCCATTCGAGCGTATGGATGCTGCATCTACGCTCGCACAATCGGATCAGATGGGCTGACCAAGGTACAGCTAATCACATCGAAGTCCAGAGTTGCTCCCACCAAGAAGCTATCTCTGCCGAAATTAGAACTGTGTGGAGCACATTTGTTAGCACAGCTCTACAAAAAAATCATTAGAATCTTCGCTGACAGAAAGCCGACTTCGTTCTTATGGTGCGATTCTCAAATTGTTCTACATTGGAATCGCCAACACTCGGCCACCTTATCAACCTTTGTCGGCAATCGAATTGCCGAAATTCAAGAACTCACGTCAGATTGCCACTGGAAACATGTTCCTACTCACTGCAACCCGGCTGATATCTTGTCCAGGGGCTGCACTATCACCGAGTTGGAACAATCGATATGGTTCGAGGGACCTGAGTTCCTAGGCCAAGATCATCAACATTGGCCAAAGGACAGTCGAGACAACAGTGACATTGATATGGAAACTGTCCAACTGGAAAAGAGAAAATCAGCCTTTGCCGTACACACGACTAGTAATCAACTACTTGAAGGAATCTACAAGATCAGTTCGCATCATCGCTGCCTACTAGTTATCGCTTGGGTGTACAGATTTACTCAGCGCTGCCGTAAACTAACGCCATTCCAATCACCTTCGCCGACACCAGCAGAACTGATGCGGGCGCTACATTGCATCGTCTGGAATATTCAAACTATTCACTTCGCTCAAGAGATGTCCTCGGTCCTGAAGGGCCATCCGATTCGCACTAACCTTAAAAATCTTAGTCTCTTCCTCCAGGTTACAGATGGCTTCCAAATGCTAAAGGTCGGAGGGCGCCTGGAGCTAGCAGACTACCCAAAAACCCAAAAGCATCCTGTGCTGCTCCCAGCTAAGGATCCATTTGTGTCACAGTTCGCTCGCCATCTTCATCTACAGAACTATCACGCCGGGCCACGGACGCTCGTCGCTTTAATTAGAAAACAGTTCTGGATAGTGAATGCAAGGGACTTGGCGCGACAAGTCGTTCGCTCATGTATACATTGTCGGCGCTATCGACCAACTCTCGAAAGGCAGCTAATGGGCCAACTGCCTAAAGAGCGGATCACACCATCTAGACCATTTTCAAGATGCGGAATAGACTTTTGCGGACCAATCAACGTCTATTTGCGCATCCGGGGTAAGCCGCCTACCAAGGCCTACCTAGCCGTCTTCGTTTGCTTTGCCACGAAGGCGATACATGTCGAAGTGGTATCGGATCTCACGACGGATAGCTTCATTGCATCACTAAAGCGTTTTATTGCCCGACGCGGACTTCCCTCGGACATATTCTGTGACAACGCTACAAATTTCGCAGGAGCTAACAACAAGCTCGAATCGTTGAAGCAGTTTCTGTTTAAAGACGAAACAACAAGAACAATCCACTATTTCTGTCGCTCAGAGTTTATTAACTTCCACTTTATTCCACCCAGGGCTCCACACTTCGGGGGCATATGGGAAGCTGCAGTAAAAAGTGTCAAGGGACTACTCAATCGCACTCTTCGAGACACAAGGTTAACCTTCGAGGAGTTAGCCACTGCAGCTGCTGACGTCGAGGCGATACTGAACTCTCGCCCGTTAACGCCGCTCTCATCAGACCCGAACGACCTGGCCGCTCTCACGCCTGGCCACTTCTTAGAGGGTGACGCACTCCGAGCACTACCGGAACTTCCACCAATCGACGACAACCTGGACAAGTTGGATCGATGGAAAAGGGTCGCGCACTCAAACATCACATCTGGAGTCGCTGGAGCCACGAGTACATCAACGAGCTCCAAGTTCGCACAACCTGGACGAAGACTTCACCAAATTTGGCTGTCAACGACATGGTAATCGTTCACGAGGATAATCTCCCTCCACAACGGTGGCTTCTTGGGCGCATAGTCAGCACGATTGCAGGAGCGGACAACATCGTGCGTGTAGCCGACGTACGCACTGCCAAGGGAATCATCCGCCGCCCTATACGGAAACTCGCCTTATTACCTGTCTCTTGAAAGTCAATCGCATACTTTCAAGGGGGCCGGTATGTTGGGTCAAAACCCAATTAGAATAATCTTGTATATTTGAATTCCGCGTTTTTTGAATGATGTTAACATAACAGCTGTTGCGCTAGGCTGCCAACTCGTACTAGCGAACGAGTGGCAGATAAGAATTGGAAAAAAGAGAGAATAGAACAAGGGCAGATAAAAAATTGAAGTTGAAGATATAGCCACGAGGAGTTTAAGTGAGGAGAAATAATCAAGAATTGTCATTAAAATTTAACTATTAAACTAGCACCATCCGACTTATCATTTATACTCAAGAAAAAGCTCTTGTTTTTACAAACTCTATAGAACATTTGTAATACATATTAAACCAGTTGCCTTTTATTTGAAACACAAGCAAAAAAATTTGTTGACTATTATTTATTTAATATCGAATCGGTTGGCCTTTTATTTGAAACACAAGCAAAAAATTTGTTGACTTATTTATTTCATATCGAATCGGTTGCCTTTTATTTGAAACACAGACGAAAAAAAATTTTAATAATATTTTTTTTTCACATGAGAAATTCGAGTCCAAAATTGCTTGGATGTTATTTTTTTTTAGTATTTTTTATTTTTTTTTAAACGAAAAAATTTATTCACTGGATATGTTTTGATTGGCGAAAACTTAGAACAAAGAGCCTACTCACATGTTCCTAATCCTTCCGCTGTCGTCGCTGCCGCTGTCGTCGCTGCCGCTGTCGTCGCTGCCGCTGTCGTCGCTGCCGCTGTCGTCGCTGCCGCTGTCGTCGCTGCCGCTGTCGTCGCTGCCGCGTCGTCGCTGCCGCTGTCGTTGCTTTAGGGAAATTCTTCCCGTTTCAGTTTTTTTTATTATCAATTTGTCAAACTCTGCTGTTTTAGGTTTTGCACTGCACTTTGATGATTTTTATCAATTTATCCAACTCTGTTAAGAGCTTTGTTTTAGATTTTGCACTTTGAGGTTTTTTATATCCCCAATTAGACCTTTTTGGCGGGTTCGTGCCGTTGGGCGACAATTAAAGGTCGTGGTGTTTTAAGTTGATTTATTTATTACCACTCTCCCGTTAGGGCGAGGGTCTTAATATTTTATGTAGGTTTAAAATACGAGGCGTAAGCCACGGAGTATGATTTATAACTGATTAAAAATCTAAACTCGCTGCAACTCCAGGCCTCCGGTTCGTTGCAGCGCTATTGGCAGAGCGCTAGGTACGCACTCCTGTATCCGGCCGATCACTCGCTCCGCGAGTGTTTCGGACGGACTCCGGGCAATTGTCCTTGGAATGCGCGATCAGCAATTTCTTCGCTGCGCGTGCCGGATACGGCTTGCAATTCGGCAGTCTCACTCCGTGAGAACTGCTTGTGTTAACTTACATTCATCCAATTTTAATCAAAAGAAAAACCAAAATGAATATTTTCAAAGAACTGTTGTATATTGAAATTATAACTTTTTATAATCAAAAAGAAAAATGGTACACATTTTCCCAATATATGGGAGCTTTATTTATGTTATAGTAGTCCGGTCCGAATTTTCATGAAGATTGTTTTAAACAAGAGAAAACTCTGTAGTTGAGATCCTCCCGTCAACAAGTTTTTTGTCAAATCGATAGAAATTTACAAAACTAATAAAATAATATTAAACCATTTTTCACAAGTACGGGCGTGGCAGCTTTGTGCCGTTTGTGGCCGTGGCAAAAAGTTTTTCTGCAAATCTATAGATCATGATGATCAGCAACGATCTCTAGACATTTATCAAGAGCGTATAATCACCGATTCTTGTCCGTTTTGGCTTTCCAATGTCGCGGTGAGTGCATTCTTTGTTGTTGCCGCTTGTTTAGCAGAACTGTCGACCTCTGTCGTTTATGAGCATAGAGTTGATGTTGTTATCGCTGTTGATATGGGTGCAGTTGCTGTAGATAATGAATTTATCCTACTGGTAGCTACAGAGCTTTCTGCCGTTTGCGATTGGAAAAACGGGAGAGACCTTCTCAGTGCGTTCGGGTTCACCTAATGCAGTCGGAAGCATTGGTGAGCAAGAGGTTTAAGGTCATTGCCCGGGTGGATTGTTTCGCGCAAGCGGGCGTCAGATTCGACGGTGAAATATGCATTGTTCTGCTGCTAAGAGAGACGGAGCACAGTGGCGCCTTAGATACTTTTGGGTTACAAAAATCATAACTCTTGAACCAGTTGAGATATTTTCATTTTTTTTAATGAAAGATAATTTTAGTACCTTTCTATTAAGTGGTCATACTATATGGTGTGATAAATAGTAGATATTATACACGAAAATTAATGTTTTTGAAGGCAGTTTTTTTCAATTTGTATCCAATATCGACAAATACTTTTCATTTGTTTTCTCTGAAAATGCTAGTATGGTACGCCTTCAATATTTTAAGAACAAAAAATAAATAAATTTTAAAGAAACAAATTTTTTTTAAATTTTATTTTGTCAATTTTTCATATATTTTTACCTTTTTGTTCAAAATAATCATTAATTTTTCTTCATTTAATATTTTTAAAAAATTAATAATCATTACAAATTTATTTAAAATAATTACAAAGTCAGGGATTGAAAAGAAGGCCACCAATACAGGAAAAAATGTATGCACGCCATACAATTTCGTACTGCGCAGCGACTGCGCTTGTAGCAGAATTTGCACTAAGCCGCGCGTTTTTTACGCTGAGTTGAAAGTATCTTTTGCCTGGGAAATTCGGGGTCGGACGTGGGGGGACCCGATCTCTTTTGAATATGATAAATGAATAAGAACATATTCAAGAACAATACCTTATACTCCAAACCAAAATTTCAACGATCGTCATCAAAAATTTGATTTTTGTATAGCATTGGAATCTTTTGCGCCATTGTGCGGCGCTCGTCTTGCTCTCGATTTCCTCTTTTATTTCTTTTATTTTTTTATCTTAATTTTATGGTTCCACACACAAGAAAAACATTATAGTTTAGCATCATTAAAGCTTATATTTATATTCGATGTTTGTTTTTCTTCCTTCCTTAATCACGAGCACAATGAAAACACGTCTGCACTCGCCGACGTCTCAAAAAAATGACCACTATTAATTCGAACACGTGTAATGTGATTTGCTATTATGCTTAAAACAAACAATTAATGAATATTAGAATTTTGTTGACATTGATTGTAACCATTTTTGGCAGTGTTCTCGAGAGATTGAGTCCTACATCTCATGCAGTTTAATTTTAAGGATCAAAATGTTCCTTTGAGGCTAATTTCGAAGCTTAATTTTCATTAACAATCAAATATTATCCATGGGGCTTAGATCTGGGCTATTTGATGGTCAATCTAAAACCTCCGTTTGCTTATATTGCAGCCAATTTTTGGTTCGTTTTGCTGTATGCGATGATGCTCCGTCCTGCTGAAAAGTGAATTCACCACAATCTGTCAGTTTTGGTATTGATGGCAGCTAACTTTCTTCCAAAATATTAATGTACTTATCAGCATTAACAATTGCCTTTGAGTCCACGACATCCTATTTTAAGCCCATGGCAAAAGCCTCTTTTTTTGACGAAGCGTAAGCAAAGGTTTTTCTTTGGCCTGCGAGCAAGATAAGTTATTGCATAGGTGTTAACAAAAAATACTTTATAGAAACCATATTCAATGTTGTGTAACTGCAGTAGCGTCCATTCTCGCTTGAAAGTTTTTCAAATTTTATGCGACCACTCAGAAGCCACATTTCTTTATTTATTAATTTATTTATTGATAAAAGGTGCCTGTATAATATGGCAAATTCAGTAGTAATTTAAGTAATTTGTTTTGACATATTTGATTTTTCTTAATGTGTGCCGGAGCAGATTTACCCCAGATGGAACTTCCATACATACATGCGAGACGGCCTAAATATTGTCTTAAAAATTATAAGTTTATTAGAATTTGATAATTTTGATTTTCAATTTATAATAGGGTAAAATAAGCGAATTGTTTTATTTATTTTATCAATTGCATGACCAACATAAAATTAAAAAGTGAGCCATTTATCAAAGTGTATCCCTAAATATCTAATATTATTTGCCCATTCAATGGGAGTATTACATACGTATATGCAAACAACTATTAGGTATATAACCAGATTTTCTTCGTTTGGTGAAAAAGATGGCGCTGGTTTTGTTAGGGTTAATTTTAATTTTTCATTTATGATAATACTTTTCGAGTGTATATAAATAATTTTGCATAGAATTATTAATACTATTGTATAGAAGGCTGTGTAAACGGCTGCATCGTCAGCAAATAAGGAAAGCTTACAATCAGATACTTGGGGTATATCATGCGTATATATGTTGAATAATATTGGCCCTAAGACTGAACCCTGCGAAACTCCAGCCAAAATATGTCGTTGAGTGGAATGGGCACTATTAATATCAATATAAAAAAAATTGGGAATTATTTGAAAGCATCATGTATATACTTTTCAAACCATCATTAACGATTACGTGGCCAAACTTAACAAATTTTGACTATGTATATTTTCGGCAATTAGTTGACATGTCATATTTGGTGTAGGCTGACAGTAATTCAGTTTTTTTAATATGGTTGGACTTTAATTCTAGATTATTTAATGAACACATATAGTTTTAAAAAATATAGTTAATTCCTAAAACTACTAACCTGGCTTGGTTTGGTCCTGGTTCTGCAGATTGTACATCCGTGCAGCTCCTGAATCTCCATCGCCTGAGAGTGGAGAGAAGGAGAGTTTTAAACACTGGCAGTTTTTGGCGGTCTGTAGGCGTTAGAGTGGGCGTGGCAAAAAGTTTTTTTGGAAATTCGATAGAAATTTACATGACCAACACAAAAATGAAAAAATATCAAAACATTTTTTAAAAGTGTGGGCGTGGCAGTTTTGGGTGGTTTGTGGGCGTTACCATCCACAAACTTGCGCTGCGTCTATGTCTCTGGAGTCTGTATGCTTAGTCTCAACTTTCTAGCATTTGTAGTTCCTGAGATCTCGACGTTCATACGGACAGACGGACGGACAGACGTACATGGCCAGATCGACTCGGTTATTGATCCTGATCAACAATATATATACTTTATATGGTTGGAGACGCTTCCTTCTGCCTGTTACATACTCTTCAACGAATCGAGTATACCCTTTTACTCTACGAGTAACGGGCATACACAAGTAAAGATATTTCCCTGAAGTAGATTATAATATATCGAAAATTCCAAGGCCACACATTTTTGGTGTTTTTTTAAATTGAATAAATTATTACTTGAAGAAACTGATATCTAAAATGATTTTACTTTCCCCTGTTAAAAAAATAAATATTTCTTTAATATTTACATATAAACACCAAAAGTGAAGAAAGTGTATTTTCCTAGCCGAGCGGTATAATTTTTCGTAAATTTCATGGCCACACTGCTTATGGGAACGCATAACAACGTGTTTTTTCTAATTAAAATGTTTATGAATATTTGTTCTTAAAATAATAATGAAATTCTCTATTGAAAATATTATGTGTATTATAAGGAACTCTTTTATTCATCTAACTTCTATTTGGATTATCCCTTCGAATACTCAATTCATTAAGAAATAAACATAAATTATGTCTTTTTTCACGAGTAAGACGGATGTGACATCTATTTTAAAGACGTTTTCTGGTGTAAAACGACATCAAGCAAATGCCGTGGCCATCAACAAAGTTCGATTTTCCACACCCAAAGAGAAAGGCCTCGCAGAATCAGTGCGCGTGGCCCTAGAAGATCGAAATTTCCATCTGGT